>NC_140483.1:182422080-183084580 GCF_964271855.1 Acomys minous | reverse complement strand
GTCAGAGAGAGGGCAATGGGGGTCAGAGAGGGCAATGGGGGTCAGAGAGGACAATGGGGGTCAGAGAGAGGGCAATGGGGGTCAGAGAGGGCAATGGGGGTCAGAGAGGGCAATGGGGTCAGAGAGAGGACAATGGGGGTCAGAGAGAGGACAATGGGGGTCAGAGAGAGGACAATGGGGGTCAGAGAGAGGGCAATGGGGGTCAGAGAGGGCAATGGGGGTCAGAGAGAGGACAATGGGGGTCAGAGAGGGCAATGGGGGTCAGAGAGGGCAATGGGGGTCAGAGAGGGCAATGGGGATCAGAGAGAGGACAATGGGGATCAGAGAGGGCAATGGGGGTCAGAGAGGGCAATGGGGGTCAGAGAGGGCAATGGGGGTCAGAGAGAGGGCAATGGGGGTCAGAGAGAGGGCAATGGGGGTCAGAGAGGACAATGGGGGTCAGAGAGAGGGCAATGGGGGTCAGAGAGAGCAATGGGGATCAGAGAGAGGGCAATGGGGTCAGAGAGGACAATGGGGGTCAGAGAGAGCAATGGGGGTCAGAGAGGGCAATGGGGTCAGAGAGGGCAATGGGGGTCAGAGAGAGGGCAATGGGGGTCAGAGAGAGCAATGGGGATCAGAGAGGACAATGGGGGTCAGAGAGAGGGCAATGGGGGTCAGAGAGAGCAATGGGGATCAGAGAGAGGGCAATGGGGTCAGAGAGGACAATGGGGGTCAGAGAGAGCAATGGGGATCAGAGAGAGGGCAATGGGGGTCAGAGAGGACAATGGGGGTCAGAGAGGACAATGGGGGTCAGAGAGAGGGCAATGGGGTCAGAGAGGACAATGGGGATCAGAGAGAGGGCAATGGGGTCAGAGAGGACAATGGGGGTCAGAGAGGGCAATGGGGGTCAGAGAGGGCAATGGGGGTCAGAGAGAGGGCAATGGGGGTCAGAGAGGGCAATGGGGGTCAGAGAGAGGACAATGGGGGTCAGAGAGGGCAATGGGGGTCAGAGAGAGGGCAATGGGGGTCAGAGAGGGCAATGGGGGTCAGAGAGGACAATGGGGGTCAGAGAGAGGACAATGGGGGTCAGAGAGAGGGCAATGGGGGTCAGAGAGAGGACAATGGGGGTCAGAGAGGGCAATGGGGGTCAGAGAGGGCAATGGGGGTCAGAGAGGACAATGGGGGTCAGAGAGAGGGCAATGGGGGTCAGAGAGGACAATGGGGGTCAGAGAGGACAATGGGGGTCAGAGAGGACAATGGGGGTCAGAGAGGGCAATGGGGGTCAGAGAGAGGGCAATGGGGGTCAGAGAGGGCAATGGGGGTCAGAGAGAGGGCAATGGGGGTCAGAGAGGACAATGGGGGTCAGAGAGAGGGCAATGGGGGTCAGAGAGGACAATGGGGGTCAGAGAGGACAATGGGGGTCAGAGAGGGCAATGGGGATCAGAGAGGGCAATGGGGGTCAGAGAGAGGGCAATGGGGGTCAGAGAGGGCAATGGGATGGATATGATAAAAATGCATTATGTATGTTTGTGAAAGTGTCTAAAAGCAATGAAAGTATTCTGGTCTGGTAGAGTATGCCGGTTGTCCCACTTATTGGCTCTTCCAAATACGTTGGAAGATCTCCACCAAGGTGACCTTTCTGGTGCCTTTCCTTGGAGCCATGACTTTCCCTAAATGTTTGTAAATCATCTCTATTTTAACAGTTTTCTGTTGGGATTGAATTTCAAGTTGCCCCTGCAGAGTTACAGTTTTAGCTGAGTTGATGCTTATTGAATACTAGGTATCTCATCAAATGTCCTATATGTTTTATCTCATTTGTGTATCATCCTAATGTTATGAGGATTAGCATGTACAATGTGCAGGCAAGGAATGAGAGCTGTCACAGGTTAAAATATTTCCCAAGGATCCGGAACTAGTGCAAGGTCCAGAAACAAACAAACAAACAAACAAACAAATAAACAAACAAACACTAAGCCCCAAACCCTAACCACAACCGTAACCACAACAACAACCCTCCCAAAATCAACAAACTAAACAAAAACCGTGCCCAATGCAGGCAGCTGGACTACTGGGCTCTTGCCGGGGTCTAATTCCCAGAATGTAGGTTTTCTTGCTTTTGTTTTTAATCTGCACTTGAAATGTGACACCAAAACCAAGTCCCAAATCTAGGAAGAAGAAAAAAAACCAACAACAACCAAAAACTTTTGTGTTTTCTATGAGATCACTTGAAGCTACATGAGAAAGTTAAGATAATATAACTTTCTAGGTGCTAGTAACAAGTGATGAAATGATATACCTCAAAGGATATGGCTAAGTAAGGGATACATACATGCTGTTTGACAGACAGGTCCGGAATATGCTCATAGGTATGTGTAGGGGACTGTTCACACAGTCTGGGAACTTCCTGACTTCGAGCTCAGCTTGCATTATTAGTCATCACTATTTTTTTTTTTCTGGTCTTGGAGGAAGAGGTAGGAGCACCAGACCAGAATGCCTGGAAGCTTATTTTGGATGGTTCATCTATAAAACGCATCTATTTCACATTGTGACAATACACCCGTGCACGCACACGTGTGCGTGCGTGCGTGCGTGCGTGCGTGTGTGTGTGTGTGTGTGTGTGTGTGTATGTGTGTGTGTGTGTGTGCGCACGCGTGCATGTGCGCACACACCTGATAGCAAACTATTTAGTTTAAAAGCAAGACAAAGAAAATTGGTTCAGAGACATTTCATTACTTTTGTATACTTATTTTGTACTTTTGTGTTACCTGGAACATATTACTACTTTAAATGCCTGTCACAATAATGGTCCACAGTTGCGGAGGGAAAGCAGGAGGGAAGCTTAGGATGTATGTTCGTCACAAAGGCCCTTTGTCTCCACTGCAGGTTTTGGTTCAAAATGCTCAGCTTTGCAGTTTCTTCCTCTTCAAGGATGTTACTTACCTTGGAAGGGACAGCCCTCTTTCACCCTCTCCAGGCACGTTCTTCATTTTGAGACACATAACTTATTTATTATGTTATGCAAATGAAGGCACAGCCAGTGGTTTAGAATGTGCCATGCTCTGTGAAAGGCAGAAAGAAAAGGACCCTATAAATACAGAGAGTCTGGACCAGAGAGCATTTTATTACAAGCCTCGCTCCTTCCTTAAAGACAGTAAACATGATGAATTTCTCTTTGCGACTGAATTTATGAAGATAGATGGTTCTCTCTGTAGTTGTTTTAACCAGGTTTGCCTTGCGGTCTGAGGCAGAGCTGCAAACCCACACAGACACATTCATTGTATCTCTAATGACAGGATGCCGTGTCTTATGTATGACTGCATGGGACTTCAGAAAGTGACACAGTGTTCTACCACAGGAATGGCAACGGCTCCTCCTCTTTCTGTGTTGCAGTGGAAGAGCTCCAGTGTTTTCCGCATGAGAAATTCCTACAAGTTCTTGTGGCAAACTTTTCAGAGTCAGACCAATAAAAAAAACTTTTGCTGACACTTTTTAAAATGCCAACCTAGGACTTGGTGGCACACAGCTTTGTATTTGATCCACATTCATTCAGTTCACACTTTGGCTTTTTGCTGAGCCGACACAGAAGGGAGAAATAAAAGCGAGTGGGGAGAGGGAGGAGGCGGCGAGCCTGTGCGCTCCATGCGTAAATGCCTTCCTCGCTCAACACTCTGCTGAAGTCTGAGTGCTCATGCACAGCCACGAGAGGGAACGGGCTCCATGGTGCTAATGATGGCAGCGCGCATCGGTGGGTATGCAGATCACAGAAGAAAGCCATGCTGCTGAGCTCTAATTCCATCAGGATCATTTACCTTTTGAAGGATAGAAAAGAACGCATTGAAGATCAAAATCATCAGCCTTATTTGGCTTCATCCAAGATTTATGGCAGCTGCTTTTTCAAGGGCAACTGAGAAAAACCAACTGCAGAATTCACATCTGTACCATTTCTTGTCTTTCAATATTTTATAAATGTTATGAGCAAAGTCAACCTCTGGGGACATTAAAATTAAACAACCCCTGTCCCTTCCCTATGCTGGAGCCAGCGCACATATCAATAACCTCTGTATTTAAATATTCTCATCTGTTTTATACCTTTCAGATGTTTCAGAAGCCTTTGTTTAGTTTACTATTAATTTACCAGGGGTTATCATAATGTAGGATTCATGTATTTTTGGTATGAAACACATTAAACTTTGATTTAAATTGTGAATAATAAAGTGTCTATTATTTCCAGCTTTAGATATTAATTCATTTTTGAAAAAGCAAACAGTTAGTGGCTATCAACCAACATTTGAAATGAAGACATACTGTACTTAATTTAGGTTTCTTAATGTTCAGCCAAAAAAAAAAAATCAAATCATGAAAAAAAAAAAAAGCAGACTAGGAGGACATTTGCAGTGATCTCAGAGGAAGTAAATAAGGTTGCTTTGGTTCCCAGAGATGCTCTGATTAGTTTTGACAGCAAGAAATATATCTTACACCCATATGATAAAAGACTATAATACAAATGAAGCTGATACAGTGGCTCACAAATTATCCTGAGGATCAAGCATCGTGGGCAAAAATTGATAAGGCAAATTAGCTTTCTATTTGCAAGATTCTCATGAGCTCTGAACTTTTCTTTCCTCGTAAAACATTTTCAAAGCGGCCCTCAGTGGTGCCACTTCTGCAGATCTTTGTGGTACTTTCCTTTGTTTACAAAAATTAAATGCTTTTTGCAATTAGGTCTGCCAGGGTTTCAACTCTTAGCTGCTATACTCCTTGTCACAAGGAAGGCAGAACGTCAACTGCCAAGAAGAGATGGACATGAGTTCACTAAATGAAGCCTGATTCCTGGGAAATGTTGAGCGTTGAATGAGCAGCTGTTTCTAAAGGGAATGGAGGAGCCAGAGAGCTCTCAGTTCTAAGCTGTGCTCTGCCTGAGTGCCCGTCACCTTGGACAGCTTACTTCACATCTCTGATGTTAAACTCAATTCCACCCCCTGCTTTTTTCTTTCCCCCTAAGTGGAGATATTGATATGCTCTTGATTTTCCTGCTATGGGAATCAACTGATTTAACACAGTGGTACATAGAAGAGGTTGGATAAATACTGGGTTTTTTTAAAAAAACCTTTTGTTACTAGGATTTAATGCGTTATTCACAAAATGGCCATAAGTGTCTATTCCATGTGTTTATCTTTGAGAGGACATTATCTGTGTGTGGAATGCAGATGATAGACAAGAGAAAAGGGAGGCATGGACGGAGAAGTAGAGAGAGAGGGAGGGAATGGAGGGAGGGAGGAGGGAGGGAGGGAGAGAGAGAGAGAGAGAGAGAGGGAGAGAGAGAGGGAGAGAGAGAGGGAGAAGAGAGAACATGAATGTGTTGGGGCACACCTTAGGCAGCAGTGGATCACAGTCTCTATACCTCAGCGTCATTGCACTGTTCTTGGCCTGTGTGTTTTATTCTGCCTTTGACTTACTCTAGTCATCTTAACTTTCCAGATAGTTAAAAAAAAAAGTATACTGTACTTTTTTCCTGCTTCACATTCTTTGTATTTACTGTGTCTTCTCCCTGAAACAAGTGTTCTCTCGATTTTAGCAGGAGGAAAGAACTGGATGTCCTTACCTCCTCAAGAGGGGCTTCTTGCTCATTCTAAGGTAGTTCCCTCACTACCATTTTCTACACAATAGCCTTTCTACTCCCCTAACCCTTAATCTAAAAACAATAATTCCTGATATTTTTATCATATTATAATATCTGTTTCTTTTTCTGCTTTAGCTAGTTTGCTTTGCTTAGTATAGAACATTTTAGATGATGATGATGATGATGATGATGATGATGATGATGACGACGACACCATGGTCATAGCTACAGTTAGAATGCACTGTAGTAGTTCTGCCTGCTTGTGTGCTGTCACTGTTGTGACCATATGTGTGCTATCTCATCCTTTGTAAACTAGATGATGTCACATGATAGCTAATCTTTATTTTCAGTTTGGGTAGAGGGAGAGACATGTAGATTACTAAGTCACATTTCTGGGCATGTACATGAAAGTCTTTCTGAAGATAATTGGTGACTCAGCAGAGAATCCAACATGCTGGATTCTCAAGGGAAACAAAAGGGGAAAGCAAAATGCAGTTAGTGTGGGCATGCTCTCTTTCTGCTTCCTAGTTGGCATGGAGTGAGCTGCTCTACTCCGTTCTATCCTCTTGGCCGTGGTGCTCTGCTTCACTGACAGCCCCAGTGATGGGACTGCTTGTGTCCATATACTCTAACTTCTGGGGGCCAAACTAAGTATCTGCAACAAAACCACCACCACCATCAACAACAACAACAACAACAGCACCACCACCAGTGCCAACATCAACAACAACAGCACCACCAGTGCCAACATCAACAACAGCACCACCACCACTATCAACAACAACAACAGCACCACCACCACCACCAACAGGAAGTCTGGTTAGAGTATAGCTGGGGGCTGACATTTTCTTATGTTGAAGGTACAGAAGATTAGTCAGGCGAGTTACATGAGGAACATGATAGCAAGCCAAAGGCAAGAGTGTGAGGCTGAAATGTAACAGTGAGAGCTTCCCACTTCTACTGCTTCATGGAAACTTTCTTGAGGCTGTAGATTTAGGACACACTACCCCATAAATAAAACAACATCCTGGTATTTGAGAAACAGTTTTTCTCCCCACTCCTGCCATCTTTCCCGGCCCTAAAAAATTATTGGACTTTCCCCTAAAGTCCTGAAATGCATTTCATAATTGTCTTTCCTGTAACCAAAGGGGGAGACAGACATCCTCTCATTTTTATTAATCCTTAAGGTTAGAGACACCAAGAAGAATCTGAAACAAACAACTTTACTAAATCCTTCTGTCAGCACTGGCTCACATCTTCTTACGCTTCACCAATCAAATTTCTCTGTGATTCTTTTTCATCATCAATCTTAGAGTCAAAACATAACCCATTTCTCAGTGTTTAGTTCTGAAGGATCTGTGTTAAATAATCTCAAGTGCTTTTGTCTTACAAACCTGTATTTTGGTAAAGAGGTCTCAGCCATGAGCCTAGTAGTGGGTGGCAGGAGAAAACCTTTCTCCATGATGTCCCATGTGAGCCTGAGGAGGATTGGAGCTTGGCTGTTAGCCCTTTGCTCCTCCCCTCTGTGAATCACCTGCTTTTCCTACACCACTACCTCTTTATTGTAGGGTGACATTAGCTTCTATGTTTTTTCAGCTGCTAAGTGGTGAGTGGATTTTCTTGTATTCATGTTGCTCAGCAAAATATTGGGTGCTCTGAAGTTTGTTTGGGGGAAATAATAAGATGTTAGGAGGGGATATTCAGACTTCTGAAGAGTTTAGACACAAATCATTGATTCTAACCTCTGTCAAATGCAACTGTGTATCGCCAACACGTGAGCTGTGCTGAGCTAGTGGGTTGTGTCTTTCCATCTTATGCGTATTTCCTGCTGAGATGGCGCATTTTCCCTCCAGCAGGTGTTCCTGGGGCTTCTGCGGCAGTCCCCGTGTTTGTGTCTCGGACACCATTTTCCCTGTACTGACAGTGACATTAGTTGTTGCACTGAGTGGTGAGAGGTGTCCCTTAGGACTCTGGGTGTGTGTGGGAGGTGGCCTTGCTGTTATGTGCCTGTGGACAGCTGTGGTGGAGAGTCAGCATCTGCATTTACACACGCTTTGGCTGTCACTTCACCAGCCATTTTCATCCCTAGCTTTATTTTATGCTTGATGTCAGGATGATGACGTGAGGGTGGATCCATTTCTTCTGAAGAGTAAAGTTGTGTGGACTTTGTGGCAGCCATTTTCCACACAGAAGAAAGGCTTCTCGTTTTCCTTTTAACTTCTAGATGGTTATGAGTGTGACCATACCTTGTAACCACAAAGTGTGTACTCTGATATTGATACTAATATATCAATGCATTTATTTCACAAATGTTTACTGCACAAGGCATGCACATGGAGTGCTGGAAATGCTGCCTAGCCCTGCAGTTACCACAATGATGAACAAAGTCAGGAGCATGTCTTCTCTTGTGAATCTGTGGCCTGGAAAGGCAGAAGGCTGTCCTGCAAACTCACATGTGTAAAGCTCTCATAAAGTGCAAGCTCTTATAAGGTGTGTGAAGAATAGTCATTCTCCAGGAAATGATCTCAACAGGGTGGTTAGGACAAGCTTCTCAGAAGAAATGGCTCTGAACTAAGCTGTGAAAGATAAATCAGACGTAGCGAGGGCAGAATTTATGAAACACGCTTTTCTTTTGTAGAGAGATCTCCCAGTCATTACTTCACTCTCACTCTCCCACCAACCAGCGAGTCCTCTTCTACCAGATGATGACTTGGGATCGAGAGATGCTCTGTGAGTTGCCCCAGGTCAGTCCCAACACTGGTGCGGGTAGAACAGGGACCACACGCCTGTCTTCTGACGACTCTGAGATGGTGCAACAGATTTCGGTGCAAACTCTGTCCCTCTGGCTGTTCTTCGGGCAAATTGCATTCTCCTAGTTACTGCTAAGCTGTTGGCATCCTCACGCGCAAAGTGGCTGCTGTTGGTGCTGTTTTCACAGAGCTAATTGAGGATGTGAGATGCGATGACGTGGCACATTAATCAACATCCATTGTTTCTTTAAGCCCCTTCTTCTTTGTGACCTTCTCTCTTTGTACTGCTCCACACTTGGAACACTGCAAAGGAGGGAGGAATTCTGTGAGAGCGGAGAGACATTGGGATTTGTCCCAAGATCTTGCATGTATTTTAGTTCTGGTTACTCTATGAGTACTTAAATCAGATCTTTCTAATATACCAGGGTAGGACATTGCACATTTATCCTTAGCAACTACGTCTGTTTGATTAAAAAACTTAGCTTTTTAGCATAGCTGTGGAATGCCGATCACTCTAGGACCAGAACAGTATACAGTATCTATCTATCTATCTATCTATCTATCTATCTATCTATCTATCTATCTATCTATCATCTATCTAAATCATTTGCCTTGCTGAAGCATCCATTTAACTCAATTATAGTTGCTAACTTGTTATAGTTATTTGAAACATTTGTTGCTTCTCTTTTAAAATATGATTTTTGCATTTATATTGTATGGCTTTATTATATTTTACTTTATTTTAAAGACCAAGTGTGACTTGCACAAATCAGACAGCTTGAAAAGGATGGAGTATAGAGCAAGAGTCCTGGGTTTGAATCTAATCTGCCACACTTACCAGATGGGTAGCCTTGATTGTTCAACTTTTTTGATCCTTGGTTTCTTCATTTGAAAACTGTGAAGGCAAATATCTTCTTTATAGACATTGGTTAGAGAGACGTGTTGGCTCATACCATTACTCTCAGCATAGAGAAGCAGGTGGATTTCTGATATCAAGGCCAGCTTGGTTCCCATAGTGAACTATAGGACAGCCCAGGCTCTGAAATGAGACCCTGTCCAATCTCTCTCTCTCTCTCTCTCTCTCTCTCTCTCTCTCTCTCTCTCTCTCTCTCTCTCTCTCTGTTGTCCCCCCCTCTCTCTCCCTCCCTCCATCTCTCCCTCCTTCTCTCCCTCCCTTCCTTCCAACACTTTCTGTAAGATGCTCAGCACAGGATCTGGTAGATGATAAGTATTGGTCATTATTATGGTGTGTAAGATATTATGTTAAAAGCTCAAGAGTCCAGAAATCAAAGAAGACACTCTCTCTCTCTCTCTCTCTCTCTCTCTCTCTCTCTCTCTCTCTCTCTCTCTCTCTCTCTGTGTGTGTGTGTGTGTGTGTGTGTGTGTGTTGTAACAGAAGGTGCTTGGTGCTCAGGATGTTCTGGAAAATGTAGTTCAAGTAGGCTATGATTTGAGTCATTATTATCTTTTGTGTGAATTATGTCAGCCTTGAGTCATCTCTATTTAGAAAGTCACTGGCAATATGATATCTTTTCTGGCAGGCTTTTTTTTTTTTTGTTACTGTTCTTGATTAGATTTCAAGACCAAATTTGCAACTATTTATCTTTGTTCTTCTCACCTTCAAATATTCTACTTGGGTAGTTTTCCTATGAAGCCCCAATGACTACAAATCATTCCACTGAGCTCGGACAGGAGGATAGGTTTTTGACAGATGGAGTTAGGCTGTGCAGTTTGATCACTTGCCGTGCTGCTGCCACAACTCCTGAATGGGGTGGAAACTCTGGAAGGAGATGGATGCTTGGTAGTTATGATGTACCCATGAAGAAAAATAATGGTAGCGACAAGGAAAAGGTCGGAGGACAGGGGCTGTGCAGGAGGATTAGAAGCTTGTCATTATGGGGAGAAGACAGTATCATAGCTGACAGGAAGAAGGGGGTTAGAATAAAGATCATTTGTTGGATGTGCCAGGGACAATGACTAGATACTATGCAGAAGTGGGTAGTGCCATCTTTGAAGATAAATTTGGAAAGCTCACTTGATGCATGTGGAATGTGTTTTAGACTTGTAAGGAAAGGCATCATGACAGTGATTCTGTAGTATAATGTTCTTCCACGCCTTGACACTCACGGGAGCCTTCTGGCCAAGGCAATGATTGCTCGAAGCATGTGCTTTAGTTAATAAATGAAGGCATAAAGGAGTTAAAAAATAAAGTATAAAAAAATAGTAGTTTCTGAATACTTATTTACACCAAGAAAATAATTGAATTATATATAAGCGTTCTGAAGCATTACAGAGAACAGACAAACAAACAAACAAACAAATCCTTCAACCATTTAACTATCCACCTACCTCCTCCAACCGTCTAAGCATACATGCACCTACATTTATTCAACAAGTAACAATATAAATGGACCAAAACTGTGTATTTTGGTCCAAAAAGTAGCATGAGAAAAATATGCATGAAACACCACACAGGCAGTTTCCAAGTGAGAGAGGGGATAGTTTGTCTTGGGGAAAAGAGACTTCCATCTCTTCCTTCTTTCTTTCAGATTTCCCTATTCTTTCCTGTGTTCCGGACATTTTCCTGAGCACTGAATAGTATTAAGCAAACCAAAGAAGTTGTTGGTTAGTGTTCTAAAACCAAATCCAGAGAAGGCCTGCAGGCCCCAAGAAGGAGCTTGGATTTCCCTGTATGTATGATGGGGGGATGCCCTTAGGACCTTCAAGCTGGGGTGCAGTAGGCTACAGTTTGCTGCCTGTTTGGGAAGAATGGTAGGTGATGCTGACTGGTGGTTCTTTTGGCTTCATATATGTTCATTTATTTTTACCTTTTCATTGGTTTATTTTTCTTGTGTGTATGTGCAGGCTCTCATGTGGACATCAGAATACAGCATGTGGAAGTCAGTTCTTCCCTTCCACATGATCTCTGAGGTTCAAACTCAGGCTTGGCAGCAGACGCTCTATCCACTGAGCCGTCGCAGTGGCCCACATCTGTCCAGTTCCTATATGATGAAGGAACACGCACTCCTCTTTTGTTATTAGACTGCATACTAGTTGATACAGATACGGCAGTGTTCCTGTCTTTCAGAAACTTGAAACGAAGCATTCCTAGTGAGTAGTGTCACCAATTTGGTTATGACCACGTATTTGAGCAGCTGGATTTCAGTAAAATGAAAATTCAGCTCTTTAGTGAGTGGAGTTTCTTTTTCTGAGAGATCTCTTGGCATTCCTGCCTAGGACAGAGAGAAAGTATTGGAATATGAGCCTCCTTTAAAAAAAGGAATTTATGACCTTGTCTCTGTGTGTGGTGTGTATGTGAGAGTGCAAGCATTACGCAGCATGGCATGTGTGTAGAGGTCGGAGGGCCACTTTCAAACGCTAGCTCTCTTCTGCCTTTACCTTTGTTCTGGAGATGAGACTTAGGTTGCCAGGTTTGCACAGCAAGACTTTTATCTGCTAAGCATCTCACTAGCCCTAAGTAGAGGCCTCCTGATTGGACTGATGAGATGCTTGTGGGATGGCCATGGTCTCTAAGTACTCTGGTTCATAGTTCCACAGAGTCCAACCTGATGTCAGTGTCCTCTCATGTCATGGTCCTCATTAAGGGGTTAAAGTGCTTATTTGACATTTCCAGCATTTCAGAAGCTAAAAGCAGTTTCTGGAATAGACTTAGGTAACAATGACACATTTCTCAAAGAGTATGGAAAGGACTCTGTAGCAACCCCTCCCCCCCTCCCCCCACCCCAGATTTCTAAAGGCATGAACAATCATTTGTCCCTCATGTCTGCTGTTTCTGGAGAACCTTTCTGGAGGGTGTCCTGCATTTTGGACTGTACTCATTGACATCTCTTCATACATTTTAAAAGACGTTGTTATTCAACATTTTCTATAGGTATCTTACAGCAATTCATTATTTGACTCATAATCTTCCCATTTACTATTGTAGGAATCAAAGCATTTTGAATTTAGTAGCAATTTCTTATGTATTGGCTATGCATATGCATAGCCATGTGCCAGCCATGGAAGACCGAAGGGGACCTGACACACCCTTTACCCAGATCCTGTGGAAATAAATGAATATTCTCCTGGACCCCTTGGAGGACAGAGTATGAAGGTGGATGGGGCGATCTCCAGTCCTTACAAACATTTCTGGATGCTCCACTCTGTGGCTTTGGGGAGGAAGTTCAGTCACCTCTTACTACAAGCCCTTATGCCCAGCCAACTTAGTCTTCCTTCCGGGCAGCCCTGTTGCAATGCAAGGCAGGGTGGCACTTGATGGCAGAGCTTGGCCTGTCGCTGGACCTCATAAAAAGCCCTGATGGACACTTGGTTCCAATGTCTGAACCCCTTCTTCAGGCTGTGGGGCTCTTGCCATTTGAGGACACTAAGATTGAGACCTTATTTATAGGAGGTCAGGTAGAAACAGGAAAATTCGCTGTTGATCCTGAGACAGAATTTTTCTTGCTGATTAAAAAAAAATTAATTCTCCTTCTTTCTCTCTTTCTCCCTCTTCCACTTCCATCTCCATCTCCTTCCTCCCTTTCCCCCTCCTCTCTTTGAGTCAGAGTCTTACTGCATAGCCTTGGCTGTCCTGAGACTCACTGTGTAGACCAGGCTGGCTTCAAACTCAAGTTGATCCCCCACCTGCCTCTGCCTCCTGAGTGGGATTAAATGTGTGCACCACCATGACCATCTCCATTTTTCCTTTTTACTGGAAAAGGCTAAATTATTTGCTTAAATTTTCTAACACAAGTAAGAGCAGACATATGTCTGGGTCTTGAGCACTGAGATTTTTTTTTGGTATATCATTTTTCATTGTTGACTTTTTCCTCATAATTTTCTACTTTCTTTCAGTCAGTGCTAAGTTTGAAGCGCACAAAGCAGAGGTTGAAAAGCAAATTGAACGACTGTTTTCCTTTGTGGACATATGTCACTAGCTCTATGAGGCACTAGTGGTGTTTGGTACACTCAGTTCCTGCTCTTGCTTAAAGATGAATAAAGTCTGGATGGGGACTTCATGTATGTTCACCATGTTGGTGCTTAGATTGTGGGGGGGGGGGGCGAATCCTTGGATCACGGAGAGTCCCAGAATGACCTTGCATGGACACAAAAGGTCAAACACAAGACCAGACTGTGGTCTATATGGGTAGAGACTTCAAAATGAGTGCAGTGGTACTGGATGCATCTTTTATATTGAGGTCAGTTCGAGCATACAGTATAGTGTGCCCCAGTTTCTGTTGGAGGGGTAGCCCCACCCCTATCTTGAACTCTTCCTCCTGTATTCTGTTTCTGCCTGGCAAGTTTCTGTCGTGCTGCATTCTCACATGTAACAGAAATGGAGCCAACCAGAGGAATCCTGCTGAGACTTTTCTTGAGGGCACGCAATGCTATTTTTAAGTTCACGGTGCCAGGAGTACAGATGTGAGCCCTGCTGCTGATTGCAATTACTCTGTGCACGTCTTCAAAACAAGGCTGCAGGTAAGAAGCAAAGTGTGACTAAGAGACAGAGGAAAAGATGCATGTCTTGTGGCATCAGTTAAGCCCCAGATCTAGGTGTGCCTGAAGTCCAGATGGGGTCCGCGTTATGTGAGTGAATCCTTTTCCTTTATATATTTTTTCTTATTCTCAGGGTAATTGAGTTGCATGCTTTGTTACTGTAGCAATCTATAGCACCATATTGACTGGCCTAGTCGCTGACGAGGCTGTCTTTTGGCCACACCTGTAAGGGTTATCTATTTAGGTTAATAGAGATGACAAGGTCCAGCCTGGATGTGGTCAGTACTAGTCCATGGGCTGAGGTCCTGGGTTAAATAACAAGGAGCAAGCTAGTTGAGTACAGGTCTTCATTTCTCTCTGATTCCTGACTGTACATGCAATGTGACCTGCTGCCATGGGGCCCTGCTCTCCTGGCCTTCCCTCCCTTGAGGAGTAAGAGCCAAAACAAACCCTTTCTCTCTTCAGTTGCTCTGGTCATGGCATTTCATCTTAGCAACAGGAAGGGTTACAACACAGTCATGGGTAGTATGAATAATATTTTACAAAAATTAGAAATCCGAGAAAAGAAAACTAAGTGCATTTATCACTTAAAGCTGGTGAGATGAGTATCTGTCTTTATGTGTTTTCCTTTTGTGTTGCACACTGAGAGCACAGGTTGACACATCCATTGAATATAAGGGCATATTCTAGATACGAGCGGTTACATACTGAATCCAGTCTCTAGGAGTAGTTAGGATGACGGGAGATTGGCTGGCATTCGTATGTGCAGCTGCTTTGTGTGGTGCTCCTTGGAAGCAAGTGACAGATGACTTCCAAAACTCCTCCCAACCGTAATTTTCTCAAAAGCTGTCCTGTTTGTGGCAGCACTTGCCTGAAAAGCTTTCTGTGACAGGTGAGGGATGGAGAAAAGCAGCCCGTGTGGAAGGGACAAAAGGCCTCAGCCCTGCACAAGGTTCCCTCTAGCCAGGAGCAGGTGGAGTCTTTATGCCCTATGATCACACAGGGCTCTTAAAGCCCAGCCCACAAACAGGGCTCTGTGGGGAGGGAAAATGGTGCAGGCCTGAGGTGTTTTTCTTACCTATGTTTGAGAAAAAGGAGTGTTTGATGTCTGAAAAGCACCCACAAGTTCCAAGTAGTATTAGGGTTGCTTTCAGGGCTGGGGTGGGTTAGGCAGAGCTGGACCAGGTGCTGGTTGATTTCGCCACAAGATGGCGCCCCTACTTCTTTATCTTGACTTTTGGTTTTAATCCCCGAGACGAAACCTTGTTGCCATCACTACAGAACAAAGGCAAACTGGTCGCAGGTTTCTTAGTTTGTGAAGCTGACTTCACGTCCTAGCTGCGATGGTGTCTCCTTGCTTCAGACAGGGCTGTTAACCGTTATAGTGTTGTTATGACTGGGCTGGGTTTTAGTTCGCCTTCCTCCCTGCTTTGCCTAGGAGCCTGACCTCCTCCCCCAGGCGTCATGGAGGCAAGCCAGGGCACACAGCAGGGCTTCTTAAAGTAACTGTAGTGACTGACCAAGTATTCGAGTTTCCAGCCTGGCCTGGCCTGGCCTGGCAGTGTCACCAAACAAACTAAAATGAGTACCTAGTGGACTGGAAAGAAAGATATAAAACACAAGTGCTGTTTTATCACTTTCAGTTACAATGGGCATACAATTCCATTTTAGTAAATAGAGTCAAAGTAAAACAATAGAAAAAAGTAAAAAAGAAGCCCATATAATTGCTTATTAAAGTGTGTACAGAGGTGACTGATCTAAGAAATTATGATTATATTTGTAGATTTTGAGATTAACACTCATAATGAAACAGCACTAACCCTCTGTACTACTTTGCTTATATGCACACTTTGAACATAACTTTCAAAGTTTTAAATACTTTGTTTTTATTAAATTTATTTTACAACAGGTCAGACTGGTGACAACATTGTTGGGGGAAAATGTATATCTACCTTATTTTATGTTTTGGGCTCATAATACCCATAATAGAAAAACTAGAGCACAATACAAAAAAATAGCTGGCTTTGGCATAGTTGAGAGAAAAGCTGGCCATGTCTGAACTTCTTTCTCTCTTCTCTTCTCCCTCATTTCAAGTTTCCTACTCCTGTTTGGAAAATAGCCACAGGCTTCTCCCTCTGAAGGGCCAGCACCTGGCCCTCTCCTTGGGAGGATTGTTCCAGAGAGCGAGCCGTAACTGGCAGCTCGCATCTTACCTCCCAGGGACCAGAACCTCTAGCTGTTCGGGAGCTCCCATTTCTTGCTCCTACCTGGGACCACTCCAAAGTGTAATGAGTCCTCCAGGGTGCTCCCAGAGGAGCAGGCAAACCCTTCTTGCTGGTTTGCTTTCTTTGGCCTTTCTCTCTCTCCTTTGTCGGGTCCCTCATCCTCCCAGCCCAGGAAGACTTCCTTAATCTGCTCCTGCAGCATCTTTGTCTTAGTGCCTGATCCAGAGAACCGAGAGCAGGGCCCCATGAGTTTAGAGTACATTAGAAATAGGAATGACAGTCTATATAAATACATCTTCTGCTTTCGGAAATACTGGCAGTCCCCTCAAACAGAAGCCTATGGGAACTTCAGAAAATGCAACTGAATTTAAACTGCTTGGCTTTTTGGTGACTAGAATTGCCAGAGACATTTAATGTGTGGCTTTTTTAAAAACATAAATTTAGAAACACTTGACATATATATTGTTTTACATAGGTCTGTGTCCTTTTTTCCCCTCTTTGGTTTCAGTGAATTTGAACCTGATTGTGTCCTCTTTCTTCTGATGTGACTAAAAGAAGTTTCACTTTTCTCTTTATATTTTGCAAACATAGACATTGACATTAATCTATTTTAGATAATACATGCCCCAAAGCCATTCTGAGATGGGGGCTTGTCATTTAGCTTTGCTTGAAATTAGAAAATATGGCAAAAATTTAACAAATTAAAATTTTCATATTAATTTGCAGAAATGCTGCTCTGATTAATAAAAAAATTAGGCATCATTTAAAACGATGAACAGTTTTGTTACCTTAAAGTATATATGTGGTATAGCGTCAACTATCCCTTATTATAGACATATATTGTACTCTTGGCATCTGCATTATTGTTGGACTCCATGGCCGAATATGTCAGCCCTCTGAGGCCTTGAGGACAGAACCAAGCCTGGTGTGAGTTTCAGCAACAGTCTCTGATAAATACTTCCACATAGGAATGACTTAGCATGGTCCATCTGGGCACATCCTGGTGCGAGCCCCGCCTGACAACAGCCACGTAACACAAACCAATTGGTCCCACAGTATCAGGCCACTTTACGTCCTCGGAGACGTCATATCTCCTGACTCCTTATGCCCTGCCCACTCCCTATGTTCTATATAAGAAAAACCTGCCGTAATAAAATTGAGACCTATCTCCGACGAGACTCCTAACTCAGTGTATTTTTCCCCTGGGCGTCATGGGAGGAGGCTTGGTAGCCAACACTCACCGTCCTGCTCAGCCCCCAGTGAGAGGAAACAGTGGGCCGGGTCCTCTCCTCTTCCAGCTCTACCTGAGAGACCCGACACATTATGTCATTCACTTCTCACAACCCTGAAAATGAGGTATTTTTCTTCTCATTAAAAAAAATAAATAAATAAAACGACGAGGAATAGAGAGAGTAAGTAACACTTCTAGGTTTGTAGTCAGTAAACAATGGAGCTGCTATTTGAATCTAGGTCTTTAGCCCAAGCCACATTGCTTCTACAATTGAACAAACTTAGCTAAATATTAGTGTACCTTATCAGCATTAGGAGAGGCTGAACAACTAAGTTAAATTAGTTAACGCAGCCCGTTGTCCGTAAACAGTTTTATTATTGTATGTTTAATAGTGTGAAGAAGACCCACAGAAGTCTGTTCTTCCATTTTCGCTAACTGCTGACTCTTCGGTGGCCTCAGACAGCTGACGTCATCTGACGTCATCTGACGTCCCTTCTCCCTTCAGTCTTCAGTACCGTTTTGAATATTATATATTCTTAGCCTTATTTGATAAGTGGAACAATTAGAAAACACAAAGCTGCCTTATTCAACATTGGCAAGGAAATGGACAACAGCAGGGTTGGGACCGCGGGAACCACACAACTTAACATCTGCGCTGCTCAGTCCAGTGCTCAGCTAGCACTTCGCCACGGTGGAGAGGTCAGCTGAGGCTGTGAGTAGGAGTACATTAGACTGAAGTTAATATTTTCTCAAAGTGTTTTATTTCTTGTTGGTGACAAGCAGGTCTATAGAAAGAGGAAGCAAAACCACAGGTAGGGTAGGAATTGCAAGGCTCGATGTTAAAGAAGATTCTTTTGTTCTTATTCCATATGTTCATTTTTTCACTACAGCTGATTCCCTGCCTGTGTACACAGCTCACCTGAAAACAAAATGACTCTTTTTGAACTGGGCAACTATGGATTTCATAGATTCACCATGGCCCAGTGTTTCTCTGCACCTGGTATGTCTGTTCTTCAGAGCAAAGGGATTCCTAGGCAAACACTACAAGACTCATTGTAGACCACACAATTAATCATTGCAGGTTTCTGATTTGTTTCTTGAAACTTGCTATGTTCCTGTAATGGGAAAGCGACAGCTTCATTTATCACACTGTACCTCATGCTGCTGCTCGGCACCCTCCCCCAGGTCCCTCAGCAGCCTGAGACTTCTGAACATCTGCTGTGGGTTCTGCAGCAGCAGTTTCCTCCTGCCCCCTTCATGCGTCCACTCACCTCAGAATCCTGCCTTAAAGCTCTTCTAGGCAACCGGAGACCGAAAGACCCAAATTCTCAGTGGAGATGATCAGTTACCAGGTTTGTGACTTATGGTGTCCTCCTCAGTTCTTTGCCAATGATGACGTTTGTGTGGGCATGTGACATATTGCCTGACGGTGTCAACAGCACTGGCCTGGGTATAAGATGTGCTGGCCTTTCGTTTCACTTCCTGCACTAAAGGTTTGTCTGGGCTTCAGTGGACTGCTTTACCTCTCTAGACTTTTGCTGTGTTACTTTCCCCGTACCCCCCAAAAAAATTTCAGCTTAGATTCATATTTCCAAAATTTGGATGCATACTAGAATCTAGAATCAAGTGAAATGCACATGATACCGACTCCTAGGCTATACGCCCAAAACTAACTGAGAATTTCTGCAAGAGCAAAGGCCTTGGTGTTGTTAGTCTTTGGCTTCTGATGTTTAGTCAGGTTTGAGAATCAACTAGCTTAGATTATATCTAATGATCCTTTAGTCTTTCAAATAATATATATATATATACACATATACATTATACATATACCTAAACATGTGCATATATTTATCTTTTATTTCAAGTTTCCTCTTCTGTCTTTATATTTTTAAAGGCACAATCTTGTTATATAAGTCAGATTGGCCTCTACTTTGCCAACACATCCCGGGATGTTTTAAGATTCCATATTTTTGTGCCATAACCTCTTGAGTTACAAGTGCATGTGCCATTATATGCAGATTTAGTCCTCCAAATTTTAATTGTTATTGACTGCATAATATCCAATTCAATGGGATATCAATTAAAAGCATCAAAATAATGAATCATCTTGATAATAAATATGAAGTTCTCTTTTCTTTTTTAATATATTTTATTAATTTATTCATATTACATCTCAACTGTTATCCAAACCCTTGTATCCTCCCATTCCACCCTCCTTCCCATTTTCCCCTTACTCCCTTCCTCTATGACTGTGACTGAGGGGGACTTCCTCCCCCTGTATATGCTCATAGGGTATTAAGTCTCTTCTTGGTAGCCTGCTGTCCTTCCTCTGAGTGCCACCAGGTCTCCCGATCCAGGGGATGTGGTCAAATATGGGGCACCAGAGTTCTTGTGAAAGTCAGTCCCCATTCTCCACTTAACAGTGGAGAATGTCCTGTCCATTGGCTAGATCTGGGTAGGGGTTTGATGTTTACTGCACGTATTGTCCTTGGCTGGTGCCATAGTTTGAGCAGAACCCCTGGGCCCAGATCTGCCCATCATAGTGTTCTTCTTGTAGGTTTCTAGGACCCTCTGGATCCTTCTATTTCCCCATCTCCTATATTTCTCTCACCTAGAGTCCCAATAGGATGTCCTCCCCTCTGTCCCACTTTTCTGATAAGTGAACACTTTCATGGGACATGCCCCTTGAGCTAGTGTCCAGATATAAGTGAGTATATACCATTTGAGTCTTTATGCTTCTAGGTTAACTCA
This sequence comes from Acomys minous, assembly GCF_964271855.1. NCBI lineage: Eukaryota > Metazoa > Chordata > Mammalia > Rodentia > Muridae > Acomys > Acomys minous. The sequence continues at coordinate 183,064,528 of NC_140483.1, read as the reverse complement.
CTCATTATGATCATTTCTAGTTCAATCCACTTGTCCACAAATTTCAGGAATTCCTTGTTTTTAATAGCTGAGTAGTATTCCATAGTGTAAATGTACCACAGTTTCTTTATCCATTCTTCTACTGAGGGACACTTAGGCTGCTTCCATGTTTTGGCTATTATGAATAAGGCTGCTATGAACATGGTTGAGCAAATGTTCTTGTGTGCTGGAGCATCTTCTGGGTATATTCCAAGGAGTGGAATAGCTGGGTCTTGAGGAAGTCTTATTCCCAGTTTTCTGAGATAGTGCCAGATAGATTTCCAAAGTGGTTGTACTAGTTTGCATTCCCACCAGCAATGAAGGAGTGTAGATTCAATTTTCTTAACCAAAATATTTTATTAACAACTTATTGACTGAGCCTACGTCAATCATAACCCAATTAACCAAAACAGTAGGAAATGAAGATTAATTGACACAACAACAAAACCTTAAGGATATCAGTCCCGAAGAACGATTCTCTGGTCAGGAGCCACAGGATTTCTTCCACTGGAACTGGGGGTAACCAGATGCCAGAGCCTCAGCAGGAGCCTGAGCTCTGAAGCCTTCCCTTGAGCGGTTTTCTCTAGGAGCGTCTTGAAGGGCAGTGATGAACAGCCAAATCCATCCCAAGTCTTCAATCCCCCCAGCCGCCAGTTCTGGGCTCATTTATATATCTCCTCCCAGAGTCTGTTCACGGGATCTTTTTCATCTGGTAGCAATTAAGCTCCTGCATGAGGTGGTTGCTCTTCTAGTGTATTAACATCACCTGTTCTCTTACTAGACCGTTCGATCCCACACTTGGGATCCTAAAGAGCAGGTTTCTCTCCTTCAAAGGAATGTTTCTCTCTCTCCACGTCCTCGCCAGCATGTGGTGTCTCTTGAATTTTTGATCTTAGCCATTCTGAGGGGTGTAAGATGGAATCTCAGAGTTCTTTTGATTTGCATTTCCCTGATGACTAAGGAGGTTGAGCATTTCTTTAAGTGTTTCTCAGCCATTCGATATTCCTTTGTTGAGAATTCTCTGTTTAGTTCCAAGCCCCATTTCTCAATTGGGTTATTTGGTTTGGTGGTGTTTAATTTCTTGAGTTCTTTACATATTTTGGATATTATTGTCAGATGTAGGGTTGGTGAAGATCTTTTCCCAGTCTGTAGGCTGTCACTTTGTTCTGTTGACAGTGTCTTCTGTCTTACAGAAGCTCCTCAGCCTCATGAGTTCCCATTTATTAATTGTTGACCTTAAGGCCTAGGCTGTTGGTGTTCTGTTCAGGAAGTTGTCTCCTGTGCCAATGTGTTCCGGGCTCTTCCCCACTTTTTCTTCTAACTGATTTAGTGTCTTTGAAAAGACCTGTTGAGGTCTTTGAAAAATGCAATTGGACCTATATTTGTCACCATGCACAAAGTTCTCTTTTCTTAGATGGAAAAGTTTCTGAATTTTCTAGACAAGGGTCTGGAGACTTTGTTCATTTGTGGGAACCTGGTCCATTTGAGTGTGGATGCTGGCAGCTAAGTAGGTAGATTGGGGTTTGAAATCCATGGAGATCTTGTTTCTAGCTGCTTTAGCTTTTGAACTGATGGCAAAAAAAAAACAAAAAACAAAAAACAAAAAAAAAACACAAAAAAACAAAACAAAACAAAACAAAAAAAACAAAGGTCCTCAGAGTGGATGGAAAAGGTAGTGATGAAGATGATCAAGAAGAAAGTTGTAAAAGATGCCTCCCCCCCCAAGAATGTGAGAGTTTTCACCTTCACAGTCAAAGTCTATGGACATTATGATGGCTAATACTGTGTGACATCTTAGAAGCACCTAGAATCACCGAAGAGACAAGCCTTCAAGCAAATCTTTGCGGGATTATCTTAATTAGGTTGCGTGGGGTGGAAAGACCCACCCTAAAGGTGGCCGTCATGGCTCTGTTTCCTGAGCTTGGGTCCTGACCTGCAGAAAGGAGAGCAAACTCCTTGATGCCAGCCTTCACCCCTCTCTGCTTCCTGGCTGTGTATATAGAGTGTCCAGCTTCCTCACGCTGCTGTTACCATGACGGCCAGTACCCTTAAACTGAGAGTCAAGACTTAACCTCCTTCCAATCGCCTTTGTCCGGGCGCTTTATCACAGCAACACTAGAGTAACTAAGAAGTGTGAGACGATTGGCTGGCAGCCTAAGGAACCCGTTTGTGCTTGGAGGCTCTACATTTGGAGTGTGGATAGACAGTTGTAGGCTGAGGTCTTGTCAAGTTTGGGGAGACTCCTCTATGCCTTCCAGCTGCCTATCAGCTCATGTGTTCTGTCAGATCTTGAGTCAGCTGTTGCTTTTAAATATCTGGGATGGAGTGTGGTCTGTCTGCTGCATAGATCTGCCTGGCTCAGCTGCCCGGGTCCCACAATTCTGCCTTAGCCTGGCCCCCGCAGTGTCTGAACTCCTCGTGACTATTCTATCCTTTTTGAGTTGGAAGCTTGTGCTTAAGAAGAAATCTAAGAGTCTTTAATTTTTTTCCTGATTGGAACAAGGCTATCGTGTTGGAATGACCAAACCAACTTTTGTTTTTCTCCAGACATGTGACGTGATGTACATAAACAGTAAAACCACAAATCTAAGTCTGCATCTGTTTAATATGGATCAGGGCAATTAGTCATGCAAAAGTCATCTAAAGCAGGAACTTTCAGACCAAAATGCAGAGAGCAACGAAGTTTAGGAAAAGCTGGGTTTCTTGATGACTTTTTTCTGACACAGGGAGAATGAACAAATGCAATTTTTACGTTGTTCATTTTAGCCTCAATTCAAAGGGACTGGGAGAGCAGGAGCCAGCAGGTGATCAAGTGGGAGTATTCAGAGTAAAATGGACTTCGTGATCTTCAGGTTGAATAGGTTCTGCATAATATCTTTGGATTTGGCATTGAAAAGTAGAAAGGAGGAGGCGTCACTATGAGCTCAGCAGATTTATCAAGCTGAGTTATGTCAATTGTATTATCCCGTTTCCAAAAAGACAGTAGAGCCCATGAAATTTAACAGTGTCTGTCACCACTTGACATATTGGCTAAAACAAAAGCAGATTGAGGAAATGACTCACAGTAGTTAATTGTTTCAATAGTTAGTCTTTCCCATCTGCACAGTGTGTTGACTTTGATGGGAACTTTGTGGGAAAATTAATGCACTAAATTGTTCTTAGGAATCAAGTCTGCTCTTTGAGTTTCTAGTAGCTTCATTTCAATGTCTAAGGCCTCTCATAGCCTGTTTAGCTTATGTCAGACTACAAAACATCTTGACTTAGGGAGTAGGAAAAGAATAGTTAGCACACTTTTCATAGGAAAATCAACAACAGTTCACATTTTGCTCTTTCAACTAGCCACTGTTTTAGGATCAAAAACAGAGACAAAAATTATCTAATATTTCACAAAGAAACAAAGTGCTTATGCTGAAAACAGTTATCTTCTCTTAGTATATAGTATACTAATCAGTAAACCGATTGTTTCTGAATAGAAACCCTGAATTTATAATCCTTGAATTTGTAGCTCTGTGGCAGCTCTTGGAAGCCGTGGGAATGGAGTCTCTTGTTACTTCCACTTTGATACCTCATCTCCTGACTATTTTGACCAGTGGAACAACTTTAGATGAGGAAGGTGTGGATGTCACCATCTGTAAGGAAGTGGAAATCTCTTTATGGAGATCTGCCAGTGGGTATAAGGCGTAACTCTATGAAAACTGATTGGTCTGGAAAACATTTCCGTCATTTGTTTTCTTGCTGGAGACCTAAAAGCAAGGCTGTACTTCAGTGCCACTGAAAACCAGTATTTTCAGGAGAGAAAGGATTAGGGCTGCCTACCCCTTATCGCCTACAGATAGATTTTCTTGGTGTTATTGAAAATAGCAGCAACGTGCTTTTATTATAGTGGGATGGGTTTCTCTGAATGGACTGGATGTGAAGAATGGAGGCACTCTGTTTCATAAAGAATACAATAAACCTGTGATGAGCTGACAGGACCAAAGAGCTGTGCTGGAGAAGACATGCTTTCTACAACTCATCCAGGCAAAATCCAAACTGGTACTCCAAATCGTAAGCAGGCAGCAACTCACGGTAATGAAGGATGCTCCACAGAACATTCTAATCGAGTGGCTGCTTCAGGAGGAGATAAGTTCCCTGTCCTGCCCCGCAGGAATTCTTCTGAATATTGGCAGCTAGAAGAAACATACACACTGTGTAACAATTGGTTCAGAGTCTAAAAATATGTAGTTCGCTGTTGACTGACCCAGGATTGCAAATAGATTTAGTTTTCTCTCACCTTTAAAAGTCATTAGAACAGTAAGAAAAGGTAGGTGGGGGAGTGGGGGGGGGCAGCGGTGAGGGTAATGCCCAGTGTCCTTTTCAAATGCTTTATCCAAGTATGCCACATTTGCATCCTGAGAACTGAGAACCCAGTGACCTAAAAGTAAGGTAGTACATAGAACCCATCACCCACTGCTGTCTTGGGAGGAAATTTGAGTCTGTGCATTGTATCCCTAAGAGTGTCAGTGTTCAGGAGGAGAGCTTGCAAACCCAGTAGTATCCCATCTTTGGAGATGCCAGCGGCTCTGTCACCATTCTTCAGCCTGACGAAGAGAACAACTTTCTTGTCCTCCTCTGCTACAAAGAAAATCCTTTTGTTTTGTGTATTACACCTGAACCTGTCATGGGGTAGCAGCTATAAATCCTAAAGATCATTAGCGAAATGAGTTTGCTCTTGTAGACAGTTGAGAGTTATACCTCTTTTTTCTTCCAGTGTCTCTGAATCTCAGTTCATATTTCTTCATGTGAGAGTAGCCTTTTCTATCCTCCAGGATTTATGTTAGGCTGAGCAAGCTGTCCTGGTGAAATTAAGCCTACATATAAACAATAGGTTTGGACAGCTCAGTTTTGGTCCCAAGATTCATTAGAATCCTCCCTCACTTTATTACAATTTCTTATTCTTTGCTTTTTGTAACTCAATTTTGTATCAAAGATCACATTTGTGCATAGATATGCCAGGTTAATAACAGTATATGATGCTAACCGAAAGAGCCAAGTCTAAGTTTGGAATGGTTTCATTTGAAAGGGGAGAGACAAACCAGCATACAGAATCTGTAAATAGTATTGTGTTCTGTGATTTCTTACAGTTTTTCAAGCAAAAGAAGAGCAAGGCCCTGGATCTTCAGGAGCAGCCAGAATAGATTTATGAACTACATGGTATGTATAAATGAGATGAAGTTTTTGTATTTGTTTGTGTGTGTGTGTGTGTGTGTGTGTGTGTGTGTGTGTGTGTGTTCCTGAAAAGATATAAGAAGAATGAGTTTTCACATTGAGCTTTGTAGTGAGAAGAAACAATGCTACTTGACTACTCATTTAATAAAACCAAAAGGAGGATTCAGGATTTGTGTGTGTAGAGAGAAACTTAGGAGGTATATATTCTATATGTAAGTTTGCCAATGTTTCCACAGGTGAGTTCACTTTGAAACCTGTAAGCTGTGCTAGTAAGTATTCACAGGGACCCTCATTTTACAGACAGCTCTCCGAGGTTCGGAAGGTATACTCAGTTTGTGTGTTCTCTGATGCTCTGCTCTGAATCCAGGGTTTGAAATCAAACTCTTTGTACTGGTTCTGATGGGGGAAGAACAGGGTTTGTTCGGGTTCCATGCGAATCCAAGAACAACAATACCAGTGAACGAAACCAAAACCAGGCAAGCAACTTTCTGGGTGGGCTCTGCAGAGTTGGGAAAGTTCTTGAAGTGAAGGAAGAGCTTGTATTGAACAGAAAATAGAACACTGGAGGCAAGAAAAGTGGTGTAGAAGTTTGAAGGTAACATGTTTATTTTACTCAGGAAGAAAAAAAAATAACATCTGCCACATGGCATTGCATCTTCTGGCTAGTAGGAAACCTACAGAGTCCTGTAGAAGATATGAGTTGTAAATGTGTATATTCAAAGATGAAGTGGGCAGAGAGGGGTTTGGTAAAGGAGTTTGGGGAAGGCCAAGGAATTTCAGGAAGGATATTTTTGTACCTTCTCAAGTGCTATTAATTGTATAATGCCTTATAATGATATAACTCAGTTTTGTTTAATCTACACAATACTTTGGTTTAACAATGCCACTGAAACACAAGGGAAAAGATGGATTAGCCTAGGTAGGAATCAATTATAATTAGACTTCCCAGTTCGGATGAAAGCCTTTGAAAACTGAGACTCTAAGCCACCCTTCCTCCAGTGCTGACACACTTATCCTTACTTCATCTTTAGATCCAAACATTATTGTGTCAACATGACATTCTTTTCCCCAAAATCTCTAATGAAGTTAGTTAACCACCTTAAAAGACTGGCCGTGGCAAAGCAAGGCCTAACTGTGTGGAGAAAGCGAGGGAACATCTCTAGCAGTGTGGGCTGGGCTGTTCTGTGTTCGGGGAGAGGGCTGGAGGGCCAGGGAAGCCCCTTGAAAAGAATACCTTCAATATATTAACAACAAGGAGCTTTTCCTTAGTGGATCCCTGCTTGTTCCACTTCTTTTTCTCAAAAGTAGATGGCAAAAAACAAAAACAAAAACAAAACAAAAAACAAAACCCCAAACCCCTCATGTTGCTTTTATGCTTTAATTTCCCATCAGCACTTTATATTGGAAGACAGTAATTAATGAAAATTGTAGGTTCAATATTTTAAGATTTTATTAGACTCCTAGTACCTCATTTTAGAAAAGGCGACTTAAAGCTATATGAGAGTAAGTACAGCCTGGTTTTGTCTCTAAGCTCTCTCAAGTTCTCTATATGGTGGTCTCTAAAATCTGGAATCCTGTGTGACATAAGATTGTTTCCCTATTACACATAATGTTCACCTTTTAAGAAGCACAGGTTATTCAATGGACTTACATTTTTGAGAGACATAGATTTGACTAGCGAAATTGAGTGTAGAGTTATCTTTATAAAAAAAAGCTTGGAAATATGCTTAGAAGTGCCTGGCAAATTATATTTTGTAACTTAGCTTATGCAACCGTACTATACAATCAAATGGGGCATTCTTCCAATTTTTTTTATGTTGTAATTGAGCATCGACATAATTTTGAGTTGGGCTAGGTGAGTGAAATTCTTCTCTTTTATAAGTGAATATACTTATAAAGAGCAGAGGTTACAACTGCACAGAAGACTTGAGTGATGATTTCTTAAACTTTTTCTGAGATTAATTCAAATCTTGGAGCCTTAGATTGAAACAAACTAAGACATTTCATCCAGTCCCCCAAAGCTATTGAAATTAATGATGGGATTTTTGGTGAAAGAAAATAGAGCATGAGGTGGGAGAAGAATGGGTCATAAAATACAGAGATGTAATTACTGTACTGTTGATAGGTATTCCAAGGGATTAATTTAAGAACATAACAATTCAGCCACATTTTTGACTGGTAGATTGAGGAGGTGCTATCTTGTTGAAGCATGTCACCGGAGGTGCCTTTGAGAGTTTACAGACTTGCGCTATTCCTAGTTGCTCTCTGCCTCTGTCTCTCTCTCTCCCCCTACCTCACTCTCTGTCTCTCTCTCCCCCACCTCCCGTTTCTTGCTTTAAGGTCAAGAAGTGAGCTCCCAGCTTGCTACCAGCAGCTGTCCATGCCTGCTGCTTTCCTCCCTGTTATTTTCATGCCTTCAGGACCTTGAAAGAAACTGGAAATAGAAGCTGAGGGTAGGAACTAGAGCCTAAAACTACCAAACTTTAGGACAAGAGATAAAGCCAACAGCATTGAAATTCTTGTTCTTCTGCAGCCATAAACTGAGATAAACACTTTTATAAATTACCTTGGTTGCTGTGTTTTATCACAGCAACATAAAAGTAATTAATACATATAGTATTTCCCCAGGGGCAGTTGTCGTGTGTGTGTGTGTGTGTGTGTGTGTGTGTGTGTGTGTGTGTGTGTGTGTGTGAAGTAGTTAGGTAAGACAAAGGACAGGCATCAGTAATCTCTTAAGTACATTGTTTCAAGAGGTGGAAAAATGGATCATTTCTGGGTTAAAACAATACACAATACCCCAGCAACCCTGCTACTACTAAAGAACAAATGTTCCTTGACACACTTATTCCCACAGTCATGGCAGATTTCATGGACAATTTCTTTTTATTTTAATTTCTTTCTGATTGCATAAAGATTTCAAAGAATAATTAGAAAAAACAGGAAGAAGGAAATGAGAATTATCCGTAATTCTCTGTCCCGAGATAGTGGTAGTTATTTTTATCTCAGGGCATTTTCCTCTGCGTGTGTATAGTATGTGTGTGCATGTATCTACTGTACAAACACATGCAAGTGTATGGATGTCATAAAAATCAAGGACAAAACTAGATATAGTTCTATTAGCATAATTTACTCATTAAAATATATTTCAGAAATTTCATATCACTAAAATGCCTTTGCAACCTTTAAAATATACAGTATTCTATTTTATGGACCACATAGTCATTTATTTAAATACTTCCTTGTTTTGCCTTAAGAAAGAATGTCTATGCTTTTCTGTTTTAATCTGAAGGTATGCTTCAATTGATAAGTTTATAACCATATTTTAATGCATGCTTTAAGGTTATTTTCTCTTTTTTATTAATTTATTCAGATAACATCTCAATTGTTATCACCTCACTTGTATCCTCCCATTCCTCCCTCCCTCCCTCTTTTACCCTATTACCCTCCCCTAGGTCTGTGACATAAGGGGACCTCCTCCCCCATCATATGGTCACAGCCTATCAAGTCTCATCTTGGTAGCCTTCCTTTTCTTTCTCTGAGTGCTACCAGGCCTCCCCACCAAGAGGAAGTGGTCAAATATAGGGCACAGGAGTTCATGTCCAAGTCAGTTCTTGCTTTCTACACAACTGGGGAGAATGTCTTGTCCTTTGGCTAGATCTGAGTAGGGGTTTGATGTTTATTGCATGTATTGTCCTTGGTTGGTGCAATATTTTCAGCAGACACCCTGGGTCAGGATCTGCCCATCATCATGTTCTTCTTGAAGGTTTCTAGGACCCTCTGGGTCCTTCTATTTCACCATTCTCCCATACTTCTCTTACCTAGAGTCCCAATAGGATGTCCTTGTATCTATCCCAATCTCCTGCTAAGTGAAGACTTTCATGGGACTTGCCTTATGGGCTAGTGTCCAGTTATAAGTGAGTATATACCATGTGTGTCTTTCTGCTTCTGGGTTAACTCACTCAGTATGATCATTTCTAGTTCCATCCATTTGTCCACAAATTTCAGAATTTCCTTGTTTTTAATAGCTGTGTAGTATTCCATAGTGTAAATGTACCACAGTTTCTTTATCCATTCTTCTACTGAGGGACATTTAGGTGGTTTCCAGGTTCTGCTATGAACATGGTTGAGCATATGTCCCTGTTGTGTGTATATTCCAAGAAGTGGAATAGCTGGGTCTTGAGGTAGCCCTAGTCCCAGTATTCTGAGAAAGCACCAGATTGGTTTCCTACTCATCAAAGGTTATTTTCTTATGAATTTCTAAAACTGTAACAGCAAAAGAAAAGCAAGTATTAAAATTTTAGGGTTTAAATAAATTATAAGTTAGAAATAAAAGAATCCCGTTTGTGACTTACAGTGAGCATGCTCAGTGCCTAGTGGGGGTTAGCAATTCCAAAGAAGGCCAGCATTGGCTGGTCCTGAGCGGCAGTTACTGGCTCAGAATGCAGAGCTATCATCTTCCCTCCCCCACCGGAAACTGACCCAGGCAGCTTCAGAGGACTGATCGTGGAGGAACGGTTAAGAGGGACATGAGCTATTTTATGTGAAAACTATTTTAGCTTTAAAGTCAAGAAGGACCAATAAGTAAGATGCAATGATTTTTTTTTCTAAATTAGGCCACACACACTCCTAGATCAAGCAAACCTGGTTGACTGTTCAAATCACCAATGAACTTTCTGTTGGTAAAATTAGGTTGGACAGGGTGGGGAGAGGAAAAGAACTCAGTGGGGTTGTGAAGGAGGAAGCTGTCGGGCTTGAGACAGGCATCAGTTGCTTTTGAGAGGCACACCTGCAGGCTCTGTAGAGGCAGGACTCTGGGACCACAGACACATATTTGTTTCTTAGTTATTCCATTTTTAGCAGTCCTGCACCTGTCTCTTTCTTGGCAAGAAATCCATGATACTTCGTCCATCTCATTAATCCTTTTAGATCTGCAATAAAGCGAGGCCTGTTATTTTTTCCTCTTTGGAATGGCTTTCAAATCCCCTTTCCCCAGGCTTTAGAGGTCTTCTCTGCAATTCTGGTAGCCTCTAGTCCCTGCCCCCAGCCGCGCCTGTTTAATTCCTTCACAGGCCCTGAAGGCAGGAAAAGAACTTAACCTGTGGATTGTGAACTTTGCAGATCTGGGGTCTCATCACTGACACCGTGTAGCTCCAGTGTTTAAGAAAGTGGCTGCTGTTGGGCTAAGGTCACATAGCTAGTAAGTGTCAGGACTGCGACCCAGACTTTCATGGATCTTTTGTCCCTTCAATTACATGAACCATGACCTCTCCATCCTTAGAGATGAAAGCCTGTCAGGTGGTCTTAAAGTACCTTTTAGCAGTTTTATCTAATTAGTTCTATGTCATTGTGTGTCACCTGCTGCAAGTGACATATTTGAGGATCTTGGGGAACATTGCAAGGGAAACACTGATTGAAGACCAAGACTTTTTTTTTTTTTTTGAGATGGAAACAGAACTTTAGTCAGGGCCTTAGTTTCCAAAACAGCATTTGGCCAGCAGGAGACCAGGGCAGATGGCATTCCATATCATGGGAGCAAAAAGCAAAGACACCGAAGCAGAAATGGGCAGGTAGTATTTTGAATGCTGAAGACATGCATTTGTGGAAAGATTTCATGTAGTCTTTGTCACTGGAAACAGTCATCCTTTGTAGCAGTGGTTCCAGCGTCGCTCTGGAAATAAAGCTTGAGCTAGCATGGATTTGGATGCTAAGGAGTGGCAGAGGAAGAGCCCCCTGGCAGCATGGGCGTGGGGCTGGGGTGGTGGCACAAAGTGGGGAGGAGGACTCAGGAGGGTGCGCTAACCTCCACTCGGGGTTTGGAAACAGGCTGGGACTGTGGGGGGAAGTTCCTGTGCTGAGTCACAGTGCGAGGAGGCAGATTGGCCTTTTGGATTGGCTTTGGGTTTTATTGAAACAGTAACTTGAGGCGCACTTTGGCCTCAGGTTAAGGCCAAGCTACAAACGCAGGATGGTTTGGGAGAAACCCAGGCGTACTAGAAAGGGAACGTTTTTCCTGAGTATAAACTTTACGACTAAAGGCATATTGTGTAATAGGGCCTGATTGATAGCAAATTGCAGAACAGACATTTGAAACTCATAACCCCAAAGGTCTTTTGGCTTTGACAGGGCCAATTCATGTCATGAAATTCACAGTATTATTTGAAAGTATTCAGCAAATTTAAAGCAATTACAGGGAACAAGAAGTTATGTGTCAGTAAATGAAATAAACTCATTTGAACAAAGTTCTGCTACTTGTATTTAAGCTCATGAATAAGGAACCTACTCTAAAGATGTTGGCTTTGGAATGATAGTCAACCTACGTGTACATACAGGAGGAAGCAGAAGTACCCCTTGGCCAGAGCAGAGGTTTGAACTTCTGCTCATGTGAATGTTGTTAATTGTCAGTGGGAACGTTGCATACATCTTATTCCCCACCAGGCTTGGCTCCTCATTCTTTTATCGAATTAGTGCTTTGGGATCCTAGCTAGCAGCTATACAGTTTACTCCAGGAATTTAACCCTGGCCTCCTCTGAAGTGTCAACACAGGCTGAGAACAGAACATACATGGTATCTACTTTTAGGCTTGAAGCCTTGGTCTCCCTCTGAGAAGAGGAGGATCAGCTCTTTGGCTACCACCTTCTACAGTAGCTGATAAACTCAGATGAGTCTCCACATCTGAGTCCTAATGTTAGAGGTTGCTCTTTGCAGGCTTTTCCTAAGGGGACCTTAGTTGGGGTAGGTTTGGAAGTTTTAGGAGGTCCCACACAAGGCACACAGCCAACTGCCTCAATCTTGGCCCAACCCTTCTTAGGGCATAACCGCCTATTTCAAGAAGCTGATCCTTTTCAACTCTTCTTGCCTCTCAGCCATCCTCCTTAAAGACCCTTCCACATGATCGCCATGTGGCTGGTCTTGTACTTTTGGCCTAGTCCTGGTTTGTCCTTGGTGACTACTGTGTCCTTAAGTAAAACCCAGTGTATAAGTGACTATTGGGCAACCTACATCCGGATACTACTCAGGATATCAACTTAAGACATGCTTCCTGATAGATCAGTGCTTGCTCAACAAGGCTGGCTGTGGTCATGTGGCAGCTGCTTGAGCTTTGGGGTCAGTTGCCACTCTCGCCCTCTCAAAGGTGTTATTGGAGGGAAAGAGCTAAAGTTAGGGGCCATTTCCTTCTTCCTAAAGCACCGTCAGGCCTGCAAATCCCACCCTCCAAAGGAGTGGGAACTGCATCAGGGCTGCTAGGGCCTTGGAATTGGAGACGCACTAGGAACGGGAACCACTCAGGATTCAATGCAGTATCCAGCCCATGACTGGCTTTTGAAGACTATTTGGTCTACCCAATGATTAAGATAGTGGTCATTATGCTCTGGGCATTTTTTTTTCAGTGAACAACTCTGTTAATTCAGTTATATTCTAAGTAATCCCTTCATTGCCCTCACTTCAGGCTTTAGGGTTAAGCCTAAAACTGCACAGTATTTATTGGAGTCCATGGCTCAGCCCAACAACCACAAAACAGAGATAGCGTGTTGTGTTCCTCCTGTGACCTCAGCTTGTGTCCATGTCCTAACAACGGTCTTGCTTCCATGCCCTCTTTTAGCCTCCATGTTTCCTATTAGCACAAGATCTGCCAGGATCTTCTCAAGGAGTCCTGACCTTGGGCCCCAGTTTTAAGAACTGGCTGTCTACTCCTTGCTGCTAAGTGACTCTGATGCCAAGTGCTTTCCCAGGCTTGCCAGTCTCCCATGATGCCCCTTGGCCTGGCTCCCTCACCTACAGCTGATCACTGGGCCTCTTCTCTCCTTCCTTGCTGAGATCTTTCCTTGCTGTGCCCATTGCTGCTGCTGGAGAATTCTTACAGTGTATTTTCCTCCCGTGGCCAGTTTGGTTCTCGTATTCTGGCCTTCCTGTCAGGGTCATAGTGTTGTTGCTGAAGTCCCATCTCTGAGAAAGCATTTACCGTGACCTCTGTTTCCCATCCAGTCTCTCTGATATGTTCTCTGTTGACAGCCTCTTTGTACATTTACTTTTTCAAGTTGATTTTACTCTTGGCTCTGGAGTATGAAGAAATAGTTTTTTTGTTTTTAAGTAAAGCAATCCTAAGTGTGGGATGAAGTTGGTGAAAGAAGTCTGGGCTGTTATATGGCTGTGTGCGACTTTGTGGACATCACATTTTCTGTTGTGCATATTTGGTGTGTGTTTGTGACACAGAGAGGAGCACCTCAGGTTTTTTTTTTGATGAGTTTTGGATGCACACCACCTGACAGGTGGAAGAATAAGATCAGCCTTGTTATCTCATGGTGGATTGGAAACAAGCATGTGCCATGTTTCAACAGCTAATCGTTACTAAGTTATTTGTTTTCTCTCCCACACTCTTGCTCTTCCAGATATGTATTTGGTGCTTTGATAAGAATAAAAATGATGGCTATTGTGACAGGGTGAAACTTAGCAGTGGAAAACCAGGCATTTAGAAAGATAATGTACCTAGGCATCTAAAGGCGCCTCCAGCTGGGTGGTCCCATTTGGGCACTATATGCTTCAAGCCTACACAGAGAAACTTATACTTGCTACCTTTCTTTGGGAGATGAAATTTTTAACTATTATTGCTAGAAAAAGAGATATGTAGGAACTGGTTAGTTTAACATAGTCTTCCTCATCTAAAATTTTGCTAAATAATGGTGATATGAATATTACTTTACCATGACTTTTTGAGCTTTCTTTTCTCCTGTGAATATTTTCCCCAAAATTTTCATTTTAAATAAAAGGATAGCACTTAATTGCTCTACTTCTATTTTATACTTACTTCATGCCTAAGGAAGAGGGAAATATTTTATATAAATCTAGGAGACAGTTCATAACTACTGTTGATACTACACAATATTCTTACATCACACCTGCCAGGTGTATACTCTGTGTGTCTGTGCCCACAGGAGGAGCTTATACATGTGTTGGTATGAACACGTCCCCTTTCTGTTAGTATTCTTTGCTATTATCAAAATCTTGAGTTAGAATTTGTCATCTCATTTCTATATTGATGGGGCAAACGATGACAGCATCTGAAGCTTTGGCTTAATCACTCATGGCAGAACAGAAGCACAAGCTTAAGTCCATGTCCCCACCTTGCTTTACGAATAGAAAGCTCCTAGGGGAGAGTTGCTTTTTAGGCCCTAGAAAATCCTCTTAATCCTCTTCTTTCTGCTTTCAGGGTGATGTCAAGACACAAACCATCAATGCTTCTGTGTTGGATACAATTGGGCATGGCACTTTGGAACATTAATAAAAAAATATTAGCAATGACTTAGTGGTGGTCCTGCTAAGTGTGCCGTTGTACTGGGTAGTCTGCCACAAGCAGAGGACTCCATTTCGAGGCCTTCTCTTTTCTGGGGAGAAAGGGAGGGGAGATGGATGCAGAATGGGATGAGAAGGGAGGGGCTGGGAGAAGAGGAATCTGTGTCCCAATAAAAAGTGGATAAATTCATTTAAAAAAAAGGAAGAAGACTCCCTTTCGCTCTAGCTATGCAAATGTGCTTCCTTAGAAGGGAAGTTTGAGAGCATTTACTAATTATGTATTTAAAAAAAAAAGTCAGTGAAACTTTTAATTCAGACCAGATTAGATAATGGCTTCATGTGAAAGCAGAACCAGAAACCCAGTGACTGAACTCAAAGCTCCTGCACTGGCAGAGCTTACAGGCCAGGTGTCAGACTAGCACGTTTTTGAAGACTTACTATAGTTAAACGCAGTGCCACCCAGGATGGACCAGTGATGTCCTTGGTTGACATTCTGGATTAGAGACTTGAAGACTCCCCTCTGAATTCCATTGAATGGCTTTATTTTGGTTGTTTGCTGGGAGCCTGGTAATGAAACACAGACAAAAGTAAGCTTGATTCTATATTTTTCCAGCACAATTTTGGCAACTGACAGTCCAAGAAATGAACGCTGGTTAATAATTTCTCAACCTCTCTGCAGCACCAGCATGTGTCAAGACTTTATAGGATAAAAAGCTATAGTCACACACAGAAACAATGGGATATCCGACAGCAGTCCCAGCGAGGATCTGGTAATGACAGTGTAGGCCTCCAACCAGACCCATGACCCATAGCAATGAACATTTGCAAATAAACATATGTAGACAGAGGGCTATATTGCGTGATGCACTACAGCTTCTGTGACAAGATTTTTTGTCTGTTTTATTTTATTGGAGGGAGGAGAGGGATTTTGGTGCATGACATGTAAATCGTAGACATTCACTAAAAGTAAAAAAAGAAAAAAGCTATTGTCACACATTTAAGGAAGAGTCTGTGTGGCACCAAAAGCTGGCCTTGAGGACTGGATGAAACGTTACCCGCCATTTTACTCGCAGGTTTGATCTCTTGTATCTCATGTCCTCTTGGGGTAATACCACAGAACAGTCAGTGTGACTTTAGCCAAGCTGAGAGTAAAAAATGCTATGGCAGACACTTGTGATGTCTGCTGCAGAGACAGAGTGAGCGTCACCTGTCTCAATCTATCCAAGGGAAGGTCATTGTTTTCATCTATGACGAGGAAACACAAGAGCAGTTGCAGTGCCAGCCCACCATCTGCCGTGACACACTGGGCTGAGAGCGGACCGACATTGCCACCCTCCTCCTGTCCTCTCCATGTAGTACGCAGGCTTCTCTGAGCCAAGGATGAGGATGCTGAGGATGCTCAAAGCAAATGCTGACTTTGGTGGTATCAATACAGTCCTCAGTCAGAAATAGGACAATGATGATGGAAACCTTTTCCTTACACTTGGAATAGTCCAAATTGATCTGGAGGGAGTGGCATCACGGGGTCTTAATGCAGCAGATAATTTGATTAGTAAGGATAAGGAAAGGAGAAGAATAACTTTGCCGCTGCAGTGAGATATAAGATATTATGGGGAGGAGCCAGAGATGGTTCCAAGGACACAGTGAAAGGAGATGGGGCCAAAGTTAAAGGAAGTGAAATGTGAATGTGTCGGGTATTAGAACCATGTAAAGTTGTGTGACTAGGGATGTACAAATGCTTTTGGTAACTAAAACACTCATTCCAAGAGGCATTGATATATCCTTGTCAGGGCAATATAGTTTTTGATTTATTTTAATTCTGTAGGTAAAAAACAAAACAAAACAAAAACTTAGAATAAACCTGAGTGACTTTTCCTGCTGGTGATGTAGGTGAAACTGAAGAGAAACAGATCTCAAAAGCAGTTGGCATAGACATTTCTCAGAAGACACGTCAAATGGGCAACAGGCATATGAAAAAAAAAACACTCCACATCAGTTAGGAAGACACAAATCAGAACCAGTGAGGTATCTAATTATTTCCCTGTAAGGATGGCTAGTCTCGAAAATGCTAACTAGAGGCAGCAGGTGCTGACAAAGTGTAAAGAGACATGGACCCAGGTACCGTGGCAGTTGGAATGAAAATTAGTAAAGCCTTTATTGGGAGGACCCTCAAAGATCCTCAAAAATTAATGATCATATGAACCAGCAGTCCCCATTATTTGGGTATGTAGCCCAAGAAAGTGAAATGAGCACGCCAACGAGGTATCTGCATGCCCGTGTTCATGTCAGCACTGTTCGAAATAGCCAAGAGAGGGAAGCAACTCAAGTATCCATCCATGGGTGGAACTGTGGCATATCCACATAGCAGACTATTATTCAGCCATTAGAAGGGAGGAAATTGTGTTGCTTGTGACAACACACATGGTACTGGAGATGATCGTGTGATGTGAAATAAGTCAGACACAGTGAAACGAGTGCCATATGATCTCATTCAAGTACAGAAGATGGAAATAATCTTCTAGACGTAGAACAGTGGTTGTCAAAGGCTGGGGAGAATGCAAGGAGATGGGGAAAGATGGAGTGGGTATCAAGTTATACTTAGATAAGAGCAAGAAAGCGCTGTACTCCTTCACACTGCTGGTTGACTGTGGATAATGCATGTCCCCAAATCTTGAAGGCAGGACTTTGAAAGATTTCTTTTTTTAAGCACAAAAATCTCTTTATTTCCTTTTTCTTGTAGGCCATTTTCTACAATATAACCCTTCTCTTCCTCTTCATAACCTGTGCTCTGGAAAGGGACTCATATTAGCCACTCTAGTATTGGCATGCTTTAACAAAGGACCAGCTGCCCAAGAAACTTGTTATCGTATAGAAAAATAAACCTTATCCTACTTCAAGGAATGCCACTCACTGGGAATCTGGGGGCAAATAAATTTTGTGGGCCGGAGTCCTTTTTTCGTAAACAAAGAATGCCTCCATTCACAATAGTCTCCTCACCTCTCTCCTGGTCTGCCTCTTTCCCGGTCTCGGTATACTGTTGTAATGGGTCTGTTCTCCTGTATTTACCCCATTGGCCGGCCTTTGTGTTGGTAGATAGAATTTCTTCCTAAGGCTTCAAGAACCATACGCATCTCTGGAGCCCTTTCACTGAAAACTGTTACAGTGCACAGATTATGCGGAGACACGGGCTGGCTAGTCACTTTCAGGTGCAGTGGCCTTGTTAGTTTGGAATCAAGAGCAGGCTGCAACACTTGAGAGCCTACACCGATTAGGAAGCCATGGTCCTTGCTCAGATTTTAGGCAACCCAGCGGCCCCAGGCAAAGGTCTCTTGGAGTTCACAGCATTACCTTACCCTCCTTTCTTCTGGAGAACACTTCCAGCCCTGACACATTTGCTTCCTTGTTACGTCATTCTGCTGGAGAAGCAAATCTCTGTTTACCCCCATGAGTTTTCAAGGTTAAGGAAAGTGTGATGGAGGCGTTGTAGGTGACACATAAGGGAAGCTGATTTGTGAGGCTCGCTGCCACAAAAGCCTTATTACTTCTCTCTGTCAGGGTTGGAAAAATCCTGGAATAAACTTGGCAGTTATTCCACGTGCTGGCTGGTTGCTGTACACTTCTGTACACTTAAGGCCCTAGCAGTGGTGCAACTAAAGCCTCGTAGAGGGACCTGGTCACTCAGGGGACAGACAGGGTGGCAGCAAGGCTTGCTGGTGACATCTGTCACTGTGCGTACATTTGTAATCCATCCTGGGACAAGTACGACAACCCCTTCTCAAGAGGACACTTTTGTAGCCTTGATGGCAAAGAATGAAACTGTTTGCAGAAGGGGATGGCTCTAAATTATAAACCAGTTCCAGGCCCACGTCAAAACTCTGGCTCACACCTTGTATTCAACATTGAGTCTCTGGACCACCACTGCTCTCATTTTGTGTCTGTCTGTCACGCCAAGAGATTGGGTTTTCACTGTTTCCCCTTGATTGTCTAATTTGGCAACAGCAGACAGATTCCCATGTGGGTCAACGTTAGGCTCTTCATACTTTGTCTCATAAGTTATCCAATCCATACCTTCTGGTGTGACACCAAGTGAGGAGGGAGGGCTGTGTGGGATTTCTGTTTCTTAGACCAACTCTGTGTAGTTAAATCCCCCTCTGATACCCAGCTGAATTCCAACATAGTTGGAACTTCTGGAAAAGTTTATATCCTAGCCAATATACATAGAAGAAACAGTCTTTACTAGAGAGCTGGATGTCTTAAGACCCACCTGCAGGAGGGTTATCAACAAAGGGAATTCCCACAGGGATACTTGTCAGAGGGGAGGCTGTCTGTTCCAGTGTGGACCTCCCAGGACGATAGCCTGTGCCTGGACAACTGTGTGGGAAGGGAGCGTCCCCAGGGGCCTGTGGCTTCCTCAGCAGCCATTGCTTTTCCTGTGTTACTCCCACAGAGCAGCTCACTTCTTCAGCCTTGTCCCTCATGGAATTTGGGAAGAAGCATAACTGTCCAGTCACTACAATTTTCTGTCCTATCTTAAAGGGGAGTTTAAAGAGAATTAGATAAAGAACATTCCATAATCTCACTACTATGAAGAACCCTTTGAGGATCTTGACAACTGATCCTGTTCTCAGCTTGTTGGTACTAGCTCAGGCCTTTCCACAGAAGCCTTGAAAAGCACAGGGCACTGGCCTAGACTGACTGGATTTCCCCTTGTTAAGAGCCCATGCAGGTGCTGGGGGAGTCAGCCCCCCCTCTCCCCCCAGCTCCCTCCCCCTTCTCCCTGCCCCCCCCTTCCACTGCTTTCCCCCTCCTTTTCATTGCTCTTATCCTTCTGCACATATTTAAAAAAAAGCCTGTGGTCTGGAAAAATCTAGGGAGTTTATATTTCAGCTAATTGTAATATATTTCCCCGTACTTTAGAGTTCTATAGAAAACCTTCAGAGCCCTGTGTCGTATTTGTGGTTCTGGAAACTCTGCCTGGATACATACTCCACAGAAAACTATCCTCTGAGTTGAATCTAGTCACTCAATCTTTTACTCCTTGCTGGAGTGGGTTCCAGAGCAGGCAAAACTTTCCCTGACCAGGTACCCAGAGGATCCAAGGTGTGTCTGCAACATGGAAGGCCACTAGGAACAGGCCAGCATGCAGATATGGTGGCTGCCTGGGATGACATGGGGTGTGCAGGTTTGAGCAGAAGGGACCTCCCCTATCCTGGGTGAGGGGTCACATACTGTGTGAATGGTGATTTCCCATCTTTCTCACTGAAGCCACGTGAAACTTCCCTTGGATTCTCTACACTCCACTGCATGCTCTCCCCTAGATGTTGGGGTTGGTTTCTCAAGTGCTCCTGGGTGTGCCCCTCTTTGAGAAGGCCCCCGTTTTCCCGCTTCTCTCCTAACTCCTTGGCTTAACTCCTTTTCTTTCTGCAGCTCTTCATACTCTCTCCTTGGTGGCTGGGGATGTGTCTCTTCTCTTTGCTATGGACCCCTTATAACTTGAACGAAGGACATATCAGCACTGTGCCAAGTGACCCTTGTTTACGCCACTCCCTCCAAGACAATCACACCTGTTCCTTGTTGCATCTACACACTGGACTGCTTTTCTACATCTACAGCCCTTAGAGTTCATTTTGCAATTAAAAAAAAAAAGAGAGAGAGTAGTCTAATGTTAGGAGCTCAAGGAGGTGGCCAACTGGGAAGGAGTTAAATCCCTCCAGCTGGTGTTGACAATAACACAGTGAAGTCACACAGACAGCCCAACCCGCATTCCCTAGCACCCCGGAAAGAAAATGTGTAGAATTGTTGCCCAGCAACTCTCTGCCATCAGGGAGCTGTTGCTTTAAATATTTTTCTCCTTTAAGTTGGCCGTAATATTACCAGAGGATTATTTTCCTTCCAACATAAAGATTTAACATTAATGTTGTAAGAGGAGAAGCAGACAGATGTGATGAAGCTATTAAGACCTCTGCTGACAATTTAAGTATTAGAGGAATTTCAGCTTCCGTTCTGTCATCTCTGCCTAGATTTATGTAGCATTCTTTATCAGTCAGGGAACTACATTGTGTGAGTTAGTGATGCTGCTTTTATATAGGATATAAAAACTAGACCTGAGATGACTTCTCAGAGTTGCCTTTTCTGCCTGAGGATGGAGGACAGTATCCCAGATGTCCAAACTTCCCATTTGCTGGCCATGTTTCTCTTCTGCAGATAAGCACATACCGTCTTCTCTCCTGGAGACAAGACTCATTTCTGAAATGACTCTTCTTCCAATTGATATGCATTTTTTCACACAAACCATCCCAGTTTGAAGAAAGTGGTAGTGGTGCTGAGAAGGCCATGGCGCCGGAACCAGAGTGAGTGGCCTTCACCCATGACTAGAGTATTGGATGTCTAACCCAGAGGAGGAGTCACTTCTACAGCACCTTCTCACTAGAACCCTCTTCTTTTAAAAGCTTTCAGCACTGGCATCTTCATCTGTCTGCCCTAGTGAGAGAACAGTTGCCCGGGACTTGAGAGCAGGCACTCCACCAGATCTTTACATTGAGAACTATCATGGGCTGTGCATGGAATTATTTCAGTCTCACTGTTTGGTCTGAACATTTGATGTGAAGACGTTCTTGCTCTTTAGTGACTTGAAGTTGGTAGAAACTAGAAAGTCAAGTTTCCACTCTCTCATCTCCACCTTATGAAATACCATGAGGAGGATCACGTAGGAGAGCCCCGCCCCCAACCGTGGAACCAGCCTCCTGTCATTCTGGTCATATTCATGGCCTAATTTTTTTCCTGACCCAGCTGGTCTACCCTTGTTAGAGTGGGTAACAGACCAGGTACTGAGAGGCATCAAGGCTTGTCTGCAACATGGAAGGCCACTAGGAGTAGGCAAGCCAGTCTGGGCATGCTTTGTCCTCTAGGGCAAGTCAGTGTTTTTATATTTGTTCCCCTGTGCTTTCCTATTGCTTGTGAAGCCCAGCTGCTCTCAGGGAGCTTTGAGGTGGGACCCTCCTCTCTTCAGGGAGATTTTGAAACATCGTAGTTGTCTGGAGATGTTCTGGTTCATACCAGCCATCTTATCCGGGTTCAGTTGGCCCACGACACATCAGTATGTCTTCCCTGCTTGGAATATAACTAGGAAGGATTTGCAGAAGCCATACATGAGAAGCAACATTGTAGTCAGAAGAAACAAATTCCCTTTCTTTATAGCCTAAAGTTTTCCCTATATTCTATCTGTTTTAAGAAACCAGGACCCAAATTTACCATCTCTCTTCTGAGTTTCTAAGGAAAGGAAAGATGAACTTGAGTTTTTAAATATAGTAGTTCGAATGTGGCAAATGCATCTTGTTTACAAGGCACTAGGTTGAGTTATGACTTGGAGATCACAACAGTGGTTCACCTTCACCTTACAGGACACACGGAGACATTCTTGCTGTCCTTCCTTTCTTTCCTTGTCTCTCCCCTCTAGAATCAGGTGTGTGTGTATGTGGGGTCCTTCCATATATGCAAAACCAGACATCTTCTATGGTCACTATACTTCTTACCTTGATCCCCACCAGCTTTGTTTTTCATAGTTGTGTGTTTATGTGGACCAAGCATGGCATTCCCAAATTGGAGACATGAGGTTGCCAGTTAGTAAGGGGAGGAGTTGGCTTTATGCTTTTGTTGGACATATTTTTTTAAAGGAGTGATGATTTTATAGAGCTAGTAAGTACAGATTTCTAAAGAAGGGGACTCTCACTTTCTGAGGAGGTTCTGCCCACCTAACAATTGATTATCTTCTGTCAATAATTTGACCATATTTCTTTAATATTGTTAAAAGCAAGAAGAAAAATACTTGTAGAAAAAGACATTTTTTGATCTATTTATGAAAGGCTTCTTTATTGAATTGATTCGAACACATTATCTAGATGTATAGATAAACTCTAGATATCTAGGATCTAAGGATATGGGAATTTCTTACTTAAAAATGATGCAAACATAGATGAAATTCCACAGAACCTCCTGAATAATATGTCTTCCTGGGATGCAAAACCCAGCATTTTAAAGATCATTGTAAAGTGTTCCTTGCTGACCTTGAAGCCCTCTGTTGGTCTCCTGGACTTGCAGTAAGATTCTCAGTTTAATGATCTGAACTGTATACATCTTCACCTCTTTTTATGATAGGTGTACTGTGGCCTGGATTTGGAATTATTTTAATCCCAGTATTGTTGGTCTGACTATTTGGTGTAGGGGAGAGTCTTGTTGTTTTGGTGACTGGAGTGGGGAAAGTGGAAAGACAAATCTGTCACCTCATAGAATCCCTATCTTATAAACTACTCTGAGGAGGCTCACAAAGTAGTCATTGCACAGAACTGGCCTTTTACCTTCTTGGTCATGTTGAGGTCTTGATTTTGTCCTTCTTTCTGATCTATCTGGTCTGCCCTTGGTGCTATAGAGTTGGCAAAGCCTCCATTCACCAGCGCTGTGAGGACAGAGAATACCAGGCACCAGCTTCTGACATGTTCAGTGTTGCAAAAGAAATAGTCAAAGAGCAAGGGACAGATGCGTTGTCCGCTTTAAATATCTGCAGGCCTATCTCGAGTTTCTCTGAAAGACAAGAGCCGGTGCCTGTATGGTCTACCCATTCCACTGGGGATTCAAAGATATCTCCTGTTCACCCGCTCCCATCCCTCCCCCCTTTGTTTTGGAAAGCATGCTCCAGCCCTCTGGCTGAACAGAAGGCCATCTCTTTTTGGTCAGTGGGGTGACTTATCCCACACCATCTTTTTCCTGAAGCTGTTCTTTTGACAGAGCGCTGTAAGCAGGAGCATGAATGGCTTCTGGGAAGTCTGCTTATATGAAAGTCCACCCCTCCCTGTAGTTGGTGTATTCTTGACTTTCAGATGATTGGGTGGCCATGATTCAGTTGCAGTTGGGATGCACTCTTTGGGATGAGATGCAAGTTCTGTCATCTCAGTAGGAATAAAAGAGAGGAAACATTTAAACTCCTATTCCATTCTGAAACTTAGCAGGGCTTGTGTGCTAAGCCCTCCTGGCCTCACTGGAGGGGCCTGAGGATTGAGTGGCTTTAAGGAACACATTTACTTCCTATGTTGTAGGTGGTAAGTTACTTTATACCAATGAGAAATCTCTGATATTCTGAGCCATTGCTGAACTTACACGTGCATAGTTTTCTGATGCAGGGGACATCTTTGAATTCTTTTCTCCATTGTTTCTTAGATCCCTTAAGCCCCACTTCTCATTTGCGTAGCCAGGAGCTCAGATTCACCCTGCTGTTTGCAGGGACCCCTCTCCTTTCTGCCACCTTTCTTTAGTTACTGTACTTTTACTAGTTTTTTTTTAAATCTGTGTTGCACTAAATTATGAAAATGTAAATATTTTAAGAACAAATCTAACAAACTTAGAAAAATACTTTGGCATTCTTACTTCTTTTCTTGCCTCCTTCATAAATGGTGATTTATTTATGTAGTTTACATATTTGAAAAAGAATTTTGTTGTTCAGTATAATCCATTGTGCCTGTGGTCAGCGGGGACTAAGATAAGAGTATATAAATACTGATGACCAGACCACAAGACTTCTATGTTTACGTTTGCCAATGAGAGGCTTATTTTTCACAGGTTGGGTACACTCCCCCTCAAACTCCACCTTTGTCCCTCAATATTGTTGTGGTTGTTTTCAGGCAGCCACAATCACAAAAGACTGAGAACAAGTAATTCTCTTTTTCTTTCTTAAATGTTCCTCCCACACCCTGGAAGAATGAATCTTCTGAAGGCTGAGGAGTCTTGTCTTCTTATGAGCCCCATAAACTCAGTCTCATTATAGTCTTAGAGAAAATTTCACAAATAGCATATTCCACAGAAGCTCAGATGACAGAGGCTAAGAGGCAAATGCAATCACATTTATATTATACGCATCTGGTTCTGACGGGGAGATAAGCATGCCAGTGGGAGAGACAATAACAAATTGTCCCACAATCAAAGACACAGAGGGTAGAATATTAGATATTAAATAATAAAGGTAGGGTTTACAACAAGGGCCCCTGGGATACAGCTTGCTCCTGTTCAGTCTCTTCTTGACATTCAGAGACCTATTCATGACTCTCATCTCTGCACACTGCTGGGTCATCCTAGGCAAAACCATGACCAATTTTATATACTTGCTCTCAGTATCCTCTGGTCTGTTTCTGCAGATAGAGAAATGGTACTTTATTTTGTTCTATATCTAAGCCAATGTATACTGTGTGTATATTTTACATACGTATGGAGAGCGTTCTCATGGTGGGGAGATCAGGAAGTACAGGTGAAGGGAATGAGACCGTGCGGTTACTGTCGGTGTTGCTGTCTGTGCATGCGCCCTTCCCGGCTCTTGTTTTCTCTCCTTAAAGCTACTCCCCATCCTTCGAGCTTTGGCACATACATACTGTTTGTAATAATGTGATCACAGCCACATGCCCAGCTGCTACCTTTCTTTATGGAAAGCACTTAGGGCACATCACCTAAATACTATGTATTCAATATCTGGATTCTTTCACCTTCTGTTCAACCGGAGCCACTTCTTATTATGAGTGAAATCAACAAGTGCCAAGTTATTTAAGTCTGAACAATGTGAGTCTAATCCTAGAATGATATTAATGCCTATCCTATTGATATGGCCACTGAATTTCATTAATTACGTGTTATAAGCCTCCCCGAGATTTACTCAGCATCCCTCTGGTGCCGCCTTATCTTAGGCCTTCACTAAACCTTACCATGCTTTTATTTCCCACCTTAAGTGATCAGTCTTTTATACCCTGTCAAAACTGTTTTTGTAAAATGCAAATCTCTATTATGTCTTTTCTTAAAACCTTTCATGAATTCTCTACTGCGGCAGGATAAACTCCTCGATGGTGGAGCCTTTAATGAGGGTTCCCTGCATAACAGCCATACGTCCCACCACTTCTCTTTTCATGAATTTTCCTCCAGCAATGATCATTCAATTTCTCCACATTTTTGTAGCTTCTGTTTTCTTTCATTTTCAACCCTCTGCTTTTCTATCCTTGCCTAATTTCCAAGTGTCCCCCAGCCTCTGAGAATTCTTACTGATCCATCACATAGCTGGTAATTTCCCTGAAAAACATATCTTGGAGACAGTTCTTTTGGAAGTTTGGAGAGATTTAGAAAGCGAGGGATAAACCAAACAGGAGACCCTTGTAAAGTTACAGTTAGCACTGCAAAATGGGGGGAGGCCTTCAGGGAGCGCAGGGCCCCCACACCCCTGAGACGAGGCTAGCCAGGGCCTTCACGGAGAGCAGGGGCCCCCACACCCCTGAGACGAGGCTAGCCAGGGCCTTCACGGAGAGCAGGGGCCCCCACACCCCTGAGACGAGGCTAGCCAGGGCCTTCACGGAGAGCAGGGCCCCCCACACCCCTGAGACGAGGCTAGCCAAGGCCTTCACGGAGAGCAGGGCCCCCACACCCCTGAGACGAGGCTAGCCAGGGCCTTCACGGAGAGCAGGGCCCCCCACACCCTTGAGACGAGGCTAGCCAGGGCCTTCATGGAGAGCAGGGCCCCCACACCCCTGAGACGAGGCTAGCCAGGGCCTTCATGGAGAGCAGGGCCCCGACACCCCTGAGACGAGGCTAGCCAGGGCTTCAGGGAGCGCAGGGGCCCCCACACCCCTGAGACGAGGCTAGCCAGGGTCTTCAGGGAGAGTAGGGCCCCCCACACCACTGAGACGAGGCAATGGTGTCTCTCTCAAGTTCAGGTGGAGTAGATTTCTTTAAAGAAAGCCTTGCTTTGTTCCAAAACGGACTTAAAACGTGTCACACAGAGATAAGATACTATAAGAGAATGAGATAAATAAAAATAATAAATTGTGGCTAAGGGAAAATGATAGTAACTTGAGACCGCAAAATGATTATGGGCCTTTGCATTATCTATTTTCCAGAGGACAGCTACATATTTTGCTCTAAGGAAGAGTAATTACCACAAACCTGCGATTAAGGAAAAGTACAGTCATCCAGGTGTCTTCTGAAGTCCATGAGAAAAATTTCATTTTCATCCTATTTCGTATACAAATTGATTCAGACATATTTGTAGCCACCGGTCTCTTCATTCTTGAAGACATTGGTCCATAACACTGGCACCAACTCCTCTTGAAATCTTTCACACTAAAGACATCTAGATCAGAGGCAGTATTAAACCTGTACCGGAAATCAAGTCAGCTACACTGAATCTTGAGTAAGGATGGAATCTTTTGGCCCAATAGATTTCTGACGTCCCCAGATACTCGAGGGGTTCCATTGTATGAAAAGATGGTCCAGTGTATTATCCTGCCTTGTCTTCTCAATGAGGTTTCATTATCCACCCATGTACTGTCAGACTAGTCAAACTGTGTACTATGTAGTCATCTGTGTTTATCCTGTGACTAATTTGCTCGCTGTAGTATCTCTCTGCCAGGCGACAAACTCTCCACTGATTAAGGTAACACCAAGGAGCCAACTCAAGGTCTCCAGTTGGTTGTGTGGATAGCTGGTCCTGCTCTATAGCTCAGCAGAAGGTTAGCAGAGATGAGGCTGTAAGGTTTACATCACATAGGTTCTGAACTCCTTTTGTACTTGGAGACTGTTGGCCATGACTGCTGTTACATGAGCTGATAACTACACTAATAAGCAATTCACAACAGTCTCAGAATGGATATCTCTAATTAAGTGAAATTAGGTATCACAGCCCCCAAAGAGATTAAATTTTATTCTTTGCTCCTGCATGGCCCATCAATTATTGTTCCTTCAGCACTTTGTCATAGGGCAAATTGTCATCGAGTTTATCAAAGAGCACAAAAATACCAAACTAGCAATTCCAGGGTGGAAGGGCATTCTGGGAGCTGGATCCAACATGGACCTAGTTCCTCTGTGTCATCTCTTGGCCTGTGAGCAATCTACACCTAAGAACCAAGCCAAAGAGATTCAGTTACTCTCCCCAACAGAGTAACCTTAGATGGCTCTTGAGGAGAGCAGAGTCTGATCCCCTGAGTGATCCATGGCTGAATCTATGCCTGCATGGGAGCTGATGAGCTGATACACGCTTAGCTAGCTGGGTCTTCAGAAGCGTTTCTATTTGACCTATCCAAAAAGCATGCTCAGTGTTCTTCTTTCCTAGTTACAGTCTGAAACTTGTATCAACATGACCATGCATCTGCTAGTTACAGGAACATGGACCTTAGAGGAAGAAAATCTGGAAATAGCTGTTTTCTGGGTCTTCAGAGTCCTTTGAGTATTGCTGGTTCAGTGGATATCTTGTACCCTACAATTTCTGAGGTTCAAAGTTTTGTGATCTGCACATTGCTTCTGGGAAATCGGGGTCATTACCATAATCTCTTCAACAGAAGTCAGTTCTAATATCAACTTGCTGAAGCTCTGCATGTCCCCTTGCTATTTTGGCTCTGAACTGTAGCCATCTCGCAGGGTCTTTCCCCCTGCTTTCAGCATCCCTGGGAATGGAATGAAATCAATGGACATTATTTCAGGCTTTGAGAAGGGGATTTCCCAGGCAGATGCCACCTCTGGTGATTTCTTTTGTGCAGTGACATGTCCATATTTGGAGAATGAGAGATATTGCCCTCCTTGTGTTGGCACCAACCCGCTGTTTTAAAGTTGTCTATGGTCATTTTTCTAGAGTGAAGCTTCTAGGGTTAAGGACTTTTGTCTCTATTTCCCTGAGAGAAAGGATTCAGAATTTTCTCTGGACTTGTAATATACCTGGAGTTTGGATCCTGCATAATTCCCATTACTAACCCTGGGACCAGCCTTTCTAGGTTCCTTTTTACCACCACTTGCTTTGTTTATGTGTTTTTTTTTTTTTTTGCCTCATGTCTAAACATTCTCAACTTGTTCCTAACACTCCCTATGGAAGAGACATTTCTTTTTTGAACTTAAAATATTATTACATAGTTTTACCTTTTCCTTTCCTCCTTCCTACATACCCTTTGGTCTCTCTCTCAAACTAATGGCCTCTATTTCTTTAATTATCATTATATATATGAACATATACATATATGTATATGAACATATAGACCCACTCACACATGTTTTCAGTCCATATAATTTTACTTGTATGTATTAGATAACCAATTTGTGGACTCTTCCCTGGGGAAGAGTGTTTCTCCTGCTCTTTGTCTAAGGTTGAGGTCTTAGGATTTCCCCTTCCATGTTAATGAGTATAAATTGGTGTCATCACTGTTCATGTCTTTTTTAGGCAGCCAGGCTGTTGAACCTAAACCTCTGAAATTTCCAGGAGACACAGTCTCATAGTGAACTTCCTGTTCTTCCAGTTCCTACAATCTTTCAACCTTCTCTTCCACTGTCATCCCTGAGCCTTAAATGCCGGGGTTATTTTACAGATGTGTTAGTTACGGCTGAGTACCAACATAGTCACTTGTCTGCATTTTCATCAGTTATAGCTTTCTATAGTAGTCTGTTTCAAAGAGCTGTTCCTTTGATGAGGGGTGAGACCTATACTTTTCTATAGGTATAAGGATCTAGAATTTAGCTAGGAATTATGCTATCTTAGTAAAGTGGCAGCTGTTGAGTCTCCCCTAAGATCTATGACTTCCCTATACGTAGGTCTGGACAAGATTTCCAGTATCAGGCATGTTTTCTCTCTTGAGCAGGCTGTAAATCCATTAGAGAGCTGTTGGTTACTGCCAAAGTATACGTGCCACTATTGTACCCTTAAGATTATTATGCCACACTGGTCAATGTTTTAATGAATTTCATCACAGCTGGGTAGGACTATTGACTGTTTTCCTCCCTTGGAAGCTTACAAGGTGCCTTCTGGTACCATGAAAGCTAATCCCAAGGGAGGAGGCTTTCAGGTCAGAACCAGCTCACTTCCTCACATAACAGGGACCTTAAGGCACTGTGGAGATTGGAGTGAACACTTTCTTTGGGAGAAAACAGGGATCCTGCAAATCCTTTAATTTCTGGAAGTCTGGATGAGAGAATTAAACTCTTTTCCCCCTGTTTTCCCTAAGTGAAAAAATTAACTCATAAATCTGAACAGGCATTTTATAAAAATATGGTGGTATTTGACAGATTACTTTTAGTCCCATGTCAGAGACAAAAAGCTGTGGTGTGATCTTTAGGCCTGGCTAATTAGCTTAAGCGCAAAGCACAATTTCTCATTTATTTGTCCAAAAATCTGGAGTGGGTATACAACCACTGAAAAATCAGTTGGTAATTACCATAGCTTTTTCTGTATAAATCAGTTGTCATAGTTCCTTCTATACCTGTTCAAGATTTAGATACTTTTTATTTGTAAATGAACTTTACACATGGAGAAGCCCCAGTCTTTAATGTATCTTTACTTTTTAAAATATCATTCTTGTTTATAACATATTTTGATTCCTATTTTTCCCAATCGTTTTCTCTCATCCCCATCTCACAGAATCCCTTCTCGGCTAGTTCCCTCTCTACTTTCATGTCTTTGTAATTCTGTGTGTATGTCCCACTGAGTTTAATTATACTTGCCGACATAAGCATGGGTGGAGGGCTATTTACATTATATATATATATATATAATTTCATGTATGGGCAACTTACCAGTGGCTGCACAACTGGAAAAAAACCTTCCCTGTTGATATTTGCCAACTTATGTAGATCTGGTCCTGTGAAACCTGGGCTCTGAGGACCAGAAAGAATGAGGCAGACTGCAAGCTATTGCTGTCAACAGTTACACTTTAACTTCAGTGTACTTTTATACATGAATGTAACAAGGAAAGCAATGATCCAAGGAAGGTTAAGTTCAGAAAAACATGATCAGAAAAACATGTAAGTAGATGTTAGTAATACCTAATAATATTCTCAGAGCAGCCCTTTCCCAGAGCTTTCTCAGGACAGACCAATTCGAACACAGTTCCCTGGCGTGCACTATAGATTATATCTGGGAAAGCATGAAAGCAAGGCAGAAGGCTGTATCCAGATTCAGGGTACACTGACCAACTTCAGTTCTATAGCTGTGTTCTGGCATTCAACAAGAATAAACATGTCTTACAAATTGAATGTAAACATTTGTCACAGGAGGCATGAAATCACGTCCAAGAGCAATCCAGGGAACAAATGCACCCGAGGTGAAAAGTTTTCTCCATTTTTTTTCTGGAGCCTCTGTCACAGTTCTCCAAGGCATTGTCACCATGGGGAGTCTTCTGACCATGCTCTGATACTGTCCCCACCGCTCATCAGCTGATAGCAGCTCCTCAAGGAGCTTCATGGTCTCTCCCTATCCATGGCAGAACATTGATAGATCCAATCTGTACAGGTCCTACGCAAGTAATCACAGATGCTGTGTTAATGGGTGTGGTTGTCATGTTACACCCAGAAGATAGCCTTCCATGGTCTTCCTCCGCCATGTTTCAGTTCTTACTTTTTCTTTTTTCTACTGATGTCCCTTGAGCCTAGGAGGACATGAAATCGATGTTCCATTTAGGGCTGAACACTTAACAGTCACTTAATCTCAGCACTTGGACCTCTTATATGCTCTTACATTTATGTGGTGACCACTGTCCATTACCAAAAGAGGCTTCCCTGACCACGGCTAAGAGAAAACTAACCAATGAGCATAAACATAAGTACTTTAAAGCAACTTGGTGAGCATAGTCACATTAAGCAAACCAATAGTTGTAGCTTCTCTCTCTAGGGCAGAAAAGAACTTTTGACCACTTGTATGATGCCAGACATGACTTCCCTTGGGTGAAGTGGGACTCTAATTCAGTCGGAAAGTATTTGCCGTGCTACCCTGAAAGTCACGCTACTATTGCACTAGTGGGTTGGCTCATTTTGCATGGCAGTGGGAGGCACAGTGCGCTGGGCAAACAGGTGGGTAAAACTGTGGGTAGCTCTCCCACCCACCATAACTTTTCAGCATTATGGATATAAAGGCTGCATCTTTGAGAGATTGGAGATAATACGTAGAAATTTTTTCTATGGAGTGAAGGATGTGTTTTATTGCACACCTTGCTAGGAGAAAGCATTCAAACCAACTTTATAATCTAGCAGTTTCCTGTTTCACAACACAGTTTCTTCTTTTTTAATTCAAGCAAGTGATAGAATTTGGTACTTAGTTGATTAGCGTTTAGTTGATTTACCTTTGCTTTTTATCAGTTCCAGCTAAAGTAGTCAGAAGCGCTTGTTTCTGTTACAGAAATCACTCAGGTAAGAAGAGTGTGGACTGCAGAGGGGAACAGGGCTTGCTGGCTAGCGTGGGACCACTCGGGAATGGGGCTTGCTGGCTAGCGTAGACCACTCGGGAACGGGGCTTGCTGGCTAGTGTAGACCACTCGGGAACGGGGCTTGCTGGCTAGTGTAGACCACTCGGGAACGGGGCTTGCTGGCTAGCGTAGACTACTCGGGAACGGGGCTTGCTGGCTAGCGTAGACCACTCGGGAATGGGGCTTGCTGGCTAGCGTAGACCACTCGGGAACGGGGCTTGCTGGCTAGCGTAGACCACTCGGGAACGGGGCTTGCTGGCTAGCGTAGACTACTCGGGAACGGGGCTTGCTGGCTAGCGTGGGACCACGCGCGAACTCTGCCTTCCCTCGGTCACTCTTGGGGGGTGTCTAGCTTGCTCCTTTCTTTGCACTGGGAAATTGTATATTTTCTTTGGAGGGAACCTCAGCTTTGTTACCTTTGTCTCTAGGGGATTTTCTTATACAATTGGAAACATTTATTATAATTTTACTATCCAGATAGCTCTTTAATATTCTCCTTTTGTCCAGGGATAAGTGTATCCTGCCATGAGACCCTGGGGACTGAACCCTCTTGTCTTTTGGCTGATGTGTTCTTTGTTTCTGATGTTCAGACACTTGATTAGCATTGGATGAACAAAACCATCACAGCAGTGATGTCCTCTCTCTGTCCACTCTATCCGGGCATCTGAAACCCACAGAAACCGCAGTGGTCCCAGTGACCCGTTTTCAAGAGGGTCTTCACTTCATACTTGATGCAAATATTCCTTGTTTTCTCTTTAAAGTAAAATTCTCCCATACACTGCTATTTACTGGCTTTTATTAAGTAAATACATTTAGTAGTAATGTTTTTTGTTATTATTTTGAAGAACAATCTTATTTTTGAGATTTTAAAAAAGTTTTTGAGATTTTAATGTAATTGCAACATTTCTCCCTCCCCTTTCTGCCCATCAAAGCCTTCCCTGTATCCCTACCCTTTCTCCTTCAAATCCCTGGCCTCCTTTTTCACTGTAACTGCATGCATAGGTGTATATACATATGTATTCATAAATACAGCACAATCAGTTGGTGTAATGGTACTTGTATGTATGCTTTCAGGGCTGGCCATCTGGCACCAAATACATGTCCTGCTCCCAGCTTTCCTCTGTTACCTATAGCTGTCTTTGTGTTGAGGTCTCATGGGCTTCTCCCTGTCCACTTTGGTGACATCTTTGCTCAGCTGATGTTTGAACAGTCATGTTGATGAGACTTCACTGGTGTAGCTTCTGACATTATTAGGAGACACAGTCACAGCAAACTCCCTGATCTTCTGGCTGCTACCATCTTTATGTCCCCTCTTCTGCAATGTTCCCAGAGTCTTAGGTGCCATTGAGATTTATGGATGTATCTATTGAGACTGGGCTCCACAAGTCTGAGTACTGAGTGGTTGTGGTCTCCATCTGTTGCAAAGAGACATTTTCTTGGTGGGAAATGCTATTTACCATTTTGTTTTTTATATATGTTAAAAATAAATATCAATGCATGGGACACTTCTGTCAATTGATTGCATTTCTTTGACTTGAATTACTGGGTACTCCACTTCCGTTTCTGTTGCCGTGATAAAGACCATGACCAAAAGCAATCTGGGGAAAAAAGGTTTATTTTTCCATTTCTATCATTGAAGGAAGTCAGGGCAGAATGCTTACTGGTATTGTCCTCCTGGCTTATGTAGCTTGCTTTCTTATAAACCCAAGGACTGTCTGTCTGCCCAGGGATGGAACTTCCCACAGTGGCTTGGGAATTCTCCCACAATAATTTAGCAAGCAGATACCCACTGACTTGCTTAAAATCTAATGGTGATGTTTTCTCAGCTGAGGTCTCTTTCTTGTTTGTAAATGTTAGCTTGTGTCAAGATGAAAAAAAAAACCAACTAACCAGAATACTTGGTCAAAAGGTATTAATGTTTTTATTAAGGATTTTGAGATATTTTCGTCTCTGGGGAGATGCATCTGCCATTGTCATCTCATTTTGAGCAGTTTCGCACGCTCCTCTCACCACGGAGGCGATGGGAACGGACAGTCTAGAACAAGACAGTTGAGAAGTAGTTTCCCAAACAGCAAGCTCAGATTTATAAGGGTGAATGACTGAACCATTAGTTTCCTCACATTTATCGTCTGTGTGCCATTCTTTTGTCTCAGAAATCACATGCCTTTTTACTTATATATCCAGGAAATGTCTACTGTTTATCTTCTGTCAATAACTCAATAGGAAATAATAGTCTTAATAATTGATTTCAGAGAGGCAAGCATTCCTATGTTCCTTTTCCAACTTCTTTCTTAACTAATTAAATATTCAAGTGGCTTGTTTCTACTTTAAATTTGAAGATTATTTTAAACACACATCCAATGTGTGTGTGTGTGCGTGTGCGTGTGTGTGCGTGTGTACGCACGAGCGCGCATGCGCACACCACTGAAATCCCTGTGGTCAAGTGGCAAAGATTTAAAATTTGGGCCAATTTACAAAGGTGAAATTTGATGTCAGAGTGTCATGATGTGAGGTAGTAAGAGGGGAAAGGTAAGAGATCTAAGAGGGCCATTCACGGAGACATAGAGCCTGGTGCCTAACTCCAAGCACAGTGAGCTCGTCAATGGAAAAGAGGCTTAGCAGACAGCAGCTAAAGGTAACGCACACAGAGGCCCTGAGGGCCCTCAGGCAGAGTTGTAAGAAAGACAAGGGTGGCCTGCTTATTCTTTCTCTGAGTGCCACAAGGCCTCTCCACCAAGGGGAGGTGGTCAAATATGGGGCACCAGAGTTCATGTCAGAGTCAGTCCCCGCTCTCCACATAACTGTGGAGAATGTCTTGCCCATTGGGTAGATCAGAGTAGAGGTTCGACGTTTACTACTTGTATTGTTCTTGGTTAGTGCAATAGTTTGAGCAGACCCCCGTGGGCCCTGATCCACCTGTCACGGTGTTCCTCTTGCAGGTTTCTAGGACCCTCTGGGTCCTTATATTTCTCCATCTCCTATATTTCTCTTATCAGGAGTCCCAGTAGGATAGTCTATGGCCATATACTGGGGGAGGAGGTCCCCCTCGGTCTTAGACCTAGGGGAGGGGAATAGGGTGAAAGCGGGAGGAGGGAGGAACAGGAGGATACAAGTGATGGGATAACAATTGAGTTGTAATCTGATTAAATTAATTAAATTAAAAAATACATACAGGGTCAAAAAAAAAAAGACAAGGGTGGAAGGGAGGGTCTTCTGTTACGGGCTATGCTTACTACCCTTTTCATAATGCTTATTTGTTTGTTTGGGGATGTTGGGTTATACCTGGGGCCTCATGCACACAAGTACTTTATGACTGAACCACATTCCCAGCCCACCAATGTCCAGTTATACACAAGGAAAGGAAGGAACAGATTCAAAAGGAAGAAGAAAACTGACCTATATAAGATGGTCCACTCAGACTCCTGCTACTCCAAACACTGGACTATGCAGATTTGGTGTTTAGGAACTGGCCACTTCCCTGGCATTTTCCCTCTATGATTTATTTTTAAAATAAGACCAAAGATGCCCACCCAGTTATGTTGGAAGCAACATTAGATCTGGGAAATAAGTACAAAACCTAAAGAGCTGGTAAACAACAGGGTACACAGGCCTTCCTTGTGACTGCATTGCAGTAACAGCTTAAACAACATTAGATTAGATGAGATCCCAGTGAGCTAGGAAGCTGCTGCAGACAGAGGCTCAGCAGAAGGGCTGCTACAATCAGCTATTGGAATTGTTCAGTGTTGATCTCAAAGTTAATAGCGTCAAACCAGTCTCCAGTCTCTCAAAGGCAGATGCTCAGAAGCATTGCATTCAGTGAGACCTAACAACCCAGCCAAAGAGGTCCAGGCATGGGTGTATTCCCAGTTGAACTTTTAATTAGAATACAGTTTAACTTTTTGCAGAAATAGCCACTAAACTGACGTGTTGCCATTTTTATTTTTGCCACTGGGAAGATGTTTGGATGCACTTACACTCACATTTACATAGCCAATAGGAGGCATCATTACTAGAAGGCAATTGTTGTCATAAAAAGCCAACAGTCCAGGATATTTTGAGTAGTTGAATGTATCAAGAAGCACCTTACCTATTGACCTAGCTTTTCTAAGGAAATGAACTTTGTTACTTCTATTTTATTGAGTGGAGATGCAATTACCTTTGTCAACAGAAGACCACCTGGAAACAATAGTGTCTACAGTTAAGAGCACAGGCTCTTAATTATTTCTTAGTGGAAGTCAATATTTAAATATTTAAGTGCCATTTCATAGTAAGCCCTTGCTACCTTCAACATTTTAGTCTGTATAGTGATCTAGCATGGCATTTTTAGCCTTTTGTTTTGTTTTGTTTGTTTTTTGTTTTTTTGTTTTTCGAGACAGGGTCTCTGTGTTAGCCTTGGCTGTCCTGGACTCGCTCTGTAGACCAGGATGGCCTCCAACTCACAACAATCTGCCTGCCTCTGCCTCCCGAGTGCTAGAATTAAAGGCATGCTCCACCACGCCCAGCCCTTTTAGCCTTAATTTTATAGATAGAAAACTCTGTTGGGAGGATTAACGAGTATGCATGAGTTCCACAGATGATAGGTTGTACGTATAGATTAAACCCAGGTAGTTGGATCAACATTTCTTTTCCCATGAGCATTGCAATGTGAAAACACTCATGACATTAAATAAAGCAAGTAGGACAAAGAAGAAGCTGTCCAGCAGCAGGTAAAGTTCAGAAGTAGGAATGTTTTGTTTAGAGGAAGATTATCACTGTTGGCAGTCCTTCAGGCCGCAGTGGGCTTGTGGATAAGCAGAAAGTTCTTTGAAAATCTGGAAGTTCACTTACATGGTTGTACTGGTGTTTTATAAGAAGGACTCATGGGCAGTGCAATGTGTTCATTAGTGATAATAACCAGAGCTACCACAG
Source organism: Acomys minous (assembly GCF_964271855.1). Classification (NCBI taxonomy): domain Eukaryota; kingdom Metazoa; phylum Chordata; class Mammalia; order Rodentia; family Muridae; genus Acomys; species Acomys minous. The sequence continues at coordinate 183,027,872 of NC_140483.1, read as the reverse complement.
TACTTCCGTGCTGGGCATGGCACCAACAGCTTTACATGCAAGGAGTAAATTTGTCAAGGCTGCTGCTATTATCGATGGGAAATCAAACTCAGAAAGGTTGAGTGGCTTTCTTAGTGATACTTGCCTAATGAGACAGAAGATGCCTGGATCCATTTGACCCAAACTATACATCACTCTCCAATGCATTTTCCTTTATTTTGCTTCTAGCCTAAGCCAAAAACAAGCAGTAGTTTATACATCTGACTGCCAGCTGGAAGGGATGACAGCGGTGGATGAGGAGCAAACTTTTCCCAGAGCCTCTGAAAATCCTGGGGAGCCCTTACCCCTTCTCAGGAGCCCAGATGTCATACATTATTTTTATAGAATACATTGGTTGAAGAGGCATTTTCTCAAACACTTTGATTTGAGGAGAGTAGTTTGTGCTCAAACTCATGAGGCTCTCTTATCTGATCATGAAATAATTAATGCTCAGCCACTTAAATTAAGAAGAAAAAGAAAAGTCAAAGCATTGTGAGGAATTGAATTTATGTTTGCAGAATAGATTCTTTCAGTGTATTTGTCTTTACGGAGCTCAATGTCATTATAGCTGAATTATCAGAGCACACTCATCTTTTATATAAATGGAATTCCTTACCTCATTAATGGAGTAACGTCCAATAGGCAAATCTCATAAACTCTACTTTCAGTGTTTCTTAGAGGACTAATCATATTACAGAACTCAAACTGCTGGTGCACACTCAATATGCCTCTACGTTCAACAGGCATTCATAAAGCTGCCAACATGAGTAATCTTCACTCTAAACATCATGATAAAAGGGTACCATCTGACCACTAAGTATTATTATTATTGTTTTTAAAAATTTGGCTGTGCATTTAGAAAGTAATTATTTCTACCTGCCCAATCAGGGAATTCTATGACTTTGAAATTATTTGGTCAGGTTAAACTTCAAATTGTTTCTTTGTTATAAAAATAAAACTAGGTAAAAATATTGCTTCCACCAAATAAAATCATTCTCTAGTTTTAGAGACCTTAATTTATAATTTATAATTTTGACCAAAGACTGTAGAGAGGTTAAGTGATACATTGAAAAGAACAGAGTGATTGTCAAAACCAATATTCAAAGTTATGATTTCTAAACAGGAGCAGTGTATCAATCCTATAAATGACATTGTGACAACTTCTATACTAACCTTCAGTTATTATTGGTAGAAATAATGAACAGAACCCAAACAAAGAATCTCTGGATTCATGAAATGGCACGCGTCAGATATGAGGCTGAGTCAGTGAAGCCAGACTCACAAAAAGAGTGAGAAGTAATCACAGAAGTACATGTAAAGTTTCATAATGTGCACAACTTCAGGCCAAGATGGAGGGACTGGGATCAGTTCTTCTCCTGCCTGAAACAACTAAAATCCAGACAAAGTAGCAGTGGCTTCCAAGACAAGGGGAGCCAGCACCAAAGGACGACACTCCTTGGGAGATGGCAGTGAAAGTAGGCAGTGCCCTGTGTTCTGTCATGATGTTTTCAGAGAGGAGCACTGGAAGGCCATGCCGGGTGGGGCCTCTGGGCTCTCCCTAAGAAGCAGCTGAGGTGGAGTCTGACAGTCAAGGTGGAGTGATTATGCAGGATGAGAGAGTTAGGCGTAGGAAGAAGTCTGAAGTAATTCCTTTTAGTCCTCAGGGCAAGAGTCACCAGTGCTTACATACAAGGAAAGATATTGGGAACAACCACACCATTGCATCTCTTCTTATCACAGACTGGTTTATTTTTCTATGGCACAGGGTAGAAAACATAATTTATGAGAGCTTTGGATAGAGTACTAATGTGGAAATTGAGATTGGCCCTCATTCTGGGACCACCTAAAGGAAGCTCAAAACCAAGACCCCAAATAATCTGTTTTTAAGTACTTTTACAATATCTCAGAAGAAGAATATTGTATGTTAAAAAACGTCCAACACTGACCAAGCTAAAATTCACAGTACCTGGCATCTGATGGAAATCACGAGGCATGCAAAGAAGCTGAAAAATATAACTCACATGAGGAGAAAAGCCAGCCAATTGAAACTGATTAGAGTTAACACACAGATAATAGAGTCAGCAGAAAAGGAAATGAAAACAATTATTATAACCATTTTCCATATGCCCAAGGAAACAGAGGCAAGATTGGACTTGATAAGTACGGACATAGAAAACATATAAGAGTCCCTAAAGTAGGTAGAAGACAGCAATAGGGGTCAAAATTAAAATTACTCTTTAGGAATATTAATGATGGGGAACAGGAAGCTAGACATTTAGATCCTGAAAATATTTTATATCTTGGTCTGAGTGATTTTATATGGCTTTGCCGTGTTGAATGGTATACTTAAGATATGTGTACTTTGTACACATTAGATATCAAAATATTTCCTCTGCTTGATGCTGTTTACAATGCAGTCCAGCCAATGTGAATACAGAGATATTTTATTTATTGAAAGGATCAAATTGGACACAAGTCTTCTTTAGCTATGGAATACAATTCTGGTGGAAGACAGGGGTTATCTACCACGGAGCAGTTAGATGTTAACGTCAACATGGTTTAATCTCCCACTTTTGCTGTATTAGTACTGACTGGCAGATGAAGACAGGGCTTAGATGCTCATTGGTTGCCATCCATTATGACTTACTAGGTCTTTGCCATGAAAGCATGTGATGAAGGCACAAGGCAAAAAGCAAAACAAAGACAAAAAATGATGTGATTTCATTTATGCATTTAGAAGAGGGATGGAGGGTACATCCTTACTACTAAGAGTAGTAAAGATTCCTTTTGTTTTTCTAGGAAGTCTGTTTGTGATAAACCTACTTGATGTTTAAGAAATGTGATCAAGGAACAACAACAACAACAAAAAAGACACTTCCAAGAGATATAATCTATGGGCACGAAGGAGTAAGAATGGAGCCTGGACTGTTCTCCACCTTTAGAGGGGAGCCTCAGCTATCAATAAAGTAGGCTTCCATATTTCTGTACTCTCACCATCATATACCAAGTACTGGCTACTTTGTGGGTAGTGTTCAGTAAATATTTTCTGTAGGGTTTCCACTTCTGTGGCTTGCTGTTAAACGAATGGCTAAAGATTGTTCAAGAGTAGATGGTGTCTCCAGCAGTACAAGATGCCATTTCATTTAAAAGGCATCTCACATGGAAACTCAGTAGATGAATCTATGAATCTCTTGAGCAAGACAGATCCCACTCCCCTTCCCACAGAAGAGAAACAGTGATAATCTCAATTTGATGTTACTTAAAAGAAGCCATGTATTTTGATGAAGAATCCTGTAAGAGTTGCTGCTCTACTCGGGCCTACCGAAAGTCATCGAGATAGGTTAAAATTTAGGGTTACAACAACAGAAGTCAGTATTTCTCTAATTTTGCCCACCACCAGCAACTCTCCTACCTTATGTAGTATCATATTTCTGTATTTTTCATGAATTATTCTGAAAGTTACTTTGGGTATCTCTAGCTAATCACAATTGAGATTTTTCTTTTCTTGAATTTGCCATATTATTCTCATTTTTCTTCTTTCCGGTTGTCTGATATTAATATCATCGAAACTATTGTGGGTGGGTTCACATTGATGTTATCACTGAAAGACCTCCCTGCCATTTGCCATTGGCTGTTCCTTCCCTTACTGTGGGGAACTTAGCCATGCATCTTTCTCTGGCCAACGGTGCTTGAACTGCTTGAATGGTTTTTGTTTCTTCTCTTGCTTTTTCTGCTGTTTGACCTAAGGACACAGAATAGTTTCTTGGATTAGAACTCGGGGTGGGCTGGGGTGGAGGTGGAGCAAAAGCAGTTTAAGCTCTTACTGGACTCCTGGACCAAAAGTCTTGGCTCTGAAAACATGGCAACAGAAGAGGTCCAGACTCTCACTATGGTAATCCAATTGGCAGAGAGGCAAGCGATGCTGGAAGACAATACATCTACTCAATGTGACCAACCCAGCAAAGCAACAGGGCGCGGGGTGGGGTGTGTGTGGGGTGTTAGATGCTAGCTCCAGGGTGGGGGTAGAGCAGAAGGATTAAAGTAGAGTAACAGAAGGAGGAGCCAGGCAGACCTGCTCAAACTGCGTGGTGTTAGCATGACCTCAGTTCTGGTTTTATGGAGTCCCACCAATGCTTGAGGGGAAACACTTCGTTCCAGTGTTGGAAGTGAGTTGTAAGTTTAAATGTTCTTGGGATTTCACATAAGCTGGCAACAAGGAAGGACAGGGAAGAGGGAGAACAAGATGAAGAAACAAAACAGAGTCAGGACAGTGGCTGTGTTTCTTTGAGAAAGCAAATGACGATGTCAAAGGAGTTCCTGTTACAGAGATGTTCTCTAGAGATGTACTCAGAGGACTCCAGGCGTCAGGTTAGAGAGCCGAGGGAACTCTTCAGTCAACCCACCCTCTGCGGACTTCGGCTGATGCTGCTTGCTCTGAACCATTGGATTTTTGTGATTGTTTATTACCCAGCACCATGTGCCAGTAGATAATCTGTGTACCTGCCTATGAATCCCTTTGAATCAATTTTAGTGTGGATTCAAATTGTCCCGCGTTCGGAACTTTTAATCTTTCAGGGTTACTTGTCTGCTACTATACTGGTGCTCAAATACACGTCTACTTTTCACACTTCAGTTTTTAATGTCCTTTTTTCGTCTTGACAACAGTTAAGTTGATATCTTTATATACCCTTTTTTCATATACTATTAGTGTCTCATTTCTTTTGGCATTAATTTCATGGTTACGTACTAAAACTCCACACTCCCAGAAGAAAAGCCATTGTTCACTATATGTTGCATTATCTGAATAAACAATGCAGGCAAGTGGACTTTCTGTACTAGTCAAGGACTTGTCTGAATGTCACATAGTTGATGCTGCATAAGCACTCTACTTTCTAAGTAGTCCCTAAAGATAGCAGCCAGGAGCTCTGCTCTGTGCATCCTACTCCCTTGATCATCATCCAAGGCATCTTGACAGCAAAATCATTATTAGGACCCCTTGGTGCAGGGACTAACCTGTGGTATTGACCTCAATCATGTGCTCAGGGATCCTGGATTTAACCACTTGAAACAAATTCTGTTAACTGCACAAAGATCTGTGTCAGCCAATGAGCTTCTCGAATGTGTTCACTCCAGGTGGAACTTTTGGATGGATCCCCGGGTTCTGAATGCCTCTAGTCTCTGCATCAGTAGTATATGGCCAGGCATCAGCACGATTGGAAATTTTCTCATTTGAGAATAAACCCACTTCCACGGGCAGCTTTTTCTAACTCCAGAGAAGCTGTCCAATATCTACAATGCTCTTCTAATTCGCGGCCCTGCTGAAGGGCATGCTAAACCTTCAACAGTCACAGAGTCTGAGTTTAAGTCCAGTGATCAGAGTGGTCTCCTTTGGTTCCAGATGAGCATCATTAATGTTCAGGTTGAAGCAACATTCAGTGAGCGGCCATATATGAGCAACTGGGATCATGTCCAGAGCTCCAAATGTGTCAGTGTCTTTTTTCTACTACTGTAGTAAAACCAAGACAGTGGTGCTGCAACACTACATTGAAAGTCAAAGTAAGAGGGTCTGCTAAGATCTCTTCATCTCCCTGTGTGTCTTTTTAAAGACCTATTCTGATTCCAAATTGACCTGCTCTATAATATGCTGGAAAATCATTTGTCTTCGAGGGTCAGGCATTTGATTTGAACAAGAACTCATTAGCAGACTGAAAAGTGCTTTTCAAAACCACAAGAGTGCCTTCATTCTTTATTTTCGTGTTTTCTCTGTTTCTCACAGAGGCTCCAATAGGCAAAATCCATAACAAAGCATCAGCTGTAGGGACATGTTCTGTGTCTAATACTCAAAGTGTTATATTTCAACTGACCCACTCATGCATGGCAAAAAAGCAAAGGGGTTTGTAACATTTTTTCTTTGAAACTTTTCTCTCTATGACATTATGAAATTAGAGTCTGACAACTCATTTTTTTTATCATATGTACATAAAATAGGCACAAAGCCACTTATTTTTTCATGGTATAACTTTCTTCATTGTTAGCAGTGAATTCAGCATTTACAGGGATAAACTTACAGCAGCTAGGCAATGTCTGCTGGGATGCGAAGAAGTGGGTCTGGTGCAGCCAGGCAGCAAAAGAGCGGAGAGCAGTTATTCAGACAGTCTTTACTGTCTTTGATCCATTTAAGGATCACATTTGTGAACATTTAGGCCCCTTCTATGTGGAGAAGAGCTCAGAAGACAAACATAACTTGGACATCTTAATTTTAGCCAACATGGCCCAAAGGAATCAGCGAATACAAAGAGCCAAGTCCCGTGGGATTGAATTTAACAATTCTTGTGGAATTTGGAAATCCTACAAGTACATTCACCTTTAAAAATAGATAAAAGGTCAGCTGTTGATTTGAACATGGATGACTCTCTAATCATCCAAGCACTAGAATTCAGATCATAGCCTTCTGTTTTTCCAAATAATGCCATAGTAAGGGGCATCTATGCTAGTGAGTCTCAAAGCCATGGTGGTTTTAGGGGTCCTTGAGGCCACACACATTTGGAGACTGTTTAGAAGCACAAACAGGACTTAGAATGTAGTTTGATTCATAGCCGAAGTTCATTGTTGAGAAAGGATATGTGATTGACTACCAAAGGAAAAGCAGGTGACTTCTAGAGAAATGTGTGTGCTCTTTCTCTTCCATGAGGGTTATAAAATGAATGTTCACATGTGTGTAGTAGTGAAAGCTGAAGAAACACATGTATAGTATTTGAACCTGAAGGATTATACTGCAGAGCTGAGTAAAAAGGCCTCGTGTGCGTGTGCATGTACGTGTGCGTGTGTGTGTGTGTGTGTGTGTGTGTGTGTGTGTGTGTGTGTGTGTATGTAGGGGCGGTACTTATCAGATAGCATGAAACAGTTACTTAGACACTGCTTGTCATGTAGGCATACAAAGTACCCAACAGCGGAAGGAAAGCCTGACATCTGTGTCTGCATTTTGTGTCTGTCTCCTTTACTTTGGCTGAAGGCATGGAGGACAGTTATTGTCTTTCCCTTTCCTCCTGAGTCACCTTGGGTGCTTGGAGCAACAGAACCTCACAGGACACATCCCCTTCCCTAAATGAGGGCAACTGTTTATAAAGGGAAATCTCTACCATGGAGAAAAAATAATATCCTGAGAACCACCTTGTACCCTCAAGCAGCTAGGATTGCCATGGAACACTTCCTAGGATTGGGGTTGAAATAATGTTCAAGGAGATGCATCCAAATCAAAACTATTTAATAATTCATATATCCATATCATTTCTTTGGACACAATTCTTCCTCTTTTCAGCCTAAAGTTCATGCTGGTACTCCTAGTTGGCAAATTTATGGTCACTCAACCCCTACGTCGGTTTATCTTTCCAATATGGCCATATTGAATAACTCCCTTTTTTTCTTTTTTCTACTATTACCTGTTCCATGTCGTTGTGTGTACACACACGGGTATATGTGTGCAGGCTGCAGGACGACAGTGGGAGTCTTCCTCAATCAGTTACCTTCCTCTAATATTATTTTTATTTTTATTACTTGAAACAAGGTCTATTACTGAACCTGTACATCACTTATTCAGCTCCAGGGGCTGTCAAAGCCTAGAGGTCTTCCTCTCTCTGCCTCCCAGCACTGGAATTGCGGCCTCTCACCCAGTTTTTTTTTTTTAAACATGAGGGCTGAGGATCTGAATTTACTGTGTTACCGTCCCTCTACGTCTTTTTTGCCCATCAGAAACAGGTAGCCCAGCTTGTTTGGGCTGTCAGAGCTCAGGTTTCTACCTTCCAATCTCTGTTTACATGCCAGTACCTTCTATTTAGTTTCATGGCCTGGGGAGTGGGGGAGGAGATGGTAACCGCAGATTATTCGGTCTATGAAAATAGAATGATGTGTCTCTTTTATTAGCATGATTTGAGTGCCAAATTTCTAGATGCTAGTCAAGGACCGGCATTGTGAATAGAACTTGTTTAAATGGAAATGGAGGTTAGAGTCATGGAGAATAAATATTTTCACCAGGAGTCTATAAACAAAGACATTTATTCACTCAACATAGACCAATGGGCTGTATTTGTTTCATTTCTGCTGCTGTGATAAATTGCTCTGACAAAAAACAATTTAGGAGAGAAAGGGTTTATTCTGTAACTTCGGGTCTTAGTTTGTCATTGTATGGAAGTCAATCAGAAACTTGAAGGAGCCAGTCACAGCCAAAGCCAACAGCGGAGAGAAACGAACACATGTGTGCCTAGTGCTCAATTGGCTTTCTCTTCCTTTGTACAAATCCAGGACCCAAACCAAGGGAATGGTGCTGTCCACTAATCTGTCCTCTTTTATCAATGGACATAACCAAAACAGTATTTCACCTAGATGTCCACAGTCCAACTAGGTCTGGACAGTCATCCAACTGAGGTGTTTTCCTGAGTCTAGATTGTGTCAAGGTGACAAATCCATCATTTAAGGGGCCAGTGCATAAAGATAACTGTTCATCTTCACTTCACAGGGGCTCTGGATCCCCACATTCACCTCACCTCTTACCTGGATTAGCTGACTTTAGGACAGATGTCACAGGCTGGGTGTGGTAGTTTTCCACTTAGCTAAGACTCAAAGAAAGATAGAGGTAAGGCAAGAGAGAAGCTGCTTTTGAGTTAACCGCCATATTAATTTTGGCTGGCTCAGTTCCTTCTCTTGGTCTTTAAAAATTACTTTTAGGACAAGCATGATGTCTCAGTGGGTAAGGATGCTAGCTGCTCAGACCAATGGCTTAATCTCGACGCTTTAGACCACCATGGTGCAAAGAAAGACCTGACTCCTTCAAGTTGTCCTCTAGTCTCCAAATGTACACGGTGGCACATACATACCCCAAACATCAGCTAACTAACTAATGAGCTAACTAACTAACTAACTACTAACTAGCTAACTGCAGTAAGAACACTAGTTCAATTGGGAAATAAGGCTGAGGTGTTCTTTTACATACGCTTTCTTTCAACCAGAGGAACAGAGCTGTCCCTGCCTGTCTGTGAAGAGGGATTTTGAGGAAGGAGTACAAAAAGTTTCCTTTTTACTGTTAAAAAGCATTGAAAATTTTTTGAATTTTGACTTATGAAGGATAGAATGTGTTTGAGGAAGCAGGGCCCAAAGACGATGATAAAGAGCAAGCCAGCAATGGGGTCTAGATAGGCAGATAACCAAGAAAATCATGACCACATGCTTGACTTCCACTTGATCCAGTTTGAGCAGTAGTTTTTAGTTTTCTCGATTGTCATTAACCTGTTTCATGATGGAACTGAGGGTTATTTTTAGTACCCCACCAGACTCATGGATGTAACAGCATAGCACTGCAGAACATTGCAGTCTCCACTCTGGATGGATGTTGGTGAACCTAAGGCCTTGCTTACTGTGAAGTACCAGGCTAGAGAGTTGGGTTGTCTTTGTGGCCATATGCATGGAGAAGGCAAATGCTCGGTTCTATTGGCATACAGATGAGAGTTCTTTCATTTTCTCAGAGTGCACTGTACCCCCAGTGCTGAGCTGCACGCCAGTGAGGCCTCCCAAAACTAAGAGAGCTGCAATTGGTTCAGTTCATATGGTTCTACTGGCAGAGTTAAGAATTCATTCTTCCTTAAGATTTATTTTTTCTGAAAGAGGGAGCTGAAGAGGTACTTGGCAAGAGAGTAAGTGAGATACTAGGTAAACTGGCGTGTAAAGTCTTTAACACATGGCAGGAAGGCATGGGAGTGCCACAGTTCCACAAAGGAAATAGAATTAATAGGGTGAAGGCAGGCTCCTACGTACATTTAAAATTTGTTGTTTTAATAGAGGATAAAGCACCGCTTTGGATGTAGCTGCCAGTGGAGGGCCATAGGTTGGTGCAAGGTCTGGAGGAGAGCCAGGAAGACCTCTGCTGAGACCCAGTGTGAGGTTCTCCCCTTTTCATAGTTTTGTGTTTTTAGACTTAGTTGATTGTATGTTTTTATTTTCCTTTGGAAAAGAATTAGCATAGATGTAAGATAGATCTTGAATTTAGGAGTCTATTACTTATCTGGTATAGGACTCAAGAAAGGGTCACAGGAGATTCTATTATTGGGTTTGTAAAGGCAGGTGGGGCCTAAGGGAGCAGCGAGCAGCTGCAGGGTCTGTGGAAAACTTAGAGAACAGGCAGAAGGGTCTCTCCACCTGCAAGCTGCCTGGGTTGATTTTAATCTGAAAGGAACTGGTTCAATATCAGTATGAATTTATTGAAGAAAACAATGATTTGAAATTTTATATAAAAACCCACTGGTATCAGCTATGGTTATCTTAGTGTGAATGATGGCGTTGAAAGTATCCTGATCTAAAACTTTGACTTACTGAGATGAAGATAAGTCCTTAGTTGGCAATTTAGGGGCACAAACTCGACAGTCTGTGAAACAAAGATCCTTCATTTAGTGCTCATATGACCTTTTAGATGGTTTGGAAGCAGGAATGTCATATGGGTAACAAAGGAACAGGAGAGAGTATGGAAGACAAAGGTCGTGTCAAAGGGTAGACATGGTCAGTGGTCAGTCTTAGTCTGAGTAGAAGAAGGACTCACATGACTGGACATTTACAAGCTTTCATATCTGGAGGTAAGATTAGAACACTTTGAGGGGCAAAAGAAGCTAAAACAAAGCATGCTTTGAAGTATAGTTCACCATATCAAGCAACTTCTAAATACAAGGGAAGTTTCTTGGGTAACCTTAGAAATCCTGGTGAAGATATTTGTCCCAGGCTAGAGTGAGGACAGTCTCATAGCCTGATTTGTGAGCAAGCTACTTGGGTGTTTAGAGGAAATGAACAAGCTGAATATCATTTCTGGTGGAATCATACAGAGACTTTTCTCCTCTGTCTGCAGCTGGAGCCTTTACCTTCTTCTTTTTTTTTTTTTCTTCTGAGATGAGCTTGAAGTCATTTGCGGGTTTGGTGTCTACTGTCTATGATTCAGTCACGGTTCACTCATGGGCTGAGAACTTGATCTGGCGGAGACTGTGTCTGGTGGGAGTGGTGAGCTAGAGCCAGGAGGGTTGGACCGAGAATGGGAATTGTATATGTGTAGCTGTAGTTGGAGTTGTGAGGAAAGCTTGCCAGGGTCCTTTTCGTATTTGTCCTCATAGGTCTTTAAGGTGGACTTAACCACAGATTTAAGATTTAAGGGGGGTGTGACAAGGGTGCTGATAGTGGTCAGTATGCCTCCTGAAGGTTTTCTTTTTTTTTTTAGCAGGCTCTATAAAGAGTTACTCAAAGGAGAAGTTTCAATAGGGTGGAGGAGGAGAAGCATAGTCTCAAAAGGGCCTAAGGATATAGACTTTGAATGTGGTTCCATATCTTAGAAGAGTAAAAAACAAAAGTTGGGGCTACCCTTGCTGAAACTCATGCTAGTTGAAGACAGAGTGACTATGCAACAATGTGGTGAGATATTGTTGTGATGTGGACTATGCTTTTCCTATCTTCCCCAAAGACTGAAGGTGATGGCCAAAGTAGTACTTAAAGGTGAGAGCTGAAGCTTGTCAGACACGTTGAGTTATTGAGGGACAAAGGCTGGACTGCTACCTCTCTGGAAGAGGTATAGACTCCAAATCTGGGGATTATATCTTGAAATTTACTTGAGTGCTATCCACGGCCCTTTTTGTTTTCATTGGGAAGGCTCCTAGCCAGCATGAAAAGGTGAGGATAGCTACACATGGTAAATGAAAAAGGAAAAGAGATGAGGGTGGTGTCCACAAGAGAGGTTCATGATAAGCAGGGTGGTAAGAGAGATAAAAAGGCAAAGATTATCACTAAAACGCACTTTGCTATCTAACACTTCATATGGTAATTGAAGACAGAGTGACTATGCACTTCTATTATTTGTACTTGGCAAATGGGTGAAATCCACTTGCCTGCCCTGTCCAGGGATGTGCTCTCTTGACTCCTGAGTGGTCAAGGAAGTAGGTGGCCTGAGAAATCTTTGAGGACTTATAGGATGCAGAGAGGGCAGATTGGGATACCCAGCCATGGATACAGAGACTAAGGGGCCTGTGGAGAGGTTTTCAACTGATCGACATGCAATTATATAGTCTGCTGGAATCCCCATTTTGTGATGAGCGGGAAGGATGATTTTGTTCTTGTGAAGAAAACTAGGGTCCATCTTTATCAGCTTCTTCCTCCATTAGGCCTTCTTATGTTGTTTGGCTATATTTGTAGATAATCAAGGTAGTATCAAGGGTCTCAGAGGCTGTAAGTAGGAAAAGAGCACCGTTCTTTGCTTTCTTATCTGTTCCTTATTGCTGTGTTCCTAAGCTTTGGCCTTTTGGTAATCATTTCAATGGATAACTGTGACCTAGGCTGGGACCTGGGCAACCTCTATTAGGTGTCAAATAAGAGGTGTGTTTAATAGGTGAGTCTTTAGATCTTAAGAACCTTCTTTTGCTCCAGATTGCTGCACATGAGTTTGGGACAAGGGAAGCATATTTGGAGTCAGTATAAATGCTAAATCTTTTACCTTTTTTTCAGGATGAGAGCTCTTGAGGGTATTCAATTGTGCCTTTTGGGCAGATGTGTTCAGGTGTAAGGGTAGGCTTTCTATAATTTGGGCCGGGGTTGTTACTAAATACCTTTTCTTACTCTACTTAGGATAAAATTGTTGCCATCTCTGAACTCTGCATTTTGGATTTGGAAATATTGAGTCTGTTAAGCCTATGTGGGCTTCCTGGGAATAGTCTACCACTTCCAGGTGCAGCTAATCAGTGGGTTCTTCTATGGAGAAGGGGCGTGAGATTTAATGTATTTCATTTATGTGTAGAAATGTGAATTTCATAGTAGGGGGGCCTATTATGAATACTGGGTCAGTAGGACAGTGGCTGCCACTGCCGTAAGGCATGGGGGACATTCTTTAATCATGTTATCAAGCTGTTTAGAAAGAAAATGTGTGTGTGTATGTGTGTGTGTGTGTGTGTGTGTGTGTGTGTGTGTGTGTGAGCAATTGTTGGTTGAGCTGAGTGGTTTTTTATGGAACAGCTGTGTATCCCTTAGGAGAGTGATGGCACCTGCAGTGACATTTGGAGGGAAGGACTATAAGGGAGGCGGCCATCTACATATTGCAGAAGGGTGCTATGAGGGAAGGAGAAGAAAGATTTGAAGCAAATATGACTTCTTTTAGGATCTTTTGAAGATAACTGTCCATGTGTGCTGTTGGGGCTGATAAATGTCAGGGTTAAGTCTGGGGGTGAAAGGAAATGAACCTGAGACCCAAGGAGAAGGGGTATAGTGAAAAAAGTACCTTTAATGTGTAAGGCAGTGAAATATTGCATGTTATATTGAGTTGTACTGAGGAGGGTATATGGGTTGGGCCAACTAGAGAGGCAACTGTCTCAGTAGTGATCTTAAGATGTTGAGCTGGATGGAATGACCCACAGGGATACCTGACATGGAAAATAGGAGTATTACACAGGGGAAATTAAGGATATTAGCCTCCAGGAATTTGGAAATAAGCATGTGAGGGTTCTTTGAAAAACTTGGGTTCAAAGAGGTTATTGAGGTTTGCATGACAAATAGAAGTCTTTTAATTTGATGAAAATAGAATAGACAATGTTCTGATTGGTGTTGATATGTGCCAGATGAAGTGGGGGAATTTGAGTGGATATTTGAGGTGAATATTTTGGAGGGCAGAGAGAGTGGTTGGTTCCAAAGGACCATAGTTATCTGGCTAATGGAATGAGTTTGAGATGATTCAGGGTCTCAGTGTAGCCTGGTGTAGAGCTTGGAAATATCTCTTTAAACAAAGGAATTGGGCAGGAAGGCAAGATTGGAATGTAATGGCTAAAGACTTGATATTCTAGAGCACATGGTAACAGGGAATGACCTTTGGGGTAAGAAAAGATGCCATTCACTCCAATTATTGAGGTAGCAGGGAGAGAGGGGTCCCTAAAATTTGGTCAGGGCAGAATAAGCAGCTCCAGTGTATGGCAGAATAACACAATACTTACTGGCCAAGGAGATAGGCACCCTGGGGTCAGCCAATTAGATGGTATAAGATGAAGTTTGCTATAGTCCTATGATATGTCAGCTGGTTCCCTGTAGTGGGCCCAGATGATTCATTGCTGGAGAGTGGTGAGTTCCTTTAGCCATTAAGGTTAGGCATGGGTAAGACTGACTTTTCTTTTAAGGGAAGGAGTCTCCTCTAATGTCCAATTTATAGGTTGGGTGAGACATAGGATATGAGACCTTTAACTGGGGCTTGGGGATTGTTGTTCTAATGGCCAAGGTTAATATCCCTTAACCAGGAGCTAGGAGGTGTTTGGGACTGAACAAGAGTTGATTTTTTTTCTTTCCCTAATCCTGTGCATCCCTGTTGTTAAGCACTGAAGGACAGGTCTTGCGAGTTTGTTTTGAAGGAACTGTGGGCATTTTTCTGTATTTTACCATTTACATCTGATATCTGGTGCTGACTGGAAGATGAGGTGCAATCCTAGGATGAATCTTCCTTTAGGGGAGTCTGGATGATGACTGGTATATTTTTGAAGGGCTTCTGAGTTAGTAAGGGAAATGGGTTTTCACTTGCCCCCCTCCCAACTTCTCTAACTTTACCCAAATTAATGAATTTGGAAATAGTCCTTTTCATGTCTTCTACCAGGCAAGAAAACATATGATATTTTAGTCTGGTCTGGAGCAGAAGGCTAGAAAATAGTTCTGTCTTGGGTCTTTCTATGGGGTTGTGGTGTCACATAGTGGCGTGGCTGTTGATAGCTTAGAGCACTCCTGTGTAATGTTGGCTTAGCCCAAATGTTGCTCTTCTGGAGTGAAATAGGATGAAAAGAATTTATGTATTTCCAAGTTGGGTCATAATAGTGTTAAGAATTCAAGTTCTGAGGTAAATTATGAGGGATTAGTAGAGAAAGACCCAAATTCAGTTTCAATTTGAGAAAGATTAGAGATGGAAAAAGGCACGTGAGTGTGAACAATATTCTCAGCTTCTTGGAGAGGCAGATGGTTGGTAAGGCTTTCTCAGAAGGGACAGGCAGAGAAGGCATGAGCAGTGAGGCAGGGTAAAGTGTTAAGAAGCGCTGGAGAAATGCCAGGTGGGCATATGGAGGTTGTTCAGAGTTGGAGAGAGGAGTGACCACCTGGAGAGTGAGGTCAAAATCAGAGTCAGAGTCTGTAGGAACTGAAAGGAGAAAGAGAAATGGTTGGGTAGGGGAGGGCCACCTGGCACACAGAGGGATGATCTGAATAGTGAGCAAGTTAGAGGAAAACCCAAATATAGGGATTGTCAGACCATTCGCAAGACGGCAGCAGTGAATATTAGGTAGCTGTCTGTATATTGTGATTAAGAGCCATTTTTTGAGGCCAAAATTCCTTACTGCCCAGTTTGTATATACAGGCCAGGTCATGTTGCAGTCGAGAGTCTGTCATTTGGACTGAATGCCTTACTCTAAGGTGAAAGCATTGAGGTTTCTTAGAAACATCTCAAGGGAGGATCCTCTGAGGCACTTATTGTCCTGTCAGCACCAAAAAGGAGGAGAAGAAAGAATGTGAGACACATCAGAGAAGACAACATCCATGGCATTCTGAGGAGAAGAGTTGGCCCTAGATGGTGAAAGGAAACGAAAGAAGAACATTCCTACCATGACAGAGTCTTTTTGAAAGGGGAAAAGGGTACAAAGGACCAATTTATGAAGAGACTTTGAAAAGTGTCCCTGACAGGGACATTCCACTGAAAGAAGTGGGCAGAGGCAGGGACAGGACTTCTCACAGGTGAGGAGTGAAAAGGAACAACATATTTAAAGCAGTGTTTGATTGGAAAGTCTCTCCATTCATGGTAACAGAGTTTCTTCCTCTATAGCTTTAGTTTAAGCTTATGGGGCTCCTGAAGGGTGTGTGGTGGCAGCCAGGAGATCTGGCAAGATCAGGCAGCATTTGGGATATGTGGAAAGAGGAGTGAGCAGAGGTAATGCCAAGACTGTTGGCAAAACATGTGCCTAGACAAGATGCCATCACCACCCTTACCACAAGCTCAGAGCAAGGAGTTTTCAGAAACGACAACTAGTGGTCTCCTACTCTTCCTCATGTGGGCAGCCATCATTTTCACAGTGCCTCAAGGTTCACCAAAGGGTTGCTGAGGCTAGGGCCCATCAGGTGCAAATGGGAAATAAGACTGTTCACAAGGGGTTGAAAAGGATGAATCATGTATGCCATGATGGACAATAGCAGTCTGGTGCCATATCCCAGAAGCCTTGGGATTCCACTGGACAACAGCTCCAGCTGGAGGTTTTAGTTACCATGGGCTGGTTGGCCAGCAACCACAAGTACAAGAGCCAAGAAGGGCCAAAGGTGTCAAGGAAAGGGCTCCCTTTGCACTCTACAACAATATTTGGTAGAAACTGAGGCTGGGGTTGCAAGAAATAGACTTATACTGTATCTGAAGACAGACAGATAGAGTAAAGGTGTAGTGTCAGCTCTTCCTTCAAGGGGCTAAGTTTTAAATAGGGTTGACTATGGGAGGACAAAAGGTTGAAGCGAGTAGCCACTTCCAAGGAGTCTATGGACAGGTACAACTAATTTCATCAATATCAGTAGAGTGATTGGATTTCCATTTGTCCCTTACCTGGCTCGGCAGGCTCTGGGAAAGATGTCACACATGGTGGTCAAAGCACCTTCCCACTTAGCTAAGACTCAAAAAACTAAAGCAAGAGAGGTGCCACTTTTGAGTTCATAGAAAATAGTCTGATCCTTTAAGACCATTCTAGGTTGGCAGCCTCAGATCTGGGGCATCAACTCTTTACAGTAGCTAAGGAAGGCTGTTGGTTCTGGTTGTAGATGCAAAGTGTTTTCTGTCTTAGTATCCTCTACAATTCTTAGTTATTCAGGTGTGTTATACAGAACCTGGCCAAGCTCACTTGGAATGGTCTAGCAAAACATTTTAGCCTCTTTTATGTGCCAGATAATTTCCACTTTGGCTGCTCATTTTAAGAGACCAGCCTAGGACCTTTATGGTATGTGGTGGTATGGAAAACTTACTCTATCTCTTGTGTGCCTCTCAGAGACTTCAGACTTGCTTATTTCATACTGTTCTGTTCTATTTTATGCTCTATAAAATTGCTATGTTTTAGCTTTTCTTTTTAAGAATGTTATCCATCATTGCTATTTGCACTGAGCTACAGTGTATACTAGGATGAGGAGGCTCGGAGTGTGAACTTACAATGCCATGGTAGCCTGAAGGTGCTATTTTGCTTTCCCCTCAAACTTAAAATAAAACTTTAAAAAATAACCATTTTATTTTAAATGTTTCTGTGTATGCTCGAGAGTGTGTACGTGTACCACATGTGCAGGCACCAACAGAAGTTAGAAGAGGGCATTGGATGCCCTAGAATTGGAGTTATAGAAACGGAGTTATAGGAGTTGAGCCTGGGTCTTTTGCTAGAGCTTGAGTTAAGTGCTTTTAACTGCTGATCCATCTCCTGAGCCTCCGTGCCTGGTTTTTCTTAAGATTCAGAGTTGTGCGCTTGAGTCTTGGCTATCCTGAAGGACAATTTCATTAAATGATATATTTTAAAACTACCTTTTATTTGCCTTAGTTTCTGGCCTGTTATCCTTGTACCTCTTACTTTTTAGGTTTCATTATTCTCCTTGAGACTCGTTAGCAGGCTTATTTATCTGTGGCTCTTTCTGAAGGGCAGTTGTAGTTTAGCTCTGTCTAGACATAACATGACTATTGTCCATTGTGAAGTAGAGATTGCTGAGGTGACTTAGAGAATACGTTGATCTCTGTCATGGTAGCAATAAAATAAGCAAAACAATATGGAGATAGGTAGGTCTATGGTAGTGCTACAGAGCTTTGAGCACTCTAGTGGCGGAGGGAGTTGGGAGTCACTGGATCTGAGACGTCTTGGTATGAGAGTATACAGCAGGTAGGGGATTGACTGAATGAGGTATCAACACTGACTGTTGTTGTGAGGCCATTAATTACCTTATGTTTAGGTGAGATTGTCCGGTAATGCATATGCATTGCCACTATCCATGGTTCTTTAAGTAACCCTTCATCTATATTGCTATAACTGACTCAATAAACTTATCAGCCTGCCAAATTGGTCTTGAGTGAAGTCATTTCTTTGGTTTGTCATCAGAACCCTATGTGATTAGATATCTGATCACATCTTCCTAAGAAAAGTAATAAAACAGAGCGCCTCATAAGTGCTTAGGTCAAGATTTCCCTATCATTTATGGAACTTGACCACAACATATTGTTAATAGTATTTTGGTTTAGACTCCTAAGATCTCATTGGTCCCTGAGATCACCATAAAAGTAATTTGTCTTGTACAGACAGAGAGTATAGTGTAGAATGTAGAGCTTATTAAAGAGTAATGTACCCTGCCCAGGGGCGAGAACAGACAAAAATTGAGGAAAACATTGTCCTAATCCATATCAGGTAGAGTTTTCATGTAATCTTAAAGGTCTGTCTAGAACAAACATCTTGTTTTGAGGAACTTTGCTCTGGAAATATTATCTACAAACCTTCTTGGATTATTTCTTAAAGAAGGGAGCAATGATATCAGAAAGCCTCCTGTTTTATGATAATCTTATACTGGCTTCAGTGGCTAGATTTAGACTGTTATTCATTAATGACTTTTAGTAGAATGGCATGTCTTCTGGGACAGAACTGTAACTCAGGTCACCCCGTTCTGGCCAGTGATTGAAGTCTTTCCATTCCAATCCATTGCTTTAAAGATACTGACAGTGAGGGTTGGGTCTATCCTCAATGTACCCCAAGCCTCCTAACATCAAACTAGAAGCCTAACAATATTTAAAAGTTGAGTAATGCTCTAATTTTAGGAGCGGGGTACTGGATCAATAGAGCTGCTTATGGCAAAAAATGTCCTGAAGAGGACAACCGCGGAAGCCCTGATCTATAGATATATGTTGCAGGACTGTCTAAGTATAGGCTGACTATAATAAGAGGAAAGAAAATAATAATGAAGCATATAGGCTTAAAATATGCTTAAAATAATAGATTACAAAAGGTATAACCAGTCTTGACCTTGAAAATCTGGAGCTATAGAACTGTTAATCAAAGAGGCTTTAATGTCTGACAAGCCTACATCTGCATATGTAGGCTGCATGGAACAGACAAGACATTAGCTGAATTATCAGGAATATCCCAACTACATTAACCAACATAAGTGACCTGATTGGCTGTGAGGATGGCTAAAGCCAACAATATTGTATAATTGTTTTTCTTATCATTTAGATTTCAGAATAAATAATTTATTTGTGTCATTTAATCTTTTGAGTATATTAAGAGTCTTAATGTGCCAAATGGCACCCTTTAGTCATATTAGATGAAATAATCTATATCATCACATCAATTGCAAACACTTTGGGTTCAGCTACATTATAAGAAAATTTGTAGAGTAGTGTAGAGACTTTACTTGTATCTGCCTACAAGGAAATCTTAAATCCGCCAAGCCATCCTACGGATATCTAAAACTAAAGGTTAGTTCTACAGAGCCATTGGGTGCCAGTGTTGCCAAGATTTAGGGCAAAAGCCTGGGCTTCGACAGTCCCACAAGTTAGATTTGGTCCTCCTATGTACAATGCACCAATTGAGGAGATAAGTGATAAAAGCAGAGTAAAATGCTGAATGTGGCTGGATTCATTGGGAAGAGAACATATAAGGGGTACAGGGGTAGACAAGTTCATCTTTTGGATACTTACATGAAGTTTAGAACTAAATATGGGAAGCAAGAGGTCTCAGCACAGTCCTACCCATCACTGACATCGGAAGAGTCTATCAGAGTGGTTCAGTAAATTGTCAGGACTGTGTAAATATCTCTCAGAGAAGTTTTCTTCTTTGGTTAGGGCCAAGGTTTTCCCTTTATGGTGCTCCTGGGAAAAATTAAATTCTTTTGGGTCCATTGTAAATGTCTGATAGCCAAGGAGAACATAGATGTCTCTTTAGAGTACTTAACACTCTTCATGGGCGACTGCACTATTTGGAGTGGCTCGATGTATTTCTGCCTTTGTAATCCACTCAGTATCATATGATCCTAATGGATAAAAGAATGATTCATCCTAGATAACAAATATCACTGGAATACGCTGGAGAAATATGAGCTTTCTTTTCTAGCATAGGGAATTATCTGGTTTAAATGGACTTTTGTTAGAGTCATATGTATCCATCCTAAATCTGAAAACTATAATAGCTTTTATGATTTTCTCCAGTTATTGGGAGAAGAGAGGGTTAGCATGTCTCTATAGCACTGTATTTGTTTTTTCCTTTGAAAAAAAATCCCTCTGCATCCCTTCTGATTTTTATTGTATCCATTATGATTTTCAGTTGAATTAATGACCCTTCAAAGTAACTATGACCTGGTTATTGCCCTATTATGATCTATTCCAATCATCTCCTTGAAGAGGAGACACTCATGATGGACTACTGGACATACTGGGCATTACAGTTACTCATAACCTCAACAACTGCCTTGTTTACTATCTGGGCACAATCTTAAGCTCCTATAGAGAGTGAATTTTCATTTGGGGTTTTAAAAGTCAGAAAGAAAAGCCTTATCAGGAACCGAAGACAGTAGGCCACAGTTTTATAAGGAGGGAGGAGTAAAACTTTCATCTTTTTATTTGAAAATATACACAAGGCCTCATATATGTTGACTTTGCCAAGAGTCTGTGGGAGGTGTTTATTCTGGAGAGTCTCCTATATAATGATCCCAAGGAAATCATTAACCTGGCTGGTAATTCTCAAGTCTTTAATGGCTGTGGAAGACACAAGTACCAAAAAAAGGTTCTTTTCAAAGAAGGTTTACTGATTGGCCATGAGAAGTTCCTCACTATAAGTTTTAATTAACACCCAATTCTCCTATTTGAAAACGAGGTTTTCCCAACAGATCAGTCTTTGGAACCCATGAGTTTTGATAGCCTGTTCCAGTTCATTAAGCCTAGAAGGGAAGTTGATGTAAAGACTTGCATTCGTACTTCAGTCACAGATCTGAGTACAGAAAAATGTGCCCATCAAGTGCCCTGAATGGACATAGGCCCAAAGCTGAATTGAGCTGTGTAAGTGCTCAGAAAGATCATCAACGCCATTGCCCTGTAAGATGAGTCTCCTAGTAAGCGTTTTTAACACCTTTGGGATCTGGTTGTCATTGTCAACCTTCCTGGAGGACTGAAGTCTCCAAGAAGAATGACGATTCAGTCCCCAGAGACTTACCTGTAGACTGATTGATCTGGGGAGTTAAGGAAAAACCATTATTTTGAGATCTTGAACAGCCAAATTGAGGAATTATTTCCTTCACAGCGATTTAGATTCTTCAGTATCCTTTCTTAGATCAAGTTGGAAAGGATGCTATCTATTCTATGAAAATATTGACATGCCAATATTAATCTCCTTGACAAGGAGGCAATGCCAATCTGTTTGCCAGTCTTAACCTGGGTATTGTCTATGCCTATGTGCCTGGTGTCCTAACTGAGCTTCAGGCTGGACAAAGTTTTGTTTAAATTTAGGATCATGAAAGATTATAACCATGGAGTCTATAATCACCCTACCTACCTAGCACATTGATAGCTCACATATAGAGATTAATGGGCTAGAATAGAGTGAATTATTCTTCTCTTCAGGAGATGTCATGAGGTTATTTAGATTAGGTACTGAGGGTAGTTTGGGTTCCAATATTTACCAATGATTTGTTTAATAATAGAAATGGACATCTAGCAATTACAAAGAAGACTTAGGTACCATGTAAATTATTCCATAGATAGCATAAAGACAGAATAGAACGTTTGCTTATGGAAGTGCCATTGATTAGTGCCTGTAGCCTGACAGAGTTGGAAGATGATTGACCTGGATGCGCCTCCTTAATTGGGGAGAACACTTAGAATCCCATCTGTGGCATCTTTATTTACTCAAGAATCCATTTTACTGAGGGCTAGAGTTCAGTCAGCAGCCTGGGAACTGAAGGCTCTCTGTTCATAGTAACAACATCTTTCCAAAATCTTGGACGAGTGATCAAAAACCTATATTTTTATCAGAATAATAAAAGAACTACCTAAATCCTGTTTGAAATGCCTCAATCTTTGCATAGATAAAGGATATTCTGCTGCAATGAATCCAAATCCCTAAGAGCATGGAGGGGATACATCTGAGCAGGTGGATTTGGAGCCTCAGTAAGATCCTGGATATAGGGCACAGGACTCATTTTTCCAGTAGGTGGTGATGTTGCCAAAGGTTTTATTTCTCTTAGCTTTATCAGGAGGAGGCTCGATCAAAGGAACTTCTCTCAACTATCAAAGGAACTTCTTTCAACTGGCTTCCATCTTATGAGAGCCACACTTATGGATGTAATTTATCTTGTCTACATAAATCTTGTTTGAGCCCAGGCCAACTTCTTTTTAGGGTTTGAGGATCAATTATGAAGGATAAACCTGAGAGGTGACTCGGCGGTGATTGAAGTGCAGTTCCCCATTTGGAAGAGAAAGCACATGGGGTGTCTATGGAGAAAGCATCCCCTCTCCTTGGGCCTGAGCAAGTGTGAGGGTCCCCTTTTTACTTGAAAGCTTGAGAGCTGTATAGAGCATACTTGTTATGATTCGTCAAGTGTGTAGGTAGGCCTAGGAAGCCACACTCTACACACATTACTTCAAATGTGCTTCTGGCCCCTGGTGCAGGTATGAATGCCCTTCTCGAGTACAGTAGGACTTGCTTCCTGAAAGACACTGAGGGTATTGATTTGGAGATGGAGGTGGAGGTGGAATAGGTATTTAAAAAGAACTGACAATCCAGGCCACAGTACATGGGAGGCGAGTGGCCATAGAGGAGCTTATAATTTCCTCTTCAGGTTGATACATCTTGCACAACAAACACCTTAAAACCAAAGAGATTCAGGCTGAGTGCGGTGGTGAACAAATTCTGTGGATTTAAGCTCAGCCTGGCCTACATAGTTCCAAGCCAATGAGGGATTCACAGTGAAACCTTGTCTTGAACAAAACAAAACAAAAACAAAACAAATCAAATAACACAAAAAAGATACTTACCCCCTAGTGTCTGGTATTACCTCCTCAATCCAATATGGGAAGCGCTGTGACCTAACAACATAGTGAAAGAAGCATGGAATAAAGGCAAAGCATGCTTCAGGGGCAGTAATGGCCACCCCACTGTTTGCCTTGCGTGAGCTCAAAGGAAGACAAAAATGTTGGAATCCACCATATTAATATTTGTTCTATATGGAAAAGAACCACTGAATGCACAGGGAAGTTAGTTTAGGAAAATGACCGCATGCGCTTCCCCAGATGAGTCTTTTAGTAGCAACAAAAGTAGCAAAGGAGGCACCAGAATGGCACACACTCAGAAAATATCACACAAATGCAGTTGATGTGCCGAAACAGAGCTGAGTTTGGTGAGCTTAGGCGCTGCACGCGACAGGAGCACAAACAAGCAGGAGTGGATGACGTGAGGTCTATAGTCAAGGACGTAGGAGAGGAAGGCATAGCCTGCATCCTTCAAGAAGCAGGAAGTTTTGTGGCCTAAGAAGGTGAGTCCACATCTTACCAGGATTAAGATGAAAGAGTTGACATGCCACTGGGCTTGTGGTCCAGGCCCTGCTTGTCTCTTTGGTTCTTGAGATATCAGAAGGATCTGGATGAGAAACAGAGAACACAGCATGGAAGACAGGCCATGTTTATCCTGACGTACCGTCACAGGGATGAGTGCTGGCATTGGCGAAAGGGACCCCAGCTGCAGTCTACATGCTTGGCAGACTTTCCTACAACTTTTTGAAGGATTTCTAGAACACACATATTTTCCTGAAGGGTTGTTACCCTGTTTGAGTGGTGGACAGTCTTGTTTAGATTGTTTCTTGAACAGAAGGTCACAGTGGCGCCTTTGTTCTTAATGAGAAGGTCTCCTGCTGCCGGATAATCATATAAGGGTTAGGGCTCAGAGCCCGGTTAATAGCTGTGTAGTAACAACTTAAGATTTCAGTTTTGCACTCAGTCTCCTGACCAGAAGAGTCTTTGTTTTATAGGATGTTGACCATTTAGGAGGTATGCATCCCCAGTGCTCTCCTTGCCTGCTCATAACTAGTTACGTAGCAACATGGCTCAAAAGGAAAGATTCAAAGCAAAAACGGGGAAGTCTATCGGTTCCCAAAGTCACTCTGGTCACTGTAAGGAAAGCCACGTGTATGGCAATTATTAAGTCAGTTTCCCTGTGCTAACCTAAATGGTTCTCACTCCATACGTCAACAGCACATATTTTGGTGACTCAGTACTTAGCGTCCAATTTCTTCTTGAGACATCATCTCTTTTGTTGTGTGAGCTGCCCCAGGGGCACAGTGAGTCCAGATATGCGGGGTTTTACTGCAGAAGTCAAGATTCTGGACATATTTTCCTCTTAACACCTCCTGTTACCACTCTGGATGAAGACTAGGTGGAGGACCCTCAGCCCAGTCACACAATTGCCCTCTCTGTCCAGCTGCTGAGCGCACTGAAGCAAGGACTGAGGAAAAGATTTCTCAGCTGGCACAGCCAGCAGCTAACTAGATCTTGCCAAAGTGGTGTTGGTGTTAGTATACAGTGCTGAAACCAAAGCATGGTACTTAGGTAAGATGAACCTGGCCCATGCTACTCTGTTTCTATTGTTGATCACATGATCGATGTGTTTCATTGTAATATGTTTACCGTTTATAGTATGTATTTTACCTATCTCCTTTTAAATGAGTGACATTGTGATGTGGCTTCTTATCATTGTTATGAATAAAAATCATTTTTGTTTATTTTATGTGAAGAAATACTGCAGATGTGCTGGAGTTGTTGGTTTTTAAAATCATAATTCAGGATAAGAAATTTAGAAACACACACACACACACACACATACACACTCACTTTAAAAGCATGCTTTATTCTGACAGAATGATTTGGACTTTGGTTCTGTCAGCTTTATGTTGTCTGGAATTTTACCTACTTTATCAACCTTAGTTTTTAAACTTAACTGAAGTTTTTCAGGGTGCTGTGAATGATATGGTCCAGCAGATGTTTCAATCTGGCATGCCTCAGATGTTTTCTTTGGAACATAGGAACACTATTTGTGATCTTTGATTTTACATAATTTACTCATTTTTCACCAATATGGTAAGCAAGAGTTTCTTCAGTTTTCTTCTAATTTTTCAACATACTTATATTTGCTTCCATTTGTTTGAACACATCTTTGTGCTTCCAGGTGCACAATACTAACTATAAAGTTCAAAACTATAATTATACATTTTAATTGGTATTGCCCTATGAAGAATGAGACTATAAAGCATTGATCTTCAATTATTCAAAAGTGAATAGAAAGTTGGGAGCTCTTCCCTGGGGAAGACTATTTCTCCCATCCTCAGCATTCCTTAGTTGCCTGTAGTTATTTGTTTAGGGTTGAGGCCTTGAGAGCTTTCACCCTTCCATGTTATTATGCCTAGGTATTATCCTTGTTCAGGGCTTGCTGAGGCAGCCATGTTGATCAGAGTTAGTTGTAGACATAAGGTTACTGTGTAATTCAAATGCTGATTTCTGTACCCCCATATCTGGTTGTAATCCTTGTTCTGAGAATCTCCTGTCTCAATGTTGTGTAAACACTGTTCCCCAATTGTCCCCTTGTATGCCAATAAAGCAGCTTACAGCCAATTGCTGAGCAGGGGAGAGAATAGGACTGGACTTCCTACCAGACAGGGGAAGAGGAATTAGAGGAGGAAGAAGGGATTGAGCCACGGGGCAGAGAGGAGCTGGAGCAGGGAAAACTACAAAGTACCAGTATCTTTGGGGTGTATGCTGGGGGAAAACTAGATTGTTTTAGAGGGTTAAGAATAGAGTAATAATTGCTTAGTTATTATGCTGTGAAGCTTATTATTAAACAAATATAAAAGAGTCTCAGTTCTTTCTGTGATAGAGAGGTTAAGAGAGAAACTGAGAAACAAACACAGTTTTATAAAAATAACTTTAACACTCCATCAGTGTAGCTTCTCTAACAATTCTAGGAGATTAAATCTCACATCAAACTTCCTGTTCCTCTGATCTTTACAATCTTTATGGCTTCTCTTCTACTATGATCCTTGTTATCTAATTCCAATTGGCCAACACTCAATTCATATATATGAGATGACAGTTTATACTTATATATTTATGATTAAAGAAAAAAGAAGCTGTGAATTTTCAGTAGAGCAACGGTGATACCTAAAATTTGAAGGAAGGAAGAGAGAGGGAGAAATAATGTAATTAATTCTAAATTTAAAAAAGTATTAAAAAATAAAAAGTAAATCGAACTTATTTCTAGGTTAGGGTTAGGGTTAGGATTAGGATTAGAGTTAGGGTTACAGAATTAGGTGTACTAAAAGCCAAAGGTAGTCATAGAAATGATGCCATTTTCCTACTTCAGATGTTCCAAAAAGTCATTTTTCCTGTATTATTTCCTAATCTAAGTGACAGATCAGTAAACCTTCTAAAATTTCTCAAGTTAGTAGATACATAGAGAAGTTGACATGAATGGGTCTCCTCTGCAGTAGCTACACATGGAAAGCTTTTAAGATCATAATATCATACAGGATTGGGTATTGGGGATCCTGGGCAGACAGATGCTTAGGTACCAGAATTTCTTGCCTCTGCTCAGGTTCTGGAGAATGACGCCTAATACGAAGGCTGCCATCTCTAGAAAGGGACAGATAGTTGGCTAATTTGAATGCCAGTTTTGAGATTTTCCCCCCAATTTTCTGGGCACTAAAATATCTTGGAATCAGGACAGCTCAATCCTGACATAATTTTTTTTCACTCTGGAAGGCTTTATGCCTATCAAAATTTGAATCGAATAGAGTGATGTGACCTTACAGAAGAGTTTGTGGGCTATGATGTATATTCAACAGGAAATATGGGGCTAGGGAAAAATTAACATAAAATTGCACATCTACTGTGTACAGATGATTAGACAGAAAAGCCTCTTATAATTATGTGTGTGTATGTGTGTGTATGTGTGTGTGTGTGTGTGTGTGTGTGTGAGACAGAGAGAGAGAGAGAGAGAGAGAGAGAGAGAGAGAGAGAGAGAGAGAGAGAGAGAGGAGAGAGGACAGTGTGAGAGAGGAGAGAGAGATTGAGAGTAGCTCATGTACTTGTTAGTTATGCAGTTTCCAAGGCTGAGTGATTTATCTGGCGATGAAGCTCACTGGCAGAGTTCATGTTTAGTGCAAGAGCCTCCAAGTTCACTTCCTAGCAACCTCAAAAGAAAACCAAACCAAACCAATGAAACAAAAGAGAAATTCCACTCTGGATCAAGTAGACTGAATAACAGGACAACCATGGATACAAGCTCCAGGGCAAATGTGTAGGCCTAACTTTTGGCGAGCCAGTAATGTAAGTTTGAGAGTAAAGCCGGAAAAGACTGATGTCCCCAGCAGAAACATTTCTTTCCCTCAATCTTCTTTCTAGTCAGGGCTTCACACGGTTGTACCAGGCTGTGCATTAGTAAGGACAATCTTCTCTCCTCCTCAGTCTGAGTAGAGGTCAGTCTTATTTAACTTCACAAATATACCAAGAATAATGTTGGGCCAAATATCTTAGCATCCTATGACTGGGAGAGGCTAGTCGAAAGTTAATGAACAAATGGTAAAAATTAGTTATTTAGTACTTATTTATACCTAGAAAATAATGTAATAGGGAAAAACTCACCTTTGGTCTCTTCTAAGCCTTTGTGAAGAATACATTTTCCTGTTCAAGTGCTTAGCAGCCAAGTGTGCTCTGGCCTTTCCTCCTGCCTTGCCTTTTTAAGTGAGCCTGATGATCACGCAGGTGATTTACCTTGTCTAAGTCTCAGAACTCTTCTTTCACTTCCTGGTTACTTTAACACTTTAACAGCATAAGGTTTAAGAGGGATGCTAAGACATGTTTTCCTTTTGGGGGATAAGAAGTTTATTAAGGGAGTTATTTATTCTGTAGAAAAACAACACAGTGGGGGTTCTCAAGAGAATTCAAGCCTGAGAGGCAGTGTGTGTTGTGTTGAGGTCCTTTCTCACATGTCTCAGTGTTGAGGTAGGGCGGTCTCATACCTGCCATGTAGTGAGTGGATACCCTATATTGATGTTTGCAGGGAGGTTGACTCTGACTCCAGGGCAGCAGTGGTAAGGAGAAAGGCTTGACACTTTGGCTAGTGTGGGTCATTTATTCCAGATGTGCCACCTGTAGCCCCTTATTTCTTAGAATGCTTGTTTAGTTTCTTTTATGGAAGTGAGAATTACATACTCACTGACACCCATAATATGGGGGGGATATCATTTGTTATAGCTGTGAAGATAGAAAGAGAAGAAAAAAAAAAAGACATTTGGGGCAGGTGAGCAAAGCCTGAGTAGCCCCCAGCCCAAATCTAATGAATAAAGTCAAACATACCATCAGTTCAACTCTATAGAATCAGTGTTCTGTCTCTAAGGTTGGACCAGCTGAGATGATTTCAGTTAAAACACAGCCCATGTGGTAATAGAAAAGCTAAGTGTTATGACATGTAGTAGGCAACTTCAGTAGGAAGTCCCTTGCGGTAGATGAAGGGAGAGAGGACAGAGGACAGCACAGCTATGAGATGTTTCTTTAGCCAAAAACAATGGACTTGTCACTTCCATGGCAGCTGTTGAATCTTGTCAGGCAACAGGACTAGTGACAGGACATAGTCCCACGTCTACACGTTAGTACAAAACCCAGTGGGGTCTCATGCTGGTGCACTTACCACGTGGGCTTTCTTTGGAACCATCTCTTCCCCTTGAAATGCCTCCAGGAAGCAATGGGAGAAAATATTAATGAACCCAACTAACAGAGACTCAAAAGAGCTTTAAGAACACAGGCCTATCTCTTCCTCTGTGAATCTGAGTTACATTTAAGAATCACGGAAATATTTCTAAGAATAACAAGAATGAATTGTAATTTCCCTTGAAGAATGGAAATCCTTCATCAAGTGCTGACATGCTAACAGCACCCTGAAAGCTTGACTTCATAAGCCCAAGTTGGAACTTGAAATGTTCCTTGGATAGCGTTTGGAGTAGTGACTCTCACTACTATCTTCTGGCAATGCTCAAATTAGACGTAGATTTTTGTCTTGCTATTTCTCAATGAAGATCATTTGCCTAACCCCTCTCTCTAATATTCTTTTGGTTGACACAACTATGCATGCATATGTGTGTGTTGGGATGTAAGCAAACATACAGACCCTTGACTGAGATGCTACCAAATATGCCCTTGCATAGGGCAGCTCTGACAGCAAGTTATTAGTCCAAAGTGCTCACATTGCTGAGACTGAGGAACCTTGGTTTCATGGTTTTGGTTTAAAGGTAAGGGATTTGATAGTGTAACTGCTGTGCAGGACCTTGTCTTGTCTGATGTGGCCAAGTCATTAATGTCAGACCCACTTCTATCTAGTTTTTTTTATTCTTTTTAAATGTTTCCCCATTTACATAAAGACTTCTTTAACTTGGTAAGACTGAATTACTTGACCACTATTTGACTCACAGAAAGAATGAGCTATAAATAGATTTTCTAAGCAATTTGCTTTGCCCTGTCCATGAGTGTAACTATTTTAAACTTGTGGTTTTCCTTATTGGACTCTTGTAGGAACTTTGGTTCACAGGGATTATTACTTCATTTTGCCCTTAACAATCGTGGATGTACATGAGAAAGCCTCTTGTTGTATCACAAGGCCCATGTCCACCGATGTCATAATTATGCAGGTCTTGTGCGGGTAACCATACTCATTTTGTGGGTGCTGATTTTCTATCATGTCTGGAAGAGAGAGGGGTTAGGCATAATTCAGTAGGCATCCTTGTTCTCTGGCAAGCCTTAGGTGTAAGGTGTAGATGCACCAATAGAGACTGGACATCCCATGTCAGTTATATGCACTTTTGACAAGTTGTGGACCTTTGTTGAAGCCTTCATCTGCTGCAAAAAGGATGAGATGTGAGAGTTTAAAAGTATAAAATGGCAGTAGTCAGTTCTCTTGGGTCTATGATCTCCCTGGCTAAAGGTAGTTGGCTTTGCTCATCGTACCAGGCATGGATTTCCTCCTATTGAACAGGCCTCAAGTCCTGTTAGACAGCTATTGTTTGCCACCAAAATGTAGGAATCACTAACCAAGATCCTTTATATGTGATGCTTGATAGCCTCTAACTCTTGGGAGCTAGGGAGTGATTACTTGCTTGGTGCTTGGAGATTAAGACAGAAATTATCTACCAAAATCTCACTTGTGTCTTAGTTACTGTTCTACTGATGTGAAGAGACACCATGACCAAAACAATTTATGGAAGAAAACATTCAATTGCAGCCTTGATTACAGTTACAGGGGCTTATTCCACAATCACTGTGGCAGGCACCATGGTGGCAGCGATGAAGGCTTGGCACTGGAGCAGTGGATGAGAACTTAATTCCTGGTCTGTAGGCAGGAGACAGAGAGAATTAGACTGGACATGGTATGGACTCTTGAGACCTTAAAGTCTATCTCCAGTGACACACCTCCTCCAAGGCCACACCATCTAATCTTTCCTAAATTATCCACCAACTGGGAACCAAGCACTCAACTGTGTGAACCTATGGGGACCATTCTGATTCAAACCACCCCAACTTTGAAAACCTATTTTTCTGAAGATACCTTTTTCTTGATCTTCTCTTTTTCCATAGTTGTATATTTCCTCTTTATTTTAGATATGTAAAGAAGCATTATATTTAATATGGCCACACTAACCTACCACTGTCTCCCAAATAAAGTAGCTTTTATTTCTTCTAGATATTTTAAGTATTCCTTGATGCACCACAAGTAATTTGACCATAGAGATGGGCAAGTTTTTGAATGCCGCATGATCATGACTGTGCAATGATAATTTAAAATCAATTGCTCTCCTATTTATCCTTGGAGACCTGGACTGGAACCAGGAGGCATTTGACAGGATGCCCACAACTCCCACATCATCACTCAGTAAAAAGGTGAGCTTTACTGAAGTTAGAGGTCAGTGACACAGTGTCCTATTGCTGTTGAGGACCTACCCCTGAAATCAGCCCTGCAAGAATTTTCTCATTTAAAAAGACTCTTTTGTGTAAAAGTTTCCTTTGGCACTAATCAGAAATTTAATTTATTCGGAGATAAGAAAAGGGAAGATCTTAACTGCTCTGATGTGAGGGATCTGAAGAAATTAGGAATGAGCAAGATAAATATCAGAGTGTCAGCACTACACACATTTTCTAATGGATAAGATCTTTGCTTCTGTTATTTTAATTTTCTCTGCATGGAATCAGATAACCTACGTGACTTTAATAATGATGATGCAAAGTTGCCAGCTCTCTAGGTTTCAGGAAAAGAGCCTAAATGACTTTGAATTTTACTCAGCCCTAGAAAGAAATAGAGGCATTTGCTCATTCTTTCCTTCCTTCCTTCCTTCCTTCCTTCACCCACTCACTCATTTATTCATTTGTAAAAGTTGGTTAGGTAAATATGTGTTATGATGGTATATGAATATAAAAAGACAAAAAAAATCCAGAATGCATGGCAGAGCAAGGAAAAAAAAAAAAAACACTATATCGCTGTAGTGACAGAAGAGTACCAGGCCCCATAAATGAGTGTTTTTCTAGTGATGTCTAGAACCTTCTATAGAGAAGACTCCCAGCTAGATTTGGAGAATGAAAAGGATATTCTCAGACAAATTAGATGGTAAAGAGCATTTAAAGCAGAAAAAATGACTGTGTAAAGGAGACTTAGAAATGAGAAATAACAGCATGCTTCCTGAAGATTATGTGGCATGGCTTTCCTCACAGGGTTTACCATCCGATACAGCTAGAGAAGCAAGCAGGAGCTGGCTACGTGACATATTCAGATATGTGGGCTTGATTTTACAGATGACATATTCTAATATGTATTCTACTGAATTTAGAATCATTTTTCTCCTTTAGCCAAATGATATCTAATAATCCCCTGGTAAATTAAATGCAAGGAGATGTGGTGTAATGGAGTAGAAGTGAAGGAGAGAAAGAGAAAAGAAATTTTTTCCTTTATAAAAATAAGACAGAGACTTTGCAGCTGTTACTGTAGCTGCAAACATTTGTTTCACTTGAGCGAAGTCTCCAAGTGGTGGTTGTACAAGATCTATTGAACATTCAAGGAAATAGGGGGATGTAAGTCAGTGAATACTTGAGAAAAGAGTGTTTGCACGCAAATCATTGAGGTTGATGGTTTGAACATGAGGCTAGAGACAGTGTCATTAGCACGATGGCAGACTAGAAGCCATTTAAAATTTTAATTAATTAATTTGTTTGTTAACTTATTTTTTATCATTCTTTCTTATAGCCTCTTGACCTTGATAATGGCTCATGGCAAAGACTGCCTTTGTAGGAGCCTGACAGTCCCACAGAGAAAGTCCAGTATACTATTAGAACAAAAATTTAGAAAACTGATGTCTGTGTGCCTATGTGTGTGTGTGTGTGTGTGTGTGTGTGTGTGTGTGTGTGTGTGTGTGTGTGTGTTTTGTACTAGTATACTTGACCATGGATGTCTGTGTGTGCAAAGGTCAGCCTTAGGACTCTACTGCTGCCTGTCTTACATTTTAAGATGTAGTCTCCCATTGAACTAAAGGCAACCATTTTAGCTAGATATGCTGGACCATGAGTATGTAGGAATCTGCCTGCTTTGGCTGCTCAGTACTGGGCACTAGATGGATGTGATGCCATACCTAGATTTTATGTGGGTGCTGGGGATATGACTTCAGGTTACTGTGCTTGAACAGCAGCATTTTACTCTTTTACTCACTGAGATATTGAGATACTGGGGAGAGAAAGGGGGGGGGGAGAAGTGGGGAGGAGGTTCATGGAGACAGTGCAATAGAGTTTAGGAGTACAGTACAATTTGGTGCAGTTCAGTTGAATCAATGCGGTTTAGTTTGAGGAGCTCAGAAACAGTGTTTTCAAATCAGTGGGACTCAGAGAAAAGCCAGTTTGAATTTTGGAGAGCAGATTTGAGACAGAACAGCTGAAAACATTCTTGGCTTAGATTAGCAGATGGAGACTAGAAGCTCAAGGTCCAGACTTGCAGAAGATTAGATTGTATGGAGGCTAGAAGCTTCCAGGCCTAGGGATAGTTAGAGCAGAGATAGAAACGCCCTGGGCTCAGCCCAAGGCAGGCATTCATATAGCTTGGATATGGCTTTCATCCCTTCATCTGCAGAAATTAAAACATTTACACCTGCTTACTTTTTCCCTCCCTCCCTCCGTCCCTCCATCCCTCCCTCCCTCCTTCCCTCCCTCCCTTTATTTCCTTTTAATTGAAAATAGATACATCTCCCATGCAGTGCATTCCAACTACAGTTTCCCCTCCCTCCACTCCTCCAAGCTTCCTCCACCTCCCCTATCTCCTGGATCTACTTCCTGTTCATCTTCCTTCAGAAAAGAGCAGACCTCCAAGTGACAAGAACCAAACACAACAAAACAAAATCCAATAAGACAAGGCAAAAGCCCTCACACTGAGGCTGGACAAGAAATCCCAACAGGAGGAAAAGAGTCCTAAGAGCAGGCAAAGAGTCAAAGACAGAACCACTCCCACAGTTAGGAGTTCCACAAAACCACCAAGCTAACAGCTACAACATAAATGTAGAAAACCACGTGAGTTCCATTCTTGCATTTCAAATGCTCCCCACTCAGTTGATTCAGTAGCCCTTATTTTCTTGGTGTCCTCCATCCCCTCTGACTCCTACAATCTTTCTGTCCTCTTTTCCATGGGATTGTCTGAGCACTTGGGGAGCGGCCCAATGGAGAGCTCCAATTTAGACTCTATCTCCACACAGTGTTTGGCTATGGGTGTCTGCATTTACTCACATCTGGTGTCAAGGGAAGCCTCTCTGATGAGAAGTGGGCAAGTCAGTGATATATGAGCATAGCAGAATATCATTAGACATTTGGAATCCTTTCTTTCTCTCTCTCTTTTTCTTTCTTTCTTTCTTTCTTTCTTTCTTTCTTTCTTTCTTTCTTTCTAGTTGTGTTGAGTTCTACCCTAGGGTCTATGCTCTATCCAGCCATGCAAACAATGTTGGGCATGGGTTCCATCTTGTGGAGTGGGCCTCAGGTTAAATCAGACATTAGTTGGCCACTTTTACAAGTCTGCACCACCATTGTCACACCACATGTTGTAGGCAGGGCAGAATACAGGTCAAAGGTTCTGTGGCTGGGTTTGATGTCCAGGTTTATCTTTGAGTAGACTATAGAGTACTTTCCCATACCAAATAGACTAGAATATAAGGGTTAAAGCTCCATACAAGGACAAACTCTACCTCTCTATGTCAATGAGCTGTGTTGATGTCGTCCTTTGCAATGGGTCTGCACTATCAGCTTGCAGAGAGTATGCCTCTGTCCCAGCATCAGCCTGGGTTGTTTGGGGATCTTCATGGGACCCTCTGGCCAGCCACTCAACTAAATACTAGCCACTGAGAGCCTTGACTAGCTACAAAAGATGGCCCGTTTAGACTCTGCATCCACCATTATGAGGAGTACTCACTAGTATCACCCTCATAGATTTCAGGATGTTTCCACTGCACTAGGTTTCCATGCCTACCCCACCACACCGTCATTCCAGCTGTCCCTTTCTCCCTCTATGCCATCCCCCACCTGATCCCTCCCATCCTGTCCCCACCCATCTCAAGTCCACCTGCATAATTTATTTTATTTCCCTTTCCCCCAGAGCCATCTTTATTACCTAGCCAATTTGGGTATATGCATTATAGCTTAGTTGTCATTTAAAACATTTTTATTTAATTTTTAATTTTAATTTTATTAATTTTTTTAGATTACAACTCAGTTGTTATCCCATCACTTGTATCCTCCCATTCCTCTCTCCCTCCCTCTTCCACCCTATTCCCCCTCCCCTAGGTCTATGACCGAAAGGGACCTCCTCCCCCACTATATGGTCATAGGCTATCAAGTCTCATCTTGGTAGCCTGCTTATTCTTTCTTTGAGTGCCACCAGGCCTCCCCACCAAGGAGAGGTGGTCAAATATAGAGCACCAGAGTTCATGTCTTAGTCAGTCCCCACTCTCCACATAACTGTGGAGAATGGCCCTGTCAAAACTTCAGTCCCACAGACTTTTCTCCCTGGTACATTTCAGAGGCTTGGTGTGCTTACTCAAAGTCACTATGGAGCTAGCGCCCTCTGCTGGCTAAGAAGACAAATGCGAGACCCCATTCCTTCTTGGAGAACTATTTCCCTAAATGAAAAACTAAAAGAGTAAAACTCAAGTTGTCATTTATTTAACAGCTAATATCCACTTATAAGTGAATACATACTTTATTTGTCTGTCTGGGCCTGGGTTATCTCATTTGAGATGATTATTTTCTAGTTTCATTCATTTGCATGAAAATTTCATAATGCCATTGTTTCTTTTTAACAGGTGAGTAATACTCTACTGTGTAAATCTGCCACATTTTCTTTATCCATTCTTCAGTTGAAGGACATCTAGGTTGTTTCTAGTTTCTAGTTATTATGAATAAATCCAAATGAACACAGTTGAGCAAATGACCTTGTGGTAGGATGGAGTGTTCTTTGGGTATATGATAAAGAGTGGTATAGTTGGGTCTTGAAGTGATTCCCAATTTTGGGAAAACTGTCATATTGATTTCCATAGTATTTGTATGAATTTGCACTCCCACCAGCAATGGAGGAGTGTTCCCCTTGCTCC
Organism: Acomys minous; assembly: GCF_964271855.1. Lineage (NCBI taxonomy): Eukaryota > Metazoa > Chordata > Mammalia > Rodentia > Muridae > Acomys > Acomys minous. The sequence continues at coordinate 182,992,145 of NC_140483.1, read as the reverse complement.
ATATTCTTACCAGCATAAGCTGTCACTTTGTTGCTGATATCTCAAAGTAGTTTTGATTTGGTTTGTTGAAGCTCAGTTTCTTGTGTTCTTTTTATATTTTGGCTATTTGTCTGGTATCAGATGTGGAGGTGAGAAAAATTCACACACACACACACACACACACACACACACACACACACACAATCTATGGGTTCTTGTTTTGTCTTATTGACAGTGTTTTTTTGCTTTACAGAAGCTTTCCAGTTTTATGAAGCCTCACTTATTAATTGTTGATCTTAGTGCCTGTGCCATAGGTGGTCTGTTCACAAAGTTGTCTCCTGTGCCACCTCTTTTTTCCCTTTTTGTTTTAATTTATTTTTAGTTTATATATTCATTTTACATCCCAAATACAGACCACTCTGCCACCCTCTTTCCTCAATTCCTCCCTCCCTTTGTCCTCAGAGAAGAGGAACACCCCCACCAACCCGCCCCGGCACATCAAGTTGCATCAGGACTAAGCTCATCCTCATCGACTGAGGCTTGGCAAGGAAGCTCCCTTAGAGCAAAGTGGTCAGAAGTAGGCAACAGAGTCCATGTCATCTCAATGCCATTCACCACTTTCTCTTATGTCAAGTTAAGTGTTCCTGGTTTTATATTGAGGTTTATGGTCAAGTTGGTTTGAGTTTTGTGCATGATCATAAGTATAGATCTTTTTGCATTTTCTACACACTGATAGCCAGTTTGGCCAGAACCATTTGTTGAAGATGCTGTCTTTTTTTTTCCAGTGTGTATTTCTGATTTCTTTATAAAAAATCAGCTCCTAGACAGGTCCATAGTTGTGTAGGTTTATATTTGCGTGTTCAATTTGATTCTGGTGATCAATGTGTCTGTTTTTATGCTAGTACCATGCTGTTTTTAAAATTACTATAGCTTTGTAGTACAACTAGAAATCAAGGATGGTGAAACCCATAGCAATTCTTTTATTGTTTAAGACTGTTTTAGCTATTCTCATTTTTTTGTTTTTCCATATGAAATTGAGAATTTCAGGGTCTATAAGGAATTGCAATTGAATTTTGATAGGGATTATGGTGAATTTGAAGACTGCTTTTGGTAGATGGCCATTTTTTATTGTGTTAATCCTACCAATCCATAAGCATAGGAAATCTTTCTAATGTCTGATATCTTCTTAAATTTCTTTCTTCAGAGACTTGAAGTTTTTGTCATACAGGTTTTTAACTTGCATGGTTAGAGTTACTCCAAGATATCTGAGACTATTGTGAAGGATGTTGCTTCAAGGATTTCTTTCTCTGTTCATTTGTTACTTATATATAGGAGGGCTACTTTTTTTTTTTTTGAGTTAATCTTGTATCAAGCAACTTTGTTGAAAGTGTTTATATACTGTAGGAGTTTCCTGGTGGAATTTTTAGAGTCACTTTTGTCATTTCCAACTTGGACCCCATTTAACTCTTTTATTTGTCTTAATGCTCTAGTTAGAATTTCAAGTACTATATTAAATAGATATGAAAACAACTTTGTCTCATTTCTGACTTTAGTGGAAATGTTTTGAGTTTCTCCCCATTAAATTTAATGTTGGATATAGGCTTACTATAAATTGACTTTATTATGTTTAGGTAGGTCCCTTTTATCTCTAATCTCTCCAGGACATGACAGGGTATTGGATTTCATCAAAGGCTCTTTTTGGCATCTAATGAGATGATCATGTTTTTTTTCTTCTAGTTTATTTATATGACAGATTACATTTATTGATTTTCATATGTCAAACCATCCCTATATCTCTGAGATGAAGCATATTTGATCATAATGTATGAACCTTTGGTGTATCCTTGGATTCAGTTTGCAAGTATTTTATTGAGTATTTTTACATTTATATTCATAAGGGAAATTGGTCTGTAGTTCTCTTTCTTTGCTGAGTATGTGGTTTGGGTATCCAGGTCACTGTGGCCTCATTGTATGAGCTAAGAAATATTTTTCTGTTTCTATTTTGTTAAATAATTGAGAACTATTAGTGTTAGCTCTTCCTTGAAAGTCTGATACAAGTTTGTGTTAAAACCTTCTGGCCCTGGGCTTTGCTTTTTGTGGTGAGGGAAGACTTTTAATGAGTGTTTATACTTCACTAGGGGTTATAGGTCTACTTAAATTATTTAGCTGATCTTGATTTAACTTTGATAAGTGGCATGTGCTGAGAAATTTATTTATTTATTTTAGATTTTACAATTTGGCTGAGTGCAGGTTTTATTTTATTTTTTTAAATTTTTTATTAATTTATTCTTGTTACATCTCAATGGTTATCCCATCCCTTGTATCCTCCCATTCTTCCCTCCCTCCCATTTTCCCCTTATACCCCTCCCCTATGACTGTTCCTGAGGGGGATTACCTCCCCCTGTATATGCTCATAGGGTATTAAGTCTCTTCTTGGTAACCTGCTATCCTTCCTCTGAGTGCCACCAGGTCTCCCCCTCCAGGGGACATGGTCAAAGGTGAGGCACCAGAGTACATGAGAAAGTCATATCCCACCCTCCACTCAACTGTGGAGAATGTTCTGCCCATTGGCTAGATCTGGGTAGGGGTTTGAAGTTTACCGCCTGTATTGTCCTTGGCTGGTGCCTTAGTTTGAGTGGGACCCCTGGGCCCAAATCTGCCTACCATAATGTTCTACTTGTAGGTTTGTAGGACCCTCTGGATCCTTCTACTTTGCTATTCTCCCATGCTTCTCTCATCTAGAATCTCAATGGGATGTCCTCCCCTCGGTCCCAGTTTCCTGGTAAGCGAAGGCTTTCATGGGATATGCCCCTTGGGCTAGTATGCAGATATAAGTGAATACATACCATTTGAGTCTTTCTGCTTCTGGGTTAACTCACTCATTATGATCATTTCTAGCTCAATCCATTTGTCCACAAATTTTGGGAATTCCTTGTTTTTAATAGCTGAGTAGTATTCCATAGTGTATATGTACCACAGTTTCTTTATCCATTCTTCTATTGAGGGACACTTAGGCTGTTTCCATGATCTGGCTATTATGAATAAGGCTGCTATGAACATGGTTGAGCAAATTTTCTTGTGTGCTGGAGCATCTTCTGGATATATTCCAAGGGGAATAGCTGGGTCTTGCAGAAGCCCTATTCCCATTTTTCTGAGATAGCACCAGATAGATTTCCAAAGTGGCTGTCTAGTTTGCATTCCCACCAGCAATGAAAGAGTGTTCCTCTCTCCCCATATCCTCGCTAGCATGTGGTGTCGCTTGAATTTTTGATCTTAGCCATCCTGATGGGTGTAAGATGGAATCTCAGAGTTGTTTTGATTTGCATTTCCCTGATGACTAAGGAGGTTGAACATTTCTTTAAATGTTTCTCAGCCATTTGATATTCCTCCGTTGAGAATTCTGTTTAGTTTCAAGCCTCATTTCTCAATTGGGTTATTTGGTTTGGTGGTGTTTAATTTCTTGAGTTGTTTATATGTTTTGGATATTAGACCTTTGTCAGATGTAGGGTTGGTGAAGATCTTTTCCCAGTCTGTAGGCTGTCGCTTTGTTCTGTTGACAGTGTCTCCTGCCTTACAGAAGCTTCTCAGCCTCATGAGGTCCCATTTATTAATTGTTGACATTAAGGCCTGTACTGTTGGTGTTCTGTTCAGGAAGTTGTCTCCTGTGCCAACATGTTCCAGGCTCTTCCCCACTTTTTCTTCTAAGTGACTTAGTGTCTCTGGTTTTATGTTGAGGTCTTTAATCCACTTGGATTTGAGTTTTGTGCAATGTGACAAATATGGGTCCAGTTGCACTTTTTTTTTACACATAAACATCCAGTTAGACGAGCACCATTTGTTGAAGATGCTGTCCTTTTTCCATTGAATGGATTTGGCTTCTTTGTAAAAAATCAAGTGACCATATATGTGTGGGTTCATATCTGGGTCTTTGATTCGATTCCACTGGTCAAACAGCCTGTTGCTGTGCCAGTACCATGCTGTTTTAATTACTATTGCTTTATAGTACAGTTTGAGATCAGGTATGGAGATTCCTCTGGAGCACCTTTTATTGTACAAGATTGTTTTAGCTATTCTGAGTTTTTTGTTTTTCCATATGATGTTCAGAATTGAACTTTCAATGTCTTTAAAAAATTGTATAGGTATTTTGATAGGGATTGCGTTGAATCTGTAGATTGCTTTTGGTAGGATGGCCATTTTTATTATGTTAATTCTCCCGATCCATGAGCAAGGAAGATCATTCCATCTTCTCATGTCATCTTCAATCTCTTTCTTCAGAGTTTTGAATTTTTTTTCAAACAAGTCTTTCACTTGCTTAGTTAGAGTAACTCCTAAATATTTCATATTGCTTGTGACTAATGTGAAGGGTGTAGTTTTTCTAATTTCTTCCTCTGTAAGCTTGTCATTTGTGTATAGGAAGGCTATAGACTTTTTTGAGTTAATTTTATATCCAGCCAATTTGCTGAAGGTGTTTATCAGCTGTAGGAGTTCTCTGGTGGAATTTTGAGGGTCACTTATGTAGACTATCATATCATCTGCAAATAGGGATAATTTGACTTCTTCCTTTCCCATTTGGATACCCTTGATCTCCTTTTGTTGTCTTATTGCTCTGGCTAGAACTTCGAGTACTATACTGAAGAGATATGGAGAGAGTGGGCAGCCTTGCCTTGTTCCTGATTTTAGAGGAATTTCCTTGAATATCTCACCATTTACTTTGATTTTGGCTATTGGCTTGCTGTATATAGCCTTTATTATGTTGAAGAAAGTGCCTTGTATCTCTGATCTCTCTAAAACTTTAAACATGAATGGGTGTTGGATTTTATCAAATGCTTTCTCTGCATCTAAAGAGATGATCATGTGATTTTCAATTTTCAGTTTGTTTATATGGTGGATTACATTGATGGATTTCCATATATCAAACCATCCCTGCATGCCTGGAATGAAATCTACTTGGTCATGATGAGTGATATCTTTGATGTGTTCTTGTATTCGTTTTACAAGTATTTTATTTAGTAATTTTGCATCGATGTTCATAAGAGAAATTGTTCTGAAATCCTCTTTCTTTGTTGAGTCTTTGTGAAGTTTAGGTATCAATGTGACTATGGCCTCATAGAATGAATTTGGTAATGTTCCATCCCTTTCTATCTTTTGGAGTAGCTTGAAGAGTATCGGTATTAGCTCGCCCTTGAAGGTCTGGTAGAATTCTGCACTGAAACCATCTGGCCCTGGGCTTTTTTTGGTTGGGAGACTATCAATGATTGCTTGTATTTCTGTAGGGGAAATGGGACTATTTAGCTTGTTTATCTGTTCTTCACTCACTTTGGCAAGTGAAATTGATCAAGAAAATCGTCGATTTCCCTTAGATTTTCAAATTTTGTGGCATATATGCCTTCAAAGTAGGATCTTATGATTCTTTGTATTTCTTCAGTGTCTTTTGTTATGTCTCCCTTTTCATTTTTGATTTTGTTGATTTCAATACTGTCTCTCTGCCTTTTAGTTAGTTTGGCTAATGGTCTGTCTATCTTGTTGATTTTCTCGAAGAACCAGCTCTTGGTTTTGTTGATTCTTTGGACTGTTTTCTTAGTTTCTAATTTGTTAATTTCACCCCTGAGTTTGATTATTTCCAGATGTCTACTCCTTTTGGGTGTTTCTGCTTCTTTTTTTTCTAGGGCTTCCAGTTGTGTCTCCATTGTATTTCAGTTCTCTGCGTTGTTTTCTTTGGGATAGCTGGAAACTGGAGATGCCATGTTGTTTTGGTTTTTTTGCGTATGCTTTTCCACTGTCCTTTAGACATCTTGCCTTCTTTGTTTTTGTTGGGTAGCTTCCAGAGTTGGGTGGAGGGAGTCTGATGATAGATTCACTTGTTTTCTCATGATTTCTGTAGGCTGGAAGCTCTGATGCTTCACTGGTATGGCTGGCAGGAGGCTAGCCCTGTCGTTTTGGACTTTCACAGCCAGTGATCCTCAGTTCCCCTGTACTGTGGGTCCTGAAATCGTTCTGGGTTCCCTGTCAAGTCCAGCCAGGGACACTGGGCCCGAACCACGCGCGGAGCTCAGCTAGATTCTCAGGGCCTGAACTGTCTGCTGAGCTCAACTAGGGATTCTGGGCCCAATGCACACAGGGTCCAGACAGAATTTTTGGGCTGGGACTGCGCACTGAGCTCCGCTAGGGGCTTTTGGCCCAAAGTCAGCTATTGACTCAGGGCCCAAACCGTCTGCCCAGCTCAGCCAGGAATTCTGGATTCAAACTGCACACTGTGTCCAACCAGAGTCTTAGAGCTGGGACTGTGCCAAAGGCTCCCCTAGAGTCTTTGGGCCCAATCTGTCTGCCAAGCACAGTTAGGGACTCTGGCCCCAAACTGCACGCCGAGCTCCACCTGAGTCTCTGGGGCGGAATTGTGCACTGAGCTCAGCCAGGGACTCTGGACTCACACTGCACACTGAATTCAGCCCAGGACTCTGGGGCTATACTGCGTGGTTAGTCCAGCCAGAGTCTTGGGGCCGCCAAGCCTGTGCACACAGCTCAACTAGAGTCTCTGGGACCAATCTGCCCAGCAAGTCCAGCTAGGGCCTCTGGGCTGAATCTGCATGCTGACCTCAGCTTGTGTCAGTGCCCCAGAACTGCCCGCTGAGCTGAGCTAGTGTCTTGGGCAGAACTGCTCATTGAGGAGAGCTAGTGCCTCTGGTGGAACCGAACGCTTCACCAACCTGCGTCCCAGCAGGAGAACTGCAGCTGCACTGAGATATCGCCTCTGGTGAAACTGAACGCTCCACCCAGTCTGCGTCACAGCCGGCGGAGAACTGTGGCTGTGCTGAGGTGGCGCCTCTGGTGAAACTGAGCATTCCGCCCAGCCTGTGTTATAGCAGGAGAACTGTGGCTGCGCTGAGGTGGCGCCTCTGGTGAAACTGAGTACTCTGCCCAGCCTGTGTCACAGCCAGAGAACTGCAGCTGTGTTGAGGTGGTGCCTGGGGCAGAACTGCTTGCTGCGCTGAGCCAGCGTCTCCATGGCACTACACACTGAGCTGAACCCGAGACTCTGGGGCTGAACTGTCCGCTGAGTCCAGTTTGGGTCACAAGGCACCACGCGACCCAAATCCTGTCGACCCAAATCCTGTCCAGAGTCCCCTCTCCTGCAGCAACTCTCCCCGGCCACCACACTAATCACCTCCACTGGAAGGCTCAGAGCTACAAACCTCAGCCACTGCTGCTGGTGCTGCTGGTGCCTCTGCCACTGCTGCTCCGATCCAAGAAAATCCGCCCTCCTCCTGTGTGCAGGGGCACGCAGGTCCTCTGCACCCTGGTCCCTCCGAACTGTGGAGCACTCCTGCTGCTGTGGTATGGGGACCTTGGTGTTCCTGGCTCAGAAATCTGTGCAATTCCCTGAATTGTTCACTGGAGCTTCCAAACACGGTCCACACTGCTCGCCACCATCTTGGATTACATTGAGTGCAGGTTTCAAAAGTAGGCTTAAATTCTCTGGATTTCCTCAGTGTCTATTGTTAAATGTCTCCTTTTTTGTTTCTGGTTTTGCTAATTTTGATATTTTCTCTCTGTCTTTTGTTAGTTTGTATAAGAGTTTCTCTATATTGTTGATTTTCTTAGAGAGCCAACTCTTTGTTTCTATGTTATTAATTTAACCCCTCAGTTTTATTATTTCCTTCTCTCTACTCCTTTTGGATGTACTTACTTCTTTTTGTTCTAGAGCTTTTCAGTGTGCTGTCAATTTGTTAGTATGAGATCTTTTCAAAATTAAAAGACATAGACACTTAGTGCTATGAAATTTCCTCCTAGCACTGTTGTGTCCCATAAGTTTTGATATGTTGTGTATTCCTTTTCACTGAATTCTAGGAAGTCTTTAATTTCTTTTTTAAAAAGTCTTGTCTTGATCCATTTTTCATTCAGTAGAGGGTTGTTCAGTTTCCATGAGTTTGTAAGCTTTTCTGTTGTTTGTGTTGTTGAAGTGCAGCTTTATTCATGGTGGGCTGATAAAATACAGGACGTTATTTCAGTTTTCTTGTGTCTGTTGAGACTTGCATTATGTCTGAGTATGTGGTAAGTTTTGGAGACAGTTCCATGAGGTGCTGAGAAGAAGGTATGTTCTTTTGTGTTTGGATGAAATGTTCTGTAAATATCTTTTAGGTATATTTTGTTTATGACATCTGTTAGCTCTAGTATTAGTTTTTGACTAGATGACATGTCCATTCTTGAGAGTGTAGTATTAAAGTTTCCTACTATTGTCTGTGATTTAAGCTACAGTAGTGTTTTTGTTTTTGCTTTTACAAAAGTGGGTGCCCTTGTGTTCTGGGCATAGATGCTGAGAACTGAAATGTCATATTGGTGGAGTTTTCCTTTGATAGGTATGTAGTGCCCTTCTCATCTCTTTTGATCAATTTTGTCTTGAAGTCTGTTTTTGTTAGATATCAAAATAGCTACACTAGCTTGATTCTTTGGTCCATTTGCCAAAAATATGTATTTTTCTAAAGTTTTACACTGAGGTAATGTGTTGAGGTGTATTTCTTATAAGCAACAAAAGAATGGATCCTGTTTTCACATCCATTTTGTTAGTCTATATCATTTTATTGCAGAATGAATTCATTTATGTAAAGTAATGGCAATGACCCTTGATTATTGACTCCTGCATTTATTTATTTATTTATTTATTTATTATTTATTTATTTATTTGCCTGACAACAGCCATCTCTCTCCTCTCCTCCCAGTGTCATCCTCATGCCTCCTCGATCCATCTCTCCGACTCCTTCTCACAGAAGGGGAGGCCTCCAATTCAACCTGACATCTCATGTTTCAGTAGGACTAAACATATTCTCTCCCAGTGAGACCTGACAAGGCAGCCCAGATAAGGGGAAGGGATCCAAAAGCAGACAAGAGAGTGAGAGATGCCCCTATTCCCAATTTTAGGGGACCTACATGTTGACCAGGCTGCACATCTGCCACATGTGTGTAGTCTTTCACTTGCTTGGGTAGAGTTACACCAAGATATTTTATATTATTTGTGGTTATTGTTCTGGGTCCAGCTGGTATGTGCTCTTTGGCTGTTGGTTCAGTCTCTGTGAGTCCCCAAGGGTCCAGGTTAGTTTGCTTTGTAGATCTTGTTGTGGCATTCTTGATCTTCCAGCTTCCCCCATCCTTCCTCCCACTCTTCCACAAAATTCCCTGAGCATGGCCTATTGTTTGGCTGTGGGTCTCTGCATCTGTTCCCGTGGGTTGCTGGACGAAGACTCTCATGAGACAGTTGTGCTAGGTTCTGGTCTCCAAGCATAGCAGAGTATCATTAATAGTGACAGGGCTTGGTTGGTACTCTCCCACAGGGTGGGTCTCAAGTTGAGCTAGTCATCAGTTTGCCATTCTCTCAATCTCTCCTCCATCTTTATCTCTACACTTCTTGTAGACAAGAAAAATGTTGGGGCAAAGATCTTATGAGTGGGTTGGTGTACCCTCCCTCTCCACTGGAAGTCCCAGCTGGCTACAGGAGGTAGTGACTTCAGGCTCCTTAACTCCCACTGCTAGGAGTGTCAGTTAGAGTCACCCTCTTTTATCCACTGGACTTGAGTTTTGTGCAGGGTGGTAGATATGGATCTATTTGCATTCTTCTACATGCCAACCTCCAGTTAGACCAGCACCATTTGTTGAAAATGCTTTCTTCTTTCAATTGTGTGGTTTTGACTTCTTTGTCAAAAAATCAAGTGTCCATAGGTGTGTGGGTTTATTTCTGGGTCTTTGATCTGATTCCATTGATCAAGCAGTCTTTTTATGCCAATATCATACATTAAAAAAATTACTATTGTTCTGTAGTATAGTTTGAAATTAAGGATGATGATGCTATAGAACTTCTTTTATTGTACAGGAGTATTTTTAGCTACCCTGGGTTTTTAAAATTTTTCATAAGAAGTTGAGGATTGCTCTTTCAAATGTCTGTAAAGAATTGTGTTGGGACTTTGATAGGAATCTGGAGATTGCTTTTGGTAAGGTGGCCATTTTGACTATGTTAACCCTAATGATCCATGGGCATGGGAGATCTTTCCATCTTCTAATATCTTCTTCAATTTCTTTCTTCAAAGACTTGAAGTTCTTATCAAAGAAGACTTTCACTTGCTTGGGTAGAGTTACACCAAGATATTTTATATTATTTGTGGTTATTGTGTTGTTTCCCTAATTTCTTTCATGGCCAATTTGTTGTTTGTATACGGGAGGGCTACCGATTTTTTGGGTTAATTTTGTATCCATCCACTTTGCTGAAGATGTTATCATCTGTAGGAATTACCTGATAGATTTTTTTTGGTAATTTATGTATACTATCATATCATCTGTAAATAGCAATGTTTTGACTTCTTCCTTTCTAATTTGTATCTCTCTTGATCTCCTTTAGTTGTCTATTGCTCTAATTAGAACTTCACGTACTATGCTGAATAGATATGGAAAGACTAGGGAGACTTGTCTTGTCCCTGATTTTAGTGGTATTGTATTGAGTTTCTCTCCATTTAATTTGATGTTGGCTATTGGCTTGCTGTATATTGCCTTTATTGTGTTTTAGTATATGTTTCATATTCATGATCTTCCCAAGACTTTTATCATGAAGAGGTGTTGGATTTTGTCAAAGGCTTTTTCTGCACCTAAAAAGATATTAATAATATTTTCTTTCAGTTGGTTTGTACGGTGGATCATATTGATGGATTTCAGAATGTTAAATTATACCTGCATCCCTCAGATGAAGCCTACTTAGCCATGGTGGATGATGTTTTTAATATGTCCTTGGATTCGGTTTTTATTTTATTGAGTATTTTTGTATCAATGTTAATGAAGGATATTGGTCTGAAATTCTCTTTGTTGGGGCTTTGTGTCATTTATATATCGGGGTGATTATGACCTCATAGAATGAGTCTAGCAATGCTCCTTCTGTTTCTATTTTGTGGAGTAATTTGAGGAATATTTGTATTAGATCTTCTTTGAATGTCTGGTAGAATCTTATGCTGAAACAATCTGGCCCTGGGATTATTTTGGCTGGGAGACTTAATGACTGTTTCTATTTTCTTAGGGGTTACAGGTCCATTAGGCTATTTACCTGATCCTAGTTTAGTGTTGGTAAGTGTTATCTATAAAGAAAATTATTCATTTCATTTAGATTTTCCAATTTGGGGAGTACAGGTTTTTGAAGTAAGACCTAATGATTTTTTGTGTATCTTCAGTGTCTATTGTTATGTTTCTCTTTTCATTTTTGATTTTGTTAACTTGGATGCTGTCTCTTTGCTTTTTGGCTAGTCTGGCTGAGGATTTGTCTATCTTGTTGATTTTTCTCAGAAAACTAGATCTTGGTTTTGCTGATCCTTTGTATTGCTCTCTTTGTTTCTAATTTATTGATTTGTTTTAGCCCTGAGTTTGATTATTTCCTGCCATATGCTCCTCTTGGGTATGTTTGCTTTTTTTGTTTGTTCTAGACCTCTCAGATGTTTTTTAAAAAATGCTAGTATTGGATCTCTCCAATTTCTTTATGAAGGCAGTTAGTGCTATGAACTTTCCTCTCAGCACTACTTTCATTGTGTCTTATACATTTGGGAATGTTATGCCTTCATTTTCATTGAATTCTAGGAAGTCTTTAATTTCTTAATTTCCTCCTTGACTCAGTGGTCATTGAGTAGAGTTGTTCAGTTTCCTTGGGTTTGTATACTTTCTGCTTTTTTCTTTGTTGTTTTTGAAGTCCAGCTTTAATCCATAGAAGTCTAATAAAATATAAGGCATTACTTAAAGTTTCTTTCATCTGTTCAAGCTTGTTTTGTGACCAACTATATGGTCAATTTTGGAGACAGTGTAATGAGGTGCTGAGAAGAAGATATATTCTTTTGCGTTTAGATGGAATGTTCTGTATATGTCTGTTAGATCCATTTGATTCATCTCATCTGTTAATTTCATTATTTCTTTGTTTCGTCTTGATGACCTGTGCATTGGTGAGAGTGGGGTGTTGATGACTTCTACTACTATCATGTGGGGTTCAGTGTGTGATTTAAGCTTTAGTAATGCTTCTTCTATGAATGTAGGTGGCCTTGTATTTGGAGCATAGATGTTCAGAATTGAGATGTCATCTTTGTGGATATTTCCTTTGATGAGTATGAATTGTCCTTTCCTATCTCTTTTGATTAGTTTTGGTAGAAATTCTATTTTATTAGATATTAGAATGGCTACTTCAGCTTGCTTCTTAGGCCCATTTGCTTAGAAAATATTTTTTCAGGCCTTTACACTGAGGTAATGTTTCTCTTTGTTGCTGAGATCTATCTCTTGTAGGCAGCAGAATGACTGGTTGGTCCTGTTTTCATATCTCCTCTGTTAGCCTGTGTCTTTTATTGGGGAATTGAGTCCATTGATATTGAGAGATATTAATGAACAATGATTGTTAATTCTTGTTATTTTGATGTTGATGATGTTAATGTGTGTGTGTTTATGTGTGCTTCCCTTCTTTAGTTTTTTATGGTGTGGAATTATTTATTTCCTATGTTTTCTTGAATGGAGTCGACCTCTTTGGGTTGGAGTTTTCCTTCTAGTAATTTCTGTAGGGCTCAACTTATGGATAGATATTATTTAAATTTGTTTTTGTCTTGGAATATCTTGTTTTCTCCATCTATAGTGTTTGAGAATTTTGCTGGTATAGTAATCTGCCGTCTGAGGTCTCTTAGAGGTTGCCAGACATCTGCCTAAGCCTTTCTATCTTTGAAAGTCTCTGTTGGGAAGTTGGATGTAATTCTGATAGGTCTTCCTTTGTAAGTTACTTGGCCTGTTTCATGGAAACTTTTAATATTTTTCATTGTTTTGTGGATTTATTATTTTGATTATTATATGGTGGGAGGATTTTCTTTCCTGGTCCAATCTAATTGGTGTTTTTAAAACTTCTTGTATGTTTACAGGCATCTTTTATTTTTAGGTTGGGGAAATTTTCTTCTATTATTTTGCTGAAAATATTTTCTGGTCCTTGGAGCTGGGACTCTTCATCTTCTTTTATTTCTATTGTTCTTAGGTTATGTATTTTCATAGTATCCCAGATTTCCTGGATGTTTTGTGTCAGGACTTTTTAGATTTAATGTTTTCTTTGAAGTATCAATATATTGATTTCTTCTATCCTATCTTCTATGCCTGAGATTCTCTTTTCCATCTCTTGAATTCTGTTGGTGATGCTTCTGTCTATGTCCCTGTTCTCTTCTCGATGTTTTCCATCTCCAGGATTTCCTGGCTGTTACTGTCCTGCCTTCTATTGATTATATATATTTACTGCTTCTACTTTCATTTTCAGGTCTTGAACATTTTTATTCATTTTCTTCACCTTTTTATGTTTTTCTGTCTTTCTTTAAGAGATTTATTAGTTTTCTCTTTAAATGCCTCTACTTGTTTGACTGTATTTTATTGTTTTTCTTTAAAGGATTTGCTCATTTCCTCTTTGAAGGCTTCTGTCATCCTTATAAGGTTGGATTGAAGATCATCTTCCTGAGCTTAGGCTGTGTTAGGATATCCAGGGCTTGCTGTAGAAGGATAGCTGGGCTCTGGTGGTGCCATATGGTGCTGGCTCTTGTTGATTGTTTGCTTAGTCTGGCCTTTTGCCGTCTGGCTGTCCTTGATGTTGGCCAAATGTTCCTGATGCAGGACTACTCAGGGAGGCAAGAAAAGCCTTGGATATGACAATGAAGCTCAGGGAATAATGTACTGCTCACTTCTGGTAGCTGTGCCTCAGGTGGACCCAAATGCTTCTAGGGTCCCACAGGCTTTGTCTGGTAGTGCCCTCAGGTAGATTAGGCAGGTAAGGGATAGGCAGAGGGGGCTTTAAGATGAATGTTGTTGCCCCCAGGCCTCCTTGAGTTGTCAGGCCAATGGGGGTTAGGGACAGTGTGCAGCTCACTTCTGCTGGTTGTGGCCCAGGTGGATCAGGCAGGTAGGGAAGAGGTAGAGGGGGCTCTGTGCTGAATCAATTCCTGATATTATGCTGTTTGTACTGTGTGTGTGTGTGTGTGTGTGTGTGTGTGTGTGTATGTGACTTTTGATTTTTCTGGCATGAGTTATTTATTTCCTGTGTTTTCATGAGTGTAGTTAATCTCTGTTGGTTCTAGTATCTTCTGTGGGGCTAGATTTGTAGATAGGCATTTGTTAAATTTGACTTTATCATTGAATATTTAACTTTCTCCACCTATGGTGATTGAGAATTTTGGTGGTTATAGTAGACTGGGCTGGCATGTGTGCTCTCTTAGATTCTTTAGTACAATTGTCCAGATCCTTCTGACTTTTAGAGTCTCTATTGAGAAATCAGGTGTAATTTTAGCAGGTCTGCCTTTATACCTTACTTAGTCTCTTTCCCTTCCAGCTTTTAATATTCTTTCTTTGTTCTGTATGTTTAGTGTTTTGATTATTTGTGGCAGGGCAGTGGTGGATATTTTCTGGTCCAGTCTATTTGCTGTTCTGTGTGCTTCTCACACTATTACAGGTATCTCCTTCTTTAGGCTATAAAAATTGTCTTCTATGACTTTGTTGAAAATATCTTCTGGGCATATGAGCTGGGTTTCTTTTCCTTCCTCTATTCCTGTTATTCTTAGGTTTGATATTTTCATAAAGTCCTAGATTTCCTGAATGTTTTTGTCATAAATTTTTAAAATTTAACTTTCCTCCCACTGATGTATCTCATGCCTGAACTTCTCTCTTCTGTTCTGTTTGGGAAGGTTGCCTCTGTAGTCCTGTTCAAATTCCTAAATTTTTCATTTCTAGAATTCCCTAAGTTTGTGTTTTCTTTATTTATTCTATTTTCACTTTCAGGTTTTTGATAGGTTTATTTGTTTCCTTCAACTGATTTTTGTTTTTTCTTGGCTTTCTTTAAGGGATTTATTAATTTCTGCCGTGTGTGTGTGTGTGTGTGTGTGTGTGTGTGTGTGTGTGTGTGTGTGTGTTCCTGGATTTCTTTAAGGCATTATTCCTTTTCTCTTCAAGGACCTCTATCATCTTCATATAGTTGGGTTTAAGATCTTCCTCTGCCTGAGCTATTGGAAATATTCAGGGCCTGCTGTGGTAAGCTGGCTGGGCTCTAGAAGAGATATAGTATCCTGGCTGTTACTGTGTTCTTATGCTCTGAGTTTAGGCATCTGAGTTTGGATGGATTATAGGTCTAGGTACCAATTTCTGGATTTATCTTTTTTTCTGGTGGGTGTTTTGTTCCTTGATTTCTGTTTCCTCTCTGGATTTTCAGAAAATGTCATGGCTGACCTGATAAGCTAGCTGGTGTGTTCACAGGGAATGCTTGCTGGTGTTGGAGACTGGGAAGCAGTGATGTATAGAGGAAGTGAAGCCATGGTGTGGGGAAGGTCTTTGGGATCCACAAGAGATGTGAATAGGGGATGTGCAAAGGGGTTGTATTCTATTGCAGTGCTAGGAAGGAGCATGAGGGATTGTTTCTGGGGGAACAGAGAGAGTGTAGAAGCTCTGAGGAAGCCTACCACAAGAGTAATTAGCCAACTGCAAAGATGTAGAAGTGTGTGAGTAGCTGACAAAGAGCTCAGGACAATTGTTTTAAGGAAGCTCAGCTTGGTGCTAGAGGACACTAATATATAAGAAATGAAGTCACAACACTACACATGAACAAAAGAATTTGAAAATATAGATACAAATCATTTAAGAAACTAAAAAACCTGGCACTAAAGCTTACACTTATTGTGGTAAAAAATTCAATAAGTACCTTCAATATCAAACTTAATGAATAACTATTTGAAATTTTATGTCAGAAGTAACAAAAAGGGAAAAAGAATGAAAAGGGTAAGGAAACAGGACTTATGTGGCATCATTGAGAGTTACTGCATACAATGTAAAAGTAATTGAAGGAGACTATAAAGAGTGGGAACTTCACTTAAAGAAACAATGCCTTAAAACTTGAAAAAGCATGGGAGAGATAAACATCTAGGTACAAGTGGCCCAAACTGGTCCCAAACTGGTTTCACTCAAAGAAGATGTCACTGACATTGAGAAGCCAAAAATCACCAAAAACATGGACTGCAAGTTTTGAAAGCATCAAGAAAAAAGAAGATTATCATATAGAAAGAAATCCCTTTTAGGCTCTCAATGAGATGGTGTAGGGCAGGGAGCTGGGGTGATATTTTTAAAGTGCTGGAAGAAATGCTACCATTCTGGGATACTTAGCAAACCTGTTGTGAAGAAATGAAGAAGGACATTAGCAGGAAGGCTGACAAGAAGTGCACATCACCCCACACCAAGAACACTGAAAGAAAGAGCTGTTGCACCAGAGTGAAACAAAATGTCAGAGTGCAGTGGGGTGTCACTGAGACATTGCAGAGCATGGAGACATAGGAGAGCCCAGCACATTCCATATCTGAACATTATTCCTAAACCAAATGGACTTTATTCGGTAGGGGAAGTACAACTATGAGGCTACTGACACTCACACTACAGATCGTGGAGGCATTTACTGCATAAGAGCCCGAGGCCTGTATAGGCCTGAAGCCCCATTTCAGGAGCTGTCAGGTCTCCACACTTATAATTGCCCTAGAGGGACAGCCCATCCCATTATTTCACTCTACTTCATCCAGGCTCTCATTTCATGGAGCCATCTACCACCCATATGGGATCCTTGGAGAAATTAGCTTGATTGGCTTAGCACATTGGCTGACACAGTCCCATGAGCCAGGTTTGCCTGGCCAGCCCTTTCACCACCATTGTCCTAAACAAACATCCAGGTGGTTCAATTCACCTGCTCCTTGGCCCAGAAAGTAGCTATGTAGCTCTGCTTATCCTATTCATGTTCTAGAAGCAGCTAAATGAATCCGCTCATTTACCTGAAATCCAAAAAGTAGTCAGGTAAGTAGGCCTGATTGGGTTGGTATCCAGAAGCCTAGATAATCAGAAGCTTGCTGGTCTACCTTTGAACCTGAGAAGAGCAGTTCTTTGCACTCTGTCCATCCTCTCAGGGCCACGAGAAGCAGTTGGGTAGTTTGTTCTCAGGAGATTTGCACATAGAGCTACTTGGTATTGCTTATTCTCAGTCCCAGGAAGCAGCTGGGTAGACATCTGTGGTGGTGTTAATTGTGAATTGGCAGAATCTAGAACCACCTGAGACATAGACCTTTGGGGATGCCTGTGGGACATTATCTTGCCTGTGTTAATTGAATTGGGGTTTTCCAACCCCTGTGGGGGTCATCATCCCTTTGTGGGATTCTGATGGGTGTATCACACCTGCAGTTGGACATACCACACCTAGAGCTTCTGTGAACATGTCTTGCTAAACAGTTGCATCCCAGTTAGTACTATAATTACAGATCCTGGCAATCTAAGCCACCAAAAAAGCCACAGAGTTTATAGGTAGAGAAAGGGAGCAGAGTAGAGTATGCATTCATTGCTAACTTCTGACGGTGGATGTCATATGACCAGGTACTTTCAACTTCTATTTCCTTGACTTCTTCACCATGATAGGGGTACTTTGAGCTGTGAGCAAAATTAAACCCTTATTGTTATTGTCAGGGTATTTTATGTTTGTTTGTCTTGGTTTTGGTTTTTTGGTTTTTTTTTTTTTATCACAGCAATAGAAGAAGAAGCTAAGAGACTAAAACTCTTTTTACCCTTGTTGGTGTGGCCTTCAGAAACTCATAGGCCGCCCACTCTGCTTCTGAGAGGATAATGATACACCAACCATGTCAACCATCCAAGTGTTTTTACTCTTGTACAACCTATAGAAACAAAGTTGGATATACCACACCTAGTACTCCTGTGAGCATGCCTTGCCAAACAGAGCTGTGTGCCAGTTGTCAATACAGTTATGGATCCTGGAGATCTAGACCCCTGAAAAAGCCACAGACATTATTAACATTGATTGTAGCTGAAAAAGCTATGTGGACACTGAATTAATGAACCTGCATGGAACCAAAGTCAACATGGTAAACAGACGACTCCCAGGATACATTCCCTATATAGACAACTCCCAGGACACATTCCCTATATAGACAACTTCCAGGACACATTACCTATATAGATGACTCCCAGGACGCATTCCCTATATAGACGACTCCCAGGACGCATTCCCTATATAGATGACTCCCAGGACGCATTCCCTATATAGATGACTCCCAGGACGCATTCCCTATATAGACGACTCCCAGGACGCATTCCCTATATAGACAACTCTCAGCACACATTCCCTATATAGACAACTCCCAGGACACATTCCCTATATAGACAACTCTCAGCACACATTCCCTATATAGACAACTCCCAGGATGCATTCCCTATACAGACAACTCCCAGGACGCATTCCCTATACAGACAACTCCCAGGACACATTCCCTATATAGACAACTCTCAGGATGCATTCCCTATACAGACAACTCCCAGGATGCATTCCCTATACAGACAACTCCCAGGACGCATTCCCTATACAGACAACTCTCAGGACACATTCCTTATACAGACAACTCTCAGGACACATTCCCTATATAGACAACTCTCAGGACACATTTCCTATATAGACAACTCCCAGGACACAGTCCCTATATAGACAACTCCCAGGACACAGTCCCTATATAGACAACTCCCAGGACACATTCCCTATATAGACAACTCTCAGGACACATTCCCTATATAGACAACTCCCAGGACACAGTCCCTATATAGACAACTCTCAGGACACATTCCCTATATAGACAACTCCCAGGACACAGTCCCTATATAGACAACTCCCAGGACACAGTCCCTATATAGACAACTCTCAGGACACATTCCCTATATAGACAACTCTCAGGACGCATTCCCTATATAGACAACTCCCAGGACGCATTCCCTATATAAAGTCTTTTACTATGAAAGCCACTTTAGAAAACTGGTAGTGGCAACTGACCTGGTAGATATAGTTCGTCTTCAATTTCATTGATCAAACATGAGTAGCTGATCCTTTTTTGTGTTCTCCTCAGTCTTGCCAAGTAAGAGAGAGTGCTTCACCTACTCAGGTAAAGTCACAGAAGCAAAATGACTCCAGTGAGCCATGTTCATTTAACACACAGTTCAGTGGCTTCTGAGGTATTTCTTCCAAACCCTTCTCACCCAGTGCCTTCCAGATGAGTCCTTGACTCCCAAGTCCTCAGCCTTCTGTGTATCCTCAATCCACTGTGCTGCTTAAGTTGGGACAGAAACAAGACATAAATCTCTTTCCAATTAAAATGCTTACCATGGACTTCTTCCATTTCCTAAATCCCTTTATTAATAAATAACCTTCACTAACAAAAGGCTGCAAGGACAAGCAGCAGACAGGGCATGTTTCTCCAGAAGGAGGTGTATTAAAGAGAGATGATGCTAGCCAGGATGCTGCGGCTCTCTTTCATTCTTGTCTTCTCAATGTAAAGAATTCCGCCAGGAGGTAGGCAAAACAAGGCTTTGTGTAGGAAAGGGCCCAAACTCCCGAGACCACGAGGGGCCAACCCAAGCCAGGGGCTACCTTGTTGTATTATGCGTTATGGATTTGTTGCTTTTGCTTGTTTTGAGATAGGCTCAGTATGTAGCCCTGGATGGCAGGGAAGGTGATGTACAGGCAGGAAACTTGCTGTTCTGGTCTTGAACAGAGGTTTTTCATCTTTTGCCTCTTGCCTGTCATGGGAGTGCCTCCATGCCAAGCTCTGTAATGTGGGTTTAAGGAATCTCTTCTGGTCCCTGATGTCTTATGACATCATTACTAAGTTCCTCACCTTGCAGTACTGCTTTAGCTTTGTACCACACATTTGCACAGGTGCTGCTTCTTCCCATGAGTACTTAAGTGAAGCTTGGATGAAGATGGTGCAAAAACTGCCCTGCTAATGAAATGACAGTAATGGTTTAAGGAGCAGAGCCTGCTTCCTCCTTGCCGAACATGATTCAGGACAGGAAAGCTCCTGCAACCTTCTTTTTCTTCTATTTCTTCCCCCCGTCTGCTTACCAGTGTGTTCACTGTGGTTCCCTTGGTTTCTGATACAGTAGAGCCTAGCTGTAGCTCCCAGGATATCTGTCCACACAGGGATTTCTTAACCTCCTGGAGGCACAGTTACCAAAATGTAACTATTCTTTCCTTTGTTACCTCCTACCTAAATCCTTGCCTAAGCAGGTAAATCTAACTAGGGAAGAGGTAGATCCACTTAGCATCCCGGTGAGGAGTGGGAATGTTCTCCTTTCCTTTGGCTCCACACAACCTTCTTCCCTTCTGCTCATGTCCACCTAGCTACCCACTCTAACTGACACAGGGTAGTTAGGCTAAGGGGAGCTCAAAGCCAGTCCTTTACCTACTGTGAGCATTGCCGACGTTCTGTTCTAGTGCAATGATGAAAGAATGAATCAATTCTAGAAAGCTGACAAATCAAAACCAAGGAGATGTTGATCTTCTCTGTACTATAGCCATGAGCCAACAATTCTAATGGCAACAATAAAGCATTCCTATTGGTTGTGTAAGCAGCACTTATAAATGCACAGTTCTGGTCTTGGCTTCACATTTCTTCTTCTTCTTCTTCTTCTTCTTCTTCTTCTTCTTCTTCTTCTTCTTCTTCTTCTTCTTCTTCTTCTTCTTCTTCTTCTTCTAATCCTAATTCTAATTCTTCTTCTTCTTTATATAAACTATTCTTGTTAGATTATTGACCTCTTCTCTTGGATTCTGGAGTATCCCCCCACTTCATCCTGTACCGTTTCTTTTTCTCTTCTTGGTGTCTCATATGAATGAGGAAGTCTGGAATGGGCATCTTTCAGATAGTATGGAGTCTTTCCTCTCACAGTGACTGCAGTGATGACAACAATGACGGTGGAATAACTATTGGTTTGTGATGGAAACCAGCACAGAAGAGAGCCTTGCTGTCATTCACACTGTGTAGGATCGATGGCACTTTGCAGTCAGTTCACATAGATAAACACACTCTCTCCATTGGGTGCTGCTGAGCTCTATGGCAATTGTTTGCTTTAGCTATAATTGTACTCAATTCTCAGAAATAGAATAATCACTTTCTACAAGCTTTTGAGGCCATTTTGCCTTTAGAATATTTCTTTGCAAAAAGAACATCCCCCGTAATCAATTTTTATGTACCAGACACTAACCTGACTTGAATTGTTTAAGTGATTATGTATACAGAGAATATAGCTGAGCACTCAATTCTTTATTTCAGCTTCTAGACCTTGAAAGATAAATATTGACTACACCAAGGACTTCTTGTCTGGATAGTTTTATTCTTTAGAATAGGTATGACCTTGCAATACACATCAATAGTTTTCATGCAAGTTTGCTGTGAACCTATGTCACTCTCATTTATAACCCAGCTGTAGCTAGTCCTTGTACATCCACAACTTACTCTACAGGGGCTGGAAAGCTGAGACAAAAATGTAACATTGCCACTTTAGGAGGCTTCTCCACCAAAAGAGATCGGGTGAGACCAAAATATCAGGAGCAAGAGACAGGAGAGCTAATGTGAGATTGAGATTTTACTGGCGAGAGCACTTGATCTCTAGATTTTGAGCTGTATTTTGCATCCTAGACATTAAGTTTTGCTAAATACCCTCACAATTATTATAAATAGAAACTGATAACTTTAGAAGGCAACAAAAATTATGTTTTCAACCCTTTATTAGATACTTCAACCTCTTGTTATGGCATGTTATTTCTCTAGCCCCTACTTGATGTGAGTATTTTTATATGTCTCATTTAATTGATTTTTGGTATTCCATTTAATCACTTAATGATATAATAGTACCCTTTAGTTTTCACACATTCTTCCTTCCTTTGTTGGCAACAAAGGAGAGGGGCAGGAAATACAATTCCTGTTTGCTTGACGTCAAAAGTCACTGAGCTCTCAGTTATCCCATACATGTTCCTTATTCCTTACATTATAAGAAAAGACAGGAATTCTGAAGAGATGATCATTTTGAATCTGGGTGCCAGAGGCATTTTGATGTGTGGGACCCAGACACAGCATACTTTCCTCTTAGCACCTTCCTCTGTCTGTTGCTCTTCTTTGCCGCCTCATTTCTGATTTAGCAAATATAGTAAAATGACAAATGGCAGCTGTCAAGGGCAGACAGGGACTCTTGCTGTTTCTGTGAGTGGGTGCACATGTACATATACGGGTACTGCAGAAAGGAGGAGAGAAGCCATAGTCGGTCCGTTTTCTCCTTAAGTTGTGTGCTTCTGCTAACCTTCCCCTATGTTCATACCCTAAGTACATTGACCAGTCAGATCAATTGTCTCTCATCCTGGATACTCAACTGCAACTCAGAACTGAGAGTCTAATGACATCTCTTTATACCAGGCCATCCCATCTGAGACGCATCAGTCTCCAAGGGCAAAGGCTCATTTCTCAGCCTTCCCACAACCGTGGCTCCCCATGGAAAAAGCTTAAAGAGGACTCCTCATGTTATGGAAAGCAGACAGGACAATGGTTGGCCTTTATGGAGTGTGAGGAGTGACATTGGAATGAGGCCTGGAGAGTCAACAAGATAGGTGCATAAACATAAGGGGCAATGGATTCCTTCCTGTTCAACACCCCGAGCCATTAGCGGAAGAAATCCCAACTATAGGAGCTGTGTCCAGACTTTAAACAAATGCTCTTCTTTCTTTAGCTTCCTCTCCCCTTGACCATAAAATGAGTAGGTGGGATTAGTTCTTTTTAGCTCTCTATGGTTTGGGAATCTAAAGCTTGGTATCAAATTTAAAAGGCTTAAAATCAGATTTGAGCAGAGGGCGGCGGCGGAGAGACTGTTGTCATTAAGATTCTTTGTAAAATCCCTTTGAAATCATTTACCCTGAACTTAAAAGTGATTTACTTTCTCAAACACCAGCAAAGCTTTCAAACCAGAGGGCTTCTGTCTGGCATATAAGGTGGAGGGACAGTGTGCAACAGAGGAAGCAAATGCTTTATGTTTAGGTGGGTTTGAGCACATCTGAGACAACTATGACTTTGACAAAGAATGTCTTCTAGGGGAGTTACAATGATGAAAGCACAAATTTGGATAGCATCAGCTTACGGAGCAGCTTGCTGACTTAGATATTGCCACAGAAGCAATTCTCCTGAAAGGAACCGTGCTCACTTAAAACAAAACCTACAGAAGCTACACGATTGAGCCCTGAGGATATTAACCCATTACCAGTGACCAAACCAAAGAATCATTGATCTTCTAGTTTGATGAGTTCTTTTTTTTTTTTTTAATGAAATCCCTTTCTGTTCTCTGAGCCCTGATCCTCAACATATCCTCTAATTTCTTTCTTCACTGCCGTTATTAAGCAATAAACAGTTTTGATTAATCAAATAGTCTGGTCAATGGGGACCTGCCATATATATTGTACATAGAATGCCAATTAAAAAGAACCTTTTTAAATGAGAGTACACACTGGCATTATATTAACTCAACAAAACTGAAGTGCTGCTAACAAAAGAGAAAATTGATGCTAGGGAAAGCAGAAAGCCTCTGAGGCCCTTCCCCTCCCAAATAATCCCTGCAAGAGCACAGAACAAAATATGCCTACTACAAGGGGATTTGAACTGAGTACAGTAGTTGAAGGACTATTGCAGGGAATTACATTTGAGAAGATGATGGTGGTTTATAGGCCATACAGGAGTGGTGAAGATGTCAGACTTAGGAATGCCCTAGTGAGGGCAGAGTGTGGAAAAGAAGAACTAAGCATCAGGCCAGAGCAGGTGGGTGAGAAAGCTGGTTTTGGAGAAAACATAACAAACTTACCTAGACCTTCCACATTCCACACATACATGGGGATCATGGAGGCAAAATGCCTACTGGTAGGTAAATAACCAGGTAATGGCATCCATAGCTCGTGAGTAGCCGTGGAGGTTAGAGAAGTGAGTGGGATTTCGAAGCAGGTTGAGGAAACAGTGCATGAGTTCCATGTGCTTCTATTAAGGAGACAAGCAGGTTTGATTGGAGTATTGGGAGGAGGATCTGGGAAATGGGTCTTTAAATGTAGAGAAAGTAAGGAATGATAGTGCAGAGACCCAGATGGCTCACTTCAAACTTGTAACTCTTAGAGGAGTGCCTGTCCTCTAGTCTCCTAAGTTCTGTAAAGGTGTGTGCCCAGTATTTTATGCCTCCATTTTTCCCTTGGTCCATTCTTCTTGGTCAGGGAATAGTGTGGGACCGAGTAAGACTTGGACTTCTCCTGACTTTCCCCCTTGTGTCCGTAAGACAGAAACTGGAGGATCTACCCTCCTGTGAACTCAAACTTACCCTCTGGGCAACTGATCCCGAGTGGGTAGAAAGCTAAGCTCTGCTGTGGAATGAATGGGAAATGTCACCCAGGAAGTCATGTGTTTAGATACTTGGTTCCCTGCTGGTTGTGGGGTTTGGGAAGACTGTGGAACTGTTAGGAGGTGGAACAGTGTTGGAGGAAGTGAGTCCTCTGGGGGGTGCGCCTTAAAATGTCATCCTGAAGTTGTTCTCTGCCTTTTCTACATGTGTGTCATGGCATGCGGCACCTGCATTCACATGACGGAGCACACATAAACACAGACAGATACACCACATCACATACCAAAAACATGTACACAAAATTTTTATGTTGCAAAACAAGTCACGTTGAAGATTAATGAAAAAGAGGGAATAAAGTCATATCAAAGTATCCAGTGGAAAGCCACATTGCCAAGAATATTTGGCCAGCACAGGTTAGTCTTGAAGGGTACCCACCCCACTCAAAACAGAAGGACAAACAACAAGCAAAATCACAATGCAGAGTTGGCCAGGCAGGTAGAGGGGTGACTTGGGTGAATGGATATAATCAGAATGCATTCTATGACGTTTTCAGGGAACTAATAAAAAAAATAACAAGTAAATACAAAAAAAAAAAAAAAGAAAAGAAAATTAAAATTATCTTGGGCTGGTGACACAGCTTTGCATAACTAGGCACTTGCTGCTAAGCCTGATGACTTAAGTCTAATTTCTTGTACAAGGTCCTTTAGACCATGGAAATCCAGAGTAACTTATGCTAAGTGCTCAGTATCTTAGTGCATGAAGAGAGCCAGTTTTTCTAAGAAATAGGAGATTTTAATGGAACACAACAAGAAATTCTCATTTTCATTAATCTTATAAGGAAATTAACTTCAAAATAGCCAAGAAAGGGGATAGAAAGATCTCAGTGAGAGATCTTGCCTCAAAAGAATAAGGTAGAAAGTGATGGAGCAGGACACCCCATGTCCTTCTCTGATCTCTGCAAGGCTGTGCACAGGTACACACACTTGCATGTATTTGTATATCACATACTTACAACACACACACACACACACACACACACCACCCAAAAACAAAGTATAATAGGTCAAAAGCAGAATGTCCCCATTTCTACCACATACAGAATTCTAACTAAAAATGGGCAAGCTTGGATGCAGGCAGAGTTGACAGCCAAACTCTGCCAAGACAGGGTAAGCAAGTCCTCAGTAGTCCCTGCCTCACACATATGTCTGTCAGATATGTTGAGCCAGAAGGCTGAAGAAGATGCTCCAACGTTACAGAGAGTTTTGGGTCACTATTCAGGTAGCAAGCTGTCTCTGTCATCTTTTCATTTGGGAAGCTACTAACCTGCTCTCCTCAGGTAATCAATTTTATTCCTTCTCAAGTCTTGATGAGGTTGAAGACCAGATAGTTTCACAATTAAACTTAGTTGTTTAGGAATTAAGAAGTCTTAGGTCTAGATAGATGTTTTAAGTTGATAAAGATGAGATATAATAGATATTGATTTACATTCAGAATTTTAGATGCACCAAGAGAGGAAAGATATTTTCTTCAAGGCTGCCAAATACAAATAGCCAAAACACTAAGAATGTAACATTTATATAATTCCTGATTGTGTCATGGTTCTTCTTGTTGTAGGTAGTTTATTGTATATGTGTGTAATAATATAAATATATATGTAAAAAGTAAAAAATAGTTAATAAATAAAAAATAAATCAAAAGCAGGATAGACCATACAGACTCTTTCTGATTACTTTAGTCTATAAAGCAAGACTTCTCTGCCAAGTTCATTACAAAAAAGGGTTTTAATGTTTATTTGCTCTTTAATCTTTTCCTTCTGACATGTGTATATCCCAGTGTATGTATTTATATGTACATGTGGGATGTTTGTGCACATGTACCTGTGCATATGATGGCCAAAGGCCAATCTTCTATGTTGTTCCTTAAGCAGTGTTCATCTTGTTTTTTCTCTAATTATATATTTTATATAAGTAGATGTGCTGAAAATTTAATTAGAAAGAGATCTCATACATGAATGCTATATTTACATTGTTTCCACCCTTCACTCTTCCCACGGCAGCTCCTCCCGTGCCCTCTGCTACCCCCTCTCAAGCTCACGATCTCTTCTTGTTTAGCTATTGTTTTATACATATATATATATAAAACTCATCTGTCAATGTGTTTAGGGCTGAGCACTTGACATTGGATGACCTCCCAGGGGACTTTTCTCTGGAAAATACTTATTTAAACAGCCACTAATTTTTTTGATAAAATCAAATTCTGAACATTTAAAACATAGACTGTAGCAAGAGTTGTATAGGCTTCCTAGACTTACTGTAACAATTCACCAAAAGCACCAGAGCTTCCATCTCTAGAGGTCTGAGAGTGAGAGTGAAGGCCTTGCCAGGCACACACTTTCTTGAATAATGTACAGGTATATCTCACTGTGGTTTCAATCCCCAGTCTTTCCTTGCCTGTAACTGGGACCCCTCAATCTATTTATTTTTCTCTACTTACCATTTGCATCATACTCCAAAATAATTGTAAGAATTATCACTATGTTGTAGGCATTGTGCATAGCACATGTAAATAAACGAGACTCATATTTTAATTCCTATCTTACGTTCAGGAAAGCAATTTCCAGAGAGTATACTTTTCATAAAGTAATGTATCCTGTTGAACTTGGAGGTAGTTTTCAGTTTCTGGATTTGTTGGATGGCAAAGTGCACACTCAGAACCATCTAGGCAATACTGCTGCTGAAGTGTTTATGTTCTGCCTCTTGTTTATCAAGTCTTTTGCACTGACACACTTCAGTAGTGGCTGAATTTTTCTTTTTTCTTTTTCTTTTTTCTTTTTTTTTTGACTCAGACACTAAGAAATAAAATGCACAGCTTTTACCCATTTTGAGTTGATCTTGCATTTTATTGTTTTTTACCATAGGCTATTCATCTAAAAACGCCAATTCGGTTTCATGTATATTCATCTACATCGAAGTTTGCTTGCCATTTGAAGTTTCTGCAAACTTCTCCCTGAGCCATCCTTGAAAAATCTAATGAAAACCTACACCGGAGAGGTCTTTGTTAATATCTGCCAACACAAAGGCACTGTGCGGGTGAATCTGGATGCTACACCCCTGAGCACGATCTGAGAGATTGTGCTTTTTAACACAGTATCTTTCACAAAGAAAGATTATAAAAAAGAGAGACTGTTTTTTTCCCTTGAGACAAGGTTTCCCTGTGTAGCCTTGGCTGTCCAGGACTCACTTTGTAGACCACCCTGGCCTCGAACTAACAGGGATCCACCTGTCTCTGCCTCCTTGAGTACTGAGACTAAAGGCCTGTACCATCATGCCCAGCTGAGAGATTGTGCTTTTTAACACAGTATTTTTCACAAAAGAAGATTATAAAGAAGTTAGGTAACTGATCACTACCCAGTTTGGTAATTTTGTTTTGAACTCAGTGCAAAGTGAAATAAGTTTCCAACTATGACTTTTCCATGGAGTTTACATGTCTTCTCTATATAAACCTCTTTTGTAATTATCTTCTTGTGAGTAGACAATATGAAGACTCAAAGCATTCCAATCAATATTTTTAATTATCCAAAATGCTTATCAGAGTGATTTATAACTATTTTTGGAATAAACATAAATATAGATAGATTATTTTTCCCTCTGTCAATTTGAGAATAAAAGCCTTTATTTCCCTTAGAAATATCTTACCTCTGTCTTCTTCTTCTTTTTTTTTTTAACACTAAAATTCAAAATGTTGAAACCAAAGGGAGCAGTCAGTGGGTGTGGCAAGTTGTGGTTTTTTTTTTTGTTGTTGTTGTTGTTGCTTCTCTGTCTCTCTCTCTCTCTCTGTCTCTGTCTCCTTTCTTGCTCTCTTTTTGTTTTTTTTTTTTTCTTTATTTATTACGTATACAGCATTCTGTCTGTGTGTGTGCCTGTGTGCCAGAAGAGGGCACCAGATCTCATTATAGATGGTTGTGAGCCACATGTGGTTGCTGGGAATTGAACTCAGGACCTTTGGAAAAGCAGCCAGTGCTCTTAACCACTGAGCCATCTCTCCAGCCCTGTTTTTGGTTTGTTATATCTACTTTGTGTAACTGCTTTATGTTTGTCAGCTTTCTGTAACTGTGATAAAATAGCTGAGATGGTCAAGTTAAAGTGAGGGGAAGTTTATTTTGATTCCGTTTTGTATGTTTCAGACCATGGCTGGTTGCTCCCATTGTTTTTGCGTTTAGAACGAGGCAGCATGTAATGGTACGGTCATAATATACTCACTATGACTGTGAAACCAAAAAGAAAAGGAGAAAAAGACCAGGGTCCTATGGTTCTCCTCCAAGGAAGACACTACACAACCTTTCTTCTTCTCACTTGGACTGCCTCTTTGAGGTCTGACTGCTTCTCAGTAGTGTCATGCCTGAGGAGTAAGCCATAATATGTGAGCCTTTGGGGTGGACACATACAAACAGTAACAGTTTGAAACATAACAGGAAATACCTTGTTTAAAATTATTAGTATGTATAACTGAATAACAATAATGCAACTATGCAAATAATAATTAAGAATAGGCTGAGGAAGTTGGGGAAATGGCATGCCTTGCAAGCACAAGGATTTGCATTTGATTGTCAGAGAAATTCATGCCAGTTCTCCAACTGAAAACCCCTGTGAGGTCAAAATCAAAAAGCAGATCACTTACTTTCAACATACAATGACACAGAATATACATTGACATTCCAAAACGGAGGAAAGGGAGCATAGTGAGGAAATACTGGACCAAAGCAAGACCAAAAGCCATCAGGGCAAAGTCCAAACTCTGCATCTTCATGTCTGATATCAGAACAGTCCTCAGATCTATAACTCGTTTCAGCTTTGTTGACTACAACACACTTCTCCTTGGTCTGGTTCTACTCTTGTGGTTAGAAGCATTCCTTCGCAGGAATTCCATGACTCTGGTATCTCCAACTTCTTGGAGTCTCCAATGAAATTCGGGCTTCACTTTCATAGCTTCATGAAAATCCGTCCCTGGGCTTCCAGATAGGGACATCCCTCACACATACCTGACCTCAATGGCTTTCTTTAGTAGTGGAAGGAGATTCCATAGCACCTGTCTTGTATCCTTGACACTAAAGCTAGAACCACGTGGCTGGCGCTGTCAAGTTCTTCTGCTTGCTGGGGCTGGGCTATGGGGCTCTCACTCACATACGTCTTCACCAGCTCGCTGGTTTTGATGGTTTCCTTCACTGCCTAAGCTTGGCTGTCTTGGAACATGCACTGTAGACCAGGCTGGCCTTGAACTCAGAGGTCTGCCTGCCTCTGCCTCCAGAGTGTTGAGATTAAAGGTGTGACCCACCAAGCCCAACCCTAAGGTTAATTCCTTTCCACACGTTGGAAGATTCTGGTCTTGTCCTGAGTTCACCCTTTTCTTTATTCCATTTAGGAGCAGGTTTTTTCTTGAACTTTTAATCTTCCTGAGCACTAGAGTTCGCTTCATTACACTACCTTCTCCTTCTTTTCTCCTCAAATGCCACACTTTATATTTTTCCTTGCTTAGCTTGTTCCTTTTCAGTATAGATCTGTGCAACACTGGTCACTAACAGCCACAGAAACCAGTCTATACTAGACTGTTTTGGAATCGCCTTTGCCAGTGCCATTAATCTAAAACTCTCCAATTTAGCCTCAGGTATACTTTTCACCAAAATGTCACTGAGATGGTCTTTGGCCCACTTATTATAATACTTCTTCTCTGACACCTCTTGAGCTGGGTCATCCTAATCTATATTACTCTCAGTACCAGTGTCTTTTATGCTTCTACTGGTGTGTCCATTAAAGCAGTCAATTGCTTTCCTAATCAAGTCCCAGCTCCACATTCAGGCAATAAGCAACACGGTCAGGCCTGTCACAGTAACACACCAGTTCCTGGTGCAGATGTAATGTCCAAGTCGTGAGACCCCCAAAGACTACCAGGAATCAGCCAGATGCAAATCACGCAGAGTCTCATTTATTAATCACGCTCAACGCCTGGATCATCTGCCCCACCGTCCCCATGAGTAGGGAAGATGGTGACCCACAGTGCTAAGGGAACAGAGTTTTTTTTAAAAATTATTTTTAAAAATTTATTTAAATAATTTATTCAGATTACATCTCAATTGTTATCCTCTCACTTGTATTTTCCTGTTCCCCTCTCCCTCCCTCTTTCACCCTATTTCTCTTCCCTAGGTCTGTGACAGAAGGGGACCTCCTCCCCCATCATATGATCACAGCCAATCAGATCTCATCCTGGTAGTCTGTTTACCCTTCTTCTGAGTGCCACCAGGCCCCCCCACCAAGAGGAAGTGGTCAAATAGAGGGCACCAGAGTTCATGTCAGAGTCAGTCTCCACTCTTAACACAACTGTAGAGAATGTGCTGTCCATTGGCTAGATCTGCATAGGGATTTTTAGGTTTACTGCATGCATTGTCTTTGCTTGGTACAGCAGTTTGAGTAGATCCCTGCCCCCTACCCCAGGTCAAGGTTTTTAAGGGAAAAAACTGCAGACAGGGGAGTTTCCAAGCCTGCTGTTACATGATAGGTCAGAGGAGTACAGGAGTGTTGTCCTTTAAGCTGATTGGCTGAGGGACCAGAACTAGGCTAAGGGGCCACAGGGGCTGGGGATTTTTCATTTGTTCTAGTCACTGTGACTTGTAGCTCTGATTGGTTGGCCCTGGGTGCAAGTTCCTAGAAACCATTGCAAGTTTGAAACTCACAAGGAACTCCAAGTTACTGGGGATGGGTGGGGGGGAGGGGGGAGGGGAGGGGAGAGATGGGGGTTGGGGAGGAGGGGTGTCAGGTTCTCAGGCTCTGAACACAAAACGGCATTGGTTTGGTCTCTATACAGACTTCTGTCTTAGTCAGTGTTCTGCTGCTGTGAAGAGACAACACAACAATGGAAACTCTTATTCTAAAGAGAGGCATTTAACTGAGGATGGCTTACAGGCTCAGCATGGTGGCACATAGGTAGACATGATGCCGAAGGAGCTGAGAATTCTACTTCTGGATTTTCAGGAAGCAGAAAAAGAAAAAGAGACACTGGGTCTGGCTTGAGTATTTGAAACCCCAAAGCCCAACCCCTAGTGCTACACCCATTCCAAGAAGGCCGTGCCTCCTAATCACTGTCCAATAGCACCAGTCCCCTGATGACTCAGTACTCAAATCCATGAGTCCATGGGGTCATTCTCATTCAAACCACCACAGACAGCACATTTTCGTTGAGTATATGAAGAAACCGGAACTGTTGTATGCTGCTGCTGGGAACGAAGTGGTCTGGCAGCTGTGGGAACCAGTTTGGCGTTTCCTCAAATACTAGCTCCAAACACTAGCATCACTGTTCACGCTATCCCAAGCCAACCAAAGTGTTTAGCAGTCAAGGAATGGATGAAGAAAGTACGGCACATCCACACAGTGTCGTTCAAACCCTGAGGCAGCAGCTAAGCTGACGTACCTACCTTAGAGACATAGGGTAACCTAAATAGGCAGATACAGACGAGTATTGTTTTTCTCAATTTCACTCAGCAGCAATATCCCCAAGAGATGATTCCACAGAAGCTGGAAGCACACTGGTAGTTCTGTGGAGTAGGAAGGAGGGAAATGGGGAATGGCTGTTGAATGAGACTAGGCTCCCTTTCG
Source organism: Acomys minous (assembly GCF_964271855.1). Lineage (NCBI taxonomy): Eukaryota > Metazoa > Chordata > Mammalia > Rodentia > Muridae > Acomys > Acomys minous. Next base: position 182,960,292 of record NC_140483.1, on the reverse strand, counting down.
GAGTGATGAAATGATTTAGAATGTGATTATAGTGGTGTGCTCCATATTGTGTATGCTAATTACCACGGGACTGTCCACGTTAAACTTACTGCGTTGTGCACATTGCAGGTACAAAGAGCTCAATGTTACAGTGTTTACAGAGCTAGTAAAATGGTGACTGCAATGAAGAAAACTCACTTATTAGTCACTTGACAGTTCCTCACATTGCTTTTTTGTGGCAAGAATAATTAAACTTCTTCATTTAGCAGAAATTCAGAGTACAGTAAGACATTAACAAGTATGGCTTTCATATTTATAGGAATCTCTAGCCATGCCAGGTTGCATTTCTGCTACTTTGTATCATTTGACCCTTTAAACCTCCTCACCATTTCATTCTCTGTCTCTACATATTCTGCTATTTCTTCTAGTTTTCATGAATTGTGCATGTTGAATGGTTGAACTTTCCCTCAACACCCACAAAAATTTTCTAGAGGAGAACGCATGAAGATGAAGAGACATTTAAGACAAAGGAGACAGGAACATGAGGAGTGGATGGATGAGAAAGCTGGTGACTCAATAACAGGCCTATTAATTATAGAACAAGCAGTAAAAGTACATTTCTTTATCCATTCTAATGTCACAGGTCTTTAAGTAATAAAATTTATTAAAATTGAGAGTCTTCAGTTGGAGAAGGATATAACATGTGCTGGGAAACACCAAACATAGAAGGCTGTTTAAGGGAACTGCTTTTTTTTAAAAAATAATTAAACAAGCTATTATATCCTGAACAGTGTGATTGGTGTCAGCAATAAGCTTTTCTTTTTGCTCAGTGTTTCCCCCTCTTAATAATTTTATAGTCATATTTACACACATTCACAAGTGAGAATTAAAGTGACACTGATCGAAATGTTTAGCTGCAAGATGGGACACATCTCAAACTAAATTACCTGTTCAGAGGAGACTAAGGTGCAACCATGGGACAGGATTAAGGTTATGGTGGACAGTCCATTCTCCAAGGGTTCTTTCATCATATTGCTTTATAGCCCGGTCTTAATTAGAGTAAATATTATAACAGCAGTAGCTAAGTGCGAATACGGGTTCCTCATTTGTTGCTTCCAGTGTGGTTATTAAAGGGATCTCTTAGTTCTTGGGCTCTTGTTGAGAAGAATTCAATAACATTCAAGGAAAAGTCATGCAACGTTACCGACATTCTTGTAGGCATCAGAGCCCTGTGTGTGGGAGGATGGGCCCATGGCGCATCTGCTCACTTTGGTCTATGTCATCTTCTTTCTATCTCTGGATCTGTGGGTTTAAAGTACATCCTCTCATGTTTTCTGAAAGCAGGTTTTGAATAAAAAACTGTTTACTGCTTAAAAAAAACCTTTAAATTGTATTTCTTTGTTTTACTGTCTTATTTTTGTGTGGCCATGAATGTGCCACCGCACATGTGTGAAAGTCAGAGGACAGTGTTGGGTCCTGGCACTGAACTCTGCTCATCGGGTTTGGTGGAAAGTCCCTTTATCTTCTGAGCTATCTCACTGAACCAAAATAATTCATTTTATTAAAGTATTATGATGATATTGATGATGGTGATGTCTGTGCTAGGGCCACAGGTCAGAGGTCAGAGGTCAGAGGATAATTTTGTGGAATTGGTTTTCTTTCATCTTCACATGGTTTTCGGGCACCCAGCACAGGTCACCACACTTTTATAGCAGCTTCTTTCACTCACTGAGCTATATGCTACTGCCTCTATTTACTCCCTTTTTTTTTTTGAGACTTCTTTTGAGAATAACTTGTGGTTATTTTCATGAATGATTGTCTCATGTCTGACTTTTACTTTCTAGGCTCTGTGAAAGGTCTGCAAAGCAGTAGGATTTGTTTTTCATGGGTGCTATTTCTCACACTGTCAATTTGCACAAAGCAGCAAAGCAGGTGGTAGGTGGTCCTCAGAAAATGTATAGTATTGGATAGCAAGGCTGGGGGCACAGAGGTCACAGGGCTGACCTTTTAGTGCCTAGTGGTGACCCTGGATTTGACCTTCCATTGGAATGCCCCAGACCAAAGTAACCACATGGAAACACTGGCCCCTACTGCCTGATTGGCTCTGGTTTCTCCATTATTTTGCCACTTGCCTCACAACACTGAAACCAAACGACTAGCCATGGCTTTGGGGAGCCCCATTCCCTGAGTTGGCACCTGGCTGGTGCTCCTGATGGCTTCTACTGTAGTGACCCTGTGTTGTGGCTGTTGGGCATCATCTCAAACTGTCCTACAGCAAAGGTAGTCCATTTTCACTGCCTCAGCTCCCAAAGAGGAATTACCTTGTTCCTGGTGTTCTATCCAGGCACATGACACTTAGGGTCTCATGAGTTGATATGATTTCATCTGATTACAGAGCTTGGTAAATCTTCTTTCATTTTACAATCTTTATGATAAAAATAACTATTGAAATTTGACTGTTTCTTTCTGAGCCAGGTGGAGTTTTCATCTTTTCCATGTATTAAAATTGAGGAAGCAGAGACACTTGAGGGAGTTCACTTTAAAATCTTTAACCTTCCTGTCACAACACAAAGATTCAAAGACAGCGTCTCTCATTGGCTTCACAAAGAATATCCTTTCACTTCTTGATTCATGACTTCACATTCAAAGAAGCTCTCAGATATTAATTAAAATTTCAGACCTAACAGATGACCGCAATGATTTTTCTTTGCAATTATTTTATTTTCTAAGAAATGATTAATTAGATACCATCAGCTAAAATCCTGAGCAGAGACAATGATTATCAAGCAAACAATATTTGGAATCCATTTTTCATAATTTCCTTTCTTATTCAGTTTTCTTTTTTTTGGTCACAATCATTGGATTGGGACATTACTAGTCAAAGATAAATACGTCCTGAAAGGCTCCCATCTTAATGTGGTATGGAAGTGTCTCTCCTGTACTCATACTCTGGTGTCATACCCACACCAGAGGCAGTGGGAAGGACAGGAAGTTGTGGGCAGAACTTAAGGTTTAATGAGGGAGGAGGAGCTTGTAAATTCCCAGACCTCTATTATTTAGGTCTATTATTTAGACTCTGAAGGTATCAGATTCCTGAACTCAAGCAATCTTTGTTTACAATTTTGTTTTTAATGGAATAAAACAAATAAACCAACAAAATCACCTTCTCCTTTTCTTCTATTTTTTCACACTTGAGAAGTATGCCACTCCACTGATTATTTTATGTTATCAAGCATTTTAGGAAAGTTAGTTTATTCTTCTGAAAGGGACTAAACACGAAGGTATTGTTATGGGTGATTTCTCTCTACATTCTAAAGATACAGGAAGAGCAAGTGTTGGGATCATCCCCGCTTCCTTTGGTGCTACCATAACATCAGCTTCATCACTCTTTATCTTCTGACTTTTGAATATGAATAGGAATAAAAATCTGCCTTCCTTAGGCTAACTATAGTTCTTACTTCTTAGGTGCATGGAACCAAACGAGTTTTACTTTTACCTTTGAGATGAGTGTTTTGATGACTTTCTGTTTCTCTATAGTACTACTTCCTTTTAAGCCTATTTTTCATACTCAGTGTACCCACTGCACACCAGACCTACAGCCGAGGCTCAGCCAAAGTCTCTAGTATCTGAAGCTTACTGTCCAATGAAAGTACAAGAAATAATCTTTGTTTTCTATTTTTACTGCCTTTTTCCTCCCTCCTGACCTCATTGAATTGTGGCCTCTATATATTTTTTAATTCATGCCTTCAAGTCAGAGTAAGACGCCATATAACTTTATTATTTCCTGGGATGACTTTGAAAAGTCTTTGACACCTGTGGCTTTCAAAATAAGGACTCTGTGACTCTTGCTTTCTTTCCACCATAAGATTTTTAGACAATTCAAGATAGAGCAATTGTAGCAGCCAACGGTCTTTAATTTGGGACTTTCTTCCTCGGCCCACTGAGGTGCCTGGCAACATGAGAGGGGCATTTGTATGTGTATGTTGTGTGTATGTGCATGCATGCATGTGTATGTGTTTGTGTGGCTGATTGTATGCATGCAAGAGCAGGCATGAGTACTGGTTGTGTGCTCCTTTTGCCATTTGCCATGTTAAAATTGCTTTTGTCTCTACTAGGCCTCTGCTAAAAATCCATATTTGTTCCTTAATTGCCTCTTTATTGCCTTTAGCCATTTTATGGCATTCTTAATTAGTTATTCCCTAACTCGTCAATTGTCAGAGTGATAGCCCAAGACTACTCTCTCACTCAGGTACATGTCAGGCCTGCAGGAGATGCTATGGGAGCTGTCCTTGTAATTGACTTTATTGGCTGTGTGTTCTTCAGAGGCAGAAAAGATAGCTCCACCTAAACCATTGATTGGCACCTTCCTCTTTCACAGAGGTTGTAACTTTCCTGTGAGTCTTCAAGCCTTTGTTGTTGCTGTTTCTTTCATACTCTGCCTTTTAATGCCAAACCCCTTTCTCTCTCTGTCTCCTTTACTACAGCCTCTTTGTTCTTAGGGTTGTAATGACTTTTCCAGTGGCTACCACAGCAGCGAATGCGACCAATGGTTTCCCTAATGTTTTTCTCCAGAATGGGCAGGGCCTTCCCAGGGACTAGACCTTTGCATTTCATCCTTTACTGACCCAGAGTAATTTTTTTTGTGTAGGTGTCCACTTGATTTGGGATCCATGTCTTTGCTGATTTATCTATCTCACTAAGGACCCTTCCGGAGATTTCACTGTGGCTCAGAGTAAAACCCAAGATTGTATCTTTTCCAAATAACAAATTACTGGATGTAAGATACAATGTTTTGGCCATGAAAGTAACCCAAAAGAGCACAGCTGAAGTTTACTTTAAAGGCAAAGTAATTTATTGATTTCAGAAAGCTTAGTCTGTGCTGAAACAATCTGAAAGAACCACTGGCACCGGCGGCTAAATATAAGAAATGATAAATCTCGGTTATTGGCACAGACATTGTCTTGATATGCACAGCCACAGTCTGATAATATTGCAAAATTTGGGTTCATCATGATGAGATATTGAGAAATCCATGAAATTTATGACATATGAGGGCAATGTGATATGTCACACAATTGAAAAAAAAATCCATCCTGTTTGAATGATGTTATGAAAACTGTTAGCAGAGGAAAAAAAAAAAGAGTCCAGAGTTCAGGGCAGAGGGCTGGAAGCTTCAGAAACAGTAGCAGCTACAGTACTTCCAAAATGTCATTGTCCTCCCCCAGAGCTGGGGAGCTGTGAGGCCCTGCGTTCTGAGTGTGGGGAGCAGCTGCTTTGGTACAGACATCTTGGCCACCCACCATGGTATCCCAGGGCTCCTTGACTTAAGCAGCTCCCTGCTCATACCATTTCAGTTCTTTCGGCCTTTGCAGGAGGAGATGGGCAGCCGAGAGCGCTGTGCACACAGCTGCTGGGAGTGTTCTTTTAGTGAACACAAGAGACATGCAGTTCTGAATGCTTGCTCGCTTACGTTCCACACTGGCCATCTGGTGTTAGCATTGAGTATTTATTTGGCCTGCATTTCGTGTTGTTTTCCCTCTGAGGCACCGTTTCCTCCATGCCCGTTTCTTCTCACTATGGGTCATATCATCCTTCTTCCTTAGACATCGAGTTAGTCTCTAGGAGAGGCCAGTTACTATGCATTTACGTGGCTAGTGGTGGGTATGCTTGGATGCCTGTCCCATCATGCTTTGCTGCAGTGTGCACACAGTAACACGGAAGCAGTTTGCTTCTTTTGAGTGTGGTCAGATGGCAGCAGCCTTCAGAGCAAGGCTTTCTCCTTTACTGTGGAGTTTCTGCCCTTTTCATCATGCTGCCCAAAGCGTGAGCATGGTTAGGCCCTTCCACTTTGACCAACGGAGACAAAAATGGTTTCTAGTCCTGGGTGAGTGCACGAACTGTATCAGTGAGTCCCTTCATCTGGCACTTCCTCAGAAGCCAGGCATTTTCTTTGCTTGTATGGACTCAGCGTTAAGACTCAGTGGGGCCCTTCATGGCTCTCTAGGGTTCTGGGTCTGCAGCTTCCCCTTTTAGTGCTCTGCCCTGTGAACATTAGTTACCATGGTTTCAGCTCTGGGAGAACATTGGTACTGCCTGGTGCCTGGATCCCCATCCCTGAACTTGCAACCCTGAAAAATCTTCAGTCGATAAGGTTCAGTGCTGTGCAGTTCGCCTTGTTTGTTACCTTGCCTTAGGGTCAACTACTTCCTGATGTCCAGTACCTGAGAGCTATAATTTGCTTTTTTAAAAAAATAGTTGTTTTAAATATGTGTTCACATTGCAAATTGTTTCAGATTTCTAGTCTCTTAATCCCACTGCTTCATTCATGTGTCAGTGCAGATCAGTCCCCTCAGTAAGGTCTTTGGCTAACAGGAATCTTGCTTTTGTCCCTGTATCTGAAGAGTATTAAAGAGGTCACCTATCCTACAGTAAACTCAACCCAAATGGTATAATATGCTGCTCTCTAGTGCTCCCTCTCCACTCAGACACGGCCTTCCCCTGGATCACTGCTTCATTCACTCATCCATCCATTGGTGAAGCTATTCACTATTGGCTAAGAATTTGTGTGTGTGTGTGTGTGTGTGTGTGTGTGTGTGTGTGTGTGTGTGTGGCAATTGTTTTCATTAAATTCGATTATTGAAGAATTATAGGGAGCAAGATAGGTTTGAGAACTTCCTCCTGGGAGGCTACATTCTAGTGGAAAACAGTAAATGAGCTACAGGATTAAACTCTTGATGCAAGCTATGAAGGACAAGCCCACAAAGGCTTATATAGGATTGCAGGTTGGCATCTACCTCACCAAGTTAACAGAAAGATTTCTCTGTGCTTGCGACATGCCAGTCAGTACTTGCCAAGAAGAAAATACGAGTAGGGATACTTTTTAAATAAATATAGTGTTCTACAATTCTTTTTCATGTTCAACATAAACTCCAATCATAAAAATTCCCTGTTATGACCATATATTATTAAGACTTCAGTTACAAAGAGGGATATCAAAATGGAAAATGTGCATATAATTCACTAACTCACCAGACATAGATTAGAAAATGGTGATCAAATATTAATAGTAATTTATTTTAGATTGTGGGACTGATTTTTTTCTGTTTGGATTATCAAGATTTCTGATATGAAACTATATAATACGTTTATTAATAGACCAACAGTTGAAAGCAAGAACTGAAAAGCAGGAGGTGAAATAAATGAAGTACAAGTGATGCGGTTCTTGACTAGGTCACACAGTGACATTATGTAGTGTCCTGTCGCGAGACACCAGCGTTCTCAAAGACACACTCTCAGGCGTCCATTGGGTCACACTACTGAGCAGATAGATGGTGAGCTCAGAGGAAGATGCTGAGTCCAACCTCTGTAAAGCGCGAAGCATGCTGTTGAGAGATGAGACAGGTCTTGCAAGGCACAGGCCACTGCTGTAGGTAGCCTGGTCCCGAGCCTGCCTGGGAACACTCACCTCTCCTCACAGATGTGCTTGGAAGGCACAGGCCATGGCCGTCGGTACCCTGGTCTGAGCCTGCCTGTGAACACTCGTCTCTGCTCACAGATGTGCTTGTTTTCATTCTCAGGTCTGCAGGGATTGTGCAGCAATGTCACAGGGAAAGCAAATGGGGAACAGCTTTGGGGTATTTTAATGCTATTCAATACACTTTGAGCAAGTTCTCCCATTTCTCATGTGCTGGTTAGTTTTTTGTCAGCTTGACACAAGCTAGGAACATCTGGTGTTAAATATGAAATATAGGATGCCAGGTAACAGATATGATATGGAGAAGTTTATTTTATGAGCATGGGAGAGCAGGGAAGTGGGAGGGGCACGAGAGAGAGAGAGAGAGAGAGAGAGAGAGAGAGAGAGACACACACACACACACACACACACACACACACACACACTGGTGGGATTGTTCTTTTTGTAACCCTGGACAGGGGCCCATCTAGTTGCAGGCAGGTAATGATGTCATAGGTTGCTAGGCAGGCTGGGAGCAGTACGCCACCATCTGGGAAGAGGTCTTAATTGAGATGATATCTCCATCAAATTTGCCTGTAAGCAAGGCTTTGGGAGCATTTTCTTGATTAATGATTGATGTGAGAGGATCCAGTCAACTATGGGCTGTGCCAGCTCTAGGCAGGTGGTCTGCAGTTGCACACAAAAAAGCCAGCAAAGCTAGCCAGGAAAGCAGTGTTTCTTCATGAGGATCTCTGCTTCAGTGTCAGCCTCTAGGTTCCTACCCTGATTTTCCTACGTGATGGACTTTAACCTGTAAGATGAAACAAACCCTTTTATCCCCAAGTTGCTTCTGGTCATGGTGGTTATTATGGGCATAGAAAGCAAACTGGAACACCCCATCACCTTGTGTTATTTTCCCTTCCTATTAGGCTTCTTTGCTTTTCAGATGATTGCACATCTATTTTCATGTCATTAGTATACATACATACATATATATACATACATATATATGTATATATATTTAAAAACTATGACCTCAAAATAAGAGGAAACTTGATAATTTTTTTGGCGCTTAGTATGGTTTACTTAGTATGGTTCCCTCTACTTGTATTCATTTTCCTGTATATAGCATAGATTTGTTCTCTCTTATAGTTGAAAATTTTCATATATATACATATACATACATACCAATTACATTGTCTTTGCCTGATCCTCTGCTGTTGAACATATAATGCCTAGATATTGTAAAAGATGCTGCAATAAGTAGTGAGGTGCAAGCAGCTCTGTGGTATGTGAGTGAGGGTACCTCAGGTAAAACCTGACAAGAGGCTTATTTGGGTCATATGAAAGTCTATTTTTAAGTTTTTAAAAATTAAATTTAAATATAATTACATAATGTTTCCCTTTTCTTTTTCCCAATCCCTCCCATGTATACTCCCTCTCTCCCTCTAGAAATGGATTCTTTTTTTTTTTTTTGGTTTTTCGAGACAGGGTCTCTCTGTGTAGCCTTGGCCGTCCTAGACTCACTTTGTAGACCAGGCTGGCCTCGAACTCACAGCAATCCGCCTACCTCTGCCTCCCGAGTGCTGGGATTAAAGTGGATTCTTTTTCTATAGTTCTTTTAGTTTAGTTTTGGGGATCTGTGTATGTCTAAATATATAAATACAACTGGCTCGTTCCTTTCAGTGTTACCTGTACATATATCGTTTAGGGCTGACCACTTAGTACTGAGCAGTCAGTCAGGGTGCTCCTCCGTGTGGAAGATGGTTTCTCCAAATCTTAGCATTGCTTAGTTGTCTGTGGTTCTCTGTCTATGAGCTTCTCTGTGCAATAGAAGGGACCATTACAGAAAACCATAATTGAAATCCAGAAAGCAAGTAATCGATCATGGCATACATCTACAACACAGCTTCTTCACCCAGAAGAGAACATAGAAAAAGAGGGGGGCAGGAAGATTGTCAGACCGAGAGGACCAGGAAAGCTTCTATAAAATTGTATCTTAGAAATGACAGAGAAGTTTTTAGTCAAGACACCTCAAGAGTATGCCTGTCTAAACAAGATCTGGAATAGAAAAATACACCAATCAACATGATGTCATAGAATGGAGAAATCATATGAAGGCCCCACTCATATCCAAAAAACTATTTCTAATCTTTTTTGGAGGGAGAGGACTCCCATACTGAGGTCCATACTACCTGGGTAGTTTGTCACCAGCAGTATATAAAAAGGGTTCTACTTTGTTCCTTGCCCCCGTCCCAGCATTTGTTATACATTTTCTTTTTAACTTAAAACATATTTATGCATGCACACACACACACACACACACACACACACACACACACACACACACACACACACACACACGGGCATGTGACTGTGCACATGTGCCTTGGTGCATGCATGGAGGGCAGAGAACAACTTACCAGAGTTGGCTCTCTTCTATAATGTAGGTATAGGTATTGAACTCAGGCTGTCAAGGTTGGTGCTAAGTGCATTTTACCCACTGAGCCACTTTGACAGCACTGTCCATTTTCTTGATAACTGCCATTATGACAATGGTAAGATGAAATTTCAGTGAAGTTTGATTTGCATTTCTCTGATGAAGAATGATCTTGAACACTTTTTGCTGGCTATTTGTACTTCATCATTTGAGGGCTGTTTGCTCATTTTATTGGTCTGTTTTTGATGTTTAGTTTACGGAATTCTTTCTATATTCTAGATGTTACTCTGTTGGATGCACAACTAACCAAGATTTCTCCCGTTCTGTAGGTTGTCTTCACTCAACTCACTGTGTCCATGGTTGCCCAGGAACCTTTTACTTTCCCTCAAGTTCAATTGTTTGTGCTATTTCCTGAGCAACTGGAGCCTACACAGAAAGTGACTGTGTGTGTGGATGTCTTGAAGCCCTTGTTCAACTCTTTTCTTGGTTTCAGTGTTTTGGGTCTAACATGAAGGTGTTTTATTCATTTGTACTTGATCTTTATACAGTGAGTGGTAGGGATATGCTTCCATTCTTCTACATGAAATACAGTTTGCTCAGCACCATTCATTGAAGAGTCTCTTTTCTCCTATTTTTGGCCCTTTTTTTTTTTTTTTTTTTTTTGTATTTTTGTTAAAAATCAGGTGGCTGTAGCTGAGTGCATTTCTTTCTGGATCTTCTGTTCTGTTGATCTAAGTATCTGTTTTGTGCCAGTAACATGCTGTTTTTTATTACTGTGACTCTGTAGTACAACTTGAAATCAGGTGTAGTGATAATGTTGTTACTGGTCTTTTTGCTCAGGATTGCTTTGGCTATTTGTGGTCTTTTGAACTTACATATGAATTTTAAGATAAATGTTTTCATATTTTTGTGAAGAATGACATTGGAATTTTAAAGGAGATTGCACTGAATCTGTGTATTACTTTTGTAGTATGGTCATTATTCTGATATTAATTCTTCCACTCCATGTATGGCTCCCTTTTTGAATAAAAGTATTTTCAGTAAGAAACATAACTTTTCAAAGTTTGGAGTTGTGAACCTACACACAATTTTTTGGAATTCTGCATTCTGATCTCATTGCCAGTCAAAATAGAGTAATATGGGACCAATTTGAAGTTTGAACTATATATTTATACTTTGTGAAGCAAGTGACACATGGCTTGGGTTGTTCTAGATTTTTGTGTAAGGTTTATTAAGGGAAAAATGGTTCTACAGAAACAAGAACATATAATGCACATCATTTGATGAATTCTGGCATTCATGTATATCCATGAAATCTCTACTGCAATCAAGATAATACAGATGACTATCAGCTCCAAAGTACCTGTATCCATTTCTGTGTCCATTCCTGTGTCCATTCCTGTGTCTATTCCTGTGTCCATTCCTGTGTCTATTCCTGTGTCCATTCCTGTGTCCATTCCTGTGTCCATTCCTGTGTCTATTCCTGTGTCCATTCCTGTGTCCATTCCAGTGTCCATTCCTGTGTCCATTCCTGTGTCCATTCCAGTGTCCATTCCTGTGTCCATTCCTGTGTCAATTCCTGTGTCCATTCCTGTGTCTATTCCTGTGTCCATTCCTGTGTCTATTCCTGTGTCCATTCCTGTGTCTATTCCTGTGTCCATTCCTGTGTCTATTCCTGTGTCCATTCCTGTGCCCATTCCTGTGTCCATTCCTGTGTCTATTCCTGTGTCCATTCCTGTGTCCATTCCAGTGTCCATTCCTGTGTCCATTCCTGTGTCTATTCCTGTGTCCATTCCTGTGTCCATTCCTGTGTCTATTCCTGTGCCCATTCCTGTGTCCATTCCAGTGTCCATTCCTGTGTCCATTCCAGTGTCCATTCCTGTGTCCATTCCTGTGTCTATTCCTGTGTCCATTCCTGTGTCCATTCCTGTGTCCATTCCTGTGTCTATTCCTGTGTCCATTCCTGTGTCCATTCCAGTGTCCATTCCTGTGTCCATTCCTGTGTCTATTCCTGTGTCCATTCCTGTGTCCATTCCTGTGTCTATTCCTGTGCCCATTCCTGTGTCCATTCCTGTGTCTATTCCTGTGTCCATTCCTGTGTCCATTCCAGTGTCCATTCCTGTATCTATCCCTGTGTCCATTCCTGTGTCCATTCCTGTGCCCATTCCTGTGTCCATTCCAGTGTCCATTCCTGTGTCCATTCCTGTGTCTATTCCTGTGTCCATTCCTGTGTCCATTCCTGTGTCCATTCCTGTGCCCATTCCTGTGTCCATTCCTGTGTCTATTCCTGTATCCATTCCTGTGTCTATTCCTGTGTCCATTCCTGTATCCATTCCTGTGTCCATTCCTGTGTCCATTCATGTGTTCATTCCTGTGTCCATTCCTGTATCTATTCCTGTGTCCATTCCTGTGTCCATTCCTGTATCCATTCCTGTGTCCATTCCTGTGTCCATTCCTGTGTCCATTCCTGTGTCCATTCCTGTGTCCATTCCTGTATCCATTCCTGTGTCCATTCCTGTGCCCATTCCTGTGTCCATTCCTGTGTCCATTCCTGTGTTCATTCCTGTGTCCATTCCTGTATCTATTCCTGTGTCCATTCCTGTGTCCATTCCTGTGTCTATTCCTGTGTCCATTCCTGTATCCATTCCTGTGTCCATTCCTGTGTCCATTCCTGTGTTCATTCCTGTGTCCATTCCTGTATCTATTCCTGTATCCATTCCTGTGTCCATTCCTGTGTCCATTCCTGTGTCCATTCCTGTATCCATTCCTGTGTCCATTCCTGTGTTCATTCCTGTGTCCATTCCTGTGTCCATTCCTGTGTCCATTCCTGTGTCCATTCCTGTGTCCATTCCTGTGTCCATTTCTGTGTCCATTTCTGTGTCCATTCCTGTATCATGTTTGTGAGGGGAACACATTATATGAGACACTGCTCCTAATTGTCACAAGTGCAGAGATTATTTTCAAACATGGCTTCTTTGTGGAACATAAAATCTCCAGAGTTTACTCATTTCATAAATGAAGCTTCCGCTTCCCTGAACTTTTCTGCTCCCACCCCTGGGAATTCCTTCCCTTCACCCAGGAACCTTAGTGTTTTAGATAGTGCACATGAGTGCAATTGTACATCCTTTGTCCTTGTGTAATTTACTTATTATTCATGTTTGTGTCATTCTTAGAATTCGTACTTGCAATTCATGGATGAGAATTGGCTGAAAGTCCTCAGCTTGAGAAGGATTTTGTGAATTCACACTCACATGGACAAATATGCAGTGGCTGTTCTTTGAAGGACACTTAAATATAGGGACATTTTGGCAATGGCAATGGAATCAAAAGCCACATCTTCCAGCTCACTGGGCTGCTGAAATGAGCATAAAATTGCCCATCTTTACCTCAAACCTTCACCGTCAGTTTTCACAAAAAATTTGAAAACTATTATTTGATATAAAGAGACAATTTGGTAAGTATTATTTATTTTAAGAAGAAATACTATACAATTCTAAAATTCAGGTGGTAAAATTTAAAATTCATAATTTTGAATAAAAAGCTACACATCAGTGTATTTACAATGTATAGTCATCCCCCACATATTTCTAAACATCTTTTTCATCCGCAAAGGAAACCACATAACCATTAAAGCAATCTCTTTATTATATCTTTTCCCCAAACAAATTCCAGCCACCAGCATCCTTTCTGTCCTTATGGATTTAGCCATTCTATATATAAATAACATTATGCAGCGTGTGACTCTTCTGTTTTGGCTATTTTCACTTAGCAAAAATGCAAGACCCCAAACTATAGAGGTACCAGAAGATGATGGGGAAGCCATATGCCATGTGTTTAGCAATAAATTATTTGGATATTAACCCAAAGGTATAGGGTGGGGCACAATAGACAAATGAGATTGCATCAAATTTGAAACTTCTCATAGCAAAGAAAACAACAGAGTGAATAAATCCTACAGAATGGTTAAAAATATTATATACCAAGTATCTGACAAGGAGTTAATATCCAGAATTCATGGGAAACTCAAAGAACTAAATAGCAAAAAAAAAAAAAAAAAATGATCCCATTAAAATGGGCAAATGACCTGTATAGTCATTTCTCAACAGAAGACATAAATGGCAAAAAGGTATATGAAAAATGTTCATGGTCACTAATCATTAGGAAAATACAAATTAAAACACAATCAGACATTGCCTCCTACCTGTTAAGAGGATGACAGATGGTCATTCTTGGTAAGGAGGGTGGGGGAAGGGAAGCACTGCGTACTGTTGGAAATACAAATTAATACAACCTTTATTGAAAACAGTATGGAAATTTCTGAAAAATTAAACAGAACTATAGACATTTACCACTACTCAGTAAGTATCCAGTAATCTCACACCTGGAAGTGAAGTAGCATGCCAAAAACTATCCTCACTCTCATGTGTATTGCTATATTATCACTGAAAGCCAAATGTCCATAAGGTGCTGAGTGAATAAAAAATATCATACAAACACTCGAAGGAATACTCTTCAGAATTGAAGAAAAGCAATCCTGTCATTTGGCACAAATATTGGTGAGGCTGGAGGAGACTATGTTAAGTGAAATAAGCAAGGCACAAAAGGGCAGATACCAAATAGTCTCATTCATTTGGACTTCAGAATGTAGATTAACTATATGATTTGTATAATATAGTCTCTTGCCTTATATTAAGTATCCCAAGATAGTGGCAACAGAACATTGGCCAAGCATTGGTGTTCTCTAAGTATGGGTCTTGTGCAGTTCCACAAATTACAGAGACACAGACTTCTTTCCTACTTGACATCTCCACATTCTCTGGCAGCAATGAGTGAAGATGTCTTCAAGATGCTCCAAGGACATCCGACTGATTACAGCTTCATGAGGGACCATGCCGGAGAGTGCATTCTCATGGAACTGTCCTTTGAAGTGACAGTCCAGCAGTGAAGGGCTTTACACCTCTTACTTTATTTAACAAAAAAATTTTATTGTATTTTTATTTATTTACTTATTGACTCTGTGTGTGTGTGTGTGTGTCTGTGTGTGTGTGTGTGTGTGTGTGTGTGTCTCTCTGTGTGTGTGTGTGTGTGTGTGTGTATCAGAAGACAACTTGCAGGAGTTGGGTTTCTCCTTCTACTACTCGAGTTCTAAGATCAAGCTTAGGTTGTCAGACTTGGTGGCAAGTACTTTTACCCATTGGTCTATCTTGTCGGTCCTATTCTTTTGTTGTTGTTGTTGTTGAAAAATAGGTTATAACTGGAATAAATGCTGCAAAAGTATGCACTGCTCTGACACCTCATAACAAGGAAACCTACCATATTTCAGTGGCTGTGCATGTCGATAAAGACTAGTCTTACAAAATTGAATATAGTTTGATTTCAAAGATACCTGGAAGACCCTGTTATGTCTCAGCCTTCTTCCTCTATCTGTTCATTTGTGTTAGCTTTAAAGATTTGAGATGCCAGCTTTGTTTTCTCTAATGTACATCTAAATATGAACTAACTGGTAGAAGCTTTTTTTTTTTCTGTAGTTGTCCTATAGTGAGCTTTTATGCCACCATTTGTCTAGCTATCTCACCTTGAACACACTAATCTGGTCATTAATGGGTTTTTGCTTAGTTTGAATTTATGATGTATAGCATGTGAACTCAGACAAGAGTGTGCCATGCACTTGGAAGCAGTGGAGGAAGTGAGAGATGAGAAATGCTGATGAAGAAAGGAGAAGACGTGGGCGACTGTGGAGATGGAAGCAAAGAAAGCTGAGTGAGGAGGAAGAGAAGGAAGAAGGATGGATTTGGAAGAAGATAGATGAGTTTCTGGAGAGACGGACTCAGAGAAGGTGACGCTTCATTCTCTTAGCAAAGGCCAATGTAGACTCTAATTTTCCCTTTCAATCCATCTATTTCTCCATCTGTGGTACATCACAGCATAAATAGTGCAGCATGGTACACTGCCCATGGGATGCCTTGGACAAAGTAGGTCTCCTCTCGAGCTTTCTCTTTGTTGAGATGGAGATTTGAATCTCTCTCCAGTTGATCCTGATTGCCAGCTTAATTGGATTGAGAGGTACCTAAAACATTAGCAAAACACACACCTGAGTGTAATTAATTAAAGGGCGATGACTCACTCTGAGTGTAGTCTGCACATATTATGGGGGCATAGATGGGATCTGAAGGGAAAACGAGAAAGTCTTGCACACACTTTCTCTGCCTCCAAACATCATGATACAAGTTGTTCTGGAACTCCTCATCCTCCCCTTGCTGATGAACAGTTTTTGTTTCTTATACATAAAATTCCGTTTCCTCATTGATATTCACTAGGAGAGAGAGAGAGAGAGAGAGAGAGAGGGAGAGAGAGAGAGAGAGAGACTATTGAAACTCAAAGGTCGATTATTTACCTACTCAAGGAGTGAAGGAGAAGGGACCATTTCTTGAGTTCCACATGGTTCTAATTTGAAAAGTGAATTAGTTAGTAGACAGCGAGCATAAGCATCAGTATTTGTTTTTTTTCCCATAGTCTAGAAGCTGGCACTGAAGGATCAAGCTGGTGCAAGTTCTGTGTGAGGACTTCAAGGGAGAGGCCTGTCAGCTTTATTCCTTAGCTTGTAAGTGCTGTCTTCTCTCCCCTTTCCTATCCTCAGATGCCTCTGTCCTGTATATAAGTCTGTATCCAGCATTCTCCTTTTCTGAGGACAGTGGCCATATATGAGGAGCCATGCTAAATTCAGCCATGTTAGAAATCCTGTGTTCAGATTGCATTCTGTGACCTTCGAGTTGTCGGCTTTTGCTGAAGGAGGTCTTGTCTTTAGGCTATCTTTGGATTGTTTACCTTTGAGAGAAATAGGGAAGTTCTTAAAGGGAGCTATTCAGAGGACTGTATTCTTGCCTAGGGGCTACGGCAAGTGAGATTGTAATAGAGCTTGTGGCATTCTTGCTATATAAAAACTGTACTCACTTTTCAATAAATTGGGCCTTGATGTCTTGCTCTCATACCCCAAGTGTCTCTGTCTCTTCCAATTCACACGCCCTCTTTCAAGTGAACCCTGGTTTGATATGCCCTGCAAACTGGGACAGTCATGTTAGATTGAGAAAGACACTGGTCATATTGGACTGAATCCCTCTTTAATGTTCTTTATTTATTTGCTTATTTATGCTATATTGTAATGACTCCATATCTAAAACCACTCACATTCCAAGATATTTGGTGTTCTACATGCAGATTCTTTTGGAGGATACAGTTCAATTTATAATACCGTATTACACGTTGTAACCTAGAGTTTTTGAAGTGTTTAGAGTTTATTATTTTGAAATTATTCTGTTGAGGCCATAGGTTAAAACTAAGGTCAGAGTTTTTCATACAACAAATGATACAGTTCTAGAAGATGCTAACACAGATGAAAGAAGGGAATAGAAGCCAAGGCATGGATCAGAGGAAGGGAAGTCGTCTACGTGGTTATAGAAACATGCATAACCTACAGTGCTGGGATGAGGCAGAATCTGCACTCTGGAAGGAAGAAGTCATTCAAGGTGACACTTTAGGAGATGTTAAAAATGAAGAGTTTGGGACCCATGGACTCAGAGTATCACATGCAGTGTTCAGAATGAATTAATATAACAAAAATTTCTTCTTGTGTGTCTGAAATTATAATGTTTTCTTTAAAAAAGTTGAGCTGAATATTAGAGGCATTCACCAATACCATCCACAAAAATTATGGCTTGTGTATCCACATTTCTTTGCAGGAAAAAAAGTCTCTTTGCTCAACCATGTTCATAGCAGCCTTAATCATAATAGCCAGAACATGGAAACAGCCTAAGTATCCATCAATAGAAGAATGGATAAAGAAACTGTGGTACATATACACTATGGAATACTACTCAGCTATTAAAAACAAGGAATTCCCGAAATTTGTGGATAAATGGATTGAGCTAGAAATGATCATAATGAGTGAGTTAACCCAGAAGCAGAAAGACTCAAATGGTATATACTCACTTATATCTGCATATTAGCCCAAGGGCATGTCCCACAAAAGCCTTCACTTACCAGGAAACTGAGACTGAGGGGAGGACATTCTATTGGGACTCTAGATGAGAGAATCATGGGAGAATGGCAAGGTAGAAGGATCCAGAGGGTCCTAGAAACCTACAAGTAGAACATTATGACAGGCAGATTTGGGCACAGGGGTCCCACTCAAACTAAGGCACCAGCCAAGAACAATACAGGCGGTAAGCCTTAAACCCCTACCCAGATCTAGACAATGGACAGAACACTCTCCACAGTAGAGTGGAGAGTGGGATATTACTTTCTCACATACTCTGGTGCCTCAACTTTGACCATGTCCCCTGGAGGGGGAGACCTGGTGGCACTCAGAGGAAGGACAGCAGGTTACCAAGAAGAGACTTGATACCCTATGAACATATACAGGGGGAGGTAATCCCCCTCAGGAACAGTCATAGGGGAGGGGAATAAGGGGAAAAGAGGAGGGAGGGAAGAATGGGAGGATGCAAGGGATGGGATAACCATTGAGATGTAACAAGAATAAATTAATAAAGGAAAAAAAAGAAAAAAAAGAATATGCAAGCAATATTGTGCAGCCTTGGTTTGAGTTTTATATAATGGCTTCCACTGCCTTGGTGGATTGTTTTCTCAGTTTGGAATTTTTTTAGAGAGCTGTAATTAAAGTGTATGGGTTTTCTAAAAAAAAAAAAAGTTTCTTGCTGTAAGTAGCAAGAAGATAGAGGTGTGTGTGTGTGTGTGTGTGTGTGTGTGTGTGTGTGTGTGTGTGTGTGTTTCTACCTTGCCCATCAGTGCATCTTCCAAACCAGTATTAATAAGGAATGGAAGCTCCTTGTTACATGTCAGTTCAATCCTATGTGGAACACTGGGAACGGCAGATACAGATGGCATTCAGGATCAGTGGTTGACTTTTACATATCTCTAAGCATCCGAAAGTCTAAATTTAAACCACCTGCTTGCTTGTTTCCACATATCATTTCTTCACTTGCCCTTTCCTAGAAAATGAATGAGACTGTCACTGGGCATGCCTGAGACCAGATGGGCTTCTGGGTTCTTGGCTACTGAGTTAAGAATTGAAGAAGAACTCATAGCTGACAGTGAAATGCTTAGTCCAAAAGAAAAAGAAAAATAGAAAGATACACTGCTCCAGCAAGACGGCTCACAAGCCAGCAGTTCATTTTAATGAGTCTCTGGAGTGAAGAGCTTTAGGGGCAGGGCTTGGCTGGTCCCCTTTTCTGATTGACATGTGGACTGTTAAATAACTTTTCATGGTCTGCTTGCGTCTGAGCCACATTTCCCTATATTTTAGGTATATGTTTCCTGTTAGGCATACACATAAGATGATAAGTATATTGTTTCTCCTGACAGGTCACTTGGAGGGCAGATTGGCCCACAATGGCCTTGTGCTTATCACTAAGTTTAAGCTGGATTGCTAATCTTTTTATACAAGGAGGTGCCTGACCATGGAGAGGAGGTACTTGGTTTTGGACTACTTAGATGGGATGGCCAAGGGGAGGTACCTACCCTGATCACTGGGCTTTTCCCTTCTTTCTTGCCCCAAGGATTTTGTTTAGGATATTTTCTCTAGGTTTTCCAAAAATCAGGCCATAGATAAAAAGCAAAGGAGGTCTGGAGTGTGGGGCCCAGAACTAGACTCTTGGAGACACCCTGAGAAGAAAGCATCGATGGGGAAGGCGCACGTTTTAAAGGGCTTATAGATCTGGGATGAAAGTTGGTTGGACGAGCTCATGACGCATGTCCCAAATGACAGCTTCCCTTCACCCAGTTGGGTTCTTCTGCTAGACAAGTGGATCAGTTCACTTGAGTACTCTTTCTCTCTTTATATCTTAAAGAATATGGTAAGTGGCAGTGATCAGGGATAGCAGCAGACATGGAAAGGGCCACTCCAAATAAAATATTAACTAACGGAGCTCTGCTGTGTAAGTGGCTTGATGCATGGTAAATTGCATTTGCAGCTGGCCAAATGGAAAGTGATATATGCTGGGCACAAGAATAATAAATACAAAGAGAGATCAATTGAACTGAACTAAAGTGGTAGGGCTTTGAAAGACGACTTAGAGTTATATCTTCCAAACATGGCTGAAAAAAAAAGGACTCAATTAAAAAGTAAATTGGAAAACTATAAAGTAGCTGACACAAATACAAGGTTAAGTTTATGGAAGTTATAAATGCTAAACAGGTTCCCTCTCCGATTCCAATATCTGCCCACTCTCTGCCTCTCGTTGCATTTTCCATTTCTTTTTATGAGTATTATTACTCAACGGGAGAACAATCAGTTTTATCAAAGCTGTTCATTGCAAAGTTTGTGTCAATAATTTTTATTGAAATAGGATGAAAACAGAGGAGTTTGTGTCCACAAGCGTGAATAAATAGGAATGAAAAGCAAATTATTATGCTGCTATCAGAGTACCAGGAGAAGCCTTTGAACTAAAGGGGAAAAAAAGAAAAAACCCTCTCTCCCTATGGAAGAAAGAGGGGATGTGCTTCCTTTCAACATCTGTTACAGTCAGGAAAGGGCCCGACGATCCCATGGCTTTGAACAGTCTCTGTGAACAGAGCTTTGTGTCAGGCTCCGAGCTTGGCAGTTCAATAACGACTTTGGGGTAGACAGTCTCTCTCTCTCTCTCTCTCTCTCTCTCTCTCTCT
This sequence comes from Acomys minous, assembly GCF_964271855.1. NCBI lineage: Eukaryota > Metazoa > Chordata > Mammalia > Rodentia > Muridae > Acomys > Acomys minous. The sequence continues at coordinate 182,939,743 of NC_140483.1, read as the reverse complement.
CTCTCTCTATATATATATATATATATATATATATATATATATATATATATATATATATATATATATGCTCTTGTGGAATATAAACCTCCAGGGGCCTGGTAGAGAGGCAAATGACATGTTATCATTCTGATTTCAAGGCTTAGGAACTGCAGGCATGCTACACCCTAGTGCCATGGAATTTTTGGATGGGAAAGACTGCTTGGAGAAGAAAAGCTCTCTGTCTCTGTCTCTCCTCTCCCTTCCTGCTTAGATAGATGCCATGCCACTGGGAAGTAAGTGCTTCTAGACAGGGACATGTGTTCCATTATGTTTGGATCACCAGCTTTCTAGTGCACACTGGTACCCACTGCCACCTGGCAAGTGGGTCCTCCTCTTGTTTATTTGATTGCCTCCAAATTTACACCTGATGAATTGAGGGCAATCACAAGAGTACTAAGCTTGCTAGGATCTATTTTAAAGTCTATCAACATGGTTGTGATTAAAAGAGTAATACTGAAGAGCATGTGGACTTCCTGTGGCCTAGGACCAAAACTTCCCACACCTACTTGAATATAGCATGAGGAAAACAGAGGTGGAAGGCTTGGACTCCCTGCTTGCTGGTTTGAAACCTCAGGATGTTGCACAGATGTTCTGATGTCTTCTGTGTATTGCTAGTGACCTTGATACACTGTCTTAGAGATTTACCACTTACTTTAGTTATGTAGACATGTGTGTTTGACTGTGTGTGCATATGCATCTGTATATGCAGGGGCCCATGGAGGCCCACAGTATCAGATCTCCTGGAGATGGAGTTTCAGGTAGTTGTGAGCCATCTATCAGGGGTACTGGGTCCTTTTCAATACAGGTTGCCTTTATCTTAACCTCTGAGCCATCTAGCCAGCACCTTGATCTATCTTTTTAAAAAATTATATATATATATTTTATTAATTTATTCATATTACATCTAAATTGTTATCTTTTTAATCAAGCAGCGAAAGTCAAACTCATCCACCACTTTTTAAACTGAAATTCAATGCGAGGCAGCCCTTGATTTACAAGTGTGAAATGACTGAAGTACAGCAAAGCCACACAAACTGATTTGGTCCCAGATACATAGGGAATGGGTGAGTGTCACTTATGAGCCAGCAGTAAGGATTCACTGGTTCTGCACAGTAGCGATCATATGTGCATATTGTGCCTAGTTAGTGAACTGGTCACTAAGTTTTAAAAGGTAAACAATATAAAACATATATGTCTAGGGTTTTTTTTTTAATGGAAAACAGTCAAACTCACAATATTAATGGCACAGACTAGAGAGCAGAGGGCAAGTGGGATACTGATAAAACAGCAAGCTTCACTCACAAAGTGAATTCATTTTGAACATCTAATATCCAACATGGCGGTTAGCGTTAGCGATAATGCATATCTGAGATTTGTTAATGGGGCCGAGTTTACAAGTTCTCAGCATGCATGCGGTGATAATCATGTTGAGGTGAGGGATCTGTCAATGAGCTTGAGTATAGCAATTAATTTCAAAATGTATGTGCATAAAAATTTGCCTTATGTATCTTAAGTGCACTTGTCATTCCGTATCTGACAACTCCGTGCTGGTGAATTCAATCAACTATCGATAGGAAGTACTGGGGAAAACTTTCGTTTACGCTGACTGTGTAGGCTGTTTGGGCCATCCCTCCCTAAACAATTCAGCCTAATAACTCTTTACATAGCTTTTTACATTTTTTTAGGCATCGTAAGTAGTCTAGAGGTGATTTGGTGTATTTGGGTCATATGAACACTTACCCTTTCGCATGAGAATCTTGACCATGCACTCTACCAGAGGAGATTCTGGAAAGTAAGCCCCTGAAGGAATCAAGAAGGGAAATGCATCTACCATTTTTTTTTTTGGTCAGTCATATGCGCTTCAGCTGAAAGAGAAACGAAAGAATATGAGAAGACTCGTAAAAATTGCATTGCAGCAGCTTCATTTACAAATGCTTGGTATGTGCTGCCACATTCTCAGAGCCGGCCTATTTCTTTCATTTACACTTCCTGCCTGGCTCCTGTGGGCTTTTAAAATTGTTACCCCCAATTCAAAAGTAGCAAACGTGGTCCCTTGCCTGACTTTGAAGATCCCTCTCTGTGAGTTTCCTCTCCAGCCCCCGGCCCCTTGGTAATGAGCTGCTTGACAGCAATGGACGCTTGAAGGCAGCGGAGGTTCAGATTCAAGAGCAATTGTCAAGTGTGCTCTATGCGCCAGCCACAGCAGCTTCTCCAGAAAGGCTAAGTCTTACCTGGTGTGCTCATGGCTTGACATTAACTTTGAACTCTCATGCCTGCGGTCAGCATTTGCCGGCCACCAAATCCTCCCAATTCTAATTCTTATAATACAAATTTGTGACCAGATTGGCTGAGCTAAATAATCTTAATTTCTTTTTTTTTTATTTAATTGACTTATTCAGATTATATCTCAATTGTTATCCCATCCCTTTTGTCCTCTGTTCCTCCCTCCCTCCGGCTTTCACCTTATTCCCCTCCCCTATGTCTGTGACTGAAGGGGACTTCCTCCCCCACTATATGGCCATAGCCTATCATGTCTCATCTTGGTAGCCTGCTTATTCTTTCTCTGAGTGCCACCAGGCCTCCCCACCAAGGGGAAGTGGTCAAATATAGGGCACTAGAGTTCACGTCAGAGTCAGTCCCTGCTCTCCACACAACTGTGGAGAACATCCTGTCCATCGGCTAGATCTGAATAAGGGTTCAATGCTTACTGCATGCATTGAGATTGGTGTGCTCAATCTTCACCTCTTGAATTTAATTTAGGAAGACACAGCAAGATACCTTTCCCCAGTTCTGCCACAAGTCTGCCTTTACAGCACTCTGCCAGCTGGATTAAGAGGCAAAGACCTCGAAGAGCCACTGTCACTGCTGATTAAAAGGTAAGATGCTTATAAGGGAGGAGAAGGTTCAGTTGCTGGCAGTCTGTGCGTGGCTTCAGGGATAAGCAGCACTGCCTGTGTAGACAGTGGTGAAACCAAGCTTGTGCTCTAGGTGCAGAGGTGGTCCTCAGCCTGAGGTGATAGGAGATGCAGCACTGTGCACCCATCCCCTGTGCTTTCTCATATTTGCCTTGATTCCTTGGTATAAAATCCTATCTTTCTCCACAAAACCTCCATAACCCTACATGAATAGCATGCTACATATTGGAATAAAGCCTTATCTTGAAAGGGTAATATTATGGAGAAGATGTGTCGGGATGGTAAGTAGGAAGGGGGATGAAAACAAAGCGATAAGACCTGTACATGTGCATGCATAGACTGGAAAAGGAAGCATTGAAGGCAGAAAGAAAGTGTAAAACAAAATTAATCATGGCAAGCCCATCCAAAAAATATAAATATATTATGTTCTTTTTTGCAAGCCACACATACAAGTTCTATATTTTCTGAGTATCCATATTTACAAAGAAAAGATGAGAAGGTGCGGTGAGCAAGCAGGCAAGTGGCTACACTTTGGAGACTATGCACAGATCTCCAGGGACTGAGGGACTTTTCTGTGGATTAGCCTGGTGGCCCAAGGCCAGACCCACCTGTGCTCCACATTGTGTATCCCTCTAACCTGGGAATCACCACCACTGGTGATTTTTTAGTTCTCAGTTCAGTCCTTAGGTCGCTGTGAAGTCACGGCGGTCCTGCTGATCAGACATGGTATGTGTTCCATGCCTGCCATCTTGGCCCAACATAGTTGCCCTCTGAGAGGCTCCACTCAGTGCGGGATCAGGACAGATGCTGGTACTTGCTGCTGGACTCCAGGTGAGAGTGGTATGGAAGAATGGGGGTATGGAAGGACCCCTAGGGTTCAGGGACCCCACAAGGAGACCATTAAGGCCGGTGTGTCTGGACCCAGGGGGCCTGCACAAACTGTTGCACCAACCAAGAATTATGCATGGGCTAAACCTAGACCCCTGTTCAGATGTAGTCAATGGACAGCTCATTCTTCATGTGGGGAGAGTGGAGACTGCCTCTGACATGAACTCTGGTGCCCCTGATTTGATGACTTCTCCTTGGTGGGGAGGCCTGGGGGCCCACAGAGGAAGAGGATCCAGGCTGTCCTGATGAAACCTGATATGCTATGGTCATATGGTGGGGGAGAAGGGGCCCTTCTTTCAGAGGTTTAGGAGATGGGAATAGTGCAGAAGATGGAGAGAGGGTGGGAACAGAAAGATCCAAGTGAGGGGATAACAGTTGGGCTGTAATCTGAATAAAGCATAATAAATTAAAAATAAAAATTGAATAAAAGAGAAAAAATGGAAGCAGCTAGGAAAAAAAAAAGGAATTCTCTATTTAATGTTCCTTCTCTTTTCCTGGGCTCTGGGAAACCATTCATATTTTTACCAAATCTGTAGATTTGTATTTTCTGTAATATCTTATTTTAACAATGAAAAAGTATGTGGTCTTTCAGACTGTCCTCTTTCTAATTTAACAGTGTCTCTTTGTAACTTGATTGCTCATTTAAAAAAATCATTAAATGGCATTTTATCATCTGGAAAAATATAATAGGAAATATTTAATTTTATATAGTAAACATTTTATAATCCAACATAATAAATATGAAATTTTCTAATGTAATAATCTCTATATTTTCATGTAACATCTATAAAATCGGTATGGGCCATTTTAGGCTTGGAGCCTATCTCACTCTGTATTCAACACCACAGTTAAGGGACCTGATAGAGGCTGGAAAGAGGACTCAGGATTAAGAACAGCTGATGCCCTTCCAGGTTAAGGTTCCAGCACCCACATGGTAGCCTACAACCATCTGCAATTTTACTCTAGGAGACCTGCAGGCACATGTATGGTACACAGACACAGATGTAGGCAAAACACTTATACAGATAAAATACAAATAAATAAATGTTAAGAAAAGTAACAAATGTGACAAACATCTGGGGTGAGTGGTTGCCGTATTGGATGAACCCTTTAGAGGTGGCTGACTTGTGGCATAGGGTCCGGGTGTGCAGAATCTGGAGTGATCCCTAGATGTGGATGTTCTGTAGGAAGAGGGGGGTATGACCTTGGGTGAGTTTGTCCTCTTCAGCTGAGGACAACAGTCTGGTGTGTGTGTGTGTGTGTGTGTGTGTGTGTGTGTGTGTGTGTGTGTGTATGACTAAGCCATTCAACCTAGAAAGTGGCTAGTATGAAGCAATACACACTCATCCCATTATTCGGGATGCTCATTTTTTGCAAACTCAGTCTTAAGATTCAAATATCCCTGTCCAGTTTTAGGCTCGTTCACATTTTCCTCAATGTTTCTTATTATTTATCAGTATTTCCTGAATGGTTATAGGCAATTAAAGTGGAATCAAATTTTATTATAGGTGGTATAGAGGCAAATAATTTTCTTTTCATAGTAACATATTGGTTGTATGTCAAGCCCTAATGTAGTTACTACATAAGATTTCACAGATTCTGTGACTGTGGAAGAGATTAAAATGGAAATTTAAGTGGACATTTAAAATGGATTCTAGTTTTATTAAAAGTAAATAACTGTTTATTACTATGCTACGGATAGAACCAATGCAGCAACTCAGTTTGGTACCATTTTCTTGGGTGACGTCATTTTTCCCTGACTTAAAGCGCTGACACATTGACACATTGACAGCTCCATTTATATCTTTAACTTAAACCTCTCTTGGAGTTTAGGCTCTTATATCTGACTGACTACTTGACAGTTCCTCTTAGATGTCTCACAACCTCCTTAAATTTACTCGATTCAAAACTGAACTCTTATGCTCTCTTAATACAAACTCCTCGACTATGTCTATTCTTAGCCACTTTGCTAATCCCGGTACTGCACAGGCCGGAAACCTGGACACCTTCCTTCGACTCTGTTTATGTTCCCTGAGAATCCCAGGGCTCCTTTAGTTTTCTCCAGTGCTGGAGATTGACCCACCTACGAGTTCCTTTTATATTTGCCAACATATTGCTGGAGTCTATCTTTGCACTGCCTCCACCACTGGCACTGTAGGTTTAGCCCTCAGCCCGTCTCTCCTGCCCTGACCTGGTACGGTCTTCAATGCTCTCTCAACTTCCTCTCCGCTGTTCAGCCTGCCCTTTGTCTAGCATCTGCTTTGGTTTAGGTACGGTTCCTGTATGTGCCTCAGGGTTTCATGTGCTGAGGATAAACTGCCCAACCGTGGCCGTGCTAAAAGGTGCTGGGGTCTTCAAAAGATAGATAGACCTTCATGGGAGGTCCTTCGGTTATTAATTAGCTACCCTGGTTGCTCATAGGTGTGATTGTTAGAGAAAGCATGGCCCCTCAGTTGCCTTCCAGTTCCCTGTTAATTGCATCTTTCTCCTGCGTATGCCTTTCCTGCCCAGCGGATTGCTTCTTGCTTTACCAGAGGCCAAATGGGTGCAGCTGCTGGATCCTAAATGTTCTCCTTTCTGAACTGTAAACTAAATAAACTTCTTTTGTGTGTGTGAAGTTATTAAATCACAAGTATTTTGTTAAAATTACAAAAATAGACTAATGTAACAACCAAGTAATATTTTTAAAGCATAGCTTTGATATAATTCTCTTGTTTTTTCACTTATTAATCAATCGGTTATCCTTGCGTTTTAGCTAAGCCCAAGCTGTTCAGCAGGGACCGGAAGGCCACTTTTGTATCTTCCTCCTTTATGTTGTACCATTGCTTTTCCTTGCCCACTGGGCTCTTTTGGGGAGACTGTTTCTGTTGCCCTTGGAACTCAGGGCCCTTGAACTTGCTGTCCCTTTAAATATCCTTGTCCTGGCTTGTGATCGGGTAACTCTCGATATTATTTTCTCTTCATGTCTTTGATTAGTCTAGGAAATCATAAATTTATTTATTTGCTTATTATTTATAAACGAATATGTTTATCATTTCAAAAGCATTTTCAGTAAATTAATAAGTAGAAAGAATCCACTTAACAAAAGATTAATGCCTTCCAGAACTATTTTGTTTCTCTTTAGTGGAGCTCTTCACCTTACTTGTGAGGAAGAATCAAGCTGTATTTCTGTGCGGCCCTTCAGGCAACACCCATTCCTGCTTCCTGCCATATGGTGAGTTATCAGCAGGTCTGTGAAGGTTTATCAGAGGTGTGGTACATCTCTGGCCAATGCAGCACTTTCTAACACCTTCTGTCTGAGCCTAGGATGCCTTAACTTGTTGCCCCTCAAACAGGGCTGTTCCTTAGGACACAGTTCACATCTCCACACAGGCAGCTGATGCTCCCCTGTGCTCCTCTCCCCAGTATAGATGGAAATATGTGGTATGGGCTTCGGCTTTTCCTAGTGCTCAGGGCTGCCCAGCCTGACTGGGTGATTAGCCAGGGACCAGATACCCCCTGTTGGCTCTTCTCACCATCTTTCACTCACTAGAATGGCAGACTGCTGTTACTCCATTACTGAAAACTTTTCCTTCATATTTCTTGATCATTGCTACTGTTAGTCTAGACACACATTTTATTCTTTCTCTTCTTTGGGTGGGGGAGGGGGATTGACTGTGTTTCTAAAGTCTTGCAAATTTAGCAGATTCTAATTTGGTATGCACAGAATTTTTTTACATAAATATACAAGTTATATTATCTGTATGTAAGTAAAAAGATATCTGTATATATTTTGTCACATTTCCAGTGATAATATATCTTGCTTTTTTCTATTGATACATTTTAATCCATAGAATTTCCATATAATGGTGACAATAATATGTACTTTTTAAAAACATTCTGATCTCAGTAGAAATGCTTCTAGTGTTTTATTATTAACTGGGACATTGATTGATATACCTAGTCTTTACTATTTCAGGGATGACTTTCTCTTTTTCCACTTTACTAAATATTTTTAATAGATTTATTTCTGTGAAAGAATGACTGTCTTATTTTACTATTAAACATTTAATTTTATTTAAAATAACTGACACAAGAAAGCATATACATCTCTTGTGCGTAGCATGATGTTTCCAAGCAAATGCATATTGTTGAACAATTAAATCATGCTAACTCACACCTGATGCAGTTAACGAGTTTGTGATGAGATCACTTAAGCTATACTCTGCATTATTTAGTAATATGATATATTTATCATTGACTAGCAATGATGCTGGTCAATAGATGTCTTAACTATTCCTCTTATCTGTCGTTTTCCACATGCTGACTACCATCTCCCTTTCCTAGCTTTCTGCCACTGTGGGTCTTGTAAACTAACATTCCACTCTACTTCTGTGAGATGAATATTTCATAGTTACATATATAATTCATTTCATATAATATTTGTCATTCTGTATCTGGCTTATTTCACTTAACACAGTGTCTTCTATGCCGATCCATTGTTGCAACTGACAGAATGTTTTCTCCTTTTAAAAAATATCAAATAAACACACACACACACACACACACACACACACACACACACACACAGAATATACTGTAGCCATTCATCTTCTGGTGAACTTTTGGTCTGTATAGATTGTAAATTATGCTGAAAAGAGTGCTGATATTTATTTGACATATTTAGTAGTTGGATTGTTGGATCATACGGTAATTTCATTTCAAAGTCTTTGAGGAAAGTCTAAACTGTATTTCTTTACACAAATATGCCTGTATTCATTTATACTTATACCAAGTACATGTAAAAGTTCTCTTTTATTTACACCTTTTCAAACGTTTGTTATATGTCATATATATGTTGTTAAACTAGTCCATGTAACGATAACTAGTCCACCGACCAGTCCAGCTGGTCAGTTATTGGGAGGCCGAGGGGGGTCGCAACCTGTATTTAAAGAAATGGGCGAGAGAGAGACATAGAGCTCAAGCGAACAGTTGCTTGTCAAGAGCCATTTATTGAAGGTAATGGCAGGCTTTTTAAAACCTGCTTTAGTGAGGGCGGGGGTACGCAAGGAGAGTAGTGGAAAAGTACAAAATCTTCTGGGTTGAGCCCCGGGAACATTTGCAAGGGGAGGGGTCTTTCAGGTGAGACAAAGCAGGATATCTCTGTGGTTATCTTAGGATCAGATCGCTGTCTTCTCAGGACTAAGCCGGATGCCTTGCATACCTAATGAGTGGCCCAGCAGGATGTTTGCTGCAAATACTGAATGGGTGGGGGTCGGCCTCAGGCCTTTTGGTCCCTGGCATGTTGTAACTAAATTTATACTGTAACAAGTGTGGTTTGAATACGCAGTTCCCTGGTGACTGATTAATTCTAGCTTTTTTTCCAAAGATTCTCCAACCACTCAGGTTCTTCTCTTCAGACCTGCCTACTTAGATCCACTTAATGGTTTTTTTTTTAAAGAATAAAATTATTTGTTTTTTTTAAAAGTAAGACAATCTTTGTTTTATGGGTATGTGTTTTTTTCCCACATGCAAGTGTCTGCATCACAAGCACACCTAGTGCCTGCAGATCCAGAAGAGGGCACCGAATCTCCTGGAACTCAAGTTAAGGACAGCCATGAGCTGCCATGTGAATTCTGGGAACCGACTCTGCATCCTCTGAAGAAACAGGAGATGCTCTTAACCACAGAGGATCTCTCTGGCCCATGAATGGGCTAACTCATTTGAGTTCTCTACACATCTTGACACTAAGCTGTACCAAATGCATATGCAACTATTTTATTCTTACAGGTTCTTGTTCATTCTGCTGACCGTTTACTTTGTGGTGCAGAAACTTCTGGTTTGATGCAGCCCTGTTTGCTTAATTTTGCCATTATTGCCTGTGCTGTTAGACCAAGACAGCAGAGATTTTTTTTCTCCTATGTTTTCTTCTAGTAGTTTTAAGTCTTTTAAGTGTTTAGTCAATTTGAGTGTATTCAAAAATGTAGTATGAAGTAATGTTCTAAGACATTCTTTTACATACAGATATTTAGCTTTCCCAACATCACTTACTAAAGACACAGTCCCTTCCTACTGTATATTCTTTTACAGAATATACATTACAAAGGAGCAGTTGGCTGTAAAAGTATGAATCTCTACTATACTGGTCTTATGGGTCTCGTGCTGATCTCATGGTGTTTGACTTTGTTGCATATTTTGAAGCCAAATAATATTATGCTACAAGTTTTGTGCTTATACTTCAAAATAGCTTTGGATATTTCAGACTTTTGTTGTTTATTATATATTTTAGGGTTTCTTCCCTATGTACATGGAAAATGCCGTTGGAATTTTGACAGGGAGAGCTGCCCCATTTTAGGTACAATTCATTTCCTTGCAACTTCTTCCTTTTGGCTCTATTTGATAAGTAAGTCTGTTTCAGGCCCATGATTTTATATCTGAGGTCCTGCTGCGTGTCTCTGTTCTCCAGATTCCCCCTACTGTCCCAGGTACACTTGACTCTCAGCCACTTCATCATAATGTGGGCATTTCAGGACCTACTCCAGGTGTTGATGGAGTTTTAGGCTTGTGGATGGTTTGCTTTATGGATCTACTTATTTTCCTTCCCAGAAAGAATATATGGGATTTTTGTTAGGGTCCCAAATTCTTCACAGATATATAGTGAATAGTCCTTCGACAATATGAAGTCTGTTTGAGGATAATATTGATCGTAGCAGGTGACACCCTGAGGTAGGGGATATGATATCCAAGCTTTCCAGGTACCATGGATTCTTGGAGGGGCTCTAATTCTCAAATTCATTTTTCAAACCTTAGATTTATGAAAACAAATTATATTCTTGACAAAGCATAAACACTGACCTATGAGGTATGTTTTAAAAAAGTTGCTGTAAGAGATTTTGAATGTTCATAGCCTCAAAATCCATGAAGCAAAATTAAGAAATGGCCCCAAAACTTGACAGAGGTAAAATATGTCTTGCCTGTGGGCATCTGTAGCAGAGCTATTGAACAAACCTAGATGGTTCTTACCTGTAAACCGTGTGAATTACTCGTTTTTGACAATCATAACACTGTAATTTCTGTTTGGTTTTATTGCCATGCCAACAAATTTCTCTCTGGAGTGAATAAATAGGCGACTTTCAGAGTCGCCATGGTTTCTTTTGGAACAACTGAAAGCATAAAGAAAAGATTATAAACTTCTCATCTTTATTTTTGCTACCTTAAAAAAGCTTGAGAGACATTTCAAGCTGCTTCCTGGGTGTTTACCATTGACTGTCTACCCTCCCCCTGCCCCCCCATCTCCCCTCCCCCCACACCCCCTCCCCCACCACATCTACCTTCTTTTCAACGTTTGTTTTTTCCTGAGATGGGTTTGTTTCCCATCTCATGGCTATGGAGAGTGGTCAGCATCACAGAATTTCCTGTGTGCTCCTAAGACACAACTAGGATCTATCATTGCTGAGTGGGAAAATAGCCTTTCTAATGACATCTATGTTTCCAGTGCCCCCTTTTCATCATTTTCAATATGATACAAACACAAATGTATGTGAGACAGTTTATGGGGACCCTCTCTAGTTGAAGGCACTCCTTTTATAACCCACTTCTTCACTGGTGGTTAGAATGAGGAAAGAGTGCAGCTACTTGGTCCACGGTAACCTTTAGGAGAGAATCCTTTAGTCGAAAACCAACAAGACCAAAGAAGTTCTTCCTCCAGCACCACAGAACATTGACTGAGTCACAGACAGGGTTAACTAGCTCTTAGAGGCCTCCTAATAAATAAATACATTTTCCTGTTTTAATCCACATTACTTTGGCTTTTCTGTTATTTGCTTCTGTTGCTATATTTCTCCATGGTAAAGCGCCTTGCCGTTACCATCCACTCTTGTTGCTGCTTGTTTGGAGTGTTGTTCTTGTTCTTCTGTTCAGTCTGGTCTTGAACTCTTGTCTCATGTGGGATCCTTGACTTTGCTTCTAGAGTAGTTGGGGTTAGAGGTGTGTTTTAGTTACCCATGCAGCTTAGCATCGCTATACTCCAGACTGGACATTCCTGTTCCTCCTGTTCCCGGTTGCTCACTGAAGCCTAGGAGTCTTTTTTATAGGCGGCCCTTTAATCTGGCCTCACTCTTTTTTCATCACTAACATAAACCACCATTTGTCAGTATGATAACAATACTTATAATAGCTACTTGCAGTTCTGTAATCTTCCCACCTTATTTGTTTTAATACTTTTAAGTAGATGAAAGAAGTCATTTACTCTTTTATACACATCCCTAATAACCTCACAAGACAAAGGAAACCTCTGAGAATGCCACTCAAGCCTTTTGCCAGATTTTACCAACTATTGCTGCAGGGTCTTCCCCGCCCCCCCACCCCCACCCAAGAACAACTATTGAAGATGCCTTTTCAGAATTCTTTAGTTTCAGCTCTCTTAGTTTTAACGTCTTTGACTGTGCTCAGATGTCTTCTGCCATTTTTCTTTTGTCTTTTCTGTCTCTGAAACCTACCTCAGTATTGTTTAAAACTCAGCTGGTGTGGCTAGAAAGTCAGTTACTTTGAGAAGGTGACTTCCAGGACAGCATGAAACACTGAGAATAAGTTCAAATCTAGCCAATAGGCAGCTCATTCTTCACGATTGTGGGGAGAGTGGGGGACTGCCTCTGACATGAACTCTGGTGACCCCGATTTGCTCACTTCCCTTTGGTGTGGAGGCCCAGAAGTACACAGAGGAAGGGGAAACAGGCTATCCGGATGAGACATGATATGCTCTGGTCATATGGTGGGGCAGGAGTCCCCTTCTGTTGGAGGTCTAGAGGAGGGGAATAGGGTGGAAGAGGGAGGGAAGGGGGAATGGGAAGGTACAAGTGAAGGGATGATAATTGGGATGTAATCTAAATAAATTATAATAAATTAAAATAAAAAATAAGCCTTTCCGCTCAGCTGTTCTCCTGCAAAGGAGGCAGCCATGCCACCCAGCCAGAATGGCATGACCCTGAAGCCCCACTTACACAAGGATTGGCAGCAGTGAGTAGACACTTGGTTCAACCAGCCAGCATGCAAAATCCACCAACGCAATGCTCTACGGGGGAAAGCATGCCGCATTGCCTGTAGTCCCGCCTTCAGTCCCATCAGGCCCATAGTGAGGTGCCCCACACTTAGATACCACACCAGGGTCCAAGTTGGCAGGACATTCAGCCTGGAAGAACTCCAGGTGGCTGGTGTTCATAAGAAAATGGCTCTCACCATCAGTATCTCTGTGAACCCTAGGAGGTGAAACAAATCCACTGAGTAACTACAGGCCAATGTGCAGCCCCTGAAGGAGTACCCATCCAAGCTCATACTTTTCCCCAGGAAGCCTTCTGCTCTGAGGAAGGGAGATGGTTCTGATGAAGAACTTAAACTGCCCACCCAGCTGACAGGACCTGTGATGCCCATAAGGGAATCATCACAGAAGAAGAGGGGCCCACACCTTTAATCCTGGCACTTGGAAGGCAGAGGCAGATGGATTGCCGTGAGTTTGAGTCCAGCCTGGCCTACAAAGTGGGTCCAGGACAGCCAAGATAACATAGAGAAACCCTGTCTCGAAATACAAACAAGCAAAACAAAACAAAACACAAACAAACAAAACAAAACAAACAAAAAACTCCAAAAAAACCATAAAAGAAGAACTTCAAGGCTTTTGCCAGTATTCACATGGCTTGCACCTATGGCCGGGCTCTTTGACATCTGAGCAAAAAAGGTGAAGGAAGCTGCAGAGCAAAATGTTGAAAAGAAAAGGTAATGCACTGTTGGAAGGCTGCAGTAAAATTTCCATAAACAAAACACAACAACTCCCCCAGAAAGTTCCAGCAAACTTATAACAAACTGCCATGCTGATACAAATTTGGAATGCTGGTGCTGATGGGATGGGGCTAGGAGAAGTCTGAGGCTTCTTGGCCAGCTGGCCTATTCTAATTGGGGAGCCCTAAGTCCCAGAGAGAGACCTTATATCAAACAGTATGATAGATGCATCTTGAAGAATGACATGGAAAGTTGACTTCTAGTATTTATAAGCATATGTGCACTCACTGAAACACGTGAGAGCACATACGTATGCACACATGTGTGTTCATACACACAGATACAGCTGATATCTTATAATATGAATAGGCCACATTTTGAGCTGATTTCTAGGGCCAGGATATGTGCATGAAGTCTGACGATGGAGCAAGTTGGACAGAGGCGAGGCTGGCCACTCTACAGCTCTAACCATCACTGTGCTGTGGTTGGTGCATGAAACATGTTTTGAGCACTCCAAAGTTAGCAAGCCCATTCTGTCTTGGTTAGTCCATCTACAACCCTTTATGTTCTAGGGGGTCCTACCTCTTCTCTGAATCACCAAGCTTGTTTCTGCTTGGGGAAAAGCATTGGCAATGCCTGTAATCACAGCTTTGCTAGGTGGATCGTCCGAGGTAGGTGTGGGCGAGAGCTGCACCAGCTGAAAGCTGACTCTTTAGTTAGTGCACAGAGACCTGGTGAGATAGCAGGCTGAAGGGGTGCACATGGGAGATGAAATGCTGTCCACACCACAGGCCACTCTCAGGAGTCTCTTTTGTGTCCAGCTTGTAACCTGCAGCCTCCTTGAGAGAGAAGAGGGACAGGCGATAACGGCTGTAATTACTGTACAACAGTAGGACATCAGGCAGGAACCGAACAAGTTGGGAAGGGGAGTTGTTTCTGCTAATTGTTTATCTCTTGGAGGAGTGAAAATAAATTAGTGCTCTGTAAAGATGTGAAGACTTGATACTCATATGTGTATCTTTTGGTTAAGAAACAATAGAGATAATAAGAGTAAGTTGAGGATAAGAAAGCTGTTCCCTGAATGCTCATTCCTCCAACTCACGTTCCTAACCGCATTCTTAATAATGTTCATTGCAACTGAAAGGTAATATTATTCATGCTTTTATTTCTGTGATGCTTTAAACAAAAACAAAACAAAACAAACCACAAACATGGTAGCTTGAAACAACAGAAATGTCTCTTTTTCTTTTTTCTTTTTTCTTTTTTCTTTTTGTAGTCCTTGTCAAGTCTGAAGTCAAAGTGTCTACCTTCTTTTGCAGGTGCTAGGGAGAATCTCTTCCCTGCATTGTGCCACATCTAAGCAATCTAAGACATTACTCCACACTGTTTTCTCAATCTCCCCCCATAGCCCCCCTCTCTCTGAAGTCCATGTCATGATATGCAAGCACACTACCACTAAGTTATGTCCTCTGCTCTTTTATTTCTTTATGAGGATATATATATATTATATCTACAAGCTACTCAATATCAAAAAGAATTTCTCACTTAATTGCATCACATAAGATAATACATACTTTTTTCACATGTGAACTAATGTCCACAGGTTCCAAAATTTAGGATGTGCAAATAGCCATTCTTAAAAGGATATGTATATGTAACTCACTACAATTTATACTTTACAGGAGTGGAAGTTATATCTCAGAGGAGTACATTTACTGTTCTGAGATAACACAATTATCAAAAGGACAGCCCAGCACGAGAAGCCTGTCATTTAGTTTCAGAAGCTATACTCTTTCCATTAAATTTGTCACAGTCTTACTTAATACCAAATTTATCACTGAATTTTCAGGGTGGAGGATAATACCGTATTTAAAGACAGAGAACTAAAGTTCACTGTAACAGCATACATTTTTGAAGCATTATATAAGCCCCGGAAGGGTTATGTAAGAGGCAAGTTCCCCAAATATCACCTTATGTGAAAAGCTATGTGAGTTAAGCATTCCATTATATAGCACTATCAAGTTTAGATATCCGGGCGAACATCCTTAGGCCTTTGGAAATGGAAGAATAAAGTGATGATCATAGAAGAAATAATTTCTGTAAATCTTGTACATTTGTGTAACGTTCTATTTGAAAAAAGGCATATGGAGTGGAATTACAGCTAAAGATACATTTGATATAATAAGCCATTATGCTGTGTCTTTGTGTTGGTCACTTAGAGTCAGAGAGAAACAGGAAAGTGTAGATGACCCAATATAGTTGGTAAATAATATTTTGGGATGCTGTAAGCCTCTCTTTTGCTATAGTTGTTACCTTATTTAATTTGAAAATCAAATTTATAGTCATCAAATAATATACATAGTCATAAATAATGGCCACAATGCAGGTCTAATTATATACATTTCAAGAGGTAACTATGCTTGCTCACTCACTGAATGGTGGATTTTCAGCCTTAAGCAGTACCAGGTTCCACATGCGGCTGGAGAAAATGACAAAATGACTTTCATGGTGTCCACTGCCACCCCCAACCATCAGAATGCTCACTCTAACTTGAGAAATGCATCTTCCCCAGTGTAGCTTCGAAGCCTCTCAGAGGGGCTGGCCCTGAGTGGGAATAAGCTAAGGTGAGCTACACCTAGTGAAGCCTCAGTCTGTCAGGAGAAAGGAAGCCAGAAGAAACTCAGAGCAGATCCACTCCGAGCCATCTCCTAATTTAACTGTTGGAGAGTAAGTCTAGAATTGGGTGCCAATAAATTTCAAAGCAAAGGAAACACAATTCCTCCATTAGTTTTCTCACAGAAGAGAATGTGAGTCTTAAACAAAAGGATGCAAAGGGACTTGGATTTTATTTAAGTTATTTTGTAAATACAGTCCAACTGATATTTTTCTTTTCAGTCTAGTTGTTTTTGTTTTGAGACAGGGTATCACATGGTAACTCAGGCTGCTCTGGAACTCTCCACATGAGCGCAGGCTGGCCTTGAGCCTACAGCCGGCCTCTGCTTCAACTCCCCAACTGCTGGGAGTATATAGTACAGTAAGCTACTGTACTCAGCAGACTCAACTGATTTATTTACTTTTTTTGCTTGAGTCTTTTGTCCTACTTCATTTATCAACCTGGACATGAAAAAGAAAGGGACACCAAGTTTCAAACATTGGCTTGGGCTTTAAATTTTCTGCAGATGAATGGGCTGGGGGCATGAGTTGGAAGAGAATAACATGTTGGAGCTGGGCTACCAGCTTTATTCAGAAGAAGTTGTCACTTTTTTCTGAAAGGATTCTTGTACAAGGGGGTCTCGCCTGTGAATCCAAAGCAGATTCCAGAGCTCACGGGAACATCACTTTCCCTTTCTCATAGGTATGACACGCTTTATTTATTTTTCCTTGTGTGTCAGAAGTGTGCTCGGCACATACATGCTAGACGAACTGAGCCTTGTATTACTGTTTATTCTCAATGGCAGCATGAGCCTATGGCAAAGACAACACACACTCTGTGTTTGCTGAAGGAGCTGTTGAGATAAAGAGAAAAGTATAGTTTAGAGAGAACAGTTTCTAGAAGAAACTAAGGTGACAGTGAGTGATGCTGGGAGAAGTTGTGGGTGTTGGCATGACTAGGGGAGACTAGTGGAGACTCTGGGGTTGCTATGCCACACAGTTAAGTTGGAATTCTACAGGGAAGGGACGACACCTGCCTGAAGCAAAAGATGAGCCGGGCGCCGAGGAGTGAATGGCTCGATTTTATTGGCTCAATTCTATGGGAATAACTTCGCCTAAGGAGCAGATTGGTGCCTCCATCCCAGATACAGCAAAAGTAATCTGAAAGGGTTGTTTATGGTGGAGATATGGGAAAAAGGTCACACATTCTGAACTTTGAGCCTCTTAGAATAGAGTACCAGAATGACGTTATCTCCTTTCCTTTGCATCTCAGCCTCAAACCCAGGCAGCTGAGAATACAGAGACCAGACCCGCTACTAGTGCACTCTGTGTTGTCAAACTCTGGACTAAGGACATCTGTTCCATGGCTGTATGGGGGGGGGCAGTGTGAGTTAGTTTAGGGAGCCCATAGCATCTTCACCTCCTGTGACTCAGGCTGTTGGTTGCGCAGCTGTGTTTTCGTTGTCAAGGTATTTTCCTTGGGGACTGAATCAAATGAATGCCTAGTCATAAATGGCTGGGAGAAGACGCTCAGAGTGGAGTTTCCCACGTGGGTCTTTCTGTAACCCACCATCTCGGTCGGCTCGCTGATATTTTCAGCACGTGGGCGAATAACCTCGAGGCTGTGTTTGCAATTGCTGTAGGAAATCTTGCCTCCAAATGAACACCTTCTTTGTGTGACATCTCTCTTTGGAGCCTAGGCTCTCATCTTACGTGACTTCCAGTGCTCAGGGTCACGTGCTCAGTGTTCTTTACACCGGACCTCAGAGTGTCTGACAGTTGTATTCATAGTTGGGCCTCAAGTCTAATTTAGTAAACTTCCATTGATCCCTTTCAATTACTTGGTTCCCATCCCTTATCATCTGGCACCGGCAGTGTGATTTAATTTGTGCATCCAATCTCTCTCCAAGAAGTCTAGACCACCCAGTAGAAGACGTTGTCCGGTGGTCGCTATGGTTGCATTATGGAAAAGGCTGCATCAAGAAGGACCATACAGGTAAATGCCAACATCTGTGATGTAGAGCGAGTCTACATCATCAGAAATGAGCATTAGAGATGGGATGAGAACGGTAGAAAAATCAATTCAGAAACTTACCTGAGGATATTTTGAGGGGAACTTATCAGTTTAAGACTTGAATCCTGTCTGGATTGCTCTGCCCATGGAAGAATTTGATCCAAGCTAAACGGAGCAAATCCCCAGAATACTAGCAGACAGTTTTCACATCTCATTCTTAATCCTTAAATCAATGATTGATAAGGACATCCTGATCAAATGAGATACTGTTGCTCCACCCTCTCAGAAAAAGTCAATTACCTCTTAAGTTACACAGCAAGCTAAGGCAATGGGACTGGTTTGAAAAATGGGATTGGAAAAGAATGCTCAGTTTGTTTTTCTCATTTGCTATAGTTGCCTTGGAGTTAAAAGTTGCTTCTTGGCAGAGAGAAGCAGAAGGCTGTAAAGAAATCCTAAAGTTTGTTTTCTAGAAATCGTATAAGAAACAAAAGGAAGCTGTTTTCGGAGACCAGAATGGGTTTGCCAGCAATTACATTTTTGCAAAATGTAAATAAATAAATAAATAAAATAAATAATGCATTCCGTTTTCAAAGGCCCTGACAAACCTTGACAGAAGAAAAAAATCAACTTTATTTTTTCCTTTGGTTTTAGGGTGGCGAGTTTCATGACAGAAATAAAGTGAGTCGGTGTTTTCTGAGTAATTTATTAGTGCATCTTGGCACAGCAGCACTAATGGGCTTGCTGCCAGGTGCTCCTAGCTGCAGTTTGTCATGTCTGACTCTTTAGTTCTTTCGAGCAATTGAAGAAATGGCCTTCTGCAGGCTGTCAGTGACAGATTCCAGCGCACTCACATAGATAAAGCTCAATTAGCTCCTGGAAAAAAACATCTTTTAAAAATGCAATGAGCTGCACCATGAAAGATAGGTAGACGGTGTCACCTGAAACAAAATAAAAATGTTACCGTTGAGGTAAGGACGTGTCCACAATGAACAAGTGTGTTGTTGCCTTATCGGATAGTTCTCTGTACTTGAAACAAAGGGGTGATCATTACTAATTATTTCAAGTGTTAGGGAGAGTGTTGCTTTAGGAGCTGGATATGATCCGAAATTCTAAAGAGTCAGCACATCACACCTGCATCCTTCTACTCATCCATCCAACTCTCCACCTATCCACTGATGACTACGGCGCATGCTCCAGACATCGCTAACCATCCATCTCCCCACCTATCCACTGATGACTACAGCGCATGCTCCAGAAATCGCTAACCATCCATCGCCCCACCTATCCACTGATGACTACTGCGCATGCTCCAGACATCGCAAACAGTTCAGGGTTAGAACAGTTATCAAAGTAGCTTCCTGTGCTGGGGAAGCCTCCTGGTTAGTAGGGTATTTATGTGGCACACACAGGCTCAGGCTTTGGTCCAGAGCATCATCTAAAGCTGGGCATGATGGTGCGCACCTGTACTCTGGGCTCTCAGGAAGGGGCGGTAGAAGGACCAGAAATTCAAGGTCATCCATAACTTCACAGTGAGTTCAAGGCCAATCTGGAAATGTGAGGCCCTGCCTCAAGCAAAAACAAAGAAAACAACAATGGCCCAAATGTGTGTGGTAATCTTATGAGCTGTTCAATTCGCATGGCAGTTTAAACGTTGAGGTTGCACATTTTGCAAATCAAAGCACTTCACACATAGAAAAATCCAGGCTTTGACATCTCTTAATATATGGAAACACTTGAAAAGAAGGTGCATATCTATCTATTTCTTTAGCATGAAACTTGACCCACAATGTCAATGAAAACAGCTGCTCTGTGAAAAGGAAGCGTGGCTCACCCTGCCCATCCCGGAGCCCTTGGGGATGGCCCCATTTATCTACTGTCTCACCCTTGTCTGAACAAGGCCTTGCTTTGAATGCACAGAACTGTTCTCCAACAGTCATTCTGAGGTCTTCCTGCAGAAAATTATTTAAAGCTTTTACCGAAACTCAAGAATCCTTGATCTTGTTGGGTGTGGTGGTGCAAGACTTCAGTTCCAGAACTCAGGAGGCAGAGGCCGGCTGAACTCTTTGAGTTCAAGACTATATCCCGAGTTACAGGACAGCTGGGCTACAGAGTGAGACTCTGTCTCAAACAACAAACAACAACCACCACAAAAACAACATGTCCCGTGTCCTGGTCTTAAGAAAAATTAAATTCGTGGCTGTAAAGCATGATTACGCTTATGCAAATTAAACTGGGAACTACTGGTCTCAAAGATCAAATAGAATCATAGTCTTTAAGAACAGATGTCCATCTTAAGATCATAAATAAGACTCTTGTTAGGATGTGATATAGAAATATGTTGTTTTTCCTAATCATTTTACCTACTCTTAATGGCTATTTCCCCCCCTTGAAAAATATCAGCTAACCGAAATTACTCTACTGAGAAAAGCTTAAATGACTTACTGTCTGTCGCTGGCTTAGGCCAAAATTTCAATTTGGAGATAAAATCCACTACATTTTATGAACTAATTTGTTCTCTGTGCAAGTGTTGAACTTGATAGCTATATTTGTTCCTGGCACTGCTGAATCATAATTACAGGAAATGGTCTACGGCTAGAATTCAATTGGCACAAAGCCTAAATGAATTAATAACAGTTCTGTGTTTCTTCCCTCCCTTCCCCCAGGCTCTCTTCTTTGGCTTCTTCTGGCCCTTGCCAGAAAGAGTCTGCAATCTACTATGATAACACCAGTCCAGTCCCTTACCCTAGTGTGGGTGTCTTAGGAATTGCCAAAGCGTGCTCTCAGCTATGGTACGGCCTTTCACTCAGCCCACTGGATGAGATGGGGACAGACAAAGAAAGGAAGCCGAGTTTAGTGAAGAGCTGGCCCCTAGACTTTAGAAATTTAAGTTTGCTTTTGTTCTTTCTCATTAAGACCAAATTAATTAATTAATTAAAAGTCCAAATTTATTATGCAAGCTTTATCACCTATTAAAATATTCTCATAGGTTTATTCCAAGTAGGTGCCACATCTTGTATAAGCAGAGCATTAGGGATTGTCAGCCAGTCTCGTGAAGGCTCTCGGAGACTAGGACAGAAGTTCCTTTTCACAGACAGACTCCAGAGCCATGTGAACACCTTCTGTTCAGTTAGCTCTGTTGACTTGAGACCTTAAAACCTTTCTGAATAAGGTAGGTTTTTAAATTCTTTCTGTTGTTGTTTGGGTTTTTGTTTTATTTTGGTTTGCATTGTTTCTTCGCAAGTATCTGGGAGAAACAACACCACCTGTGAAACCATGATGAATTCTGGGAGATGCCTCACCCTTTCACTTCCCACCATTCCAGAGGTATATCTCTCTTAAAACCCTGTGCCATGACTGTTTGGAATCCTCGAAGGCCCTGGTGGTTCTTCTTTTGATTTTAGGGGTGTCGCCTTTTACAAGACTATGTATTTGACAGCTTAGTGTTTGAGTTGATTGTTGTGATTGGGAAGGAAATAGCAAAGGAAGAACTGAAGGGCAGTTATCGTAAAACCTTTACTTGAAAACTGCCTAACTTGCTGACTGTGTAGACTGTGAACACAGGTCATATTATCTCTGTCACTTCCATCTCCTGGACAACCATAACCCTTGTACTTCTGTTTAAATTTTAACAGTTAAAAGTAAAAGGCTCAGGCATTCCTGGAGGTACAAGCTTGCCTTCTCAGCAGAGTCAGGAGGCTTGCAAATTCAAGTCCTGTGTAGACTATAGAAGCAAGTTCAAAACCAGCCTGGGAAACCTGGTGAAACTATGTCAAAATTCAACAAAACAATAAAAGAGACTGGGGAACATTTGCCTAAAAATGTGGCTCTCTGGATTCAGTCTCCTGGTAGAGAAGGAGGGAGGGAAAGGAGGGAGGAAGGGACAGAGGGCACACAGTCTGATTAGTTTTGGAGTCAGTTCTGTGAAATGCCTTAACTGCCAGTCACTACCTTTCTGACTTTCAGAAAAATTAAGTAAACTTAATTTCTTGTTTGTGAAACAATTTTGTGATCACACAGGTTATATTTTCAAATGTTAGGATATTGTTGGCTAAAAGGCTTATTGTTCTAAGAGTGTTAATGTTAGGCTGTAAATGTCAACAACTTAGCTAAGATAAATTAATTATTTCCCATAAAGGAGCAGGGTGACTAGAACATTGAAGAGAAAAGATGAACGCGTTATAAGGGAGTAGGGCAAGTTCTGACGCCTGTCAGAGGACTGCATTTCAATTAGTCATGACAATGACTGCACCGAGGGATTTCAGAAAGGGTAGAGACATCAAGCAGAACGGAGTGTGGGGGTGTGTTAGGATGGGATGCTACATGCTTACACACGGTGCAAATGTGGTTGGCGCAGGAAGGAGGGCGTACAGTGAGATTGTTCTGAGCTCATCCCTGTCTCTCAGTATCCACTACCATGACTCCTTGGGGGTTCCATTTCCTTAGCTGTGAAATTCACATTTAGAAGGGCAAAGGCTACTGGGAGCTTCAGAAACAGCAGTGCTACTCAGTGGCCACTACGTAGGCAGTATGGTTCACAGTGGGCACCATGTAGGTGTATGGTTGTTTCCTAACTTAATTCCTCAGTGTGCCTACTTCACCAGAGAATAAAAGAGACATTAGCATCACCGGAACCCTCAGAACTTCTGCCTAAAGTTATAAAGATAATCACCGCAGTTCCTTTGCTGTAAGTAGTGTCCAGCACAGCAGAATGAAGGGACAGGAATAGAATTTTGTACAGGCTTTGATAGACACGAAGATGTTATGATGATAGCTAACGTTTAAGTGCTTGCTTTGTGCCCCAAATCATCTAATGAGGTTATATGCATTATTTTATTTAATCCTGATAACAAAATCCTCGATCAGTTTGTAGAGGAGGAAACAGGCTCAGAGAGGTTTTATACATTTGTTCAAGGTCAGGTGGCAGATGTGTGTTGCAAGCCAGATAGCTTGCGTCTGGAGCCTGTTCTCCCATCTGTCTTTGGTATGAAAGGCATTTTAACCAAAGGAAACTCATGCTTTGCTCTGTTAGTGCTCTGGCTGAATTGCTGGCCTCAGCAAACTTTTTGCCAGAGAAAGCTGTTCTGTGGATGTCAGGAGGAAAATGAGGCTATAGATCCCTTCCTGTCTAGGCATATATTTATTGTACAGTAAGATGTATTCTAAATTATTCACTTTTTATATTTTATGGAAATTTCAGCTTCTGTAAATCTGACTTAGGTTTCAGTTAGAGTTATGTGCAATAAAAATCCTTATAAAATCCATTTAAGAGATTAATGCAAAATGTATTGTAGAAAATTAATGCTGGGTCTTTTATTTTCTCAAGTTTCTGGAACCTTCTAGTTTTATTGCAGAGCTTGTCTTGGTGGCCGAATCGTTCTTTCGTATCTCTCGGGTACCACAAAAGCAGCTGAATGGCCTCCATTCTGGTCCTGTGGACACAGAGGTTTCTCTAGGAAGATGCCCGTAACTTCTTAGGATTGGTTTCTTCTAAGGTTTCTATCAGGATGTTTTCTTCTTCGGCGCCGAGTGAACCATGCCTCTACCACTGCTTGTCTGAGGAAGACCACAAAGGCAGTGAGCCTCAGTTTTATCAGCTGAAAAATCAGGATGATACATTTTCTCCCACTGGTTGTAATTCAAATTAAATAAATAATTGGATCGTAAGACACAAACAGGTTCATGTGGAGAAACACTTCAGAAATGTCGTGGTATCACGCACGGCTTGATGGGTTTCACACAGGGAGACCCTGCCAGGGTGGACAGCTCCTGGCACTCAGGTGTATCAGCTCATTCATCAAAAGGGGAAGATTCAGAGGCTGGGGATAAAGATACCGTGTGAGGACCAGGGCTGTAATCTCCAGCATCCAAGTATGTGCTAGGCAGGTGGGTGTGATTCCAGGGCTTAAGAGTGGAAGGCCTAGCTAGAACAAACAAATAGGCCAGCTCTGGCGTCAAGTCAGAGACCCTGCCTCAGCATTCATGGTGAAGACGATAAAGGTAGACACTTGAGATAACTCTCTGACCACGTCCCCTTGATGGGGAGACCTGGTGGCCCTCAGAGGAAAGATAGCAGGCTACCAAGAAGACACTTGATACCCTATGAGCATATACAGGGGAAGGAAGTCCTCCTCAGTCACAGTCATAGGGGAGGGAAGTAAGGGGAAAATGGGACGGAGGGAGGAATGGGAAGACACAAGGGATGGGATAACAATTGAGGTGTAATATGAATAAATTAATAAAATATATTAAAAAAGAGATAACCCTCTGGCTTTCTCTTGTACCTTTGTATGTGTACTTGTTTCACTTAGCATCAGCCGGACTCTCCTTCTGTGCGAGCATTATATTAGGAACTGAGATTCACAGACAACCGGGGCACAGCTCCCCAATCCTTCTTAAGGTTTTGAACCATAAAGTTAGTGTCCCATGAGAACTGGTCTCTAGTGTTGTCCTTTGTTTGAAGGTCTGGTTGTCCTTGTGGGAACCTCTTGAGATTTAATGGGAACCTGTAGATGTTTGAAGAAGAGCATGCATTCCCTCAGGACACATGATGTGTAGCGATATTTTGATTGTTGCTCATACATAAGTGCATAGGGAGAGCGAGCGAAAGCCAGCCAGGACAAGCAGGGTTGAAAGTGGTTGGTGAGTGCTAGTTATTGGGGTTCATGCCTAGAATCCCAGTGGTGGGGAGACTGAAGTAGAAGAATCATGAATTTGAGGCTATCCTGGAGCATAAGAAGATTCTGTCTCAGAAACAAAACGAAAAATGTAGACAATCCCCCCCCCAAAAAAAAAGTCTGAAGTTGAGATTAGAGCTAAAGCTTTGGACTCAGACTGAGATTCAAATCCAAGTTTTGACTTTTAATAAGATTACACAATTGAAAACTCATGATGGCAATATCACCTGGCTTGCACATTGCGAAGATTAAATGAAATAACATATTTGGAAAAATTCTTCCTTAAACAGTGTAGGTTGTGATTGCATGTGATACATAAATCCCACTATCATATCATTAAACAGAATTCCCCATGTCTATCCCCTTCCTTAGCACCTTTGTTATTTGAAAAGCTTATTAGTAAAATCTTAGGGGGGAGAAAGTCATCTCTTCTTGTTTTCTTTACTGCTTAGGTCAAAAGTGGTCCTTCAGGATGTTTCCTGTCTGTATCCCTGTCTGTATTACCACCTTACTATGTCTGCCATGTGGTGGATAATCAATGACTATGACATGAATGTCAATTGGCTACCCAGGAAGAACACAGGCTACCATCTTATAAGCTTTCCCTCACTCTGTTCAACCTTAAACCCATCTCTGTTACGTCTTTCATTGTGGAGAACAAGGATCTTCTTTAATGAAGCTGATCTCTTTCCCTGGACTCAGGGTCACACTTGCCCACCAGAGGACCAACTCTGATGATTAATCTCTGTCTGATTCCTCCATCCTCTCTCTCTCTCTCTCTCTCTCTCTCTCTCTCTCTCTCTCTCTCATCACTTTATGTGCGTTACAGTGCTGTTGACAGTTGCGCGCGCGCGCGCGCGCGCACACACACACACACACACACACACACACACACACACACACACACATGTACACGATGCTCAACCCAAGCTTGCCCAATAATAGGAGATGGTTTACCAAATGGTTTTTAAAAATCATCTGTTCCTTTGGTTCAGGGGAATCTCAAAATTTCCAGCTATCAGTTGCACAAACAGAGTCTTAGATGGAGACAATAAAATGGAAACTGTCAATTTCTCTGATTAGGTGAGAACAGAGCAGTGAGAGACTGAAGGTCTGTGTATTTACTCGTGGCTTTTCTGGAATTTCTATGCAGAACATTTGTCTTTAGGTACATAACATTAATACCTTGTATATTTCATGAAACATGAAACATTATTAACTACAAATTTTGAGGCCTGCTCCACTTTGAATAAAGACAGCCTGACTTTCGGAGTCTTCTTTTTGTTTCTGGAGTTGCTCATATTGTCGATATTTACTTCTCTGAGAGTGGATAGCTGGTCTATTTTGGTCAGCCTCTGTGGGAAGTTTAACAATCAGGAGCAATCAAACACAAACCCTTCTTCTACTTAAGAAAGGTTGGCAGGGCAACGGGATTGAGCCATTCTCACGGTGCCACAGAAAAATAAGCAAATGATGATAAATGCATCCATACATGAGAAAGATGAGCGTCTCCCATCAGTCTCACACTCATGTTGATGAAGAAACACAAAGCGCTCCGCATACATTGTTTTCCAAGTGCTGGAAGACACAAAGGCTCATCAAACTTCCCCCACTAAGCCTCCAGTGCCTGCATGGCATGAATTTGGATGACATTACTTTCTGGTTGCTAGGCTTGCCTCCACGCAGTTCCTCCCTTGCTTCCTTGTGTCTTGCTCCTGGCGTACATCCTTTATTGGGATGCTTGATGAGGATCTGTAGTTTTGTGTCATACTTACAAGACCCTGGGTTATTGCTATAGTGTTATAACAATAGAAACCAACAGTCACTGAGATTCCACCTCCAGAATGCTAAGGCTGGCATGTCTGCTGCGTGCTCAGGAGTGTAT
This sequence comes from Acomys minous, assembly GCF_964271855.1. Classification (NCBI taxonomy): domain Eukaryota; kingdom Metazoa; phylum Chordata; class Mammalia; order Rodentia; family Muridae; genus Acomys; species Acomys minous. The sequence continues at coordinate 182,912,926 of NC_140483.1, read as the reverse complement.
CTTCCAACTCACAGTGTTAAAAGTGAATTGGCTATAGCTCATCAAAAGATGACTTATTAAGCGAAAACAAGCCTCTGCCCATGCCCACAGCAGTGCTCCCACAAGCCTCCCCCCCCACAGCTCCATGCTGCAGCTGGAAACCTTGTTGTACTTGCTTAAAAAAAAAGATAAAAACAAGCAAGAGCAATGCCTGAAGCGCACAGCCGCACTTGTTTGTGGGCTCATTCAACTCATTTACTCAGGTTTTTCTTAAGAGAGAAGAATTCTTTCTCTTCCTCAACCTAGGTTTTGTTTCTGCATGCCAATATACTTAAATTGTTTTACAGATTAAAAATATGCGTGAATATGTTTCTATTGGTACGTAGGTGCATGCAGGTGGCCAAGAGATGAAGAGGTTGTCAGACCTCCTGGAACTGGAGTGATAGGTGATTTGAGATACCTGTTACGGACTGGACTCAGGTCTTCTGCAAAGAAAAAGTATGAAGTTTTAACTGGTCATCTCTACATGTTCTCAGTATAATTGTTGATAGTTCATTTCAACCTCTTCTCTTCTCCAATTTGTTCTCTCTCTCTCTCTCCCTCTCTCTCCCTCCCTCTCTCTCCCTCCCTCCCTCCCTCCATCTCTCTCTCTCTCTCTCTCTCTCTCTCTCTCTCTCTCTCTCTCTCTCTCACACACACACACACACACACACATGTATAAACACAGTGCACTTATTGGCTATACAACTCCACATAATAGTCTATCTTTATGCATTTATTTTTTGTAAAACTTCTTTAAAAAACATTTTCTGATATTAACTCCACCTTTTCTAGACTTAACTGCCCCTGATGTGCACCATGTAAAAAGCTCACCCTACAATGTTAGACAAGGTTCTCTAGAGAAAAGCCAATCAAAGAACATACGTATAAAGGGAGATTTGTTGGATTGGCTTGTATTTCAGTTGCTGAATAGTCCAATAGTGGCTGTCTGCTTACCGGAAGATAGACAGAGAGCCAAGTTGCTGCTTATCCAAGGAGCTGGATGCCCCAAAGTAGGGTGAGGGGGAATGGGAGCATAGTCATGCAATCTTCGCCCCATGCTGAAGCTCTGGTAGCTGAAGATGCTGAGCTTGGCGGGTCTTGGAAGATGGTGGAAGTAATGATGTACTTCATTGGGAAGAGTGTACCTTCCCTGCCTCGGTGGGCTTTGCTTGCACTGTTGAGTACCACCTGCAGGTAGACCTAGCCTTTTGCCTATTTTATTCAGGGCCTCCAGCCTATCAAACGGTACCTTTCATATTAAGGGTCCTTCTCCCTCATTTGTTATCCAGCAAATGAATCTTGTTTGGAAATGTTCTCTCAGGCACTCATTGCAAAGTGCTAATTTAATCCCCCCAGTTAATCTGATACTTATAATTAACATTACACCTACTTATCAAGGGCACCACTCTTCTGCTTATCGCCTTGTTCACTCTTTTCCCAAGACTAGTACAATCTCTGTAATATCTGTCACTTTTTAACCTCCTTCCCCAGAACATTTGTCTCCACTAAATGCTGCAGGGCTGAGAAAGAAACGTGCAGGAAGCGAAGGAGAGGGAGTGGGACTGCATTTCAGCGTCATGCTTTCTGTACCACAGGCTGGTTGCTTCTATTGTCAATTGGAGAGTCTGGAAGGGTCTTGCAAACCCAGAAAACACTTTGGTGAATTAATATTTGTTCTAAGTTTCAGTCAGTCAATTTCTGATCCTTAAGAGTGCTTCATTTCTTCATATTTTTTACTCAACTTCACCCTTCATTCAAAGACATCCTGTCAATGCACTCCAACCTGTCCTTTAATTTTTTTTTATTTGATTGATTTTTTCCCCTTGTTTCATCCCAAAAGGACAGTGTCACTGGGTAAGTAGCGGACAGGGATGCTCGTTTGGACCCTATAGGAGAAGACAATGAAAATGTGAGCACAGGACGTACGTACCTGCAAAGAAAACAATTATCCTAGGGATGTCAAAATATTTACTGGTGCTGAAACAGAAAGGCTACCCACGATATAACCATAACTAGCAGCAAAAACAGAAAAGAGAGAAAAGAAAACATGGGAGGGGGTCAGGGGCAGCACAATGCCTATCAAACAGACACATTTTAAATCCTTTAACACATGTTTTTAAAATGACTAAGCAAGGCTGCATATTTAGATAAACATACCAGGGCCCCTGGTGCTGTTTAGTAGTGTATGCTTTAGGGCCACTTGCTTCCATTTGTAAATCAAAATTGAGAATCTGACCACTTCTTAAAATATCAGATATGTTGAGGTTTTTTTTAATCTCATAAAAATTTTACTTTTGAATCCTAAGCCAGGGTGAAATTTAATCACAGAGTTATAAACCCTCCAAGCAAGGGTTTATCTGGAATTGCCAACATAACCCCCGAGTTCAGCAATGCAAATGACACGGCTATAATAGAAGGAATAAGAAAGCTTTCAGTATGTTGTCTAAGAACGTGAGCACATTGAAGGTGATTTATGAGCAGGCCGACTAAGCATTTAAATGCCTTTCCTTGCAGTGGTCTATTTTTCAGTACAACAAGCTCTCTCATATAAGATTCTACATTCTGTGACAGCGCCGCTCCTGACAACATAAGCCCTTTCTGATAGGACAACATTTCCAATCCAAGATTAAAATCTTGGAAACTTGTCAACAGAAAAAGATGATAATGTGAGGGAAACTGCAGCTATCAAAGAAAAATGCCTGGCAAGTAATTTCTGTAATGGCCGACGTCTAGTAATTTTCTCTTCCCCCTTCACTCTTAAGTAAAGGGGTTGGCCTGAAGGTCATTTTAATATTTTGTATAAGTACAGTTACAAACCAGAAATTCATGAACACAAGAAAAAAAGAGTCATTTGATACCACACAACCCAACTTTTTACACTGCCTTTCTTATTTCCATTTCTAATGCGGACTGTGGGCAATGGTTTTCTTTTGATGAACGGCGGTTTAAACAGTAAGTTGACAATAAATCCTTGAACTTCACGAGGCTCTAAAAATTAGAGGATCAGAGAGTCTTAAGTTTTCTTAGCTTTATTTCCATATTTTTTTCCTGTGTTACTTTATTTAATCTTCTACTATTCCAGAGATGGAGAGAATGACCTCCTAGGTCTTTTCCATCTTTTTCTTCTTATAATTCTCTCTTTCTGTTTAGGATGTTGGGTGATCATTCTAATTCCTGGCATGCCCTTGGCTATATTAGAGGTGAATTGGGGTGACTCTTAGTTTTACCAGCTACACAGGATGGAGTGTTGAGAGCCATTTTCAGGCCAAAGACTACATCTAACAAAGTTGAAATCATTTGCACATTTTTATTACTGGGATTGTTCTGAAATAGTTCACTTCCATCAAACAGTGTAGTAGCTAGAGTGAACTTAAAATCTGAATTTCTTAGTTCTTCTGTGGTGAGTCATATCATTCTGTCTGTGTGTGCTATATAGGCGTTTTTCTGTATGTGTCTGCACATATATGTAGAGGCCAGAGGTCAATGTCACTGTTCCATCCTTGCCTTTTTTTTCTCTTTCTTTTCTTTTTTTGAGATAGACACTGTCACAAAACCTGGTGCCTGCTAGGTTTTGGGCTACAAACGTCTTCCTGTTCCTGCCCCCTAAACATAGGGGTTATGGATGTAAGCTGGTACACCCAGCTTCTGTGTTGGTACTGTGCTGACACAGCAGGTGCCTTACTGACTGAGCCACCTTCCTGCCCCCCTCATCATCTCTTTAATGCCCCTTTCTCTCTGAATACACAGGATTTCTTTTATCCAAATACTTCAAATTACAAATATATCTGTGTACACAGTACGCTTCTGTATTCATTTCATCAGTCTGATATTGTTCAACATGTAGTTATTAGCCATGTCCCGGACTCTGCTACCCAGGTTTGTGCCCTGTCCTGGAGCACAGTGTTGTAAATCAGACACCATGGACTTGTTCTTGTAAAGGAATGAGATGTGCCAGTCAGCCATCAGCCATCACAGGGATAATTTTAGGAGGGTGATAAACAGAGGGGAGGGGAGCTCATGAAGGGACCATTGAACTCAGTCTCAGAGGTAGGAAAGTCTTCCTAGGGCAGCACTTTTCAAAGCATGGTGCTTGCATGGCTGCATCCTCACCACATGGGAACTTATTAAGAATGCAAATCCTCAGGACCAATCCAAGACCTACTAAATCAAAACCTCTGGGGATGGGTCCTCCATCTGTTTTCTAACAAGCCCTCTGGGTGATTCCAATACATACTCAAGTTTGAAAACCATTGTCCCAGAAAAAGTAACAACTTCGTAAGAAAAAGATGCTCTATTTGGCATGGGACTCATTTGCATAATTGATACCTCCTGATAATTAAGTCATCTGTTAACATCTCCCATTGTTTAATTGTTTCTAAACTGTAAAAAACAGAAAATAAGAAACAAAAATGGAAGACAGAAAGAAAAGAGCTTTACTTTTAACAAATATTGCTTACTTTCACTTTGTTTAGAGAGAAGAAATGTAAATTGCTTAAAGGTAAAACTCTGCCCCCCCACAAAAAAAAACCCAATCACTTTAGAATTACACACACAGAGCAACGTCATTCAAAACAAGGGCACGAGCAACAGCAGTTCTTTTGGAACTAAGTGGGCTGAATTGACCAAATTGTTCAGTCCTGCAGAGCATTCTTACAGATGGTTGGATGTGTGGATGTGAGACCATCACTCCTGAATCCTGCGCTGTGGAACAATCAGGAATCTTCTTCTGAGTGGCTTCTGGGGGATGAAAGCATGCGTGTTGGAATCAGATATCTATGTCAGGTGTCTTCTTCAACCATCCGCACTGTAGTTTTCATACAGGGTCTATCACTGAGCCTGGAACTTGTCAATTCAACTGGCCTGGCCGGTCCGAGGGAGCCATGCTGTATTCTACCACCACCTCCAAGGCTTGGATTACAAATCTGTGTTACTGTGTCTTGCTTTTTATATGGGCGTCAGGGGTCTGAACTCAGGTCTTTATGCCTGCTTGGCAAGGGTGTTACCAACTGAGCCATCCATTTCTTTGGGCCAGAAGTCTATAACTTTTGATAGGAACATGCATATTTTACACGTAAGAAACAATGATTGAGTTTATGTAGAATTCTTTGAAAATTAAACGGTGTAATTCTTAGAAGTACATGAGACATTTTACACTTTCTGTAAACCTGATAACATTACTTTATATCTTATTTAATACTATTCTTTAATATACTATTTTGTCATGCTACAAATTATACCCTGAAATGAAACCCTAACATATTTTCACATAGCTAGTTTGTGGCTAAATTCTGCACTAGAGTTTAAAATTTTTACTTCATTACTATTAAAGACAGGCTTGCAGGCTTGGGCAGATGGGTCAGTTGGTAGAGAGCTTGCTGTCAAAGAGTGGAGAGCTGAGTTAGCTTCCTAGTGCTCACATAAGTAGCTGAGTGTGGAAGCTCATAGACACAACATGCATACAGCTTCAGTTCTGGGTGTTGGAAGCATGAGGTTTGAGAGCCCACTGGATTCTGAAGTCTAGATAAGTGGGTGAGTGGTTCATCAGGATAACCTACCTGTAAATAGATAGATAGATAGATAGATAGATAGATAGATAGATAGATAAATAAATAAGTAATGCTGTATTCGCACATGCCTTTAACCCCAGCACTCAGAAAACAGAGGCAGCAAGATCTCTGCAATTTCAAAGCCAGCCTGGTCTACATAGTGAGTTCCAGGCCAGGCAAGGACACACGGTAAAACCATCTCCTCACCCAGACAATAAAGTGGAGAATGATAGAAGATAGCCTCAATATCTGCATACACAGTTGCATATAACACACACACACACACACACACACACACACACACACACACACACACACACACACACACGAGGGAGGGAGGGGGAGAGAGAGAGAGAGAGAGAGAGAGAGAGAGAGAGAGAGAGAGAGAGAGAGAGAGAGAGAGAGAGCACTTTCATGTACACACTGCTAGTACAGACATTCTTTTTTAAAATTTAAGTAATTTATTCAGATTACATCTCAATTGTTATCCCCTCATTTGTACCTTCCTGATCCCTCCACCTTCCCTCTTTTACCCTAGACCCCTCCCCTATGTCTGTGACAGAAGGGGACCTTCTCCCCTACCATATGATCACAGCCTATCAGGTCTCATCCTGGTAACCTGCTTACCCTTCCTCTGAGTGCCACCAGGCCTCCTCACCAAGGGGAAGTGGTCAAATAGGGGGCACCAGAGTTCATGTTCCAGTCAGTCTCTACTTTCCACAGAACTGTGGAGAATGTACTGTCCATTGGCTAGATCTGAATAGGGGTTCTAGGTTTACTGCATGCATTGTCCTTGGTTGGTACAGTAGTTTGAGCAGACATCCCTGGGTACAGATCCGCCAGCCTTTATGGTCTTGTTGTAGGTTTCTAGAACCCTCTGGATCCTTCTATTTCCCCATTCTCCTTTACCTCTCTTACCTGGAGTCCCAGTAGGAAGTCCCATTATCTGTCCCAATCTCCCGCTAAGTGAAGAGTTTCAGGGGACATCCCTGTTGGTCTAGTGTCCAAGTATAAGTGAGTATATACCATGTTTGTCTTTCTGGATCAGGGTTAACTCAATCAGGGTGATCATTTCTAGTTCCATCTATTTGCCTGCAAATTTCAGGATTTCCTTATTTTTAATAGCTGAGTAGGATTTCACAGTGTGAATGTACCACAGTTTCTTTATCCATTCTTTGACTGAGGGACATCTAGGTTGTTTTCAGGTTCTGGCTGTTACAAATAAGGCTGCTATGAACATGGTTGAGCAAATGTCCTTGTTGTGTGGTGGAGCATCTTTTGGGTATATTCCAAGGAGTGGAATAGCTGGGTCTTGAGGTAGCCCTATTCCCAGTTTTCTGAGAAAGTGCCAGATTGATTTCCAAAGTGGTTGTACAAGTTTGCACTCCCTCCAACAATGGAGTGTTCCCCATAAAGACACTCTTTTTTTTTGTAAAGACATTCTTAATATCTTAATATTTCTTTTCAACCTATATAACTAAATACTTGCCAGTTTGACTCTTAGTCTTTTGTTTTATCTGCTTGCCCCAGTCTAACCATATTGTTACCAGATTTACTTTTGTGCTGTGCATATAAATTATATTATTCTCACATTTAAGCTGCTTAAGTGGTCTTCTCTGGTAATAAAGCCTTTTATGATCAAGTCTCTATTAAATTTTCTTTCAATTGGTTCATATTTCAATTTTCCTTTTCTTTAAGCTGTATGATTCCCTTGCATTTGGGGGCATTGTCTACCCTGTTTCTTCATTTTGCGAGTTTGAGTCTGCTATTTCCTTTTCAGACAGTGCAGGTTTCTCCCTGGATCAATCAGGGTACACCACTATCTCCTGTGTGAAGGCTTAGGAATATGTTCCTAGTATAATTCTCTTATGCATACACACACATGGCATATAAATGAAACATGTAGACAAGCTACAGATACTCAAGTCATTTTCACAATACTGCTATCACTGTGCAGGGAAGAAGAAAATAACTTTATAAGGATTTATTTCTTCAATGGTAAGTTGAAGCCCAGGTGGCAAAATATTTGGATTGTGAAGGTAGGAAGGACATGGATGTGGGTTCTTGTTTTCTCTGTAACTTTAAAAATGTTTAATGATTTAAAATAAATTGAAAAAAATAAAATAACATAGTTAGATGATGGAATAACTAACCAGAGCAGGGCCTGATAAAATAATTCAGCAGGTATGAACGCTTGCTGCTGAGTGAGTGACAAGGCTTGATTCCCAGAATCTACATGGTAGAGACGATCCATTCATTCAGCTTGCCCTCTGACCTCTACGGGGTAACATGGCGTTTCTCTTCCAAAGTAAAATAGGTGTAAAATAAAGCTGGCCAATCCAGGTTCTAGAATCTCTCAGAGATTATAGAATCTCTGATTAGTGAAGAAAAACTTAAAAGCTACAATTTTTTAAATCCTTCCACTCACTCACATTTGTGTTTCTAGCCATACACGCAGGCATCTGCATCCATGAGGAAGCTGCTGCCTCTCACAATGGCCACTCTGCACCTCAGACCCATCTCACTTCTAGGGCATGGAAAGGGTCAGAATATTTCCAGATTCTCTTTCCAACACTCTCTTCTGTGTTTGGAATGAGACTGGGACTCAGTGTACGAAACCCAGAAACAGACTCAGTCTATATAGAGAGGAGTAGAAACCTCACCACACTGACTTCCGTCTCTGTACTTGTCTTACATATCTTAGGTTTTTTTCTTTTATTGAAAACAGATTTTTTTCATACAACATATCTGGTTATGATTTCCTCTCCCTCTATTCCTTCCTTTTCCTCCCTTCTTTCCCTCCCATCTAGACCTCCCACTTTCTGTATCTCCTTAGAAAACTTCTAAGGGATAATAATAAAATAAAAATATAAAACTGAACTGAACAAAGAAGAATAGGACAAAACAAGCAAACAAAAGGAAAAGAGCTCAAGAAAAGGCATAAGAAACAAGCAGGTGCAGAGACATGCTCATTCTCACATTCACTGTCCTCAGGTTTGAACAGAGACTTTGAACAGCGTATCACAGAAGTGGACCCATTGAAAGTTGGTGCTGCACAACCATTTTCCTCTCTTTGGTTTCTGCATTACATGAGTCCCCAGCTCTGCCACCAGCAAGAATATGAGATTTGGAAAAAGGCTTGAGTTAAAACATTTAATTTACTATGACTCATTACTTAATCACATTTGGGTACTAATTTTCCACTGGCCGTGGGTCTGTGCAGTTGTGGTTTGATAGGATTCTCTTCACCTGTCTTGCCTTCAAGACTGCCAGAGAGAGCACTTGCCAAATCTTTTCTGAAATCTGGATTTCCCATTTTTCTCCTATTTCTCTGCTCTCCCAGTGTGGCACCTCTGTCAGTAGGAATTGAGCTTCGTCCGACAGGGCTATTCTCAGTGAGCTCACACTGGCTGAGTTTACCATTTCTTTTTTTTTTTTTTTTGAGTACTCACAAGCCGTTGCTTGGAGAAATTGTTCTAGAACCCTGCCCCAGATTGATGTCAAACTCAGTCTTCTGTAGTTCATGGGCACACAGTCTCTCTTTGCGTAAATCCAAATGACACTTGCCTATATTCAATTTTCCAGAAACTCTTTTCTGCAAAGAGGTTCTTTACATTCAGTAATAGCAATTCAGTCACATGTACAAGTCCTCAGAGTCCACCGAACAATGCTCCTCAGACCAGTGGCCAAGGATTCCTTTGGAGCACTGTCTCTAAACTCCCTCACCTATTTCACAATGCAACTTGCAACTATATGAGTGGGAAAAGAAGAGTTGATTCCCTTAAATTGTAGTTATATTCCTGTTTGGTTAGTGTCAAAGTGAAGGAAGTCAAGAGAACACAGGGTTATTACAAGGATGGAAGGATATGCTGTCCCGTGTTTAGATAACCAAACAAAAATAAAGCTGACAGTCAAGCTGAGGGAAACATGCCTTTAATGACTCAACCAATATATTTAATTAGGGCATAAAGCTGAACTTCAAAGAATACAATCTAAAATTAGGAAAGTCTACTTCTACTCCTGAATTCACCTATACTCTAGAAATATTTCTTATAGCTATGGTCTTTACTGATGGTCTCAGTGGCAAAGTCTGAACCCAGAGAGAGGCTAATGTAACCTCTTATCTATTATAAAACTAGTTTTCAAGTTGAATATTAACATACCAATATGGGGGAAGCTCTGAAGCTGACAGGGAAGCTCAAAGGTTAGCTGGATTGTTGGGAGAGGAAGGGCCCGGGGTGGGATGGGATCTGGACCTTTCGTATTTACCATTTCCTGTGCCTGCCAAGAATGCTGTGAGGTATTTTGGTTATATATTCCCATTGGTTTTCCATAACCTCATACCGGAAGGTAGGTAGGAAACCCAGTGGTTCTTTTACAGGTGAGAAAACTGAATTCCAAGAGAAGCCATTTGCTCAAGGGTCATACTTCTGCTGAATGGCATAATCAGGATTTAAACTCCAATGAATCTGATTTCAAAGCTGTTCCTTTTCTATTGTACAACACTGTCAAGATGAAAATAAATAAGGACTCAAAGGACTTTTCCTTTTGTCCTTCTAAATTGCCTTTTAATCAAAAGACAAGACAGAAATCCATGTCATTTTTCAGATAGATTGGTTTTAGTAACTGTATTTTTCCTCTTTTGTTTTATAGGAAAAGTCCAATGTGATTGTTTCTATACAGTGATGTAAACCATTCCTGAGTGTGGATGCAATGTGTTCTCACGTGACACTTCATTCGGGACTCCCTAATATCCCGGAAGCAAAATCCACAGACTTATTTCTGTGGTTTAGTTACTTGCTGCATCAGATCAAGGCCTTGCAATTCTGGATCTGTGGTTGAGTTAAGTTTCCTACTTGTTAGTTAACAGGTGCAACAAAATGAGGCCTGTGCATGAATACTCAGCCTTGGTACAGAGGGCAAAAAGCGAAGCAATAGACAGCTCTGGAGAGGGTGTGTGTTTATCGGGGACAGTATTTCCTGCAAATGACAGCCGTGCATTTCTGATCAAAGGCTTCTCCAAAACTACCCCCAAATTAACAGAATGAGAAGTCCGAACTCTGCTTAAAGCAACAAAAGTTAAACATAGCACCCCTAACCCACGTGCAAAGATCCTGAGGGAGGGCACTCTAGGAGAGAAGCGTAGAAGTGTTCTCTCTCTCTCTCTCTCTCTCTCTCTCTCTCTCTCTCTCTCTCTCTCGTGTGTGTGTGTGTGTGTGTGTGTGTGTGTGTGTGTGTGTGTCAGGGATTTGGAGTGCTTGGTTGGAATAGCCCCAGTAGTAGACCGCCTGGGCAACCCTGTCAAACTCCAATGGATGGCCCCAATCTAGTGGTCACTGATAATGGCTCCAGTTAAACAAAATGAGTCACAAAATAAAACCAAAAGTCATGAGCCTGGAAAGGGAGAACATACAGTGGAGTGGGGAAGAGCTTGATAGGGGCAGGAGGAAGGAAAGATGGGGTAAGAGAGAGTAACCAGAGTGTTTTATACACGTGTATGAAATTCCCAGAGAACTAACCTAACTAGTAAGAAATAAGGGTGGGGAGATGCAAGCATGCAGGTAGAGATCACATTTGCGCCAGATGGCTGAGTGGAGAGCCCTAACTATGAGTGTTGGCATATTTCTGTGTTGAAATATCTCTTGTGTGTTTATGATATTTTCTTGGAGTTTGATTTATTCAAAGTCTAACATCAAAAATTCTGCCTGCAGAGACATGTTGACTGGTATTTTGATAAACCCAAGAAGCCAAGCTGCAAAATGTATAAACGGCTGCTTCCTATTGACTTACAGAGCGTCCTCTCTGATGCTGCACATGTCGTTTCCTTTGGCTGATGCAGCAGCCCACTGTTCTGCTCCGCGTACTGGGCCTCTACTGCACTGTTAAATACAGGCTGTCGCTGGTGAGCTTTCTCAGATGGGCTTTAGCAAGAATTCTCTGTGTTTGTTTGTGCATGAAGGATCATGGTACTCTGGAAGGATGGGTTTTGGGCCTAACTCTGTGTTAAGCAGGGCTGAGTGTAGAGGAAATGCTTTTAGTGTGGTTGGTCTCCATATCAAAACTTTCCCATACAGATGCTTTCTCATGGTATGACTGATAGTCAGAAGTTCCTTGGGTTCTGTCTTCTTCAAGGTAAAATGTGGACATCGATAATGTAAGTTTCATAAGGAAGTTTATCAGGTGACATAAGATAAAAGAATTATGATGCCATTAGTCTATGTCAACTTGGCTCTGGCATCCAGTGCCATTGCTCAACACAAGACTGGATCTTGAATGGGGATGAACTTAATAATATAATGTTTGCCTAGCATGTACAAAGCTTGGTGTTTGATCCCCAAAACTTCCCACAGAAGGAAAAGATATAAATGTTTCTTTAAAAAGTTTCTTTTAGTTGTGTCAATATTGAGTAAAGCACATAGCCCTCCACACTGTGGATGGGTGGAGCCTACAGCACCAGGGAAAGTCCAAAGAGCAAGTCCAAGACCTACCAAAGAAAAGGCAATTCTAACTAAAAAATTATGACCTGCAAACCCTGCCTGAGTTTTCAGCCTCATGACTTCGGACTCAAAACTACACCATCAGTTCTTACCTAGTTTCTAGCAGGGACTGTAGATCTCACTTACAGATAGATCCTTAGGAGTCACCAACTCAAATATATCTACTCTTTGAATCTCATTAACTTCTTTCACCTCCCTTTGTCTCTGTTTTTCTTCCTTCCCCTTTCCCTCACCTGCCCTAGCTCCTTCCTCCTTCCTTCCATTGCAGACTGGCACATCTCTTTTTGTTTTTATTATTTTTCTGTCTCTAGAGATCTTTGACTAGCCCAGGGAGAAAATGCTCTCTGGAGCACTTCTTTCTGGCATTCAGACCTTGATTATACACACAGCTAGTCTACGTGAGCTTTTCTCATCCAAGATTCATCATTCATATATAGAGAAGTTTGAGTCAGTCATCTGTAGCTTATGACCCAAATCCCCAACTCTAACACATAATACGATGTATGTATAATCACATATATGATTATATGATATAGAGTCCTTCAAGATAGAAACTGTCCTGTTGGGGAGTGAAAACAAACAAACTAACACCCCCCCCAAGCACTTCCTGTTAATTGTCTCAGAGTGAATTACAGTTCTGTGTGTACATTTGTACTGGATTTAAATTTTATGCTGTGATTTACAACATTATCTAGTATGCTTTTCATAAGTTGAATCAAATACAAGGAAGTTTTATAATGTCCCTAAAGAGTTCTCACATTCTGAGAGAAGTGTGCTCTTATGCTTGTCATATCGCAGGCTGGGAATTACTGGCCCAGTGGGAAAATTCAGACAAGGAGAGGTTGAGAAGGAAGCCACACTCTTCGGGAACCTCAGTGCTGCATAGGCTGCGGCTGTCACAGGGGAAACGTGTGGTTGGAGTGGGAATTATCAAGCTGAAAACAAAGTCTCAACTTGGGACTGTTTGTTCATTTGTTTGTTTTTTTAAAAAAAGGAAAATGGAGTGGTGCTTTCACTCTTGGAAACAGGGTCAGTAGACATTCACAGAGATCTTCTCACCTGCAGGGGAGCATCCCTCCCTTGGGGAGTGTTCTCTCGAATTTGCCTTTTTCTTTTTTGCTGTCAGTAATAGAACTTGTCATTTTTGCTACATATTCATTTTTAAGTCTTGTGTTTTGGTTGTTTTTCTCGCTAGAACATCAGGTCCCTGAGAGCAGAGATGTTGTCTGCCCTCCGTGGTGTTAATATCCTGAGACTCTATGACCATTTTGAAGGTTCAGTGACAGTCAATAAATATTTGTTGAAGATAAAAAGACCTGGGAATAAATTTCCTGTGTTTTACCTTGCTGACAATAGCCACTGCTATGCTCTGAAGCCAGCACCACTGGTGAACTGCTTTCCTTTTGTTCTTCATATGGCTGAAGTTTTGGTGGGGAACATGGTGGAGACTTGGTCTATCCTCTCTCGGAAGACACTTAGGCAATTCACAGTTGTAACACCAGGGGCAGGTGATCAGCTTCAGTTCCTGAGCCATACAGTTGCTATGGTGATCTTGTCCCTGTTTTATCTTCTTGGAGTAAGATGTGATGGCTGAAGGAATCCCAGCCGAAGGGATTAGAGAGTAGCAGGATTTGTATTGCAGGGCTGGCGCTGTGGTCACAGTCCAGATGAACCTTCTTTCTATTGTGTAACCAGTTACTCCAAAACTTAATGGGGGATTCTTATGTGTTGCCGTGAAAGTGAAGGGTCCAGGGGTTCCTTGGCCGCACGCTTGGCAGTCAGGCTGTAAGCCAGGGGTGTGGCCAGCTGAAGGACGAAGAGGCCAACTGCCCAGCTCAGTGATGTCGCTGTCGGCAGGAGGCTTCACTTCTCCACTCTGCAGCAGTTATGTTTCTACCAGAGAGATACAAGACAAAAATTTAAGAGAAATAAACGGGAAAAGGGGGAGGAGGAAGAAGAAGAAGAAGAAGAAGAAGAAGAAGAAGAAGAAGGAGAAGGAGAAGGAGAAGGAGAAGGAGAAGGAGAAGGAGAAGAAGAAGACGACGACGACGACGACGACGACGAAGAAGAAGAAGAAGAAGAAGAAGAAGAAGAAGAAGAAGAAGAAGAAGAAGAAGAAGAAAAGAAAGGGAAAATGTAAACGTAGAGAGCAAGCTCCAGCAGAGGCTTCAACACCGGAAGTTGGAAACTCAGGGCCAGAGAGGCAACTCGGCATGGAAAGGTGTCTGCCGCTGAGACCGACCAATGAGAATTTATTCTCAGAACCCATGGAAGAAATATGCATGCGAACACATACACTACAACACACCACACCACATACCCCAAATAAACAAATAAACAAACAAATAGAAAATACCTGTGTTGTATTCTATTGCCTACAGCAATCATTTATAATACCTTTGAGAAGTAGACTATATACAACATCGTGAATGCTGTACCAGAGGACATTATTAGGTGCTGCTATAGTTAGGGTGTTGACTATTTCCCAAAGGTTCATATATTAAAACCTCAGCCCCAACAACAGGATGTCAGGGAGAAGTCCTGGTGAAGATCCAATATTGATGGTGTGACAGAAGCCAGAGACCAAGAACCAGACCAATGACTCAGTGCAGTGAACATTTGCAAGCGAAGACGTGTGGACAGAGGGGTACACACTGCGGCACACCACAGCGTCCACGATGCTTTTGTTGTTGTTGTTCATTTGTTTTTGTTTGTGTATTTTTATTTTGTGTGTGTGTCGGGGGGGGGGGGGGAAGGTTTCAAGGACAGAGTTGGAGAGGAATGGGGAGATGAGTGGGATGGGGTGCATGATGTGAAATACACGAGTACTCCATAAATAGTAAAAAGCAAGCAAACACCATAACTAACCAAACAACAGCAACACCTTAGTCTCTAGGATTGTGGTACTGGGGAAGCCACAGGACCTTGATGAGCTGGAGACATGTGGGGAACTCTGTGGCCATGAGAGAGGTGCTCTAAGTGGATTCTGGTCCTTGGTCTTTTCTTCCTCTTTTAATAATTCAGTTGCCAAGGATTCCTTGTCAGTAACTCTGCCACCCTATGAGAAGCCTAAGCCAGTAACCATCCCCTGTAAGGATGGGCTAGAACCAATAAAACTGTACCTGAGTGAGAATAAAGATTGATCTCTTTATAAGTTAATAGGCATTGTGTTAGAAGGACAGAAAGCTAATACAGGAACCATCTTGGAGACTGGCTACCACACTGGGAAACCTGAGTGAGTGTGTATATGTCCCCTCCCCCCCCCCTCTCTCTCTCTGTGTGTGTGTGTGTGTGTGTGTGTGTGTGTGTGTGTGTGCGAGTTGATATTTTCCATTCTGGATGGTTTCTCAGCAGGTATGCTTCCTTCCTTTACTTTTCTGATCCTCATAATTTAATCTCTTACTTTTAAAATATTCCAAATACACTTATATTTCATGCTCTGTTTGTGAATACTAGTATCTAAAGATTTTGCTCATCTGAATTTGCTGCCTGCTCTTTCATCTGGCTCTCTCAAGATGTCTTGATCCTATGTTTGTGCTTTCTTTATGGTGTTCTTTTTTTTTTTTTTTTTTTAGGACTTCATCTACAACAGCTCTCTGCGAGCACATCCACCCCCCCCCCCCTTCTCTCTGTCCCCCTTTCCCTTCCCCACAGAGGATTGTATTTGCTCCGTTAGGCTCCAGGGGACACTTTAGCCCAGAACCACTTTGAACAAAATCCCTGCCTTGTAAATTTTTATACCTCCTAAGTAATGGGAATTGAAGCTAAAACCACACAGAGATTACCTTATGTTTATAAATCATGAGGGGAATTTCTTACTTCAATCATTGTCAATTTTGTGAACAACAATTACCCTCGCAGTGTCGTGGCCTGGGGTTATTTATCATTCACCCTTATATCAGACTGAGTGCCCTTGGGATTGTAACTCCACACGGAGGAAGAGTCTCCTGTTCCCCTGCTCATCCCTCCGCGTGGCAGCAGGACATTCATCTTTCCTCCACGCCCCTCACCGCTGGGGCTGCAGAAGCACAAGTTGCCCTGCAGCTAAGGGGCTCATCCTTCAGATTCTTGGCCTGAGCTCCCATGGTTGCCTAACTCTGGCCAGTAAGTCGCCAGTTCATCAGTGTATTACAAGCATCTTCTTAAAAGTCACATTTTACCTAGAATCTCTAATTATTTTTGTTTGGAAGGCTTGTGATCAAGGAATCTTATTTCCTACATTGCTAGACATGTGTTTTCTCCTAATAGCTTTATAAGTTCTACTGAGCAGGCATGCAAGTGTACAAACATGCACACACATGAGAGAGAGAGAGAGAGAGAGAGAGAGAGAGAGAGAGAGAGAGAGAGAGAGAGAGAGAGAGACAGAGAGCCCAGGATTGGATTATAGTGACAGCCTGCATGTTATCTTCATTATATCCCAAAGGCTAAGCTCTAAAATATGGTGTCTTTTGAAATTTAATATGTTTGTTTTTCAAGCATATCTTCTGATATTTCAAAAATTTCAAAAATCCTAAATTCGCAGTGATTTGAATGAAAGCTAAGCCACTGCTCTCGCCAAACATAGGATGGGCTCATGCTTTGCCTTTAAACTGATAATTTCTTTTTCATTCCTGATATCATACTTTATCTCTCTTGATTCCATGTTATATTAAATATCCAATTTTAAATTCTGTTGTCTAATTGATTTAATGATTATAAAGGCGTTCCCAGTAGCCTGCCTAAATTATCCTTCCTAATTTATTCCTATTACTCATGGTTAAATCTTGAATAACTAGGATGGATGAGACACTGAGAGGTAACTAATTGATTACTAAAGCATTATAGTACTAGTCAACAGTGCAATGGATCCTTTTGGCTTTAAAAATACTCTTAGTAAACTACATTACAGATGATTTGTTGTTTTTCTTTTTATTTATTTATTTATTTTTGGAACAAGTTTAAGTCTAGTATTTTCCCTGAAGATGTCACACAGAGGTATAAGCTAATAAAAGGTTCACTTTTTACTTTGATATTTTCACCTGCTCTACTGCAGTGGAGTTTATCATATTTGCAGAAAGGGCCTTCAGACTTGAGTGGCCCTCTGGGAACTTCTTTCTTCACGGGCCTTTATGGATGGACTTTGAGCATAAAATGGCTTTGACTGATCATGCTGCCTAGTTCAGGATAGAAAACATTCTCAGCTGTGCCTTCTCTGAGCCCTTCCTGTGCGACACTGCTGCTCTCATCCCTGGACGGTGTCCTCTTGTAATTTTTGTAGTCCGGAAGTGATTAAAATGTGAATGCGAACATTGATACATCCTCCCTCTCTAAGGACTGGGCTGGAGATTTTGGTAGTCTGTCTGTGTCTGGAGAACAGCACGACCTTTAGTTCCAGCTTAGTGATGGTGAGTTCAATTCTGAAACTGTGGAAAGTTCCTCAGAGCATGCAGTTTAGTGGGAATATGTAGTTGGTTGAGAAAGACTCAGAGAAGCGCAAACGTGAAACCTGCTTATTTATTGTGTGTGACTCTATGTAAGCATGTGAGTGTGTGTGTGTGCATGTGTGTGTGTGTGTGTGTGTGTGTGTGTGTGTGTCTGTGTGTGTGTGTGTGTAGGCCAGAGGCCAATTTTGAGTGTCTCTCAAACTTATTCTTTGAGACAAGGTCTCTTAGTGAGCCTGGAGCTAATTGGTTTAGCTGGGCTGGCTCACCATCAAACTCCTGAGATTTTCCCAATTTTTTTTCTTCCCCAGTGACAGGGAAGCACTGGTGGGCTTGTTTCATTATGTGAGTTATGAGCATCTGAATTCAGGTCCTCCAGCTTTCACGGGAAGCACTTTACTACTGAACCATCTCCCTGGCCACTTAAAGACAAGTGTTTTTAAGTTGAGAGCATTAGCTGCAAGTTCACCAAGGCAGGGATTGCTCTGGGAAGTGCTAAGGTGGGACAAGGTGAAGCAGACAGAGGCATGCCATAGGGTACCTGATATGCCACAGTTAGAGCAATCTGGAATGAGATGAAGAATATCTCAAAGCTGACCTGGCTGCCAGGTTCTCCCAGCATCTCTCAGTCTCTACCTGTTACAGGCTACAGCTGACACACCCTGCTTCCTGCCTCACCTTCACCCGGCTTACCTTCCTTATGTAATGAAACTATTTTGGTTCCTTTGCTCTCTTTTGGGCCTCCTGGCCACTGCACCTGGACCCTCTCCATCCCCTCTCCCTTCCCCTCCCTCCTCCCTGCAGGGCCCAGATCCATGTGGTCAGGTCCACTCTGGACTTTCCCAGACGTTACTGCCTCTAGCTATGTTCTTTTTATCTACAATAAACTTTCTCCTCCACCATACCTAGGGACACTCAAGTCCTTTCTTTCTTTCTTTTTTTTTATTACTTTTGAAAATTCATTTATGAGTTTTATATAATGAGACTTTAAACTTTTGTTTAAAGAACAGTTCCACTGGAAACAAAATAGTTGTTTCTTTTATTTACCATAGTTTTGGGTTTGCAAGTCACTTCAAGATTCAACATAAAAACATATTGCTCGCTTCTCCCATTGAGACCGATTTTAAGGCACAATTTATGAGAGACGCTCTCATGAGAGCCCTTATTTTCTTCTGGTAAAACATGCAGTATGACTTTGGAAAAACAAAATTGTATGGATCTGACAGTTCTGGCTTGTTCAAGTTTTAGATACTTAGTTGACCCAGAGGGGTTGTTAGGCATTGCTTTTCAGATCTGTGTGACAGATAGCTGCGCACGTGGCCCAGCATTGGCAAAAGGACAGGATGGAGGCAGCAGACTTGGGGTTTGAAATCAGACTATTAATGGAAGTAGGTGGGAAGCTGCCTCCCCTTTTCTGAAGAATAGGAGAGAAGAAGGGGGGAAGGGAGGGAAGGTGGAAAGAGACAGAGGAGGGATGGGACTATGGCCAAGATGTAAAGTGAGTTAAAAAAAAGAAAAAGAAAAGAAAAAAAGAATAGAAGTAGGGTATACTTTTATTAATTTTGTTAATTTCCTTTTTATCTTCTACAGCAGCCTTTAAAATATATTTTGAAATGTTATATGATATTGAAAGTCTTTTTAGTGACCTTCTAGAATTTTTTTGCATTCATCTTCATGCTGATGAGATCTGGGAAATGCTGCCTTATAAGAGTCTTTTCTTGGCGTCATATTAAAACATTTATAAAATTACCTCAGAGCAGTGACCAAAGTGCATGTGTGTATATATATATGTGTGTGTGTGTATGTGTGTGTATACATATTGCACAGAAATACACACACACACACACACACACACACACACACACACACACACATATATATATATATATATATATATATTGCCTTTGCTAATGAGCAGTGTGTGGGAAGCAAGCTGGGTCAAGGTTATCAGTAACGTGTTGTGCATAGTCCCTGTTGGCCAACGTGGGGTTTACTTTGTTATGCTCTAAATTTCTTTGGTTGGTAACTATTTTAATGTAAGGCAATAGTTTCCCCATTTGGGGATCTCTGTGATCTCTTCCTGTGTTGTTAATTTATTTTTAGATTAGAGGGTTAGGATTGTTCCACACTTCTTTTCTTTTTGTCTCTTCTAGGTTGGCTGCTAACCCCGGCCTGCTGGAAGGAAGGGAGAAAGACAGCAACCAAGAGCACCTTTTCACGGGAGGACGAGTGGAAGGTAAGAAACAAGAGAGAGATAGAAGAGAGGAGTGCTGAGATAGGGGAGGAAGAAAGGGGGGGGGGAGATAGTGAGAAATAAAACGCGAGCACACAGGGAGAGACGGGAAGATAGAGGAGCGTCTCTTAACTGTCTTCCCGCATTCCCGTTTATTAGACATATTCATAGAGCAGGTGCTCGAGAGCAGAGGAATGGAGGCCGCCTTACTGGTTACCAAGTAAGGAAATTCAAACTAACTCACGCCTGTGAAGCGGCTCAAGACAGCAGCTGTAAAGAAAAGTAATAGGACTAAAGCACACCGGGCACATGGCCATAACCTGCATTTGTGTGAAAGTAAAGCATATTAATGATTTATGCCCTTTTTGATTAACATCCTGAGATGTATATGTGTACACACATAGGCATATTTTATTTATGGCTTTGTTTCGGCTGTCACCTGGCATCTAAACCACCGTTTGAAATACTGCAGAAGGTCAGTGAAACAATTCTGAAGTTGGTAGTAATAGATATTAAAAGGTAAAGGAAATGGAAGACGGCAGTTTGCCATAGATATCAAATTTTATTTTATTTTATTTTTGTCTGAAGTTTAACACAGGAGATAAATCTTTCTAGACAGCATAGGCTAAGGAATATATAATATCAGCTTGTAAGTTCCGAGGGCTTTTTTTTTTAAAGACAGATATCATCTCGGTAACTGCTCGAAATGCATTTACTTTATTTTAAAGGCTCTTCTTTCCATTATTAATGCCACACCGAGTCACACAGCCATTTGTGATGAAATGAGCTACTCGGAATCCTGTAAAAGCATCTGCAGTGCCTGTGGATGCTTTCCCACTCATTCTAAAACATACTGTAAATTTTTGGAAGATGTTTTTATTTTACTGTATATGTCCTGTGGGCGGATAGAATCCAATTTATTAGTTTTCTATAAGTTGAAAGCTTATCCTCCTATGAAGTGGAATCAGTCAGGATTGGCTCAAATGATGTATCATATGAGGAAGCATTACAACTCAAGACTCTAGCATAAGTAATGCCTAGACAAGGTTAATATGATTCAAAAGGGATCTTTTTCTTATTGAAATTAAAAAATAACATCTGACAGTATTTATAGTACTCGTATTGAAATTTTAGTTAATGGGGGGGTCTATAATCAGCATTATGGGTGGTTTCAAAGCTCATCTTCATGCAAATATGGTGTAGATGTAGGAATGTGATGTAGGGTCCCTCAGCTAAGAGTTTAGAGAGAACACAACTTGTTAATGACAGTTAATCAACCTATGAGAGACAGTTACCTCAAGGGTAAAGCCAAGAAGCATCATTGGCTTCCCTGATTCAGGACTTACAAGTCCTTCAGTAGTCATTTACAACAGATGAGGTTTTGAAGGCTATCAGAGAGCAAGGATGTGGTGGCTTGTGTGGTGCCCACAGACCTGTGTGATGTTAAAGCTATTTAAGCAAAAAAAAAAAAAAGTTTATTGGTGTTATTTAGACTCCAAATTTACGTTATGAGGCTGCAAGATGCAAGAACACAGATTTTTAGGACTTCTCTTGATTCGATTTGAGCCCACACTTCTCCGTACACAGGGCACTGGGATCTAGAAGATAGAGGGGCTAGGGGGAAAAATCGAATACACAAATCAAACACTGGCATGACTGTGCTCCTCTCACTCTTCACTGCGCATCAGCGCGAGGTGACGTGGTATCCCTTTCCTTTGGCCACATTCATCCTTCCTCCCAGGAAGGGCTCACAGAATTTTAGGTTAGATGAAAATGAAGTGACCACTGAGTCTTCTGTTGCCTTCCTGTGGAAATCTGGACCACGGCAGCAGTCGACTGAGAAGAGTTCTAATGATCCCAGGGTGCACTGCTTCTCCCCCCAGTGGGTACCCGTGTTCTTCTACTGCCTCGATCATTGTATTCTTTTTTCCTGTACATGTGGAACAACAACAGCCGCAACAAAACCACCCGGATCTCAACAGAAGCACTGGCTGAAGCTTCGCGTGCCATGGCCTTCGTTGTTGTCAGGAGAAGAACTTAGGGTCTCGTTTGCTTGACGTGAAGCTAAAGCGTTGAGCGAGCTCAGCTTCTAATCTGATGAATTTGTGTTATGGGCTTGGTGCTCTCTCTCCGTCCTTCTGTGACTTGGCCGTGGAATTCTTGTACATGGATTCATGGGTAGAACTTTGCTATTGCTTTATCCCTTCACGCCCTTTAAAGAAGTTTCTTTTGGAAAGAGTCTACAATACTGCCTGTAAAGTGCCAAGGATGATAGAACTTTTTCTGAATTCGGTTTTTTTTTCATTTATATATTTATTTATTTTTATTGTATGCATGTTTTGCCTGCATGCATGTCCCTTTGCCATGTGTATGCCTGGTCCCTGTGGAGTTCAGGAGAGGCCACCAGATCTCCTGTAACAGGAGTTACAGGCAGCTATGAGTCACTATGTGGACGCTGGGAATCAAACCCGGATCGTCTGCAAGAGCAGCCAACATTTCTCCAGCCCAACATCCGTTTTTCTTAATGAAAAATTTAAATGAACAGAAATCTTGCTAAGAAGAAGTGATTTAATGTCAATTCATAGTCCTTGTTTTTTAAATTTTAAAAATATATTTTAAAATTTGTATCCAAACAGGATCACAAAAATGAGCCCTTAGTCTAAGGTACTCTAAAAGGGTACTATGTGTTAAGGAAGAATAAATCATACTGTATCTTGGATATTTTCAAATTCTACCACACACAATCCTTGTTTCAATAATATTTTGCTTCTGCTTCAAATGATTTCATCTGCCTCGTATATGCTCATGGCGCTGGACAAAGGTTCAACACACAAAAGTTTTTTGCTTTTCTGTTCCATGGTGGCCACGTTTCATAATAAAGGGAATGCGCACTCCCTGGATGAACGGTGCCGGACAAATGTAACTATTGCCAGTTTATTCAAAACTTCAAGGCCAGCATTGGGCAATTACAAAACCAAAGCTAACTAACCATGTCTAGGAGATGAACATCCTTCTTCTTACATCCCAAAGTGCTTAGTCATGTAGGGCTAATCCCTGGAGGCCCTATCCCTTGGCTGGACCTCTGAAGCCTCTGACATCACGTAGGCACGAGGCAGGAGCCTTTTCTTTTTTCATTTCTAATCATCAGCGAAGAGTCTAAATGAAGAGGTACAAATGGCTCTTTCAAGAATTTGTCAAAGCAAAATCCACATTAGAAAAGATTTACTGGTCTCCCCGTATCAATAGAAGGATCTCTCTTGATATTTCTAAGCCTTTATCTTCCCTTCAAAGAGCATCCTGGCCTCGGCTTAGGTTTGCGAGGAGCATCGTTGAGGGGAAGATTATCTTCATAGGAAATGGAGGCTTAGCAAGATATACTTCTGGGACAGCTTGCTTTAGCAAAACAGATATTTCTCCAACTCAGAGAAAAGAAATTCAGCATTAAAAGTGAACAGCTTACATGCAAGTGATTCCTGAGAGAACAGTGGTGCCAGGGGTGAGAGAGAGAGAGAGAGAGAGAGAGAGAGAGAGAGAGAGAGAGAGAGAGAGAGAGAGAGAGAGAGAGAGAGATGTGTTTCTGTCCTGTTTTGGAGGCAGCATTTTACTAGGAGAATAAGTCTTTTTCCCTAATGTTGTTACCTTTTAAATATTCAGTATTGATTTCTGACTATTCTTTCTCACAAGTTCAAGGTTATGTACTCTTTTACTACTTTGTATGGCATCTGTATTTGCAAAGAAATGTGTGATCTCCTTTCAGGGACTGCTGTAATCGTCCTTTTAATATTGTCTGTATAATGAGTCTGGGAACTGTAACCTTAAGGCCAAAGCTCTCACTTTACCCAGACTGTGACTGGGTAAACCACATCAACAGAGAGATGGCCACAGTTTATGATAAAATGTGCATTATTTATAAGCCTATAAAACTAAATTTGGATTGCACATATTTAAAGATCTTTTGTCTATACATTTTTCTCATGAGTAAGCAATAGAAGAATGGAACTACCTTAAGCTGAGGGTAAAAATACCTTGCAGATAAAGTTTTTGCTATTTTATTTTTAGCATTTTGTTCTTTTCTTTATTAGGTAGCATAAAGGTGAACTTGATTTGAATTCTTCCTCTAACCATAAGTCTAGATGCATCTCTTTCCCCCTCTAGGGCAGTTGCCCTTTACTCAGTATGTTGAAGAATATGTTAAAAGAATTCCTAAGAAAGGCACATCTATATATTTTGTTGTGTCTGGTAGTTATTATTTGTCTATGTTTTGGGAGGCTTAGTGGGAATTTTACTGAGCAAAGCAGGCCTTGGGGAGGACACTGCATTTACTGGAGTTACTGCATGAGGTGAGATCACAAAACTGAGTCTGAGGAGGACCATTCAGTATGACACTGAGGATGAATCCATGGCATGATGCATTTGTCAAAAATGTACAGATTTTATAGCATGAAGATGATTCTTAATGTATACAAGGGTATACATTATGTGTGGTGCCAGACTATTGCTGGATGGAATGTAGAATATGACAAAAGGTAACTCCATTACACTTATGAAGCAACATCTCTAAAGGAGACAGAAATAGGCTGATTTAAGTAACTAAGGAAGTGACTGGAATCTGTAAAAAAAAAAAAAGCAAATTTAAATGTGTGCATAAGTGCTTGAATTGATTAAGTTTATTTCTATGAGGGGATAGTTATGAATGTTACAGCCATTATGCCTATACAATAGGATTAAACAGATGAGATGTAGAGACTGCAGATAAACAAGGCAGGAGACAGGAGTGTAAGATGTGTGGATAGAACAGAGTTGTAAATATCAGTGTGGACTCACATAGATTAGGATGGCCACACACAGGGTATTTATAGTTACAAGTGTGCATATGAGCTAGCATAATACATAGTCCTTGCTTGAATTTGAGATTCTGTTCTCTGTTGTGACACTACTTGGGAGGTAATTAGAAAGGTGGAGCCCAATGATGAAGTTAGTGCCCCTCCAAGAAGATGTGGAAAGCTTGCTTCCTCTCTCTCTACCTGCCATTTGAAAACACAGCTGTCCACAAGCCAAGGGATGGGCACTCACAAGAATGTTCCCTCATCTAAGTCTTATAGCTACACCAGTTATTAGAAATAAATGTTTGATATTTAAGGCACTCAAGAGATAGTATTTTTTTTAATCACAGTCTGAGCCAAATAGGACATTTGGCCAGTTGAGAGAGTCTATATGTAGTGACAATTCAGTAGCCAAGATAATGCCTAGAGCTTATATCTTGGTTTCTAATCATAATCTCAAATAAGGAAACCAGAGATCCTTGGGTAAAGATGCTTCTAGGATGGGGATTGTATGGAATGAGCCTGAATCAATTTGTAGTGCAAGAAAGCAAGTATTCAACCCTGATACCCAGGATAGGTTAAAAGAATATAAGAACCAACCAGTAAAGTTCGTAGTAGCCAATGCTGTTACACTGTGAATGATAAAATGAATTAGTACTGAATTATAAGCCAAAATATAAAACATTTATATAGGCACAGCCATACAAGAGAATGACTGAATAAAGAAAAGTAGGGAGGAATAGGAAAAAAGGTGTCATGTGGAATAATTCCAAGTGATTCATGCAGTTATGTTGCTTCCAAGCGGCTGAGCAACTGCCTTTTCTATTCCTGGAGTGTGAAATATTCGTTGTAATGTGTTTCCAAGGGAAAGGCTAGACAGTGGTCATTCAACAGTGCAGACACCTGACAAACACTAGCTCAGCCAGGTGGTCAAGGTGAACATCACAGTGAAAATATATTGATAATCTGTAATTCTTTATAGGTGAGATGAGAATTGCATTTCAGCACTCATTCTTCTCATGAGCCTATAAATGCTGATTAAAGATATTCCTCAAAAACTTCTTCCTAAATTGTCAAGATCACTAAACCCAGGAAATACTTCTGAAACATTCATTGACTCTAGGGAGAAAAGTGCAATGTGACATCTTAGATGAGATCCTCAAAGAGAACAAAGGAGCCAGGAAGAAACTAAGTAAATTTGATTTTAGGATGATGTTAGCTAATAAAGTGTCCAA
The DNA here is from genome assembly GCF_964271855.1 of Acomys minous. Lineage (NCBI taxonomy): Eukaryota > Metazoa > Chordata > Mammalia > Rodentia > Muridae > Acomys > Acomys minous. The sequence goes on along the minus strand of NC_140483.1, from coordinate 182,887,151 downwards.
GGTGGCTCATTAATTTTGACAAACATAGCATGCTGATAGAAACTCTTAATAACAACCAGAAACTAGATGAACTACACACAGGATCTGTCTGTACTACCTTTACAACCTTTCCACCAATATAATAATATTTTAAAATTAATAGTTTTTTTATTGTTTTAGTTATGTTTCTTTTCTAACATACACATTTACATTATTACATATGAATAAACTAAACTGCATACAGCAGGAAGGACCATGAGACAATTAGGAATTATATAAATGTTACAGTCATAGTGATTTGGCTATTTGTATTTGTCAAACTTGAAGTAAACATCTTTCCTATCTTGTTGGGTCTAAATTTCTGAATGAAAAGGATATAGTATCTCTGTGATTTGCTGACATAATCATCAGGGAAACAACTCGAAACCACAATGAAATATCATCCATCCCTGTTATAATGACTATTACTAAAAAGACTGAAATGAGGGCCAGGCACACCTTTAATCCCAGCACTCGGGAGGCAGAGGCAGGTGGATCTCTGTGAGTTCGAGGCCAGCCTGTTCTACAGAGTGAGTTCCAGGACAGCCAGGGCTCCACAAAGAAAACTTGTCTTAGGAAAAAAAAATGACTGAAACTCACAAATGCAGCCAAGGAGGTAGACAAAGGGAGTTCTGATACATTGATGCTGGGATTGCAGGTCAGTGGATCTGATACACAGATGCTGGGATTGCAGGTCAGTGGATCTGATACATTGATGCTGGGATTGCAGGTCAGTGGATCTGATGCACAGATGCTGGGATTGCAGGTCAGTGGATCTGATACACAGGTGCTGGGATTGCAGGTCAGTGGATCTGATACACAGGTGCTGGGATTGCAGGTCAGTGGATCTGATACACAGGTGCTGGGATTGCAGGTCAGTGGATCTGATACACAGGTGCTGGGATTGCAGGTCAGTGGATCTGATACACAGGTGCTGGGATTGCAGGTCAGTGGATCTGATACACAGGTGCTGGGATTGCAGGTCAGTGGATCTGATACACAGATGCTGGGATTGCAGGTCAGTGGATCTGATACACAGGTGCTGGGATTGCAGGTCAGTGGATCTGATACACAGGTGCTGGGATTGCAGGTCAGTGGATCTGATACACAGGTGCTGGGATTGCAGGTCAGTGGATCTGATGCACAGATGCTGGGATTGCAGGTCAGTGGATCTGATGCACAGATGCTGGGATTGCAGGTCAGTGGATCTGATGCACAGATGCTGGGATTGCAGGTCAGTGGATCTGATGCACAGATGCTGGGATTGCAGGTCAGTGGATCTGATGCACAGATGCTGGGATTGCAGGTCAGTGGATCTGATGCACAGATGCTGGGATTGCAGGTCAGTGGATCTGATGCACAGATGCTGGGATTGCAGGTCAGTGGATCTGATGCACAGATGCTGGGATTGCAGGTCAGTGGATCTGATGCACAGATGCTGGGATTGCAGGTCAGTGGATCTGATTATTTCCCAGAGCTTGCTGAAGATGGAAGGACAGAGTATGAAAGTATTTTGAAGAGTGCAGCACAAATTCAAGGCTTTATTCTTATATGTTATAGAGTAAATGCATTTCCTCCAGAAGTGTATGAAAAATATTTTTACTTGTTCAACATAAGCATAATATCTTTATACCCCCTGTTGTGCTCCGTAGTAGGCGTTGGCCATATCGTATTATGAACTACGTCATAGAGTGATATTAAATTATAGTACAGTCAGTGTGAATGAATAGAGCTCTTAGAGCCAGTTGTCCAGCGAGTCTGAGTTTAGAATTTCAAAAAAGTGAGACATCACCAGGTGTTGTCAAAAGGAAGACAGAAGACTCATCATTTGGAGAATGAGAGTCTTGGCAGCCAGGCATGGTTTTTCTGTGCGAATGCAGATATTTTGTTGATTTTAGCCAGATTTCCTCTGGCTAAGAGTGTGGTCACAGGAGCTCATAGACTCCCTACCTGGCTTTTTCATTATTTGCTGTTTACGACTATGTTACCTTGTTCAGCTACTTAACAGTTTGAAACTCTGTTTAATAATCTCTTTGCAATAATGCTCATCTTTACTTGGTGAGCTTTAAGCAATAATGAAGTGTGTTAATGCATGTGAAAATATTCAGGGCAGCTGTCTGTTGTAAAACAAGTTAGTTCTCAATGCCACGCCTCAAAGTTCTGAATGAGCTGTGTGTTCTCAGAGGCCTGAGGGCTGGGCTGGTCAGAATGACCTTGAATGTGATTCGTTATGTCTAACACCCAGAGAATCCAGCAGTTGAATGGGTATTTCTTTTATGATAGAAGGCAAGATTATCTTTTTCTGGATGTAGGTCCTTGATTTGTACTTAGCTTGTTTCCCATCCGGTTTCTTGTGACTTCGGGCAAACTGTTTTAGCTCTCAATAGAAATGCCACTCTTCAGATAAAGGTGATACACATCCAATTAGCTTGTGGAATTGAGGAGCCAGGGTTTACCTTAGTGTAAATAATGCCATACATATAGTAAGTGTTTTACTGAGAGGACTGCATGCATCACAGATACACAGCATTTTCTGAGCAAGGGCCTATATAAAAAAGGAAGATGGTGTTTTATCTATTTATAAACATGAAATGACCTTCATTTTCACAGACTATTTCAAGAAGTGTTGGGTTGTCCATTTATTAAAGTGACCCATGAATGGTATTATAGGAACCCAGTATTAGTCATAACCAATGCATCATATATTCATATGACATCTAGATGGATTATACACAAAAATCTGTATCCATTCTTTCTCTCTTTTCATATATATATATTTTAAAATTTATTATCATTTATTCATATTATATCCGCATTGTTATCTCCTCTCTTGTCCCTTCCCATTCTCACCCTCCCTCTCTTTTCTGTCCTATTCCCCTCCCCTAGACATCTGACAGAAGGGGACCTCCTCCCCCACCATATGACCACAGCCTATAAAATCTCATCCAGATAGTCTGCATCCCCTTCCTCTGTGTGCCACTGGGCATCCCCACCAGGGGGAAGTGAGCAAATCGGGGACACCAGAGTTCATGTCAGAGACAGTCCCCACTCTCCCCACAACCATGGATAATGAGCTCGCATTGGCTAGATCTGAACAGGCAGTCTAGGTTTACTGCATGCTTTTTCCTTGGTTGGTGCAACAGTTTGTGCAGGACCCCCTCTCCACCCTCCACCCCCCTCCCCGGGAGTCTGGTCTACAAAGTCAGTTCATATGTGTTTTAATTAGAAATCCATTGAGTTACATATTCCCTACAGCTGAGTGTACCTGTAATTTCCCCTTCTTCAAGTTAAAAGTTTTACAATAGCAAATACCTTTCCCTTTGCTTTACACTGCTCCTTTTATCAAGATAAATTTGTCTTTGGATCGCAATGGTGATGGAATAGAAAACCGAATGCTTGCTTCCCATTTTATTGTAAGAATTGCATGAAGACTATTAATACATGAGTTCTGGTGCTTGAAAACAATATATAACAAACTAGTATATTCTATCTGTCACACAGTGAATTCAGAGTGGTTAGAAAGTAAAATTTGTTTAACTCTAATGATTTTAGCATGATAGAGAGCCAACGAAATCTGACCTCAAGCAGTAAAAACTTCAGAAGCTATCTCATCCTAGTTTTAGAACTGATTATTTTAAGTTATTTTAGTGGTAGGACAGGGAGGGTATTCTCAGGTGAGTGAGTATTATTGTAATATTGTTCTGAGTCTCTTAAAATTGTCTTAGACTGTTCCTAAAATTCTTGAAGTGGGGGTTAAGTGGTTTCTTTGCATCATAGGCAGTATGTTAAGAGGTAGAATAAACCTCTCCTCACTGTGCATCTAACTGCTCTCCGATGGTCCTGTGCTACGTTGGGCCTCCTCTAGGAGCCACAGTCAAGAAGATCACTGGTGTTAGCCAAGTCCAACCTGGACTCTTGTCAGAAGACAGGAAGTGAGATCTGCAGTTGGAAAGTCATTTGTGATCCTTTCACTGGAGATGCGTTCATGTACAGGCGTGAACTGCATCTTATGACAACATGTATCTCAGAAAAATCACTGTAGGTTTTTACTCCAAGAAACAAACATGTCTTTGTAAATGCACATATAAAATGCACATATAAACACACATTAGCAGGGAAACAGATCGCACTTTAACTTAAATATATGGTAGCATTTGTAGAGAGACCTCATTATTCAGCAAATGTCTTTCACAAGGAAGACATTGATATTCTAGGAAAGAACATGATGACAATTTTAGTGACCAGGAGACTATGGGAAGGCAAAGCTCCAACCCTCAGCACAGGTCTTCTGCCACAAAATAAATGTTTGCCAGTATATAGAGATAAATACATAAATAAATATAGATACATTTTTGTAACATAAGAGTGATTAGATACAAGTAATTTTCTATCAATATATTCTGAAACAAAAACACACTATTTTTTATTGAGCTAGTACCTAAGTGGTTGGCTTTTATTATTTTTTTTACACTGTATACACCAATTACACAGTAAATATTTTTAAAAATCCAAATTATCTTGATTACTTACTACCAAAACTGATAAAAAGAGACTTCACAAATGTCCTGATTTTTCATACTTTGTGAAAGGTGTTCTAACCTTTAGAGTTAGCCAGACAGTCTCACCTGCTCTTGGTGCTGTATAAATGTCTATTAATTCATTATGGAAAAAATGCAGGCCTGTATTTAAAATCATGAAAAAAAACTAATTTCACTTTGGACTTAAGTGGAGCTACTAAATTCATGACCTCACATACCCATTGAAGGGAAAAAATCCAAAAAGATACATTGTCCCAAATGCTTATTAAGTTTCAGTCACTTTGTAGTAATCATCTCATTTAGTCTTCATTGACCATCTTTGCCTCCATAAAAATAGCATCTCTTTTCACTGGTGGCAAAACTGAGGCTTGGCTCAGGCAACAAAATGTGAGCGGCTACAGTTGCACCACACAGTCCAGATTTTCCCACAATGCAGTCAATTCTGTACCTTACTAAACAAAAAGACATAATGTGCTGCTTTCTATAACTTTTCTGTTTTTCAAATGTCTCAGTGCCCAAATGGAGCATAAGGAGAAAAAAATGGCAAAGCCAAATTCCCTGCAGAGGAGAGTCTCAACCCAAGGGGCGTGTGCTGGTCTTTGTGAGCAAGGCTCCACAGTGCATCCCAACGCTGTGCAACCCATTCAGCTCAAGATGTATGGAAAGAGTTTTATGTTTTAAACAATTAGACTTGACAGAGCTATTGTTTCTTTCTTATTTAATATCCCTCAGCTCTGGAGCCCAGCCAGAGTCTGTACTCTGTCTCTAAATTTAATTCTTATTCCTTCTACATATCACTTGTTTGTCAGAAGACAGCAACTTAATGGCATTTGTTGCTCTGGCTCAGGAGTTTCTGGCTTATGTCATTTCCCAGCTGACCTGATTAGCCCAGAGGGAATAAAATATTTTGTCTAATGGTCTTGGGGCTTCTATCATGGAGATCTTTCCAGTTTCTGGGGTGTTCTGTAAATGCCATGGGATGACATCATTTCCAGATATGACTGTTTCTTACAAAGAAGCAAGACTATTATAAATATGAAATGAGTCCAGAATAAAGGATATTATAGAGGAAAAAATACCTAAGCTTGGTTATTTGTTTGTAACTTGTTAGTCTAGAAAGTTTAAAGTTCCAAGGGAGATGGAGAGGAGGACCATGGGGTGGGGGTGAGGGGATGGGGGTGTGGGGGCGTGGGGGGCTGATGTTCACTGTGCAAAGGCAATATACTACATTTAAAAGATGATTTGCTTTGCAATTCCCCTGCATGTTGCAGTCTTGATTCTGTGATTGTTTAGCTCTTGGGATGGATAAATGATTCTGCTTTTCTGGGTCTCATCTGAGTAACTGAAAGTAAACTTGAAGGTTTCCTTGTTAATTAATAGTCCATGAGACCGGATATAATCTCCTTTGTCATATTCATGTCTTGCACAGAGATGCAATCAAGTCACACATCTTGTTGAGTTTAATTGTCTTTCTTTATTCAAATGGTGTACTGCTATGGTTTGTAAACTGTTACTACATACATATGCAATGGATTTCAATGGCAGAAGAAAACTCTGAAACCAGAAGGAGAGTGATTATAAAATTCTTTTTTTCTTCGACATGAATATCTCTTTGAGTGTCTTAGAGAAGTTTCTGGCAAGATTTCAACTGGTGTGTGATTTGTGTTTGTCAACTTGCATCAAAAAAAATCATCAAACTAACATTTGTTGAGCTCTGTTGTAAGCATATATTACTGTTTGCTAAATATTTTGGTTTCCTTTTTCCATGGCTTCTTCTGTATATGAGAATTCCTCATTTGATTGGCATTAAGCTTTGTCATGTGACTTACCTTTGCTAGTAAACTGTGAAGAGAAAGAAGATGGATACCCACATGGAAAAATTACAAGAGACAGTTGTTTATTACTGTGTTCATTTTCTCTCTACCACATGACCAGCAATGTTTCCAGTGGTAGACAGGGTGGGGTGAGTGTCATCTTGGTTATTTTAGGAAAAGAATGCATGTAGTATGAACAAGGGATTAACCTTTGCCATTATAATATGACAAGATTTCTTTGTTAGTTGCACTGTTGTCTGGTCTGTTGAATACTAACTATGCTTGCAATGGAAAAGATACAATGGGGACCATGTGAAAGAAGCCTCAGGCCTTTGGAATCTCTCAGCGAAGCAGGGTGCTATATTATGTGTGCAGCCTATATGTGCAGCCTATATTATAGTTCAGGAAATATGAAACAGACACAAATTTGTGATTAGAGAAAACCATCTTAAATATACATTTAAGTTGATGGTTTATTAATTCACAGAAGTGATACTAGCCAAGATGCACGAGGAAGGAGTGGTATTGCAAACAGAAAACTCTAGGCTAGGAGGTGAGACAGGTCATTGGAACACTGAGTAACATGTTACTGATGTTGTTGTAAGGTAGAGCAAAGAGGGGACTGGAAAGGAACGTGGCTGATGAGATAATGTCGACAATGACACCAGCAGCAGCGTTTATTAGCTCTGTGTGAAGTGCTTTACAGACATTTTCTCATTATTATTATTATTATTATTATTATTATTATTATTATTATTATTTTAATTGAGCTATGGAGGGGTTTAGTAACTTTCCTGTTACCACACGACAGAAATGTGATTTTATCTGAAGGGCAGTGGGAAGTCACTGAATAGTATGACACATGGAAGTCTTGTAATCAGACTTCCCACTCGGTAAGATCACTCTGGCTCTGATCCCCTGTTCAGGATCTAGGCCTGGTTCGAGGGCAGATAGGCCCTAACTTCTGCAGCACAACCACCCGACTCCATTAAGCACCGCGATAGGAGGAAGGGGAGAGCTGGAGTCCTACAGGGGCGTGATAGTTTGAAGGACTGGGAATGGAATATGTGAGGAACTATAGATTGTGGGTCTGGAGATCATTGAGATTTGGTAATAGTTTTAATAATGATATAAGTGTAACAAAATGATTCCCAAATGGCCTTGTACATCTGACTTAAACAGTATGTTTTTGCATTATTATTTTAGCATTTCAATTTGCTTTTGACTCTAATATAGATAATATGCTGGGTAAATTAGAGATGATGCCAAAAATCTTTGAAGCAGATCTCGCTAGTGTCTATGCATTCTTTTCTTTTTCTTTTTTGAGGCTGAGCAACAGTGATTGCTATTTGTACTTTTCTTCATCATAAATGGGGTCACCTATTGACCAAGAGGGGAAAGAGCGCTTCAAAAACGACAATGGCATTTTTGACAATTGTTTGTCTTCTGTCCATCAGAGGTCTCTGGAGACCAAGACCTGACTGAAAAGGTCCCCAAGTCAACATGGCAGAGACGGTGATTAATATGAATGCTACCCAGGCTTCAGTGGGGCCTTGCCTTTCAACAGAACTCAGAGAAAAGCTGAAGGTACTGTTGATATTTATAGTTCGCTTCCTAAAGTCTTTTCTGGAGTGCCTGATACCTCAGCTTTTGCTCCACCCCTTTTTATTTCCCCTGTTTTTGTCTTTCTTCACTTTCCTCTTTGCCTCTTCCCTTGATTATCCTCCCCTCTTCTTTTTAAACAGCCTATGATTACAGAAAACAACATGCTAGAAGCAAGCTGACTGCCAACATGCATAAAAAGGTTTATTCCTAAAGAGAAAGGCCATTATGAGACAGTGTGCCTGTTAATCTTTCAGTTTTGGTTATAAAGACCCAGGTTTGGGTTCTTAGGGACTCTTGTTTATATGCTTTAAAGAAAAGCAGTTAGGTTAGGAAGGAGACATAGGGGTTGATGGACCAAGATTTATGGCTCAAGCATCCATGAGTACAGGCTGGCTCAGCCATTGCAACCCTTCCCTATATATAGACAAGGTTGCATCCTTTGAGGTGCTACTGCATCTTCTGAGTACCACTATATTCTCTGAGGTATTGCCGCATTTTTTAAAGGTACCACAGCATGTTTTTAGGCACCAATGTTTCCTTTGCAGTGCTATTCAAAGGTCAGCTTGAGAGAGGTTTTCAATGCTGATCTTCCCCAAACAAGCTGCCCAAACCAAGGCATTATAGTACAGGTTTAGGGACAGTTTTCTGAATTTTTCCAAAATAACCAGTAATGAGTTGCCAGCTTAGATAGCTCTTTTTATAGATCTTGCAGCAGCTGGATCAAAATCTAATGAAGATGTTTGCATCTAGCAATGGCAGGCCTGCACACTTCTATCCTGTTTCTTGAGTGCACAAATGCATTTCATTTGGGAACATGAAAGGCATATTTAGCGACAACTGATGGCTCTTTGTTTTTTAATTCCCAATAATGTCTTCAGTAAGTGCTTTTGTTAACATTTTTGCATTATACAATAGGTGACACAGGAAGATAATCGGTGTGCTGAAAGCAATTAAAGAGTTTATATCCAACTTGTTCTGCCTATTAAATGGATCCATTCGGCATGGAAGCACATTAGCATCTTTACAGTGGAACGGATTGTGGAAATAGGTTATTCACGGGGCTTGTGCATCTTGCTCCTTCTGCAATAAGACGTATCTTCAAGATAGTAGAAAAAAAAAAAGAAACGAGCCATTTTTCTCCCCTTGGAACTGTAAACAGAAGTAAAACTATTAATAGATGCTGTAGCTAATCCCAAGAAGCTGCGACTGAGAGATTAAATAATGTCACAAAGAGAGGAAGCTGGAAAGAAAGGAGGGGAGGGAGGGAGAAGGCGGGCGGGAGGGAGCCGGTCCCTGATTACAGAGCTGAGTTAGACAAGGACAAACCAAAGGACGCTGGCTGATCACAGGATCAAATTGCTATAAGGGGATATTCCTGTTTCTAGCCGACTATATATTGCTTTGTTTCCCCAGTACTGTTTTAATAGGAAGATTTGTGCTTTATTTTCACAACAGTAATCAAGATGACTTTAAACAGAGGTTGGATGCTTTGGAGATGCAGCTGAGCCTAGGGGACAAATCTGTGAACCAAAACCTCTATTTACTGATAAAAGAAGTAGAGAAGTAGAAGTTAAATGTGTAATATGAGACCAGAGCCCTAGTTTTGTGCTCTGCCAAATAGAAGGAACTATAATGAAAGGGATTAGTATATAATTAAATCTTGTACCTTACATACTGGAAGTGGTTAGACGGCCCTATGTTTTATTGCTACTAATTCTCTTGGTCTTTGGTTGATCCTCTGGTGCTGCCTGTGAAGCACTGTGATTCAGCAACTCTGGTTTGGATTATCACATCTCTTCAGATCTTAGTAGGAGCTGTGGGGATTGTAACGTTGCTACCTTCCAGTGCTATTCAAAGTGTGGTACATGGTCACCACCACCATCATCTGGATACTGAGAACTTCAAATCCTCTGGCTTTATCCTAAGCCAAATTATGCAGAACCTCCAAGGGTGGGACCCATAAAAATCTTTTAATGCATAGTAAGACTATAGGGAATTCTTATGCTCACTAACGTTTGAGAAACAATGTTTTTATAGTTGAGAAGTCTGGGCCCAGGGTGTTTGAGTGCTGAGTGGTAATCACAACCATATCATGGAAACAGATTGGAGTTTGCTCTAGGATTTTTTTTTTTAAGCCATGCCATGAATGTGTTGTTTCTTAGGATCATTGAAATATCATGTCCTTTGTAGGGACTGGAGCTTATGAAGGGTCCAAAAATGGCCTCTTTTTAGTGATTATGATGGGAAGTGTTTGGAATTTATGAGGGTGGGGATTTAAGCTATTTTTCTTTTGCTGTGGTATGGTGTTTACCAATATGGTTGAGCTATCCTGGGCCTCTTTCTGGTATGTAAAGAGACAAGGAGAATGCAGACAATGACGGACATGTCTCCCCAGAGGAAGAGGTGTGGCATGTATCTATTTTGTGTGCAGGAGCAGTGGAGAGGACTGAATGTCAATCTTCTTTTAACATCCTTATCTTCTGCTAAGTTACCAGGGAAGGAAGGCATCAGGGCGTGTTATAAAAGTAAATCACATTTATTTATGTTGGCAGTGAAACCAGTAGTGGATTGACCTAGCTGAAGGGATTCACTGTGTGCATGAAAATATAGATCAGCACCCGGGGAAACAGGCTTATTGCTCTCTGGCCCTATTGATGGTCATTCTGTATCCTTGAATAAGCGTTAGCTCAGACCTTTGGTATTCAGGCTGCACTGAGCGCTTTGTTGGATGTTCATTAGTATGTAACTGCTTTTCCTGGCATTATTTTGCTTTCGTTTCACTTTTCTCATCTCCTCTTTTTGATAGTGTAAGGAAATCATCACTTAGAGCTTTACATGTGGTACAGTAAAGCTTTACATCCATACAAGGATGACACCTATACCAAAATTAATACTGTCAATGTATATTTAATACCTTGAATAAAAGGTTTCAAGGAAGGAGTATGTGAAGGAAAACCTTTGGTGGCTTACAGACAGAGATTTTCAACTTTGGGTCTGTCTGTTATTTGCTAGTTTTTATGTGGTTGGACCCATTGCTTAGCCCTTCTGAAGTAGTTTCTCTTTGTAAAATATGGAGACTGCTTTATAGCTCAAGTTATTGTATAGATTAGACACAGAATTACCAAACATTCAGTGTATGCAGAATCACCTGGGTTTATGTCTATTGTCTTAAGTAATTAAGTGTATAACTCTCACTCTCAGTGATTCTTAATTTGAATGATGAATTACATTAACAAATAATTTATATGTTATATCCACTCAGGAGATTTTTATCCATGGAACATGAAAGCCCACACATTCAGGGGGTGTTCCTGTTTTTGCTTTACTGTTTAAAAACACCTGTACCTCTCTGAACACCCCTTTGACATTAACAAACTTACATATCAGTAGTGGCAAGGTAAAACCTCCAGGTCACATTTGTAGAACCAAGTGTTACATCCCTTGCAGGTGGAGAGGCTGGACCACTGGTATATGGTTTAGAGCTTCCAATAGAAAATGTACAGCACAGCAAGGCTGCAGTACATTTATTTGCTGAATGCTCAGTTGGTACCAGGAGCTCCACCTCCCTAGGACCAGAGTGGGCATCCTTAGCCACATAGTACAGTGAGGTGCCTTGGACTCAGAAGTCAAGAAACGTGTTTAAGATCAGACACATGACTTGAGGATATGCCAAGAGTCAAAGTTGTATATTCTTTTTTTTTTTTTAACACATTTTTATTGAAAATTAAAAATAATTCCTATTACATCTCATTTTCTATCCCCTCCCATGCATCCTCCCATTCCTCCCTCCCTCCCACTTTCACCCCAATCCCCCTTCCCTATGACTGTGGCTGTGGGGGACCTCCTCCCCCTGAATATGGTGCTAGGGTATCAAGTCTTTTCTTGGTAGTCCTCTATCCTTCTTCCGAGTGCCATTGGGCCTCCCCCACAAAGGGACATGGCCAAATATGGGGCACCAGAGATCCTGTGAAAGTCAGTCCCCAGTCTCCACTTAGCTGTGGAGAATGTTCTGTCCCTTGGCTAGATCTGGGTAGGGGTTTGATGATGACTGCCCGTTTTGTCCATGGTTGGTGCCTTAGATCAAGCAGAATCCCTGGGCTCAGATCTAGCCATCATAATGTTCTTCTTGTAGGTTTCTAGGACCCTCTGGGTCCCCCTACTTGCCTATCCTCTATATTTTCCTCATCTAGAGTCTCAATAGGATGTCCTCACCTCTATCCCCGTTTCCTGGTAGGTGCAGACTTTCATGGGACCTGTCCCTTGGGCTAGTGTCCGGTAATAAGTGAGTATATACCATTTGACTCTTTCTGCTTCTGGGTTAGCTCACTCATTATGATCATTTCTAGTTCAATCCATTTGTCCACAAATTTTGGAAAATCCTTGTTTTTAATAGCTGAGTAATATTCCATCGTGTATATGTACCACAGTTTCTTTATCCATTCTTCTACTGAGGGGCACTTAGGCTGTTTCCATGTTCTGGCGATTATGAATAAGGCTGCTATGAACATGGTTGAGCAAATTTTCTTGTTGTGTGCTGGAGCATCTTCTGGGTATACTCCTAGGAGTGGAATAGCTGGGTCTTGAGGAAGCCCTATTCCCATTTTTCTGAGATAGCACCAGATAGATTTCCAAAGTGGCTGTACTAGTTTGCATTCCCACCAGCAATGAAGGAGTGTTCCTCTCTCTCCACATCCTCGCCAGCATGTGTTGTCACTTGAATGTTTGATTTTAGCCATTCTGATGGGTGTAAGATGGAATCTCAGAGTTGTTTTGATTTGCATTTCCCTGATGATTAAGGAGGTTGAGCATTTCTTTAAGTGTGTCTCAGCCATTTGATATTCCTCTGTTGAGAATTCTCTGTTTAATTCTGAGCCCCATTTCTCAATTGGGTTATTTGGTTTGGTGGCATTTAATTTCTTGAGTTCTTTATAAAGTTTGGATATTAGACCTTTGTCAGATGCAGGGTTGGTGAAGATCTTTTCCCAGTTTGTAGGCTGTCGCTTTGTTCTTTTGACAGTGTCTCCAGCCTTACAGAAGCTTCTCAGCCTCATGAGGTCCCATTTATTAATTGTTGACCTTAAGGCCTGGGCTGTTGGTGTTCTGTTCAGGAAGTTGTCTCCTGTGCCGATGTGTTCCAGGCTCTTCCCCACCTTTTCTTCTAACTGATTTAGTGTCTCTGGTTTTATATTGAGGCCTTTAATCCATTTGGACTTGAGTTTTGTGCATGGTGACAAGTATGGGTCCAATTGCATTTTTCTACATGTAGAAATCCAGTTAGACCAGCACCATTTGTTGAAGATGCTATCCTTTTTCCATTGAATAGATGTGGCTTCTTTGTCGAAAATCAGGTGACTATATGTGTGTGGATTCATATCTGGGTCTTCAATTCGATTCCATTGATCAACCAGCCTATTGCTATGCCAGTACTATGCTGTTTTAAGTACTATTGCTCTATAGTACAGCTTGAGATCAGGTATGGAGATTCCTCCTGAGGATCTTTTATTGTATAAGATTGTTTTAGCTATTCTGGGTTTTTTGTTTTTCCATATAAAGTTGAGAATTGACCTTTCAATGTCTTTAAAAAATTGTGTAGGTATTTTGATAGGGATTGCATTGAATCTGTAAATTGCTTTTGGTAAAATGGCCATTTTTACTATGTTGATTCTCCCGATCCACAAAGTTGTATATTCTTCTTTCTCTTAGATGAATGCTTTTCTACAACAATGCTTATGTGTCTTTAGTGATGAACAGTTTTAATGGTACACGACATGTGAGTAAACCAATCCATTCCCCGTCATTCTCAGGTCCCTGTCTTTGACAGGTGGAGCAGAAGGTCTTTGTACTAATGAAGGGGGATATTTCTAAAACCAACTGGACACTTTTTAGATTTTAATGTTTCTCACTTGCCTGTCCATCATCAATGCATTTTTTCTGTAGCTCACTGAGCATCCTTTATATTAATTGCAGCTATCCTGCGGTTTCTGTCAAACATCACAAAACTAGGGTTATTAAGTAACAGAGGGTTTCATTTCTGTCTGATGTAGATGATGAGAAGAAGAGGAGAAATGGACAGAAAGGCAAGAATGATTGTCAGATGAGACTCCTTTCAGCTTAAAGAGATGGGGATATTTCTAAGGAAACTTATTTTTCCCTTTCTCCTAAAACTTTTAGTTAATTCTGACCTGCATTAGGTAGATAAAGATAAATGTGAATTTTGAATTATATTTAATCTTCATTAAAGCAATTATCTCTCTTAATGAAGAATTTGCTGGGTTGCGGTTGTGCAATGGAGTATAAAATCCTAAGTGAATAAAATCAATTTCATTTCAGGAGAGCTTTTCTGTCCATTAATAAACAAGACATAGAAAATATATTTGCTGAGAGTCATACAGGGTGCTCATAACTCACAGAAAAGCCAATACAGTGTACGACAGCAAGACAGTCGGCTTTCCATTGCTCACCATCATCTTTACACTAAAGTAGAACTTTCAGCCTAAGGAAGTTGTAGAAGTTTTCATACTGGGACTGTTTCATGAAGCCCCTCAGGGAGACAAGTATGGACTATGTCTCACACCCAAATAACTGTCTAATAGACTAGTGTTTGTGTTGTGAAATGCATTTTATCCAACCTTTCTGTTTTATCAATCACAGAAGTCTGAATTAGATTTTATCATGCATGTGTTTCCTAATGTATGAAAATTGCTTATTTATTTCCATGCTGTTACAATGGAAGGAAACAGACTGGTTGTAAATAGGTGTATACTGTAGTGTGAAGTAATCAAGTTAGCTGTGAATGCCCTTCAGGAGGAAGATAATGAAAAATTGGTGCCAGCCAGTCCTCACTGTTACTGCTGGAAAAGAAAAGAGCATGCCAAAAAGGAGAGAAATTCATCTATATTTTAATATAGACACAGAAACTTATTACTTCAGATAATCCTTAAGATTTACCTTGCATGAGCTTGCTGATAATTATAAATGGACTCAATTCATCAACAAAAAGATGCCAACTATTTGAATGGATTAAATAATAACATTCAAGTACCTGTTGTCTCCAAGAAACACATCTCACTTACAAAGAAACCAAGAGTCAAAGAGTACAAAGCAGCCTATAAAACGAATGGAAGCTGACGTCATGGTGGCATAGTTAGTACGATATTTGTGAAAGTCGACATCAAACTACAGACAGAGGATTAGACAATGAAAGCTACTGTGTTTTAATAAAACAAATAATTCATTAAGAAGATAGAATAACTATAAATGTATATGCACCAAGTGTCGGGGTTCCCAATTTCATAAAATACATGCTAAAAATTCCTTTACATAATGATGGGTGACTCCAGTAACCCTTACAAATCTTTAGTTAGATCATTCAACTTAAAAGCTTCAGAATTAAATTAAATAACAGGTCCAATAGATTTAAAAGATTCATGCACAATATTCTGTCCAACAAACACAGCACATACACCTTCAGCTCCTAGAATATCTCTGAAAACCACCACATGATAGATCACAAGATAGATCTTAACAAATACCTAGAAATTGAAATATTTTCTTGTATATTACCAGGTCACACAATTAAACTAGGAATCAGTAAGCACAGGAACTTGGAGAATGAACAATGCTCTCTTCAATGATGAGTTCTTGAAGGAATCAAGGGGGAGGATTTAAAAATTCCTGTTATCAAATGATAATGAAAAGTACCCCAAAGGGATGAAAAACAACCCTTCTATGGGAAGGTAAAGGATTAATGATGTGGTTGACACACTTACTTTTCTTCTTTATCAGAACTTAACAACAGCAAAGCCAAACCACCCCTAAACCAGAATATCTTTGTACCCTACCCATGACCAGCACAGCTGTAGCACCCCACAGTGGGTAGTGCCACAGTTCAGCCTGTGTAAACACACTGTGTATATTGAGGCAGTGAGTTATATGCTACTCGTTAGTAAATTGCATTGTGCGTTTTATATGCTAAGCTTTGTACCATGTGCTTGCATTATCCAATAATAATATTTTTCAGACATTTCTCACTCTTTTTATTTTGTTTGTGAATAAATTAAAGCACTGGGAAATTAAACAACCCATCCAGGTTATACATCTGGAAGAACTTGTACGATGTCATGTGGTTCTAGAGTCCACACGTTTGACTGCCATACACACTTTGTTCTCTCATTTGAGTGTGAGCAGCGTCATACCAACGAACCCACTAACACTTTAGTTCATTTCTCCATAAAGTGGTGGCAGTAATGCTTGCTGAAGTCCTACTCACGTGCCAGGTTAGCTGTGATGTCATCACCCCTCACTCCTCACGTGCCAGGTTAGCTGTGATGTCATCACCCCTCAGTTATTTGCAGTGCAGGCCAGTCTTCTACTGATGTATGGATAAACTGGCACAGATACATTTCGTGGCTCTAAGATCACAAAGAATGTAAGAGATGGACACTGTTTCAGGCTTCGTTCTTTTTGTGCAGAAGAGTATGCAGCTCCACCGCACTGTTCTAAGGTTTTGAGGGACACTGATATAAGGCAACAGATGTGAAGTATTCCATACTCCAGGCATGTGACACACTCAGTGCAAGCCTTCTAAGGCAAGACTTCGGCAAATAGCTCAGATATTATTATTATCACTGGTGCCTGGGTCTGATGCTAGCAAGAGGACATGCAGGCAGCATGCTGATCTATCAGTAGGTGATGGTGATGTTACCGTACTTACTGCCACGAGATGAAAAGGACACACAAATTGCTTAATTAGAGTCACGGGTCACTTTGTTCCAGAATTCTTGGCATTTGTGGTCACCGAGGGGCTCAGCTGGCAAGCTGGGTTTTGAAATCTGTCTTCACAATGAGAAAGTAACATCAAGGTATAAGAGATATGACAACATTATAAACTCACTTCCTAAGCCAAGCATGTTATAGGAGCTATTTGCTGCAGATTAATTTTTAAAGAAATAAATCACTTCAGACAAACTGACCTTATTCATCCTATCCTTCCTTCTTTGCCAATACCCCCCAAAATTGAATATCGAGTCCATAATTTTACCTTTAATTAATATGTACATAATTGTTAGTAATGCATGACACTGTTCATTTTTAAATGGTTACAGAAGTATATCTCTCAGGTTATTTTTTTGCAGCATGTTAGTGAGTTAACTCTTAATATTTCAGTAGCTCATTTCTGTATTGCATTTCATCACGCAAATACACAAAAATTTACTGACAATCCTATTTGGGGGCACTTAAGTTCTTACAATTTTTGTTTCATAGAAAATTAAATGTTGGTTTTTTAGCCTCCTTTATTAGGATTAAGTAAGTATATATGGAAATGCTGTCACAGGTGACCAACTAGGCTTCCATTTCTCTAATATCTTCCCTTGTTTACTCACTCCTTTACTGTGGTGTTAGTGGCCTGCTCTTTTGCTTGCCTCTTAGACTTTGAACATGTCTTTAAGTGTTTCTTATCCATTCACTATTCCTTTGTTGGGAATTCTCTGTTTAGCTCTGTACCCCATTTTTAATTGGGCTATTTGGTTTGGTGGTGTTTAGTTTCTTGAGTTCTCTATATATTTTGGATATTAGCCCTTTGTCTGCTGTGTGGTTGGTGAAAATCTTTTCTCAGTGTGTAGGCTGTTGTTTTGTTCTGTTGACACTGTCTTTTGTCTTAGAGAAGCTTTTCAGTTTCATGAGGTTCCATTTATTAATTGTTGATCTTAGGGCTTGAGTTATTGGTGGTCTATTCAGGAAGTTGTCTCCTATGCCAATGAGTTCTAGGCTCTTCCTCACTTTTTCTTATAACAGATTTAGTGTGTCTGGTTTCATGATGAGGTCTTTAATCTACTTGGACTTTAGTTTTGTACAAGGTGATAAATATGGATCTATTTGTTTGTTTGTTTGTTTGTTTTTTTAACATTTAGGCATCTAGTTAGACCAACACTGTTTGTTGAAGATGCAATCTTTTTTCATTGTATGGCTGTGGCTTCTTTGTCAAAAACTAATTGTTTGTAGGTGTGTGGGTTTATTTCTGGATCTTCAGTTTGATTCTACTGATCAGCCAGCCTATTTCTATGGCAGTATCATGGCGTTTTTATTACTGTTACTCTATGGCACAGCGTGAGATCAGGGATGGAGATTCTTCCAGAAGATATTTTATCATACAGGATTCTTTTAGCTCTTCTGTTTTTTTTTTTCATATGAAGTTGAGAATTGATCTTTATAGGTCTGTAAAAAATTATGTAGGCATTTCTATAGGGATTGCATTGAAACTGGAGATTGTTTTTGCTAATATGGCCATTTTTACTATGTTGATCCCACCCAGGAGCATGGGAGATCTTTCCATCTTCTGATATCTCCTTCAGTTTCTTTCTTTAGAGTCTTATATTTTTAAAAATTTACTTTTATTTTATGTGCATTGTTATGAGGACGTCAGATCCCTTGGAACTGGAGTTATAGACAGTTGTGAGCTGCCATGTGGGTGTTGTCACTTGAACCCAGGTCCTTTAGAGGAGTATAAAATACTCTTAACTACTGAGCCATCTCTCCAGCCCTGATTCTTGAAGTTTTTTTCATAAAAATCTTTCACTTGCTTGGTTAGAGTTACACCAAGATACTTTATATTATTTGTGGCTATTGTGAAGGATGTAGTTTCCCTAATTTCTTTCTCAGCCTGTTTGTTGTTTGTATATAGGAGGTCTACTGATATTTTAAAATTAATCTTGTATCCAGCCACTTTGCTGAAGTTGTTTATCAGATGTAGGAGTTTTTTGGTGGAATTTTGGTGGCCACTTAGGTATACTATCATATTTCTGTAAATATGATACTTTGACTTCTTGCTTTCTGATGTGGATCTCATTGGTCTCCTTTTGTTGTCTTATTGCTTTAGCTAGAACTTCAAGAACTATATTGAAGAGATATGGATAAAGAGGGCAGCCTTGTCTCATCCCTGATTTTAGTGGAATTTCTGTGAGTTTCTCTGCATTTAGTTTGAGGTTGGCTATCAGCTTGCTCTATATAGCCTTTATTATATTTAGATGTGTGCCTTGTATGCGTGATATCTCCAAGACATTAAACATGAATGGATGATGAATTTTGTCAAATGCCTTTTTGGCATCTAAGGAGATGATCATGTGCTTCTTTTCTTTCAGTTTGTTTATATGATGGGTTTCTATATGTTGAACCATCCATGCATGCCCCCCACCTTGAGGTTTTCTAGTTTCAGCATCACAATGATTGCCCCTGTTTTGTTTTCATTTAAGTCTTAGTGAAGACACAATTCTGGACCAGAAGCCAAGGTTAGTGTTTAATGTGTGTTTATTTGTTTTGCTGTTTTTAGCTTGTAGAATTTTCAATGACCTCATAGTACAAAGGCACTTGATTCAGCTCTTACTTTCCGAAGCATCTATCTGACCATCATGGACTAAAACTGGACAGTAACAACAACAGAAACAACAGAAAGCTTACAAATTCATCGAAACTGAACAGCCCACTACTGAGTGAATAATAGGCCAAGAAATAAAGACCTTCTAGAATTAAATGAAAATGAATACACAACGTACCCAAATTTAGGGATCATAATGAAGGCAGTTCAAAGAGGTAAGTAAATTCTTAGCACTAAATGAACACATAAAAAAGGAGAGATCTCATACTAGTAACTTAATAGTACATCTGCAAGTTCAGACAAAAAGAAGAAATCACATCCAAAAGGTGTGCATGTCAAGAAGTAATCAATGTTAGACATGAAATCAATAAACTAGAAACAACAACAACAACAAAAACAATACAAAGAATCATTGAAACCAAGAGTTGATTATTTGAGAAAATTAATAAGATTGATAAACTTTTACCCAAATCAACTAAAAGGCAGAGAAAACAACGAAATTAACAGAGAGGGGATATAACAGCATAAACTGAGGAAATTCAGAGAATCATAAGCATATATTTTAAAAGCCTGTACTCCATCCAGTTGGTAAATCTAAAAGAAATGTATAAGTTTCTTGATACATACCACTTACCAAAGGTGTGAAGATCAGATAAGAAACTTAAACAGATCTAGTGAAATAAAAGCAGAAATTAAAAGGCTCCCAACCAAAAAAAAAATCCCAGGGCCAGATTTTACTAACTTTAATAAAAGAGTTAACCCCTATACTATGCAAATTATTCTGCAAAATAGAAAGAGAAGGAACATTGCCTAATATGTTTTATGAGGTCATAGCTACCCCGATGCATAAATCATATAACAACTCAACAAAGAAAGAAAGTTGCAGACTAATTTTCCTTATGAACATAGAAGCAAAAATTCTGAGTAAAATATTTGCAAATCAAACCCAAGAACATATCAAAAAAATCATCCGTCATGATCAAATAAGCTTCATCTCAGAAATGCAGGCATGGTTCAACATACATAAATCAATAAATGTGATCTACCATATAACAAACTGAAAGGCAAAACCCACATGATCATCTCATTAGATCCCCAAAAAACCTTCGACAAAATCTAAAACCTCTTCACAATGAAAATACCAGAGAGATTAGCAGTACAAGGGACATACCTCAACATAGTAAAGATAGTTTACAACAAGCCTCTAGCCAACATCAAATTAAATGGACAGAAACTCAAAGGTATTTCACTAAAATCAGTAACAAAACGAAGTTGTCCACTCTTCCTATACCTATTCAACACAGTACTGGAAGTCTAAGTTAGAGGAGAAAGACAACTGAATTAGATCACAGGGATGCACATTGGAAAGGAAGAAGTCAATTTATATTTATTTGCAAATGATATGGTAGTATACACAAGTGACTCTAAAATTAGACCTTAGAACTCTTACAGCTGATAAATACTTTTACCAAAGCAGCTGGATACAAAGCTCACTCAAAAAAATCAGAAGCTTTCCTACAAACAAATGGCAAGCAGACTGAGAAAAATATTAGGGAAACTACCCTGTTGTGGTTAATTTAAAGGTAAGGTGTATTAATGTTATTATCCTTATAATTATTATAGCAATAATATCTAACCCATTATCACAATCTATATAGACACAGACATCTGATGGATTTTAGTGTTTTTCTTTCACCTGGGGGCATAGCAGGTATTACTTCTTAAGCTATCTCTATTTCCCAAGCCCACATACCTTGGCATCTCTTCTAATGATTTCTCTCTGGGTACCACCCACCCATCATTTCAAAATACTTGCTGGTGTTCTTCATCTTGGCTGCCTCCTCAGTCTACGCTTGTCTGGCCATGTGCTCATCTCCCTGTTAACCTAGTGGAGCTCTGCTCCCTTCTTTCTCCAACCCTCTCTGCTTCCTGTCCCCTGATCCTTCTCTTCCCAAAGCCTGAGAACCGTTGCCATGCCTACGTTCCTCCAGCCCTGGCCAAGTAGCCACTTTTTATTGGTCAGACAGGAATAATTTGTTAGACAAGGTTTTCATACCAAGGACAGATGTACATACGAATGTTCTCATCTGGGCAGCAGCCAGATCTTGGGAGCCAGTGATTATTATCAGAATACATACCACCAGGGCAACCCCCAACAGTGTGCCTTCCACAGCTGCTCAAAATGATAGCAGATATACTGGGGTAACTCTAAACAAGAAAGCAAAAGATGTGTATGATAAAAAAAAAACCATTAAGACACTGAAGAAGAAATCAGAAGATTTCAGAAGAAATCTGAAGTAAGATTCCAGACTCAAATAGTGTTTTAAAAACAAAGATCATTTATTCCGCAGAAATAGCCTACATGCAGGAGTCAACCATCCACACCAAATGTCGGTGACATCTGGGGGAGCTCCCAGGCTCTTTCAAGGGTTTCTAGGGGAGTCCTATATGTGGCTAAGTGACTCTAATTGGGATTGGCCTGTGCGTGTGGAGGCTTGTGACTCTAGCTATGGGCCTTTTAGCAATGTTCGGTCCTATCATTCCCCCTTGGGTATTGTTCCATCTCACATCCTTGAGTGGGTTTGAGGGCTGTCACTGGGATTTTAACACCATGAGTTGAACAGTAGACATCTGATCGGGCTCACTCTGGCCTTTTATGAGAAGATCTCCCATGCTCATGGAACAGTAGAATTAATATAGTAAAAATGGCCTTCCTACCAAAAACAATATAAAGATTCAATGCAATCCCATCAAAATTCCGACACAAGTCTTCACAGATCTTGAAAAGACAATTTTCAGCTTCATATGGAAACAAACATCCAGGATAGCAAAAACAATGCTGAAAAATAGAAGAACTGCTAGAAGTATCACCCCATAAACTTCTTTCCCTCAGGGCTCTGGGAACTGCATCAAAGGGGAGTTGCAAAGATTGTACCATCCAGAGGTGATGGAGGACACCTGGAACACGGGGCCTCCCCGGCAGCAGTTTCAATGTACACCTGAACTCACACAGACTGAGGCAGTAGGCACAGGGCCTGCGTGGGTCCACACAAGTTAGGGTGTTAGAGCCGAGGGAGGTGGACACACGCTCCTATCTCTATCCAAGAAGCTATTCCAAATGATAACCACTTACAAATGAAACCTTAATTTTCCCCAGGAGAGTCTCACTGGGGAAATAAACCACTCTTAAGGATAGATTGCAGGTACAGCGCAAGGCGGCCAACAGAAAAGGAACTTAATGGTACCATTGGCAGTTCCTTGTCTCATAAGGTCATGTCAGGGTTCTTTATATAAATTACACACACGCGCGCGCACGCACACACACACACACACACACACGCACACACATGCGCACACACATGCACACACACGCACACACACACACTCGCACACACATGCGCACACACATGCACACACACGCGCACACACACACACGCACACACACACACACACACACACACACACACATCTCTCTCTTTCCTTACAGATCCTTCGCATACATAGTAAGCCTTCCATCTTAGTGTTTTCATGGGCTTCCTGAGTGTGTGAATGAGTGAGTTCTCTGTCTCAGGTGCCTTTTCTTGGGCTCTTTTGTTTCTGTTTGTTAGTTTCCTCCCATTTCAACATGCCACTTTTTTTTTTATTGCCATCTATTAGATGCTTGTTTGTTTTTTTAATGAAAGACATAAAGGGAGGTGGTGGTGGATCCAGACAGGAGGGGAGATAGGGAGGACCTGGAAAAACTGGGAGGAGTAGGTAGAGGGCAAACCACATCAGAATACACTATGTGAGGGGGGAAAACTATTTTCATTAAAAGGGGGGTGGGTGAATTGGAAAAATAATTCCATTGTACAGTCCTGCCTTTCCTTCTCTCTTTGTAAGATAAGGCAATCAACAGAGTGAGACATCGGTCCAGGGCGTGTTGGGTTGTTTGTTCTGGGTCTTGTGTAGCACTGGCACCTTACACCTCAAGGCCTCTGCACTCTGCACTTTCTTTTATGGGTGGTGGTGGGGGCAGGGGGGACCATTATGGAAAAATAGGTTTTTTCAGATTAGAATAAATATCTCATGTTCTTCTGCATAGTTTCTCAGATAATTCAGAGGTATAGGGAAAGAAATGCCTCATTTTAATTATTTTTCCCCTACAAATTCTTACATTCTTACAAAAGTTCCTGAAACATGACACACTGGAAAACCTACTGCTGTTTTTTTGTTTTTTGTTTTGTTTTTGTTTTTTAAATAGTAAGTTCCTCTCAGAGGTGACATTGCCACACCTTTGCAGCAGTGTCTGAAGCCACAAGGCATTCTGGATCAACTTTTTGGAAAAAGATTTTGCACACAAGGAATTTAAGCCTTGATGTTTGAATTCTAGCAGTTTAAGGAAAACAGCTTAAATAAAATGGGTGGGCAATATAATTGTCATTAAAGCATGTAATTCAATGATTAACAAAAATATTGTAAAATTTTCTGAATAGTTAGCCTTCATTTTTATGTAGTTATGTATGTATGTACTTATTTTTATCATACTTTATTCACATTACACCCCAATTGTTATCTCTTCACTCTTATCTTCCAATTCTCACCCCCCTTCTACTCTATTTCCCTCCCCTAGACCTCTGATGGGGGCTCCTCCTCTAGCGTTTGATCACAGTCTATCAGGCCTCATCAAGGTAGCCTGCATCCCCTTAGCCTTCCTTTTTAAAAAGATTTATTTATTTATCTATTATATATACAGTGTTTTGCTTGCATGTAACACCTGTCAGCCAGAAGAAGGTACCAGATACCATTTTAAATGGTTATGAGCCACCATGTGGCTGCTGGGAATCAAACTCAGGGCCTCTGGAAGAGCAGGCAGTACTTTTAACCTCTGAGCCATCTCTTCAGCCCTGGCCTTCATTTTTAATAATTACAGCGGAGGCAGAATTCTGGAGCCAGATTACTTGAGCTGAAATGGCTATTTCACCTTATATGGGCTTGAACAGTTACTGAAATACTGAGCCTTAATTTTCTTTCCTATAAAAAGGAAGTTTAAGATTCATGTGAGTGAGATATTTATTAATCAGTACATGCAAAATAGCATCTATAGAGTTGTTAATGACAAATGATTTCAAAGCTTTTTAAAACATGTACCAAACGAAAGTTTATTCTAGCCACTAAGGACATGCTGGTGGTCATGTAGAAAAGCTTGTTGCTAACTGTAATTCTTTGACTATGGGAAAATATTGTAAGTCAAAGAGGCAAATAAGAGAATTTAAGTAGTAATAAATACCATGAAGGAAATAAAACAATGCTCATAATTCCTAATACTAAATTGAAATTGTTAACTGAATTTTCATTTTATAATTGAGCAAAGTAAAATGTACAGAAATGTATGATTCTTTCTTTTGCATCAGAAAGTCTCAGAATTGAAAGAAGTTTGGTATCGAGATGTGTATAATTCCAAAACTTGAATACAATCCCGTGTGTGCTGTACAGTTATATTCGAAGGGAGTTGCATGGACCACATTTTCTATGAAGATTTCTCCTTTGAGTATTGACTGATCACTTGGAATATAACAGTCTGTGTGTGGATGGGATCACTTACTTCTAAGCACATCAATGCCGTGGGCTATAGCCAAGATGAAGGTCAAATCAATAACCTGTTTCTCTTGCTTTTTTGTGTGTGTTATCCTAATTACAATAACTCTACCTCACAACTGGTCAGTCCACAGATGAGTATAACAGACATTAGATTGCTTCAGGGATTTACTAAATATAAAACATAAAATTAAAATAAGATGGGGTGTTTCACTTTGCCTCTTTTGCATTAAGGCTGGACTTTTTGGTTTCACTTGATATACTCATAAGGTCCAAAATGACAATATTCCCCAATTCACAATTTATTACCAAAAAAGTCACTCAGTGGCAGGAAAGTGCACCACCATTGTAAGAGGAAGTGAAGCTATTTATTTCAAGCACTAGTGTGAAAAGGGTCTAGAGATATCAGTAGTAGCCTCCCATTGTCATGTCCTGTACATCTTAGATGTTGGTGTTTTTCTAATTGGGAACATAAGCTTAGAAAAACTTAGATGCAGAAAGTATGGTGTGAAGTCTCATGGACCACACACACGCTGAATCTGGTTTAGTTCTTTTTCTCCTCATTGTTCCTAAATACTGCACAAATAGCAACTTTTAAAGAGGCTTCAGTCCATCAGGGCCAGGAAAGCAATGGTCAAGACATCTCCTGACTGCAAGAACATTTGCTTACATCTCAGTGGGTTAGGACACAGGGAGAGAGAGACCAGAAGCAGGTGTGAGATGACCCTCAGGGCTTTCATCCTAATGACCTAGTCCTCCTGCTAGGTCTGACTTCCTAAATAGTCTACCGACTGGGAGCTGAATGCCTGTGTGGGGCACTTTACCTTCAGATCAGAGCTACACCTCACTGTAAGATATATCAGAACCAGCCTCAGTTTTCCCTGATAGTTTAAAGCATCAGCATTGCTGATAAGCCATTTGTAAGGAGCCCCATCCTGAAGCTGCCATTTCACATCCTGACTATATGTTAGTAGTAGGCAAAGTCAGAAAAACAAACAAACAAACAAACAAACAAACAAACCCCAAACCCAGTTTGAGTCAATTGCAGGCCTGCTGGAGTTAACTCCTTTAGTATACTAGTATTACAATGAGCTAGCTCTAATCCCGTTAAGGTTTCCCCAGTTGGCCTCTGTCTTTGGTATAGAAACAATTACTACAGATTTCTGAATAACTGCATTGTATAGAATATTAATGCAGTTCTGCTTTGAGGAAATGGGACAGCAGAAATACAGTATTGGATTTTTAAATGATCTCTAATAAGATTTTCATAGAGAAAATTAAAAACATTGCGGGAGACTTTAAAGCAATGTGCTAATCTCTAGATATGACTGAGGGTTCCTTTGAACATCTCATGAGTTGATTTTAATTTTCAATGTATAAATAATGCAAATTTTTCTATGTATAAAATTTTTCCCAAATTACGTTTACTTGTTTTGCATGCATGTGTGACTGTGTGAGAGGGTACGTGCATGTGTGTGTCTCTGTGATACACACATCTATATCACTCTGTGTGTGTGTGTGTGTGTGTGAGAGAGAGAGAGAGAGAGAGAGAGAGAGAGAGAGAGAGAGAGAGAGAGACAGACAGACAGACAGACAGACAGAC
This sequence comes from Acomys minous, assembly GCF_964271855.1. Classification (NCBI taxonomy): domain Eukaryota; kingdom Metazoa; phylum Chordata; class Mammalia; order Rodentia; family Muridae; genus Acomys; species Acomys minous. The sequence goes on along the minus strand of NC_140483.1, from coordinate 182,860,625 downwards.
AGAGAGAGACAGAGACAGAGGGGGGGAGGGAACAATCTGCAGGACTTAGTTCGGTTCTCATCTTCTCTCATGAAGGCTCCAGGGATCAAACTCAGGATGCTCGGGATGTCAGGCTTGCTGGCAGGTGCCTTTACCTACTGAGCCACCTTGCTAATTCTGTTCTATGTTCTTAATGACAAAGTACTTGGCAAGTAATTTCATGGCATTTTGTGGATAAGACTCAGGATAAACTTACATATTTAAATTTTTTTTCATTTTTTTAAAATTTTGTGGTTTTAAACAGCCTTTGATTGCTAGCATGTACCTTACGATGTCTGCTGACACTGTTACATCACCAGGAGAGAAAGACCACTTAGTATTTACCATTCTCTCATCAACTAATCTATAAGAACATGCGTGTAGTACAGTCTGTGCACTTATAAAATTAAACTTGCATCTTAATTGCAGGAGTGTTCTTGGTCATTAATTGGTGCCACCTTGGGAGCCGTATAATGCTTATATTCATTAAGGTACAAACCTGGAAGAGACAGTATTAGTCAAAGATGCAAAGATGTAGTGGTATGCTATAAATTCTGGCAAAAGTGATTTGAATTAACTTATAATTGGTATCCATCTTTCATTTAACAATAGACACTGTTCATCAAATTCTAAGTCTGAGGCACTCTTAGACATTTTCTACTGTCATCTCATTAAGCCCTCATAATCCCATGAGTGCTTAAAAAACCTACAAGAGCTCAAATAATTTACTCCATGTTAAACAGCTTGTAGGTGGTGAGAACAATTTTAAAATTCAGGCGATTTGATTAGGTGCCTCAGATATCATCATTAGGTTCAAGGGAAGAGTTAGAGAAACTTGACTGATGATCTTAGCCACATATTTTAAATATACAGCATGTTCAGTGTGAGTAATAGAGCGACTTCCATAGCTGTCAGGAGACAGGATGCATTAGTTTCCTTCTGTTTCTATTTCCCATTCTTTAAACTCCTGTTTTTATTTATTAACTCTGTGTACATGTGTGTGTATGTGTGTATGTATGTGTATGTGTGTGTGTGTGTGTGTGTGTGTGTGTGTGTGTGTGTACATGTATACATCACAGCTCCATGTGTCATTGTGCATGTGTGGAGGTCAGAGGACAACTTCATGTGAGTTGTTTCTCTTTCCACCATGGGGGTCCCAGGGACTGAACAGAAGTAGTAAGTCTTAGTAGCCGACATCTTTACTCTCTGAGCCATCTCACTGGCCCTCAGCATTGCTTTACCAGTATGAAATAAAGCCATGTTCTGATAACGTTATTCCTTTGTGAAAGTCTTGGGAGAACTCCTGCCTGACTAGATTCTCCGCTCCACTTCTCTCACCTCTCACTGGTCTTCTCACACTACACACCGGCCACTTCAGGCCGCTTCTGCTTGCGCAAACTCATCTTAGACGCGCCTGTTCTTTTACAAATTAAACTATTGAAAACACGTCCTTTTGAAAAAGGCCCAGGTCAAATGTTACCTCTTCCAGGGGTGGCTGACAGCCCAAGAGAACTATATAACAAGAGTAAAAGTTATTGTCATGGTTATGTGTTAGTTATTCATGTGGCAAAGGATATCACACACTGATTTTTTTTTTCTGTTCGGCCACCCACTGAGTCTCAGTCCTATTTTCTAATGAGAGAAACTGGACCCATGTGCTGCTGCCCTTTTGTGTAAAAATGGATGAAGAACCAGAACAGTCTTTTAAGAAAGTTGCAGGAAAGGCTCCCCATGATCAGCGCCACACTGTGCTCAGCTGCTTGTGCTGGGAGGAAGCTTCCCTGGAGTGTGGTAGTGAGGGGAGGGGTCCGGCTGCATCGGGCCCGTGTGATTTACTCAGGGATACAGATGGGGGATAGATTGATCATTTAGGAACCAGGCCGAGGTTGTTAGTAACCCGTTCCTGCGGACACACAGCACCTTCCCCGAGAGAGACACTCCTTATTCCTGCTCTCGCTGTTCTCATGGAGCCCTCTTGTTCTCTGGCCTGTCCAGCCTTCAGAGCCCATAGTACTATCCAACAAAATAATAATTGATGCTTAAAAAATCATGAAAAAGATTCTATCTCAGTTCCAAGAATACATGTGACTCTTGTTTTACTTGTTTTAATATGTGCCAGGGGACCCTCTCAGACCTAACCTGCCATTCAGACACATCGGAGTTCTACAAGTGGCTGTTGGCGTCAGTATGCTTAGAAGACGCAGGACGGAATCAGGGCAGGAAGACAGTTGCTGATGCTGTTCTTGATTGGAATCCTTGCAGCAATCTTTACAGGGACCAGTGGCCACCTCATTCAAAAAGCGATGACATCCATACCGGATAAGGGCTGGGACTTTCATGCTTGAAAGCCTCATGTTGAATAGGAGCCCGCGTCTCTGGTGGCAGCCCCATAGATAAAGTCCACCGTGTCTCCACAGAGGACAGGTGATCATATTCAGATAAGTCCAGCATTTGACCTCACATCATGGATCTGTCCCCATCTCCAGCTATATGCAATGTATTGTAGGAAACACAGAGGTGCTTTGTGCTTGCAGATAAGCGCTAAGGGAATGTGGAATGTTAAATACACAGGGGGTTCCTCCAGGTCAACCTCCAAGGTTGACATAACCTGTTACCCAGACAGAAGCCTGGCAGCAGACGAGGCGGTTAGCAGCCTGGTGACCTTTGTGATATCTGTTGAGCTGGGACCACATCAGGTCCTCCCGAAGACCCTTGTCATGCACTTGTTTTCCTCAGTCAATCTATAAAACCCATCTTTATGGAAGATGTCACACAGTTTATAAAGAGTTTTCATATAGTCACATCCGATCTTTGTTTTGCTTACTTTGTGATTTATCATGCAAAGGATTGAGGTTACCATCACAAGGAAAGTTTCACCAAATTGTCCTGTGGTTAAACATGTCTAAAATAAACTGCTCAGGGTCAGAACCAATACCAGCTACTAAGTTGTGGTGAACCAAACTACCTTCTTGCCTCCTGTGGGTCATTGCTCTGCTGACCATGGTGGGGGAAGAAACCCGCACAGTCTAGAAGGTGTCTTCTTTCTTTGTTGCAATGTTTAATAGTTTAGTTGGCCATACTCTCCTGCTTTCTTTGGAGGAAAACAAATAGAAAATTGACATATGGACTCACGCAGGTAAGAAGTTCTGGCACGCTTGTATGAACTGGAAACACCGTGACTGCTGAGGATGAGTTTTGCAGTTGTATTAATTAGAAGCACTAAGTACAAGAGGTCAAAGGCCAAGGTATCAGCCACCACCCATCTCTGACTTGCTCAGTATTGCTGAATTATTGTGGCCACGTCTTACAACATTTTAGGATTATATATAAAAGCAGTAACTTCACAATTCTAAGGAACTTTTCAACAGATGAGTATATCTCCCCCAAGTGCAAGAGATTTGGTGAGAGATGTGTAGGCTTTGGTCTTTTTAAAATCTACTTTATTTTGGGTTCTTTAATGCCTCCACCTCCCTTCCAACCTACCTCCCTAGATATGAGAGAAAAGAGGTTAATAGGGACAGTGGAAATAGACCTTTTTAGACTCAGCTCCTTGGGACAATTTTACTCCTCTTCTTCAGGATTCCAGCACCAAACACAGCAACAGGAACAAGCAGCAGAAGGAGGAATAGCAGACACAGCAGCCTCTTTGAAGCCTTTTCTGGAAGGAACATCTCTCTCTCTCTCTCTCTCTCTCTCTCTCTCTCTCTCTCTCCTCTCTCTTGCTCTCTCGCTCTCTCTCTCTCTCTCAACCTTAAAGTGGAGTGATGAACAGCCAACTGATTCAAAGCAATGCAAAAGCAAAGCCTGTGTTTTTTGGGCTCCTATTTATGTCCTCTCAGTGTCTGTACCATGATGTTTATCAACTGGCAAAGACTGTGCTCCACAAGAAGCAGTTCCCTTTCTAGTGGACAAACACCACACACGCTCACACAAGTCTGTTTCACATCACACACTTGGTATCAAAACAAAAACATGTCTACATCCACTACAGAGATGACTATTACCTTCTGCACTTTATCCATTTCATAAAGCCTTCTAAGTGATGCCACCATTCTATTGCTGAGAAAGAAGAGCTCAGAAAGACTAAGCCATTTGCCTAGTTGCTTTCAAACAAATCCGTGCCTGTTTCTACTTGACAGTGTAAAGTATTACCTGTAGAACTTACCAATATTATACCTGGTTTCCAAAGCTGGATATTAGTCTTACTTTTACTTAAGCTTATATTATAAAGATTCTAAGAAATTATGTCCATCCTACTAATCTTCATTTGTGAATACCAACATATTATACTAAAATGTAAATACTGAACTTTAGTTACATATAGTTGATTTTTATACATATATTTTATTTTAAACCTTTTCTTTTTTTCTTTCTTTTTACTTTAAGTATTTTATTTTTGTCATTGTTGGCAGAATTTTTCACATGTTATTTATCTTTCTATTTCCTTTGTTTTTGCTCTTTTTATTCCCAAATCCAATATAAGAGTTCAGTAGTCTCTGCTAACCTTCTGTGGTTCCTAATTGCTCACCAGCAATCTCTGACCCATAGTCAAACTATCCTTTTATACTAGCTTTTAAGAGAATAACATTAATGGAGGTTCTTAAAATTTTAGGACAGTTTCTGATCTCTTATCTCGAATCCATTGAAGGCCATATAATCTAAGCAGTGGTGAGATGGATCCTAAGTTATTGTTTGTATATGACACATCTTTTTTTTTACTTTATTAATTTATTCTTGTTACATCTCAATGGTTATCCCATCCCTTGTATCCTCCCATTCTTCCCTCCCTCCCATTTTCCCCTTATTCCCCTCCCCTTAGGAGTTACTCTAACTAAGCAAGTGAAGGACTTGTTTGAAAAAATTTCAAAACTCTAAAGAAAGAGATTGAAGATGACATGAGAAGATGGAATGATCTTCCTTGCTCATGGATCAGGAGAATTAACATAATAAAAATGGCCATCCTACCAAAAGCAATCTACAGATTTAATGCAATCCCTATCAAAATACCTACACAATTTTTAAAGACATTGAAAGTTCAATTCTGAACTTCATATGGAAAAACAAAAAACCCAGAATAGCTAAAACAATCTTGTACAATAAAAGGTTCTCCGGAGGAGTCTCTATACCTGATCTCAAACTGTACTATAAAGCAATAGTAATTAAAACAGCATGGTACTGGCACAGCAACAGGCTGTTTGACCAGTGGAATCGAATCGAAGACCCAGATATGAATCCACACACATATGGTCACTTGATTTTCGACAAAGAAGCCAAATCCATTCGATGGAAAAGGGATAGCATCTTCAACAAATGGTGCTTGTCTAACTGGATGTCTATGTGTAAAAAAATGAAACAGGACCCATATTTGTCACCTTGTACAAAACTCAAATCCAAGTGGATTAAAGACCTCAACATAAAACCAGAGACACTAAGTCACTTAGAAGAAAAAGTGGGGAAGAGCCTGGAACATATTGGCACAGGAGACAACTTCCTGAACAGAACACCAACAGCCCAGACATTAATGTCAACAATTAATAAATGGGACCTCATGAGGCTGAGAAGCTTCTATAAGGCAGGAGACACTGTCAAGAGAACAAAGCGACAGCCTACAGACTGGGAAAAGATCTTCACCAACCCTATATCTGACAAAGGTCTAATATCCAAAATATATAAAGAGCTCAAGAAATTAAACACCACCAAACCAAATAACCCAATTGAGAAATGGGGCTTGGAACTAAACAGAGAATTCTCAACAGAGGAATATCAAATGGCTGAGAAACACTTAAAGAAATGCTCAACCTCCTTAATCATCAGGGAAATGCAAATCAAAACAACTCTGAGATTCCATCTTACACCCATCAGAATGGCTAAGATCAAAAATTCAAGCGACACCACATGCTGGCGAGGATGTGGGGAGAGAGGAACACTCCTTCATTGCTGGTGGGAATGCAAACTAGTACAACCACTTTGGAAATCTATCTGGTGCTATCTCAGAAAAATGGGAATAGGGCTTCCTCAAGACCCAGCTATTCCACTCCTTGGAATATACCCAGAAGATGCTCCAGCACACAACAAGAAAATTTGCTCAACCATGTTCATAGAAGCCTTATTCATAATAGCCAGAACATGGAAACAGCCTAAGTGTCCATCAGTAGAAGAATGGATAAAGAAACTGTGGTACATATACACTATGGAATACTATTCAGCTATTAAAAACAAGGAATTCCCGAAATTTGTGGACAAATGGATTGAGCTAGAAATGATCATAATGAGTGAGTTAACCCAGAAGCAGAAAGACTCAAATGGTATGTACTCACTTATATCTGCATACTAGCCCAAGGGGCATGTCCCACGAAAGCCTTCACTTACCAGGAAACTGAGACAGAGGGGAGGACATTCTAGTGGGACTCTAGATGAGAGAAGCATGGGAGAATGGTAAAGTAGAAGGATCCAGAGGGTCCTAGAAGCCTACAAGTAGAACATTATGATAGGCAGATTTGGGCACAGGGGTCCCGCTCAAACTAAGGCACCAGCCAAGGACAATACAGGCGGTAAACCTTAAACCCCTACCCAGATCTAGACAATGGACAGAACACTCTCCACAGTAGAGTGGAGAGTGGGATATTACTTTCTTACATACTCTGGTGCCTCAACTTTGACCATGTCCCCTGGAGGGGGAGACCTGGTGGCACTCAGAGGAAGGACAGCAGGTTACCAAGAAGAGACTTGATACCCTATGAACATTTACAGGGGGAGGTAATCCCCCTCAGTCACAGTCATAGGGGAGGGGAATAAGGGGGAAATGGGAGGGAGGGAAGAATGGGAGGATACAAGGGATGTGATAACCATTGAGATGTAACAAGAATAAATTAATAAAGTAAAAAAAAAAGAAATGATGTTTTATATATATCTTTTGAAATTATTTATTGATTTATTATTCTCAGTGTAATACTTCCATTTTGCTGTATTTCTGGTTTTACAGTGTACAAAATACAATTTTTAGTATAATTCTGCTACATTTATGCATTTATTTCATTTTATATCAAAATTTTTATCTAACTGTGGTGGTACATTCCAGATATTTCAGCACTTAAGAGCCTGAGTTAGGAGGATCAAAGTTTGAGACAGTGTCTGCAAGGGAGTAAGACCAGCTCTATCTTAAAAATACTTCTTTCCCACAAGCAAAGAAAGCCCACAAATGCACTTTTAGTTTAATTTTTAGATAAACTGTAATGACATTGCAAATAGTGCTCTTAAAATTCTCTAATATTTGGAACTATTAGCTTTATTTTACTGAAATTTCTAAGACATTCCAAATAAGTGAGTATATACCGTTTGAGTCTTTCTGCTTCTGGGTTAACTCACTCATTATGATCATTTCTAGCTCAATCCATTTATCCACAAATTTCGGGAATTCCTTGTTTTTAATAGCTGAATAGTATTCCATAGTGTATATATACCGCAGTTTCTTTATCCATTCTTCTATTGAGGGACATCTGCATATTAGCCCAAGGGGCATGTCCCATGAAAGCCTTCACTTACCAGGAAACTGAGACAGAGGAGAGGACATTCTAGTGGGACTCTAGATGAGAGAATCATGGGAGAAAGGCAAAGTAGAAGGACCCAGAGGGTCCTAGAAGCCTACAAGTAGAACATTATGATAGGCAGATTTGGGCCCAGGGGTCCCGCTTAAACTAAGGCACCAGCCAAGGACAATACAGGAGGTAAACCTTAAGCCCCTACCCAGATCTAGCCAATGGACAGAACACTCCCCACAGTAGAGTGGAGAGTGGGATATGACTTTCTCACATACTCTGGTGCCTCACCTTTGACCATGTCCCCTGGAGGGGGAGACCTGGTGGCACTCAGAGGAAGGACAGCAAGTTACCAAGAAGAGACCTGATACCCTATGAACATATAGAGGGGGAGGTAATCCCCCTCAGGAACAGTCATAGGGGAGGGGAATAAGGGGAAATTGGGAGGGAGGGAAGAATGGGAGGATACAAGGGATGGGATAACCATTGAGATGTAACAAGAATAAATTAATAAAGGAGGAAAAAAAAAAGACAATCCAAATAACAGACCAATAGTGTTAACATTCTTATGAAATCCTTGCTTTTGAATTTTTTTTACTGAAAATAAATGTAAAATTAAATGACTTTTTGTCATTGATTGGTTTTGTTTTTCTTCAGCAAATAAAAATAATTCTATTTCTTTTCTGTGTGTGTAGATGCTTATTCACGTGCTTGTAGAGACCACAGGTCAATGTTGTATGTCTTCCTCCATTGTTTTCTACTTTGCTTTTTGGAAGGTGCCTCTCTCACTGACTTGCAGTCTATCTGTTTTACTGCAGAGGCTGGAGAGCAAGGACAGGGATCACGCTGTCTCTGCCTCCTCAGTGCCAGGATCATAGACGTACATGACTGTGACTGGCTTTTGTATGTGTGGGCCGGGGTTGTGCTTCTGTGGTGAGCACTTTGCCAACTATAATGCATTCCCCAGCTCTACCTATTTATTAAAATGCTAAAAATTATGAAATATATATTTGTATCTACTGGCATAATTATGCATTTTCTTTTTGGAAGCCAATTAATACTGTATACTAGAGTTGGGACATTTCCAATGTGCTGCCCTATTTTATAAGTTAGTTCTTTAGTTTCTGTTTTCACAGATTCAACTAACTGTGGCTCAAGAATGTTTGGAAAATTATTTTAGAGAGTATACTTGACTTTTCTATGCCCTAGACACTATACTAAATCTAGTGCGTGGAGTGACATGTAGGCTCATCTTCCTGTAGCCTGCCACGCACAGGTACGCAATCTCTCTCCAGATCTCATTGTTTGGACATTTTAGTTTTCCATCTCATTTGCTTAACTAGGCCTATAGTGTCTGTGTATATATTGAATATCTATAGACTTTTTCTTGTTATTCACCAAACAGTACAGCATACCAATTGCTTATGTAACATTTGCATTTTATTAGATAAGGTAAGTAATCCTGAGATGATTTAGAATATATAGTGGTGTATATATAATACTACAATATATGGTCTTAAGTATCTATATGTTTCAGTGTTGTTGGGTGTCTTTAATCAATCCTATTTTGATATCATGGAATGAAGACATTCCAAACTAATATTGAAAATCTTCTATTACTTGGTCAAGAGATAAGAACTGCATTTCATGTGGGCTTTTAACAAATGGCAGTAAATTCACAGATAAGTGACTGAGATTGTGAAAGACAGAGACGTTATCAGAGGAGAGCTAGAAAATTTGCCTAGATATGAGAAAACCAGAATAGAGTTCTTTAGAAGGCAATAATGGGCATTTAATGTTTTAGTGCTTTTTATCAGAAGTGCTTATTTTTTCTCATTTTTTCAGAATATGAGGCAAAATGGTTAGACAAGGTCTTCAAAAACCTCAGAGACATACAGAATATGACATTTAAAATGTTTTTATTATTTTAAATACCCACTGACAAAGAGACAGGTTAACTCCTGGCAACACCCAGCCTACATCAAAGAGATTGATGAGTATCAAAGAACCTCCTTATGGAGATGGATTCAAATGTGGCAAACAAGCCACTGGGAAAAATGTCCTCCTTTCTACCACAGACAGAATTCTGCCTGTGGATGCAGGCAGAGTTGATAGCCAAACTCTGCCAAGACAGGGTAAGCAAGTCCTTAATAGTTCCTGACTCCCAAATATGTCTGTGAGATATACTGGGCCATAAGGCTGAAGATGATGCTCCAACATTATAGAGTTTTGGATGACTGCTCATGTAGTGAACTATCTCTGTCATTTTCTTATTTGGGAAGCTGATAACCTGCACCCCCTGTATACTCAGGTAATTAATTATATTCCTGCTCAGGTCTCTGATGGGGTTGAAGACCAGATAGCTTAGTTTTATAATTAAGCTTAATTGTTTAGGGGTTAAGATGTTTTTAGGTCTAGATAGATGTTTTAAGTTGATAGAGATGAGATATGATAGATATTGGTTTACACTCAGAATTTTAGACTCAGCAAGATGGGAAAGATGTTTTCTTCAAGGCTGCCAAATACAAATAGCCAAAACACTAAGAATGTAACATTTATATAATTCTTGATTGTTTTCATGGTTCCTATAGCTATAGATACTTTATTGTATATATGTGTAATAATATAAATGTATATGTAAAAAATACATATTAATAAAAAAGTACTGAATGATGCAACAAGGCTTTCTTTAGTTGCCAATGCCTATTGAGTGAATAACCACCGAACTTGGATTTAAATCACCTAAGAACTCTAAAGCATCCTAAGAAGGCTTGGCTCTTTGAAAGTAACTGGGGAATTTTTTCTGTGATGAGCTATGGTAATTTTAGGATATTATCAGAGTTAGAACCACCTCAGTAGCTAGTTATGGTTACCATTAGCCAAATTATCTGGTAGGTTGCATTCATTCATCTGTTCCTTGTCCCCTGTTCTGAGTGGGTAGAAAATATTTCCCTGTTACACTGATGGAGGGATTGACCATGAAAGTGAGCCAAAGTGGTGGTGTCTCAGACCCAAATAATGCTTCCTGCACCTGCTGTGCACTTTCTCTATCCTCAACGAGAAGAACGTATCTAAAGAAGGAACGAGTAAGGAGTGTCACCTGGAGGAGGATTGAGCCTAACACGGATACTGGGGTAGGTGCAGCTCTCCTGGCCAGGTAAGTTCAACCTGAAGATTCTTGAGACACAAATGCTGGAAAGCACTGGCCTTTTGAAGTGGTTGTTCCTTATTTACTGAAGAAAATATTGATTCACATGAATGTATATTTTCTAGATGTTCTCACTCTCATTTGTTCTATGCTGGGTGTTTTATTTTTGTTATTTATATCTTAAGCAAAGAAGTACAGTAAATTATAGTGTAATAATAATACTTTAATTACTTTAAGAAAAGTGGTATTGCTATCTCAGTGTTGTAAACAGAGATACCTTAGATTAAATAGTCTTTTCTTCTAATGTGAAAATTATCGGTGGTTTAATGGACCCTGGGATCTGAGTTGTGTGTCTGAATTCAACTGCATACACTTCAATACACTACCTTTCCCCAGTGCTCACTAAAAGCCAGGACTAAATATTCTTTGTGTTGTGAGGGCCAGAGTGTATTGGGAAAAAGACAGTTTAAGTTTGCATCTCGGAATATGCCTGTAGTTTTAGAGGTATGTGTGTGAGTGCATAAATTTTGGCTCTTGATGAATTCTAAAATAAAAATGTACACTGAAGTTACTTTGCAAATGAAATCCATGTTATTGAATAATATGTGGCGACCATATGCAATAGGAAGAGATGACATGAGAACATCATTCTGTTACACTTGCATTAACTCTAATCACATTTTGTAGCTGATGCTCTCATGAGGGCTGCCAAATAGCATTTTAGGTAAATGAAGAGCTGGGATATATAGCCTTCCAAAGCAGGCACCTCTGCTGTCAAATAGGTCATTACAGAGGCTATGACTCCATTAGGAAAATGGTGGCCAATCAATGCGAACCTTAAGAGCTCAAATCCTTTGTAATTGATTGAGAGATTCAGTGACTTCAGCGCAATTGAGTTTCAAATGTAAGAAGCCAATATTTGGCCAGATGGCGGCCATGAACTCCAGAGGGAGTTTGTAAATTTAATGAGAGCAATGACTACACAATTTAAGTCACGTGTGCTAATACTGAATGAAATATGCATATCAATTTTGAAACTGCAGCCTCTGAGGTTCAAGCTTTCGTTTGCTCTATCTTAATACTATTTCTTTTCCTCTGAAGATACAGTGTTTCTTTTCCTCTGAAGATACAGTGAAGATCACAATTAATGTTTGGAACTGTAGTCTTCTTTCTGCTGAGATGAACCATTACATGCTGTAGGGTTATTGAGAGGTTTTTATTTCAGAAGCATTTAAGCTTGTGCAAACAGGAGACATTTAGGTTTACTCTGTCTCTTAATGGTTTCTGCAAGGCTAATGTGACTAAGATACAGGAAATGAGGATCATTCATGGACAGATCAGGCATGGTTAGGGACTGTCATAGGAGAGCTTCAAAGTCCAATTAAGAATGAATGAAATATTTTAAAATAATTATAAGTTGGCAGGGATAAATATCAAGAGAGCCATGGATGTGGCAAAATTTTAAATAGTTCTGGGTTAACTTATTGTATAATTAAATAAACACTAATAAGTGTAGAGTAATACGTAATTCCAACCAACATTCTAAGCAAAGATAACAGAAACAGCTAGATAACATCAAATTAAGCATAAAGGGGCATATATGGCTTAATGCTGGGATAAGTTTTGTATGATTAACATAACATATATGTACATAAGCCTAGAATCTGTAAACTACTTCATATCTAGTCTGTATGTTTATCCCATTGTATATCTGTTCTATTCCTGGTGAGAACATTGTTATTTGGTACATGAGTGAATTTGACTATATAGAAGAGCCAAAAGTGTACTGAAAGATTATGGAACCAAGATTCAGGCAGACAGACCTATAAAGAGGTCAATCCCACATTCAAGCATTTCCTGATTATGGATTAAAAGGCTGAACATTCTTTAAAGTGTTTAAAATATTTTGTGTACTTTTTATTTATATGTATGCATGCATGCCTGCATGAGATGTGCACACAGTATTCATGCAGGCACCCTTGGAGGCAGAGGCATCAGATGCCCTGGACCTAGGGTTACAGGTGGTTGTGAGACACCTGGTATGGGTGCCTGGAACCGAACCCGATTGTTCTCCTAGGGAGCACTTGTAACTGCAGAAGAGTCTCTTTAGCTCTGAGTATTAACTCTGCCACCCTTGTGGGACAAAGGTAGCAAGATTCCATGGCCTGTCAAGAGCAGGACACAGGTACTGTGCTTTCATTTTGGATAAGTCAGGCCTCAAGAGTAAGGATGACTTGGGAAGTCAGTTGGCCAGCCTTTGGTCATGTGGGACCACCTCACAGGCTCAGTCTCCTGTTAGCAGGGGAAGATGATTTTTTTGTGTGTGTGTCTGAAGTCACCTTGTTCAAGCAACAAAAATATTTTCTAGAAATGGAGAGTATCATTAGAGGCTTAAGATTATTTCTAAAAGGTACCATGTCTATCACTCCATAAAAGGAGACCTGGTACACTAAAAGAAAACCCCAAACCAAAAAGCAACAACAAAACTCCAAAACCCTGATATAAATGAAACTATGCAGAATTATAAAAAAAGTCAAAGTAACTAAGCCAGTATTCTCAAGAAATTCAAAGGCAGATTTGAAAAGTTTAAGACAGAACTCTTAGTGATAAAAGGGCAGGATTAAAAAAAAAAAGTAACAATTACAAATTTAAATAATTAAACCTGAGTAGCGACATTTACCTTAAAACTATTTAACTATACACTTTATGTACTTTTCTACTTAGAGTGCCATATTTCACAATAAAAAGATCAAGAACTATAAGATACAACAGATTTTCTTTTTCAAACTCCAGATTAGGCTAATTTTTTGGCTTTGCTAACACACTTACAGTTTCTTAGTAAGCTCATGAGTTAAATAGTATTTCCCCATCTAGGGGTTAATCAGATAGCTAAGAGGGCTTTTAGGGCTCCTGGCTGGGAAGCCAGAGCTGGTTTCTCCTGGTTCCTGGCATGGCCTCTCCTTGTGCTTTTAGCACTCAGCTGTGCTTGTGTGGGGAATCCTGGCAGAGGAATCCTTTCTGAGGTTCCTGCTTGTGGTAATACTGTTGTTGCCGAGTCTTCCGCTTTGCTGCTAATGCCCATGCTTCTTGACGATGGTACTCTTTCTTGTCAGTATCCCCCAAGGCAAGGAACTTCTGTAATAAACTAAATGTTGATTCTAAAACCTACCTTCTCTGGCACACGTTCCTATGCTGTGTGTATTGGGTTGCTGGGTTTCAATAAAAGGAATGATTTCTTCCTTTTTTGTTTCTGTGCATCTAAGGAGAAACCAGCCCTCTTGTGGTATTGATTTATACCTGATGGTTATTTATTTCAGGAGCTGGGGCACTATTTTTTATAACATCTGTTTGATTCCTTTTTCTTAAGATTCATTTATTCACTTTATGTCCCTATTGCAGGCCCCTCCCTCCTCTTCTGCCACTTCTGCTTTCCTGTCCTCTTCCTTCTTTCCCATTCCCCTTCTCCGTAGAAAAGGGGAGCTACTCCCCAACCTGCTGGGCACATCAGGACTAAGCACATCCTCTTCCCCTGAGGCCCAACAAGGCAGCCCAGCTAAGGGAAAGTGATCCAAAAGCGGGCAACAGAGTCCATATCAGAGACAGTCCCAGCTCTACGTGCTGGGGGACCCTCGTGAAGATGAAGCTGCCCATCAGCTGCGTGTGTGTTGGGGACCTAGGTCCAGCTCATGTATATTTTTTTGGTTGGTGGGTCAGTCTCGGTGAGCCCCCAGGTCCTCTGTTATTTGCGTCTTTTGTCTTGTCCCCTGCAGGCGCCTCTATCCTTCCCCCAGCTCTTCCGTAAGACTCCAGACCTTCTTAGTGTTTGGCTGTGGTGTATGCACACAGATCTGACTGTGTTTGGATCAGCGGCTGGGTGCAGCCTATCAGACAGAGGACAGTGACGCTAGGCTCCTATCTGCAAGTATATCCAAGTATCATTAACAGCGTCAGGGGTTTGCTCCCTCCCTTGTGATGGGTCTTAAGTTAGGCCAGTCATTGACTCTTCTGCGCGATTCTTGTTCTCTATGATCTGTTGTAGCGTTGGTTCTTTCCCTTCCAGAAAGCTCTTTATGCAAATTCATCACTTTCCATTCCCTTCCCATTCAGAGATTGGAACAGCAGTAGATGTTGGAGGAAACAGATTTGGTCTTGTTGCAGAGAAGATATTTTTTAACAGTATTTTCAGGTGATGAAGAGCCTTACAATTTGGTAATGTGCTATCTAAATAATATTTCCTGAAAAAAAAAATATATATATCCATGCAGAGGTTGTTTGTTTGGTTCCATTTCTAGATCTAGAAAAGCCTGATATATTCAGTTCTCACCTTTTCTGGTTAAAAATAAAAATTGTTCCCCTCATTAGGCACACTGCCACACATCATAAACGATGAAACTCTTTTCTAACCCAAATAAATTCCATGGACAGCTGTTTGTATCTTCCAATGACTTAGTATCCAGCAAAATGAAATAAAGTCGCAGTGTCCAGGCCATGGGTAATCAGCTACCTACTGTGCAAGGCTCACATGTCTGATTTTCTCCAGCTGTGTACATCACATTACACAAATGACATTAAAATGAAATGGAGCATATTCAGGGGGTCTGGGGCTATCATCCGCATTAGCAGAGATAATTCAAGGAAGTGGGCATGCTCACTGTGAGGACAATAGAGAGACATGGCTCCCCAGGCCATGGTGGAAAGACCTGCCAGGTAGCAAGTACAGGCAGATTGTGACTCAGTGGGAGCAGACCTTGGCCAATGCACAAAAAAAGATAGACAACAAAAGAAATGGGCTGCCTTACAAGTCATGATTTCTGCTAGCAGAACTGTTTAAACCTGTGTGGCAACAGTTCTCTAGAAGGTTAGAGCTGCAGTATGGACTCGATGTTTTGTAATCTTGACCTTTTGTGTACTTGTCTCAGAAACAATTGTTTCAAAAAAAAAAAAGTCAGATCTGTGAGCAACTATTTCTGCACAATGTTTAGACCATAGCCCACTCATATGTAGGCTCCAATCACATAAACTCTGTGTTTCCTGCTACAGGGAAAATGGGATGAATAGATTTTAAAGATTTTTTTTAAAGATTGAGTTTTAATTTTAATTGTGTGTATGTGTGTGGGTCTGTGCTGGTGCCTAGCGATGCCAAAAGAGGGCATAATGTCCCCTAAAGCTAGAGTTATGGGCCGTTGTGAGTTGCCTGACATGGGTCCTGGAAAACAAACTCAGGTCTTCTAGCAGAGCACAGCATGATCTGTTATGTGCTGACCCATCACCTCAGACCCAAGAATAAACATTTTGGACTAGTTGAATACAAGGGTTCGTCAGTAGCCTAGGCAAGAACCATAGGGTGAAGTGGTATTTTGAAGAAATGGGCCCTGTGAAGCAGCATAGAGCTTTTTCAGATTTTAATGTGGCTTCTTTGTCCTTGTTAGACCTGTGTCCTCATTTGTCATTAATTCTCTTTGCATTTGCTGGGAGCACTTTGCAGCCAGGTCAACGACTGACTAACCTACCGCAGTTTAATCCAGAATTTGATGAAGAATTCGTGCTCTGAGTGTTGTGCTGGGGGAAGAAGGAAAAGGCCCTGGGAGCCCTCGTTCTCTGAGCACTGGTATTGGGTAAACAAAGCTTTCACTTACCAGAGGAAAGTCTTTTAATAACATAAAAGCACAGAGCGCTCCAAGCCCTCTGCTTCTGTTTTCTGACCCACTTGGTGTTAGAAGTTAGAAAGGCTTGGCGTTTCTAATCAGTTTTATCTCAATAATCTCTGACTTTAGAGACAGCAGTAACAGAACTAACTGGGCAGAAAAAAATTCCCCAGAGAGCCATTTCCATTTGTAAACCTTTGGTAAGCAGTTTAGCGTGAGGCTCTTCAACCCTGGAGGAATCATACCAGGGCTTAATAAACCCAAGCCAGAAAAGAGACTCTTAGGTCGGCAAGGTTTTATTTGAAAGCAAAAAATAAAGACAGTGAGGCTGGTGGGGGTGGGGTGGGGTGGGAGCCAGGCCTTTGCCTTCATGTGTAGAACAGAAGCCATAACTATTTTTAGATGCAGTCTCAGTTTAAATGAATTATCATTCATTTTGGGATTTTAAAAACATTTCCTTGTGCCTGAAGACACAAGTCCCCCGCCATGCTAAACATCCATAATGGAAAAGTAATTCTCTTTTTCCAGGATAAGTAAGAAACAAGCCAGATATGGAAATGTGAGTGCTTTTCACAGTATTGTCCAGAACCTGTGCCTCCCGGGATTGAAAGACTAACATTGCAGATGAGCAAAAGAAAAAGATTACCAAAAGCAGTTCCTGATGCATGTGACTGTTCCTGGAGTGTGGTTGTTGGGATTTTCTCTTCCCTCTGAAATCTCTGTCATTTTTAGTGCAGTTCTGAATGCTCCAAGCTCAGGAATTCCTGCTTTTGGGCTTGAATTTGGTTAGGTCTGGTTTTGGATCAAACAAGCAAATGGGTGCATTTAGTACAAGCAGCTCAGAAGCTTAGCACACATTCTCTCTTAATATTAGGTTTCCAAAAGCAAGGTATAAAAGAGAGAGAAGAGAGGAGGATAGAAGAGAATTAGGTGATGGACAAATCCAAGAAAGAGAAGTTTGAAAATCTAAACCATTACTCTGTTTTATGTTGGAGGCCAATTAGTTCTTATTGGGCATGGCCACTTCATCCAACTCTACATGTAAATTAGGACACTCCTCATTTTCTGTAAGTTTAATGGGCTTGGATCCTATATTTCATAAGCAATCTGTTGTTCTGTAACTAGGAGTGATTAGGACCAGTGGTTTAAAAAAAAAAAAGATTTACTTATATAGATGAGACAAGTCAAATTGACAGGACTATGCAGACGTGATTCTGACAAAACGCTCTTAAGCAATGGGTGGCTCTCTATGAAAAAAGTTTATTAAGCTAGTGAATATATAGCTGGCCTTCAAAAGACAGCCAGCCTGGACCGTCGTGTCCATGCTTTTAAACGCCTTCTTCTATATCTTGGCACTGGCCCTGGTACATGTGCAATAGCTCTGAGACCACTCATGAGTTCTCAGGACACATCAGCCCAGCTGGTGCACACTTTCTGTTAGCACTGTAACCCTCACATAGTGGGCCCTTTTATTCATTTCATTTTATAGAAAAAACAACGGAGGTGAGCATTCAGAAAGCACTGAGTAGGCTGAAGGGCCAGGACTAAATGTCAGGCAGGTGGACTTCAGAGACTGTGTGCACAATCACTACAGTCTCTAGTGTAATAATTTTATTCACCCACTGTAGGAGGTTGGTCTGGTGTATTTTGATGCTAATTACTGCTTGCTGTATCTGTGACCCACCTGTACTTTGCCTAGAGCCTAACCTATTTGACCAATAAAACACCATCACACCTGGGCAGGGCAAATTGGATGGGCGTGGCTAAGCTTCAGGAGACAGAGAAAATCTTGGGAAGAAGAGAGAATGGAGGAGAAGAGGAAGAAGGAGGCTGCATCATGGGTTGGACTGAGGAGCAGCACACGGCCGGCATGGATGGAGACCTGGCCCAGATGAAGAACATTAGTAAGTATTTGGGATTATGGATGGGAGGCAGCTTGATAGAAATTATTAGAACCAGATGGCATGGGATTGGGGCAGGTATCGGATCCTTGCCTCACTATGGGAAGTAGTTTAAAGGGATTAATATCTGCTCTGCCCCAGGTTAACTAAGGCTGTTGTAAAATATAATAGTTGTCTGTGTCTTGATTGATTCCTAGTGGTTAGAAAATACTGCTGTAATAATAAATTATAAGCATAATAATAAACATTATTAGGCCATACTGGTAAATTAACTGCAACAGCCCCCTGATGAAGACAGGAAAAGCTCAGTAACTTTAGTTTCATACATCCTTATACATGCATTAACAGGATCATCGCTTTGTTCCCTCAAAGCCTATGTCTTCTTAAAAAATATGTTCTTTTCCTTAGTAAGTGACCATGTGCACCTTAAAATGAAACTAGACAAATAAATGTTTTCTAGAGTTCCCTTCTGGCAAGTGCTTTTTATGAGCTTAGTTCAGGGCTAAGAGGAAGAGCCATTTTATCTTTGCTATATAGCCTTGATATTTCTCAGTGGCCTGTTCAGCCTGGAAAGGAGGCTGTAATGGAGGCAAACAAACACAAAAGCAACTTTAATTTTGAAATCACTGGTTAATATGAGTTAGAGTTACATTGTATTCTGGCACGTGGCTTTTTGCTTGTGTGCATGCATGTTTACATAGCAAACACTTTGAAAATTTTTTGGCTGTAGGCGCATGTGTACACACACACACACACACACACACACACACACACACACACACACACTACATTCCTTTGGCCAATACATGGACTTACATTCATTTTTTTTCATTTTCTGGACTCTGTTGCAAGACGTCAACTCAAAGGATCACTTATCATGTTAGCCTTACATCTAAATACTTCCTTTCGAGAGGGTTTTTTTTTCCTGCTTTCTATATGACCCCCTTCTTTGCCAGCTACTTCTAAAATGTTGGCTGATTTTGCCTTGAATTTACAGCTTCCTTTGTATTTACTTAACTGTTATTTTGCTCCTTTCCCCATGCAAAATGGTCCCTTTGGAGAATCCCCCTCCCCCCTCCTTCCTCTGTGGGAGTGTTATGGTTTAAGTCTGACATTTCCTTACGTGGGCTCCTGTGTTTTGAACACTTGCTCTCCCAGCTGACCACTCTACTGTGGAAGGTTATGGGGTCAGTTATGGCTTGGAGCCTTTCTGAGGAAAAGTGTGTTGCTATGTCTCACCTGGTCTCTCTGCCTCCTGGTCTCCTGCATGCTCCATAGGCATGAGTTTCGCCCTGGGTTGGTTTTCCTGACAGGACAGGGCGTGCTCTCTGAAACCATGAGCCAGAAGACTCCTCCTTTTACTTAAATTGTTCTAGTCAGGAGTTTTGTCCCAATGAGGAGAGTACCACAACAGACACCTCTTTTTATTTATTTTTCATACAAACTCAGTCGGACCCGTCTCCTTGATGGGCGTGCTACTGCGTTGCTCCTACAGGGCTGGAGGACCTGGAGCCCATCGTTCCTGGACCCAGCTCTGTAGTGGCTTCTTTTGTGAGCCTAATTATGGTTCCAATGTCTACATTCTCCTCTGGAGGCCGGGTTTCATGGGTATTTCTAACCTGTAAGATATCAGTGTACAGCAGCCTGTGTGACAGATGGTTGTTGTTCCTAAATGTTTGCTGAGTTAATAAATACTTCAAGGTGCAACTTGCCTACCTTCTCCATCTTTCCTCTTTAGGACCCTTTTCTTTCCTGACTTCCTATGGAAGGTACAATTTATACCACCACTTATTTGAAAATTAATCATATTTTGTTCAGATAGTCTCTCTTACATTACTGCTATTTAAATCTTATCATGCTACTAAATGCTTAGTTCATGCTTTCATGTAGAATTTAAACTCCTTGGAGGTAAGAGAGAGAATGTATAAGTTTGGATGTCCTCAGAGCACCTCGAATGATGCTTTGGTTAACTCAAGTGCTGCCTTAATAATATTGGTTCATGAGTTGTTCAAACTCTTTAAACAGCAGTGAGTGAGAACTTCCCCAAAGCACAGATTTCACTGCTGTCGCCTTTCACTCTCCATTTCCTCGCACATTAGGAACATTGTGTGATGGGAAGACTTCAGAGGAACTTGTATTTCTCAAAGGAATATTAGGAAACTCCAGGGATGGAGGATTTAGAAACTGTATTTTCTTACAGAAAGATAAAACAGCAACTATGAATGTGTAATTTGGGACTTCAGTTTTCTTTCATACAATCATTCTTGCATTAGTCAGCTTTCAATTGCAATGACAAAATACCTAAGCCAATCAACATAGAGGGTGATTTTTTTTTTCTGGTTTCTTTTTTTTTTTTTAACTCAAAATTTCATTTGCTCCTGATGCTTTGAGCCTGTGGCAAGGCAATATTTAATGGCAAGAGCTGCTCATCTCCTGGTATACAGAAAGGAGAAAGAGAGGGAGGAAAGCAGAGCAAGAAAGGGAGGGAGAGAGAGAGGATGAGGAGGGAGAGGAGAAGGAGGAGGGAGAGAGTGAGGAGGAAGAGGAGGAGAAGGAGAAAGGAAGCTGTGGTTTCCAAGTTTCAGCTTTTTAACTCCTCATCTTCTGTGTGGTTCCACTGCGTAAGTGTTTCACACTTCTCATAATGACCAAGCTTTCAACACGTTGTAGATCCACAGAAAAATGGGCCAACCTCCTTATGTTTATAAATAAGAAACTGAGGCCACCCTAGAAAGAAGGTTTCCAGAAGGGGCAGAATAGGAGGCTATGCTGTTAGGACTTTGATAAATACTAAGTAAGACCAAGTATGCAAAGAATGGAGCAGCCACAGCCACATGCTGAGTCATCAGCAAAGCTAACACAGCCACATGCTGAGTCATCAGCAAAGGTAACTGAGGCTACTGTGAACATTCAAGAGGCCACAATAACTTAAGGAGCTCCTGAAGTAAAAAGATAGTGGAGCTTATTCATTGATTTATCTACTTTCTTTAGTAATCTCTCTAGTGAAAACACATATGCGCAGGTGCATTGTAGATACTTATATAGAATCCATGTTCTTAAGAACAATAAGGCAGAAGGCATCTTTTAGAAATAGCTATTGAACATAAAATATAAGCAGGTTTCTAAATTTAGAGACTCGGGTAAGGGCAGACTCTGCCTCAGTGGCTTTCAAAGTGTAGGATGGAAGATAGTCTGGTTAGTAAAAGTCCGATTTATATAGTAGAGAATGTAATTAGGGGCATCCACTGTCCCAGTTTGCTTGAGATAGTAGTAGGTGATGCCGGCCATCCAGCAGGGTTATTATTAGTGTTATCTTTTACTTTCAACAGTGTGTTGATTTGGATGATAAATTATATGGTCTCAGCAGTATTCATGGAAGGCATGAGGCATTTCGGGAGCTTAAAATAGGAAGCCCTGACTTTCTCAGGTGCTGCTTCACTTAGGTGTCTTAGAGATGAGGCGCAGTCTGGTAGGTAGAAGAAAGATGTTTTAAGTGTAGGAGGTAATTAGTGGCCAGAATAAAGGGAACTAGCCAGGGCCAGCTCATGGAGGAATGTGATTACAATTAAAGGTACTTCTCCGTGTCCCTCATCAAGAGATGGCTTCTCAAAGCATCAAGCTGAGAGGTGGTGCTTTGTCAGGCCCACTCACTCCAACCACCGACCTGTTAGGGCAGAAACAGGAGTTAATGATGCTCTGTGTGTGACAAAGCTTATGTCTTCTGTTCAGAACTCGCTAAAAGCAGATATTCTGACCTTAATTCTTTATAAGGTGACTTTCTAACTCCAGAAAGTGCTTCAGAGGTGCCGAGTTAGTTAAGGGTTTTTATATACATGAGATAGGACATATCTCAGATAATAAAGATGGGCACAGCAATACCTAAAACAACATTTCTATCAAACAATTCTCTACAGTAAAACAGCACACGCACATGCTCATGTGCACGTGCCCAAACACACACACACACACACACACACACACACACACAGAGACACACACACACACACAGACACACACACACACACACAGACACACACACACACACACACACACACACACACACACACACACACAGGTGAGTCCCTAGGAAGAGAACTGAAGCTTCCTTAACCCTTTCTGTCCTTTATTCTCTAGCCAGTTGTTAGAAGAAGGATCATAATAATAGCCATGGACTAACGACACCTTCAAAGGGCTAAGAAAAATATCCACACGTGGTGTCCAGACCTTACCTTCTGCAATTCTAGACGATACTTGGGTTTGTTCCTAAGACCCTAGGATCTTAGTGTAAGAGTCCTGGGCCTGCTTCCAGTGCAGACACAGGCCTCTTCTCTAGGGTTTTCCCCTTGAGAGAAAGCATTCATTAGACAAGCCAGTTGGTTTGATATGTGTTCTCAGGGTGGCTGTTTATGGGAGTGACGGAGTGCAGCACTGTGATATAAGCGATCCACACAAGGAGATCATTAACTTAACTGAAACACACATGACATTCCTGGTCTTCCACAGTGTAAGACAAAGCTGGGGAACTAAAAGAAAAGCTACTGCATACCTTGAGGCCTTGTGTGGCATTCAGTTCAGGTGTTTCAGAATTGGACATTTGAGTCTAGTCTTTCAGGTCATTATGAAGATAAATTTGGTATGATTAGGAAGTACAAGTTATTTTCTTAAATATTTATTAGCTACTTTATTGTTGAAAATAATATCCATATGGCTTTGCCATTTGCACTGTTGGCATGGGTGTTTCAAATTTAAGGATAAATTGGAGCTAGGTCTCATAAATAAGACAGAGAAGCATGAGTCATTAGAGAGAAGATTGAGTGCATATTTGTTGGCTGCTAATTAGCAGGCCATCATTTGCCTGGTATAGCATCTTATACTAAATTATACAACTCACCTGGGTGTAGGGGCAAGGGGAACACCATCCAAATTTGTGATCAGATCAGTTGCTGCCATGCAGAGTTTGGAGGTGGAATGCATGTTTGTATCTCAGAACGTTCTGGTGAATCCACTAAGGAATGGCATCACTAGTAACTGGATGCCTTCCATGGCCAGGCTAACACTTTGGTTTTCTCATCTTTTCAATCCACATGAAGCAGGTGCTATCACTCTAGTGTTATACATGAAAAAATGTTTGTTTGGGAAATTGAACTCACTGTACAGTATGCCCTAAAGCAGCGTTGGTCTTTTTAGCCTCTAATCAAGACTGAGTTTCTAAAGGCCCTCTCTCTCTCTCTCTCTCTCTCTCTCTCTCTCTCTCTTTCATTTTCTCCCATCCTGATTCTCTCTCAACTATAAACACTTATAAACAAAAACATTACGCCCAGAAGTTAAGTTTGGCTTTGTGAGGTGACTTTTACTGTTTTTCTCATTTTAATCGCCACCCATCTGTCTCCCTTCCTCCTCCCCTGCCTATTGAGTAAATCACTCTAATTATTAACTTTGTAAATGAACCCCTAAATAAGCTATTTAAGTTTATTCCTATTAGATGGGACAACAGATTCGAAATCTAGTACCACCTGGGGTGGGGAATGTGTTAGATTTCCATGCTAATGCCTCATGCATGTTTTATGCCTTAGATTAGAGGCTAATGTGGTCATTGATCATCTCATGTCATAGAAGCTAAGAACCTGATGCTCTAAGTGAATTCTTGAAGAACTTGTTTCCAAATCAGTATTCAAAGTCCGAACCAAGGTTTCTCGGATGAGGAAGAGGTCATATGCACTTTGTGGTGGGGAGTCAAAATTTTTTTCTAAGTATTTTTCTTCTTTGTAGACAATAAACATGGCACAATATATCATTGGAGTAAGTTAGATTTGAGAAATTGCCAAAGCCAAAAACATTTATAAAAATGGTGGTTTAGAGGCATTTTTATGCTGCACATATATTTTTTTGTGCTACTTATCAGAAAAAAAAGTTAAGTT
This sequence comes from Acomys minous, assembly GCF_964271855.1. Classification (NCBI taxonomy): domain Eukaryota; kingdom Metazoa; phylum Chordata; class Mammalia; order Rodentia; family Muridae; genus Acomys; species Acomys minous. Next base: position 182,836,460 of record NC_140483.1, on the reverse strand, counting down.
ATTATTGGAAAGCCTACCCAATTTGTACATGAAGTACCTAAGCATTTATCCCATTAAATGGGAAATTGAAGGCATTTTTACTGAAGTTACATATCAGGACAATTCAGGAAGTGAAGGAAATAGTTTAGTTCATTCTGTTAAAAACTGTGACTCTAAAACACTCTGAATTTTGGACTCTCAGAAGCTGTGATTTTCAGTACAAGACTAGTTGATCGTGCTAGTGAACATTCCTCCCTGGGGTTTGGAGGTTTTGGGAACTCCCCTTCCTACCTGAGGATCAACTGACAGCTGAAGAATGCTGGGGAAGAGAGGGTCAATCTTTTTAAGAGTATGATTCCGTGGTAGGTCACCCACATCCTAGTGGGTCACTCAATCTTCATGAGTATATTAGCAGCAAAAATGGACTGGGTGAAGTCATTAGCTTGGGAGGGGAGGAAGGAGGCAGAGGGAGGCTGTGGACAGAGTTATAGAGGTGAATGTTATCAAACTACAAGGAAAATATTATACTTAAGAAGAAATTTCTTACCATTTCTAAGTCTGTTTTTACTGGGAAGAAGGAGGTTCATGATAGGGCTTACCTCATGACTTGGTTAAAATAATCAACAGAGGCAGTAAATAGCAAGCATTTGGGAATATATCTGCCATTTAACAAATAATCTTATAAGTAGTTGTAATTGTCTGATTATTCTTCCATGTAAGCATCATGTTGTTGAAAAGTTTCACTGATGAAATAAGATGACACTATTCACAAATCACCTACAATTCCCTGGGAAAACTGTTGGTGGGACAACAGTGTTTAGTGTTCAAGAAAGACCCTTTCAGCTTCTTTAGCATCTCATTAGTGGCCACAGGGTCCATCTCGGGTGGAAGAAAGAGTAAAGGCCATTAAACAGCACCAGGTGAGACCAATTCTGGTCTGGGAAGGGGTGCCATCCTTGCTGTCTATGATAAAGGAATGTTAAGATTATGATTTTACTCTGTTTATCTCTGCTACTGTTTTTAAGGCAGAAAGCAGAAAGTTGATTAATGCTGACTTTCTTCCCCTACTTCTCCCTTTTGTATATATTTTTGGGAGTTTCTCCAAGAGCAGTGGGCTACCAGAGCTGCTCTGCTGCCTACAGAGTGCAAGACATGCTGGAGCCAGCCTTGCTTTCAGTTCTCTGCCTCTTGCAGAGACGTCAAAGGAGCCTGGAGAGTGATAGGCAGTCATGTAGGGCTCAGAATGGTCCTCTGGCTGCCAAATCCTCCCGAGCCTGAAGAACAGAAGTTCTGGCGATCAGGGAATATTTGTCACAACAAGAGAGTCCCTAAAGCATAGTGGAACCAGCCATGACTAGTGAGACTTGCATAGTGTGGCTTAGACTATTATGTTTTAAAGCATTTGCTGGGCAAAGCTTGCTATAGACACATGTTTTGGGACGTGGTTGCTTGACTGTTAAAGGGACTGGATTGAAGCTGTTTAACAAACCCACAAAGCTATTGCAGAATTAAATTAATTGCTTTTGCTCTTTTCTCCTGAGACCATTTCTGCGAACTTTAGGTTGTCTTAAAGAACAATGTCCGTACAGAATACCTGTGACCCATCTGCTTCTATCAGATGACATCAAACTTACTCATACATGCATTCTTGTGAATTGGTTCTTTTTTAAAAAAAATAGAGGCCAGATAGTTATATAAGTAATCAACTTTGTTCATATGTTTCCCCCATGTTGAACTTACAATTAGGATCTTGGTTATCAAATCAAGCCACATCTCACATTGAGAGATGCTATTTAGGTTCTAAGGCCAATGCTGTGAATGTTGCATGTGATCAATATCTTGACAAATGAATAAGACCAAATTTCAGTAAGAAAATAGCAGGACATTTTGTTTAATAAAGAAATATTCTGAAACTTAAGGTGCTAAGAATATACAAGTTCATAGATACATAGAAAATGCCATAGTTAGTTAGATTATAGAAGGAAACAGAACACCTTGAGTGAATGCGACCAGGAAGAGAGAGAAAAAAAACTTCAAAAATCTCACTATATGCGGAATCTAAAATAGTAGTTCTCAAAGAAATTAAGAGTAGCATTGTGGTTTTTAAGAAGAGTAGAAGGTAGGGAGGGTGGATGGAGGGAAGGAAGAAGTGGGGGAGAGAGGGAGAGAGGGAATGAGAGACGGAGAGGTCGTCAGTGAATACTACAATTATGTGTTGGCAGAAGAAGAAAGATGCTCAGTATGGTATTACACAGTGACTATCAATAATAAAAATAAACTTTAGGTCTCACAAAACTAGGATTCTGAATGTTTTTACCACTAAGAAATGGTAACCAAGGAATGTAGGTATACTTAACCTAATTTAAATATTACACATGTTATAATATATCTAGAGGTCAATACATAATTCATAGTAACCCACATTTTACATTTTTGATACAGCACTTAAAATTTAAATTGAAAACGCAACCAGAATAAAACTGTGGCTGAAATAGTTATTATTTGGAGACAAGAATTTGTCTCTTGTATTAAAAGGTGGAACAGTAGCCCAGAGTAATGAAAAATGTTATAGAGTACAGACTGTAGAGACAGACGGCTGCCTAGGAATGCAGAAATTATTCTTTTTTATCTACAGGATCTTTGGCAAGTAGCTCAGGGTCCTGTTTGGTAAAATGGGCATAATAATATCTGCCTCTGAAGGCTGTACATTAGATAGAAAGACGTAGTTCACACAAAGGGCTTGGCCTACACTAAATACCCAGTGACGTGGCCTATTATTAGCGCAGGTCAGGAGAGAATCATCTTGAATAGGATGATGCTCCAAATCACAACTCCCCCAATAATGCTGTGCTTTCTGTAGCTGGAGAGCTTAGTTAGGACCATTGCTCCTGATGTATGGCCATGGAAATGTGAGCCCACCCCCAACCAAAACTCTTTCCCAGCTTGGAAGTACAATTGAGTTAAGTGAAGATAACCCATTCACTCAGTAGTTCATCCCTGAAAGTGAGATCGGTCCCATGGAATCCACTTACTATGGAGAAGGTAACATTAAACACCCTGCTGTTCTTTATAATGAGAGTATTGGAGTTTGGGGACTTAGTTTAGTGGTAGAATGCTTACCTAGCAAGCAGTACCCTGCATTCAGTCCTTAGCTCCAGAAAACCAAACACAAACAAACAAGCATTCAAACAGATGTTATTTCTTTATAGTAACTTCCCAAACATCAGAATTGCAAGTCAGTTGTCATTTCTAAAAAGAAAACGTTAGTAAATTATGTTTCTCCAAGCTGAAGATCTGAATGCAGAACCAATGAAAAGCTCATTGAGAGGATACGAACAGTACAAGAATAAAATGGAATAGGAGGAGTTGGCCTGGGACAAGTCCCTTAGGGGAGGGGAATGGGAAGAGGGAGGGGGGAGGTAGGGAGAGAGAGAGAGAGAGGGAGGGAGAGGGGGGAGAGGGGGGGAAGAGGGATGGGGAGAGGGGAGAATGGCGACAATGAGAACAGGACAGTTGTTTTCCCTTGAGATAATCCAGACTAAGATGTGGAAAAAGAGGGACTCAAAATTGTTCAAGAATTTAGGAAGATTGTTCCTGGCCCAGGAGGATGACTAATGTGAAAGGTGCTACCCATATGGTCTTGGTTAATAACAGCCGTAAGGCTAGCTAAACCACCAATCATGGACAGGTCCTTGAAAATGAAAGTGCTAAGCAACATGGGAAATGTTCCTGTTATTGTACTATGTGGTGATACCCAAAAGCCCTGCTTACAGTTTCTCCAGTCTGCCACTACCAGGACTGCCTAGGGGAAAAGAGACACGTCGAATTCTCTGTGGAAAACTGATGAAGAATGATTTATGATGTACATCTGTTCTCATGTCCAGAGAAAATGCTGAATTTGTTTATTATAATACAGAATGAAAATGTATGTTTCACACAGGATGATCTGGATCTCCTCTCTCTGGTCTGGATTCATATTCACTCCACATCAATAACCAGTGTGGACCTCTACTCTCACGCCCAACTCAGATGATGGTGCCAAAGTCAGTCGCTACTGCCAGGTCTCCCAGCTTCCAGAACAACCGACTCTTCCAATCAACTGGCTGTGGTCTACACAATTTCCTTTTGCCTGCCTTGTGGGACAGATACACCTTTGTTCTGTGGTTTCAGTCACTTAGCTGACAACTCTTAGGGATAGAGTTGTGACTGATGCAGACCTTCAGTGAGAGGCTTATGGTCCCTCACCTCTATACCCCAGTGAGTTTGCTGTAGCCTTTGAATCTAAGCTTTCCAGAAAGCACCAGGCAGGCCCGTAAATGGTATGCAGTCATACAGTCAGGTGAAACACTCACACACATAAAACAAAAATAAATGAATCTCTTAAAAAGAGAAAAAAAAAAAAAAGGGTTTTCCAGTGATTTGTGGCACTGTTACTGAAGCTAATTTCAAAGGTGAAAAGCAGGTAGCGAGGCCCATAACTCCTACAGATGATTTTGTTACCAAGTATGTCTGTCCCTTTATAAGGATTTTAGAATTTTTTTTCTACTACGAAAACAGTTAAATTACAACAAAGCCTGTTACATCTTCATTCTTGTCCTTATATTGTATTCCTTTCATATGCTTGTTGGTGACTACATCGATGGTTAACACAGCTTTAAAAGTGCTAAGGATCTCTGGTTTGTCACAGAGAAGGATGGAAAAAGGCACATTCTCGCCATAGTGTCTAGGGGCCAGTCCACTCCTAGAATATTGCTCTCCAGTGCTTGTGACAAGGTTTCAAATGCTGTGTCACGAGAGGGCAACGTGAAGGAACTGAGAAGTGTTGCGTTGAGGAAAAGAGGTTTCCGGGGAAGGTGGTTGATCTTTTTAGATACTTGAAGGTATGTCACCATAGAGGCACTTGATTTATTTTGTGCTGCTCCAAGGGATTCTTTTCAAGACTGGGAGATATAAATATCAGTGCTGAATAGAAAATGTCCAAAAATTCCATGAGTGGCCTAGAGAGAAAATGAGTGTCCTTTCTTCTGAATTGCCTCAGCACTGGCTGCCTAACCTCAGATACTACATCAAACGCAACGGCTGAGCACAGAAAATCTGCCACAGGATCGCTGGATGCCCTTCTGGCCTCTGTCTCTGCGTCTCCCATGCTAGAAGATCACGGAGAAGTTGCAGCCCTGGGCCTCAGCATCTGTCTCATAAATCTATGGATGTTCATGGATATAAAAGAGCAAGGTGAGATTTCAGGAAGATGTTAGCATTTCTTATAATCCTTATAAAAATGCTGTAGAGAAGATTTCTGCAGAGTAGAAGGGTTTGTTAAAGTTTCCTCCACACTAAGATAGTTGTAATGAAAGATGTGATCATACTGTTAACCTTATGAGGGACCATTAAGTCTATAAATCATCATACAGTACCAAGAGGGTCAACCTGATATATCTCACCCAGTCACTGTTAAATCAAGTGCAAATGGAGACAAAGCAACACAAGAGAAGAGGACCTAGAGAAATGGCGTGACAATGAAGAGCACTTGTTGGTCTCTCACAGGCTCTGAGCTTAGTTACCAGCACCAAACTGGGACTCACAACTCCCTGGAACTCTAGTTCCTGGGTACCTGACACTCTTTGGCTTCTTTGCACTCCAGAAATACACACGGTATACATACAGGCGTGAACGCAAAGCACACTGGCTTGAGTGTTAATTTTGACAGCTTCTACTCTCCATTCTATCTCTGTGTTACAGTGCACATAAATGGCATTAGGTATTTTATATAAATTCTTGAGAGTGTTTTTTTTTAATTTCATGTGAGTAAACCAGGCATATTGTTAACAATATAATTTAAGCTAAATTGAGCTCCTAGTAAATTGCCAATGGTTTATTATTATTCACTGGAATACATTTACTCTGCTAATGCAATAGTGTAGCCTTTTATTATATGTTAATAGTTTAATAGGCCCAGTTAAATGCTATTAATAAAGTGCTACAACTAATGGGTCTCATTTGTAGCATTCTCTGGTTTTCTTCAGCATTTTATTAGTAAAGTTGAAGGATGTTATGTGACAAAAAAGAATACAAAACAAAATCACTGCTAAGAATTTAGTATCAGTTATAGAAGGCTTGAATTGTGTGTTACTGGCTAAATCAAAGAATGACGAGGCACTGTGGTTGGCACACAGCTATAGCATCCAATGCACATGGGGAGATCAAGGAACTATGAGATAAACAGACTCCTTCCCTTAACTTTGATTTCTACATCAAGCTATAACTATATAGGCAGAAGTAAGTGCAGACTTAATATTTAGTAATTTATGAAAAAAGAGAAAGGATGTTACTCTGTTTCCTCTGCTATTTTCTTCTATATTGGGTGAGTACTTCCAATTGCTAATGCTCTCATGCTCTCTCTCTCTCTCTCTCTCTCTCTCTCTCTCTCTCTCTCTCTCTCTCTCTCTCACTTTGTTCATCTCTGTAGAAATGCTGGTATGATTATAATATCCATAATAGAAATGTGAGTGGCTTCCCATCTTTTCTAAACATGGGTTGGATGCTTTCCAGCAAGTACATCCGTAACTGAGTAACTGAGTAACAAGAGTAACTGAGATGAGTCAAAAATCCTGTTCTTAGGTACAAAAGGCTGAGTAATATAATCACAGAGCAGAGAAAGTGGAACTTCATAAGATTCAGTACCAGATGTGAGGAAGTGCCTCCACAGTACACTTCATGCTGGTCTATGGTATGACTAGTACTCTGAGAACACAGAAGTTTCTTACTCCCCTAGGACCCAGAGAGAGGTCCAGCGGTCCTGATAAACTAGCCTTCGTCGATAATGGCTTTGGGCCATTGTGAAAACTGGTGATGGCTGATCAGAGTGGAAAGGAGACTCGCAACCAGGCTGATGCGTGCTTGTTAGAAACCTTGGCCACGCAGACACAGCCAAGGCCAGCTCCAGTTTAATAGTAGTGTTCTAGTTGCTGTAATAAAAAACCTGACAAAAGTCAACCTGCAGGCAGAAAGGGGTTATGTTATCTTATGTTTCCAGATTTACAGTGTATCATTGTGGAGAAGTCAAGGCATGAACTTCAAATAACGTCAGAACACGTTCACAGTCAAAAGCAGAGGGAAGTGAAAACATGCATACTCACCTGCTGTTTCTCAGCTTGATTCTCATACAGGCCAGGAAATTCTGCCTAGGGAGTGGTGTTACCCATCGTGGACTGGGCCTTTGTGTAGCAGTTTACCTAATTAAGAAACTGTCCCAGAGACATGCTCAGAGGCCAACTCAGCAACCCCTCGCTCAGACTCTTCGCCCAGGTGTTCTGAGTTCTGTCACGTTGACAATTAGAGAGCAACCATCACAATAAATGTAGCTCTGTTTAAATATCTCAAAGGCTGCCGTGAGAAAGAAGATAAGCGTGGTGGCTAGTCTTGGTTGTCAACTCGGGCACATCTGGAATCAACTAAAGCATGTGTAGCTGGCTAGGCCTGTGAGAGATTTTCTTGCTTGGATCATTTTAAGTGGAAAAGTCCACCATAAATGTGGGCCTTATCTTCTGGTGGGAGTCCACATAAATGAATATGGAAGAGGGAAGACTTTTTTTTCTGCTTGCTGTCACTCTGCCTGACGAGTTTATCCACTCCTTTGGTGGTATTAGAACCTGAGTTTTTGGGAATCGAGTGTAGGCTGAAGATCAGAAGATCTCTGTGAAATTTGCGAGACTCCAGCACCAGATTAAAACTGCTGAGACCTTCAGTCTTGTGGACTTAACCACCATATACTTAGTCTCTCCTTTGAGAGACAGTCATTATTAGAGTAGCTGGAATAGATATGCAAACCTCTCTAATAAGTCAACCCATTTGACATTTATGGCTCTATTTTCTGAGATTATAATAGAATTACATCACTTTCTCCATTCCTTTCCTTCCTCCAAACTCTCTTGTGTACCTTTCCTTTTTTAAATTTATGTCCTCTTTTTTCCATTAATTATTGGTATATAATATATATTTATATTGTTAAATATACAAGAACAGCCTGTCCAGTATGTATATATTACTTTTTAAAAATATATATACATTCTGTCAGTCATTTTCCTGGACAGAACCCTAACTAATAAAATAATACAAATTTATTCTGTGAGACTTTCCCAAGTATAGATAATACTAGAAAGGGATCTATGCAAAAATCATGACATACTAGGATGAGGAAAATCATTAATACTAATATGAAGTTCTATAATCAGCCTATAGACTTTTAGAATTCTTTTATCGAAACAACTGTATTTATTTTATGGGCTTCTGTTTGTTTCTTTTATCACATGTTGAGAGAAATGTTTTAAAGTTTTTAAAGAGAGCTTTCTTCATGAGTGGTGAGCACTGTACTACCTGTGGGTGTAAGGATGGATATTTAGAATGTGGGTAGGGGTTATACTGGTTCAGTGAACTGGTAGTTTTAGGTTCTTCTCCAAGATTCATGGCTTTACTAACGTGTTAGTCTCTGGCCCCAGGCTCTACATCAAATACACCGCTGTGAGGCTAGCTTCAGCATACTCTTCCTCCATTATGACCACAAAGATTCACATCAAAATCTGACGTGAAAAAGACCTGAAGGATCTGATTTTTATTCTTTGCTCATATTTTAAGTTAGAAAAACACTGTTAGGTTATATGTTGACTATTATGTGGCTTGTCTATATTTTAATTTTCAGTTATCTTAATTCCTATTGATTTCCTTGTTCCACTTTAAACATATGTTTTATGTTTGTGCATGTGTGCACACCTGTGCATGTAAGTGCCTGGAGACACATGTGCACATGCAGAGAGGCCAGGGGTCAACACTGGCTCTGTCCCTCTAGTGCTCTCCACCTTACTAGTATCATTTCCACTTTGTCTGAGAAATTATTTTTAATATTTCTTGCATTTTAGGTTTACTACTGATGCATTCATCATTTTTATTTCTTTAACAACATTATTTGTTTTAACATGAATTGGGAAAGGTAACTTTGCTGAGTACATATTTGAATTGGTTAGTTGGTTATAAAGTGGAGAGTGGGGTCTGACTTTCACATGTACTCTGGTGCCCCATATTTGACCACGTCCCCTGGATGAGGAGGCCTGGTGGCACTCAGAGGAAGGATAGCAGGCTACCAAGAAGAGATTTGCTACCCTATGAGCATATACAGGGGGAGGAAGTCCTCCTCAGTCATAGTCATAGGCGAGGGGAGAAAGGGGAAAATGGGAGGGAGGGAGGAATGGAAGGAAACAAGGGATGGGATAACCATTGAGATGTAACAAGAATAAATTAATAAAATAAAAAAAAATAAAATGTAAAAAAAAGATATTAATTTGCATCATGTCTTCTGAAGACTTAGCTTTCTGTTTTACCTTTGCTGTTTTAAAGACACTTAAGTGTTTCCCCCATTCTCTGTTCACCTTAAATATCTGATTCTTTATTTTAGCAATTTGACTATGGTGTAGCTAGATGATACAAATATCTGGTAGATTTTCTTAAACTTGTGGATTATGTTTTCTGATTATCTTTAGGACTTTTGGGACCACTGGTCACCATATAACGCTCCATCACCGTGTTCTACTCTCTAAGACTCCAGTGATACTGTGTCTGTGTAAGTTTTTCGTTATTGTGTCTCTTAGTTTCAGGTTTATATTTTCTACTAACCTTTCATTTTAGACCTCTGCCTTTTGCTTTGTTTCAAATGCACACACACACACACACACACACACACACACACACACACACACACACGCACACACACACACACACACACACACACACGCACACATACCTGGCCTACTGAATGCCATGGCTCGAAACACAGCTGAACGAAGACAATGGCAAAAATCTGGACTTGAGGTAGAATTGTAACATTGAAAGTTGAGTTTTCAGTAAAAACAAAACAAAACAAGTGCTTCTATCTAAAAGGACATTCACTTCTCTCTGAAACTGCTTATTGAATCGGTTGTGGTTGGTCAGAAATTTTGGTAGTGTAAAAATAACTTGGTCTAGGACTGTTAGAGATCACTAGCTGAAAAAATGAGCAGGCCGACCACAAGTGGTTCTGTGGCGACCACACCCAAGCAGTTTTCCTCATTCTCCATGCCTACCCACTCAAACGACTCATTGAATGGACTAGAAAAACTCTTGTTACGAGAACAGAGGTAAAAACAGGCTCTCCTCATTTCCTTCACAATGCTACTGTACCTGTCGAAGCCACAAGAGACAGCCCGAGCCTGAGAAACAGTAAGGGGAGGATCAGTTGGGGCATCAGAAAGTTGAGGGTGTAGAAGTGGGGTCAGGTGGGATGTGGTCAGCAGGTAGGAGAAAACAACAGTTTGTGGTAAAATGCTGGGAGAGGGAGACCAGGTAAGTGGGGGTTGGAGGAGCATATGGTAAAGGATATGTAGGGATGACAGGAAAGGCAGACAGACGTCCCATTGACTGTGCACCGCGGTGTGTAGATGGGCCACTCAGTGTCACAAGAGCCTTCAACCTCTGGTGGGGCTCTGCAGCTATAGATAAACCCGTGGAAGGAACAGGCTGTATAAATGAAAGACGGGGAAGCAGCAGCCTTGGCAGTTGTGGCCGGGCCCCAGGAGGCATTTGAACTAGTGGAGAGTTACCAACATCTCTTAGGTAGACCAGTACTCCATCTTAGCTGAGCAAAGGTCTGGCATGAGGGAGGCTTTTGTCTAGAGTGCATTAGTTCTGAAGTAATGTCCAGTGAGTTGTTTTAAACTGGAGGAATGGGGAGTTTAGGTAGTATTGCATTGTGTTTGGTGAAAAAAGCTAAGACAATGGCTTTTTTTGGCTGCTGTGTTTATTGACACCACTGGTCTGAGAGCTGGGGTCCTGAGACCTGAGATGGCTGTGACAGTTATACTTAGGCCACTTGTGGAGCAGGCTTAAGAGAAGTGCAGCATTACTCCATAGCACCTGATGACATGGATTTCCCCAAATCTCATTTATTAAGGTGGACTTGTTCTTTCCAAAGGCTGTCTAAGCATGGTGGACTCCCTTTTCCTCAGACAAGCCCCCCAGCAATGTCTTTCTTTGCTACCTTTAGGCACCTTGGATGCAGAGCATTGAGGAATTTCCATGCTTGGTGACTTTTATTGCTTGTTGCACACTGTATAAAATCTGCAAAGACTCCAAATGCTCTTAAGTATTTCTATCAGGTGTATGTATGCTTCATTCTATGAGATGGGGAGGCCATGAGAGGCGGCTGGCTATGTTAAACTGGGTTGAGGTTTTGGCAAGGGGCATGCTACAACTGCTCGATCCCTAACTGTTGGCAGATCTTTTACTGCTCAACATCAACCACAGAAATTTCACTGGCTTTCAAGATTTTCAACCTAACTCTTTAGCCTTGAGCCATAGGCAGCATTACTTGATAAGTTATGGAAAGACTAGAAATGTATTTGAGGTACTTCACGTCTCCATTTCTCCTAATCTGGGTCTGTTGGTAAAATTTAGGCACCGTTCTTTGCTCTCATGTTCTGGCTTTCCTGGCCAGGAGAGATCGGATGCTGAGCTCCAAAACCATGTTCAAGATGAACATACATTCCTACTGAAAGGACAATGTCAGAGCACCGGTTCATTTCTAAAGCTGTACTGGTTGGGGGTAATTTACTTCCTCTACATCTTGCTCTGTTTACACATTGTGACTTAGAGCCACAATTGCTATAAATTATTTGGTATTTATTGTCTTCCTCATTCAGAGAGCATTTGCTTATTACAAATAATGTCACCATTTTTAAAAGCAGAAATATCTATCTCTATTTCAAAGTAGAAAGATCAGGCTTATTTTCCCCTGCAGTGTGTATGCAGTATTATAAACTAAGCTTGTAGTTTTGCTTAGGTCAGGTTGACCTTGAGAAGAAGTATAACCTTGCCTGGGATACATTTATATTATTAGTTTTTACCTTTTTCATTTTTATATTCTCCTAGATATCCTGCAACACCCTAAATCCAAGAGTCTAATTTTTTTTCTTGGCCGGAGATTCTTATCATTTGTCTTTGTAGATACACCAGGACTCTCCCACTTGCATTTCCTCACAGCAAAACTAGCTTGCCTTATGTTCTTCCTTTTAGGTTCCCTGTATGGAATCAGGTAATAACTTATATGAGTTACGTTCAAAGAGCTGGTGACAGAATTTGCTGCATCAAACCATTTTCTACTTTAATGAGATTTGCCCATAGCTTTTGCTACTATTTGTAGTCTGGGTGCAACTCTCACATGAGGAAGCCAGAGCAATGTGGAAGTACCTTCTTTTCCCCCATTCACATAATGTAAATATTTAGAAAATCTGTATATATTGATCTATTAGAGCATCAATATTTACTAAGGTCCTACCTTTTTAAGCCATCTTGAAGGCCAGTGGAGGAAATATAAAGATATGTGAGACAAATTCTCTCTATTAAGAATATAGTTTAGTAAAAAATAAAATTAAATAAATATACAACTAGGTATATTATGAGGCTTGATGGGATAAAGGTCATAGAGAAAGAGAAAAATAAGTAGTCTAGCTTTACAGAGAAAGGAATCCCTTGACAGTCAAAGCAGTTTTTCAGCAAAATGTGTGCTGGTCAGGGTCTCCCAGGAGGCCTGCGCTTTGTGGGCCGGAAGTGTGTGGTTCTTCTGTGGGAAGGTCTGAGCACTGCCGCCTTCTGGACAGAAACAGATGAAACTCAAGAGTCCTGGCTTCCGCTTCCTTCAGGAATAGCTGGAGCATGCAGAATAAAGTCCGTGCAATGAGCCTTCCAGTCTTACCAGAGATGTGGAAAAGAGTTTTTCCAGATTGTTACAGTTAGCTCTTTCTAATGAGATTGCCAATACCAGAGGGCAGCAGAAACTCGGAGTTCTAAAGCTGGGGTGGCAGTGACACCCAGTGTTACTGCCCTTTGGTTAAATTGTTGTCTTTTTTTGTTTGTTTTGTTTTGTTTTTTTAACGTGGTTTCTCTGTGTAGCCTTGGCTGTCCTGGGCTCATTTTGTAGACCAGGCTAGCCTCAAACTCACAGCCTCTGCCTCCCAAGTGCTGGGATTAAAGGTGTGCTACCTTACAGGCCACCAAGCCCTGCTAAGCTGCTGTCTTAATGGCAGAGACTGTGGGTGAATGCCCATGCCTGCTCCAGTGACTGCTAGAATGAAGGTTCTGGGATTGATCCAAGTGGTGGGAGCTCAGGGCTCCAGGAGGTCTGAGTTGACCTGGATGAACAGGGCAGTTAGCTGCCTTGCAGTGGGCAGACAAGCTCCAGAGGTGACGGAGGCTGGTTCAGCTTGGCAGTCAAGACCAGAGGTCCAGCAGCGAATCCTTTGGGGAGGAGGGAAGCCTTCCCCCCCCCCCAGAATAAACAAAGAGTCTCAGATGATCTTTGATAAAATAGATGGTGCTCTTTGTTTATTTCATGAGACACAGGCACATACAAACCTTGGGTAGTGGGAGGAGTTTTGAGGATGAATGCATGTCATTGGCTGGAACTAGGATGCTGACAACATTGTATTTGCATACGGAAAGAAATCAGGAGGCAAGCTCATGCGACTGAGCACATCTAACCTTGAGTAACCATCTGAAATCCTGGGGCTGTGTCATGTGCTCCTGAGGCAGGCACAGAAAACAGCGGGAGGTCTTTGACCCAAACCTTCCATTCTCAGGATGGGATTTCAAGTCTCAAATGAGAGATTTCTGGGGTTTGAACATGCTCCATCTCAACAGTTCCATACCAATTCCCCTGAAGGACTGGTCCACAAGTCCCATGGATGTAAATGGATGTGGGATTTTAGTAAGGATGAATGTGAAAGCTTTCAATATAGACGGAATGTCAGTCCAGAGAAGTGGGTAAATACAATTTGCACTCCAGGATCAAGGAATGCCAGTGACTACATTTGTGGGCTTTGGAGGCTGGGACCTTGGTCATCTGAAGTAAGTGACATAGTTTGGACTGCACTTGGGTGTCTAAGGCACCATTCTGTGACTGAGGATACAATAGTATCGGCATTTTGCATCTAACTATCTAGTACGATTTTCTTGGTCAGGAGAGACGTGTGAAGGGAGAGTGGGTGAGCATTACACAAGTGTCTGTAGCAACTGTCAGATTTTGCCAGTGCTTCCAGCCCAAGTGAATACTTAGATGAAAATATTTATTTAGTACATCTAAAATTTTATTGATTTGTCTGTTGCTTTACACAGTCTCTGTTTCTCTCTCCTCTTTTCTCTCTTCTCTTTCCCATCTTTCCTTTCTACTAATACCTACTGGGTGAGCCTTTGTCCAGACAATGAAGGGGAAGCTGAGCTTTGGGTCGTATGTGCGGCACCGCCTCTAGTTTCTGCTGTCATCTAAGTAAAGCTGATGAGGAAATGACAAATATCATGGAACTGAAGGTTGACTCCCTTGCTTATGGAGTCTTTCAGTAACTTCACCGAAGGTAGCCTCTATTAAAACTTCTTTGTGTCTTTTTATCAGGTCTACCCTCTTGTCTGAGAACAACTAAAATGCCTATGCTTCTTTTTTGGAGCATTTGACTTCTAAAATGTACCCACCTGCTATTCCCTTTAGAACAACCTTTACCTCTATTTCTGTTTATGATGAAGGTGGAGTAAAAAGCAAGTTCCTTCATAGAAGGTTTGTTTGTAAAACCGAAAAAGCCTACAATAAATATTGATTTCTAATTAATTAATTAATAGATTAATAAATTAATAAATAAGCCAACCCATCAATAAATAACAAACACATTGTGACATAGTCACACAATAGAATGCTGCTCATTAAGAGAAAAAAAAACCCAATGTGTGGAAATGCATAATTTGGGCATATCTTAAAATATTTTAAATAAGCAAAAGAAGTCATCCAGATAAGAATAAGTGCTGTGCTATTTTACTTATATAAAATTTTACAACATGTAGAAGAATCAAGGTGGCAGAGAAGCAACCAGAGGTTGCTGCAAGAGGAGCATATCAGAAGGACAAAGAAGGAAGTCTTGCTAGGCGACACAGGATGCTCTTTGTGGGGATGGCTGAATTCTTCTAATAGAGTGCGGAAATTCTTCCATCCAATACACATATGTCAAAATGAATCCAGTTGTGAGACTATTAGAAACACCCCCCCAAACTTGCTAAAAATTGAACACATAGACGATTGCAATTATCTAACACTTGATAAATCCTCAATGATTTAAGGAGAGAGACTTGAGTTCCTCATCTGATGATACAGAACCTTCAGAAGGCTGGATAATTTACTGAGTTTTCAGCAAGTACCTTTTAAGTTGATTTAAAAAAAAAAGTAGTTAAGCTATATTACCACTGATCTTTCTAAGTCTTTGGAGTTGCTTTGATTCTGTTAAAGTGCTGGTTTGGTCATGCTGTTTTTTATGAAACGTAGTCCTCTTGCCGTAAAGCCAACTGTAGCATGAATGTCCTTGAAGGGTAATTTTCTTTAAAAAGGCATTTCCAGACCCATCCTAAAATAAGCTCAAGTTGATCCACCAATTTTAATAGGAATTTATGTTAGAAATGAAAGCCGTGAAAAGTTAGTAAACATCAAGAGACAGCTAAACATCTTGCTTGTAGTATTTAGAGATAAGTTAGCTTCTAAAGGAATCCCACAGTGCATAATCCCATCTGGATATGTGAATTAATGTTGGAGTGAAATTACCAGCTTCTGCTTTGCCAACTGTTTATGATTACAAATGATGTCCATTGCATCAGTAGGGAGACTCATTTCATTCTCAACTTAAGGAGAACAGACTCTGAACAGTAATAGGATGAGAACTGCACACTAGATCTGTGCACATCGCCTACAATTGCGAGCACTGTCATCATTCTTAAATTGTTATTTTTTTTTTCTTTCTTTTTGCCTTAGAGGTCAGTAGCCATCCAGAAGTTTTTTTTTTCTACAAACATTTCAACTCAGCCATTTGAGAAATTATGAGGGAGTTAACTCTGGAGTATGATTGGGAAGTAGTCTTCGCCTCTCCCTGCCGTAGCTTCATTGGCAACACTGTCATACATTAATATGGTAAAAACATGTATTACTGCAATCCAGCAAACAGCCTTCTACATCAGTGTAAACACTGAGGCCGAATTGCTTCAAACATCCGTGCTTCTACTCTTTACCGGTGTTTTATATTCTTTATTCTTCCCTCGTTCTCTGATTTCCCGCTTTGCCTGCCAGTTTCCCCCCACCTTAAAATAAATGTTCAAGCAGCTGCGAACTTTCTCGATGACAATTGCTTTTGTGGTTTACTCAGAATCCTGACAATTTTTAGGTCTGGAAGAATCAAAAGCCTGAGATCTCCCGGGATATCGCTGTTCAGGATCATATTTAATCTCCCTGTGCTGTCTTCCCTCGGTACGTTTCTGTTTCAGTACACTGCCACTGGAGTTGTGAGAGATACCCTCTGCCCCTCCCCCTCTGACAGGCATTATTCTGAAGCTCCATTCTTTCATTTCATTTGGTGCCCAATACGTCTCACAATTTTCCTTGGCTGTGTTCGCTGAGAATAATAGATACTCCTGCAGCTAGCAGAGTGTAATTTATCCCCTTGCACTGATGTTTTAAGTTACTATTAAGCTAGCTGTTGAATATTTGAGGCTTTGAAAAAGTGATCATTAACTCTGGCCCATTTTTGGTTGACAGCAGGAAGCTGAGTAAGTTAAGAAGGAATGGTTGATCTTAGGCCTTGCAAGTCTTAATTCATTATAAGCAGTGAGGGACTCCAAATTCGAAGAACTTGTCAGCGTGGTCTTATAATTTCTTGACAAGAAAAAATTGCATTGTCTAACTTTAAAAAGTCACCAGTTGCCCACAGGCATATTACTGAAGGAAAAAAATCTGTTACAAGTCAGTGCTAAGTTCACAAGTATCTATAGATACTAGACACTTGACATTAGCAGAATGATGGGAAAAAAAGAAAAGAAAAAGAAAAACGGGTCAAGTGAGTGAGATGTGCTGTGATGGCTAATCTTGACTGTCCACTTGATATACCCAGGAAGAGGGAATCTCTTCCTGAAACTGAGAAGGAATTGTCTCCATCAGATTGGCTTGTAGACATTTTCTTGATGTAGGATGACCCAGCACACTGGTGGGGGGTGGAGTGGGGGGTTGGGAAAGGGTGGGGGAGGGGAGGGGGTATCCTTAGGTAAGTGGACCTGTCTGTATAAGAAAAGTAGCTAAACATGAGCCTGGAAACTAACCAGTGAGAGGCACTGGCATTCTCCTACGGTTTCTGCTTCAAACTCCTGTCTTGAGTTCCTGCTTTCGTTTTCCTCAATGATGAGCTGTCGTCTGAAGTCAAATAAAGCCTTCTCTTCTCCAAGTTGCTTTTGCTAATGGTTGTTATCATAATGACAGAAAAGCCAACTAGGATATGTATGTCTTCCTTTAAATGGTTATAATATGTGCTTTAAAATTTTTTTTTTTGAGATAGGGTCTCTCTGTGTAGCCTTGGCTGTCCTGGACTCATTTTGTAGACCAGGCTGGCCTCGAACTCACAGCGATCCACCTGCCTCTGCCTCCCAAGTGCTGGAATTAAGGGCATGCGCCACCACACACAGCTTAAAAATATTTTTATCTTTGGATATTTTCATGTAGCTATACCATTCCCCCCTCATCTTCTGCCTCTCCCTCCCAAATTCATGACCTCTACCTTAATTATTATTGTTACATGTATAAACATAGAAACATGTATATGCTCATACATATATAACACATTAACACCATTTAACTTTGCGTGCATGTTACATGTGTAGGTGTATGTCGGAGCTGACCACTTGGGAATGGACAACGTGTATGGGAGATACCTGGAGGAAATTGATTCTCTTTTCGCAGTCACTGACTTTCTGTAGTTCTTTATCTAGGGGTAGGATCACATGGAGGGAGAATGTCCCCTCTCTGCCTTGGCATGTCACCTGTTGCTGTCATTGTGCTTGTCTTGTTCAGTTAACCATCTTGTGGGGACTTCTTGGGCTCATTTTTCTTATTTTGTCTAGGGGATGCATTCTATGAGCAGGAATTCTGACCTTCTGGCTCTTACAGTCTTTCTGCGCCCCCTTCCCCCTCCCTGCCCCTCCCCCCTGTTTCAATATGTTTTGAGTCTTGTGTTTAGAGGTTGTGATGCAGATGTGTCAGTTAGGGTTGGGCACATCAAAGTCACTTATTCTCTGCGTCTTGATGAGTTGTAGGTCTCTGTAGCAGCATCTGTCTATAACAAAAATGGATTCTTTGATGAGGAGGTGAGAGCTACACATATCTGTGGGCATAAGATAACCAAGGGCAGTGGCAGTAACCTATGTTGTTTGGGGGTTCTCTTGGATTCTCTTGTCCAAGAGCTTGTAAGGTACTCCTGGGCATGAGGCCTGTGCTGCAGTGTGGTTGACATAAGCAGTTACACTCCATTGGAGAAAACCAACTTTCGCTTTACCAGCTGGTGTCCACTGCAGAGAGCTTGTTGGTTAAGGATGGAGCATTGCATCTACTACTTGGTCTCAGTGATGGGACCCTGGTAAGCTTCAGCTTGAGTAGCTCTTATTTTTGTTGCCATAGTCTCTGTGAGTTCATATGTGAACCAGCCCTGTTGTGTCTGGAAGACACCATTTCCTTGGAGTCTTCCATCCTCTCTGGCTCTTATAATCTTTTCTGAAGCCCCTTCTTTCTCATAGATCCTTAAGCCTTGAGGGGAGGAGTTTGCTGAAGACATCCCACTTAGGACTGAGAGCTCCACATTCTTTCACTCTCTGCACGTTTGTCAGTTGTGGCTGTCTGTGTTAATTCGCTTTTTAGGTAAGAGGAAGCTTCTCTGATGAGGGTGAGGCTCTGTTCTATGAGTGCAGCAATATGTAATGTATTATTAGGAGTCGGTTCATTGCTGTATTCCTTTAGTAGGATGATTATAGGAGATTTTCCACTCAGGCAACAACCTATCTAGTCTCAGGTTCTTGGGCACTTTAGCAGTGTTAGGAATGGCTCTCATTTCATGGTGGGTGTCTTAAATGCAAAAGTAACTCAGGCATTATTTTTGGGGTTGCTATAACTAAAGACCACAAACTGGTGGCTTATAAAAAGAAATATAATTTCTTCCATTAATGGAGTCAAGGAAGGAAGATTCTGACCCAGGCAGATATGCAATGCTGGAAACTTGCTTCCTGGTTCACAACTTTTTTTTGGAGGGTGGTGCAAATGGGCTTTCTTGGGTCTCACAAGGTCACTAATATCACTGATCCATGGCAAGGTCTTGTCCTTGTGAACTTGTTTTATATATATATATATATATATATATATTAGTAGGGGTGGGTTATACATATTCGTTTTTTTTAAATCTCGTCTTTGGAAAATTTTAAGCAGATGAGAAACTCGTTTAAGATTGACCAAAGTGGTTCTCTGATGGGTGTTATTGGATTAGATTGCTTCTCTGAAAGCATTTAAAATTAGGATTTCATGAATTTGACTTGAGGGGTTTCTAAGAGTTGATCTCCTTCAACAAATTGTTTCAGGGAAGCAATTCTTTGTTTCTGCCTCTTAAATTCCTCCAATGTAGATGTCATCCACAGACAATTTTGAGGTGCAGAATGACATCCGAAAGACAACACTAAGCTAAAAGTCAAACTTGTTTACTTCTATAAAAATGATAATTTTATGTCTATGATTTCTCACAAAAATCTGAAGAATAAAAACTGTTCAGTATTGCTGTGTGTGCATGTGCATAAAAGGGCTCCAGACCTTACTGGGCCCCAGAGACATTAGCACAACTGACTCCATGATGGAAGTACCATTCAGGGTGTAAAACTCAGCATGTAGATAGCACTACCTGCCAAAACTAAAACAAAGGCCTGATTTCTCAAAGTCCATAGTTCTAAAGAAGTCTCTGTGTATAGTAGACTCGGCTTTTGGATCCTGTAGTTTTGCTTCTGGCTAACTGTTTTTATTAACTGAAGTATGTAAACCAGAACATAGTTTTTGTGCTTAAAAGTTCACCCTGCGAAAGGCTTGGGGCAACACTAGGATCTTAAACACCCAGTATGGTTGCCAGATCGATAATAAATACATTCTATTGGCTTAAACCTGAGCAATCTTCTTGGGTGAATACCCCACAATTGTGTGTGTGTGTGTGTGTGTGTGTGTGTGTGTGTGTGTGTGTGTGTGTAATTGGATTAGTGAAGTTTATTGTCTTTAAGATTGCTTTAACTGATATGACAACTATCATGTTTGTTGCTTCTCATTGGTATAGAATAGCTGTTTTGTCCTTTTAGTGTATGTATGTTTTTGTTAGTGAAGTAAATTTCCTGTAGGCCACATATTATTGGATTTTGTCTTTGTAACCATTCATCCAGTTTGTCTGTATGCCTATTTGTCTGTCTGTCTATCTATCTATCTATCTATCTATCTATCTATCTATCTATCTATTATCTATCTATCTATTATCTATTACCTATCTATCTATTCATCTATGTATCATCTCTGTTTTGTTTTGTTTATCTCTTGAGTGCTGGGATAAGAGTATGTGCCACCACACCTGGATCATCTTTATTCTTCATGGGACTTAAAATAAAAAATAATGATAAGAAGGTAAAATGGAAATTATTCTAACATTATGAGTATACATTGCATCCACTTTTGAAATATCACAATGTATTTCACAATGTATATGATTAAAATTCATACATGCTAATAAAAACTTTTTAAACTGCTTGAGATTGTGACAAAGCTAAGTACTCAGATTTTGTTATTACTATTATCATACTACACATGACAACTATGTGTAATTCCAAGAACAATTAAAGCAAATAGATTGTAATCATCATTCATTCAATGATGATTTCTTTTCGGCAATTTCTCTGTATTAAACACCAGATACCAAGGTAGGTTTAAAGAATAGTTTGATGAGCAAACTAAGTTCTACTCACTAAAAGTGTCTGGATGAAAAGTCATAAGAAAATGGGGATCTGATCTAGTTTAGGAATCAATAAAGACTTTTTCCAGGAGTGACATTTCAGCATTTATTTTAAGATTGGGTGGGTGATGTGTTGGAGATGAGGTGGAACAGGGAAGGGGAAGGGGAAAAATGAAATGATTTCAATCTGTGGAAAGAAGGGATGCTGTGGCTGTGAGACATTTCCGCTGTAAAGTCCGGGCTCCTCAGCACATGCTTCTAGTCCTGCTGGCAATTGATTATCTGCCTAAGCCTTGCCACTTCCATCTCTCATCACTTCCTGCTGTAGACTTCGGAAGAAGCCCATCAACTTTTGCTTCTCCTCAGGCATTCTCCTCTGCCAGCCCATACCATTGTCAAAGGGCCATTTAAACCTCCTCTGTGGGGAATGTTTGAATACTCATGGGACGATGAGCACTCATGGAGCCCTATTAACAGCATCTGTCCAATCACTTCTACTCACTCACCGTTGGCTGGATGATGAAAACTGTCTTCTGCTGCTGGTTTCTCTGCAGATGACCTAACAGTAAGGACTTGCTGTTGCATTTTCTTTTCCTATCCCGAAATTCCTAACATACCTATCCGGCTTAATCTCTTTTGGCATCTAAATGACTTGGGTCAGGTTGAAATCTCGTTCTACGTCTTTCTTTCATAGACACTCCCCATTCGAGGGCCAGTCAAATGTAATCATTTCTTACCTGGCAAGCCCCAATGTCGAGGGTGGCCCTGAAAATTCATCAGTAGAATAAAGTTTTTCTTGTCATTTCTGCTGCCCTGAAGGCCTTTGAGTAAATGAAGGCAGACAAAGTGAGGCTATGATGACCAAATGCAATATTAGATCTACTCTCTGTCTCTCTCTGGTCTGCCCGGTGAACTTTGATGTATTGAATTCTACAGTTTGGAACCAATTTCCTTTTGATGAATTCATGCTTTCAGCCATGAATTCAGAGAGCTAGTGCATTGAGGACAGTGAGATAAATGGCCAAGTATGTTGGCAGAGCATTGCCCATGATGTGGTGGTTGCTTCGTTCATCCTTGGTCCTAGAATGATTTTGATTTTTCTTACTCAATACTAGCATTGTTGGCTATGAAAATACATGCAGAAATTTCCCCATCTCTGTGGACTTTACTCAGCAAATCATTGCACTGAGGCCTTTCATGAACATTGAGCCAAACCTCAACTGGGGTAGAACAAATCAATCACTGCAGATAGGTGAGCCTCTATTTTTATTAGGTGAGCTAATAAAAATAAGGAAAATTTCAGTTTAAATATTTTACTTTTTTTTCATTTTCTTATTTCCTTCTTTCTTGTTTACCTAGAAACTATGTGACAAAGTTCCATGTTTTTATTGAGATATTGAAATAACATTTGCTGAGCATCTATTATATGCTAAGTGCTAAAAATAAATTGACTTTGACCTCAGGACCCTAAAGGTACTGGTACTCTTTTTTTTGTAATAGGGCAGATGTCAAATATTTCTGGATTTGTGGGCCATGTATTCTCTGCCACAACTACTTCATCATTATAGATGTTGTGTTGCTATTTTTTCATACTGTAACATTTGCTCTCAGATGTAGGAAACAGGCTTGCCAAGATTTTTAGAAAATAAAGGAAATTTACAAAGCTCAGGAAAGAAGCTGTAGAAGCCTAGGAGATTCTCAAGGTTCTTCCTCAATTGCTTTGTGAGCAGGAAAAAAAAAAAGAAAGAAAGAAAAAGAAAGAAAGAAAGAAAGAAAGAAATAGGGGAAAAGAAAAGTTAGAGAGAATGACTCTCTCAGTAGGTGAGCTGCCTGAAACCTCTGCAGAGTTCAAGTGATGTTGCTTTTAAGTGTCACCACACCTGATGGGTGGGCTTTTCAGTGATACAGCTGCCTTTGAGTCAGCCATGCCATTCTAAGTAGCCCTTTGCCTGTACTCTTTAAGGAAGTCTAATTAAACCTCTGGTTCACTAAGCTAGACCTCAGTATCCTATCTGGAATGGATAGATGTATAGTCATTTCTCCCCAGGAAAAGCCATAGAGCAGTGCTACAAAACAAACCATTAATCTGAAAGCACATTTTATCTCTCACATGATAAAAAACAAACAAACAAAAAAGCTCTGATCAAACCTGATCATTATTAAAATGTTTGAATTATCCAAAGGAAACACTGCATGAAGACTTTTATAAGCATAGCAAAAAAGAAGTATACCTCTGACATGCACTTCTGTGCCCACAATTTGATCACTACTCCTTGGCAAGATGGCCGTGAGGGCACAGAGTGAAAAGGGATGCAAGCTACCTTGATGAGACTTAATAGGCTGTTGCCAAAGGTCTAGTGTAGGGAAATAGGCAGAAAAGAGAGGGAGGGGATAACAATCACGAGGTAATATGAATAGATTTTAATAAATAAAATATAAATTTAAAAATCTGGGCGGAGGAGGGGGTTGCTCCAGAGACTGATGCACCAACCAAAGACCATGCATGGTGAGGACCTAGACCCTTTGCTCAGATGTAGTAGACAGGCAGCACAGCCTCCTTGTGGGTCCCATAATAGGGTGAGTTGGGACTACCTCTGACATGGACTCTGGCCCCCCACTGTTGATCACTTCCACGTGGCTGGGTGGCCTTGTCAGGCCACAGAAAAGGATACAGGTAGTACAGATGAGACTTGATGGGCTAAGGTCAGATATTAGGGGTGGAGGGCTCCCCTTTCTGAGGACTAGGGGAAGGAAGGAAAGGGGTTGAGGGAGGGAGGGTGGGATATGAAAGAAACTACAGTTGGGATGTAAAGAATTTAAACTGCAGATCAAGCAGAAGACTTATATTGTTAATTCCAGTACATAGGAATAGCTCTGAGACTAGCTGAGACATGAATGTCTATACAGACAATGCTTCTTGTTGGTTATGGAATCCCTGTGACTTAGGATTAGACACCATTCTTCATATGGCATGAATGAAGATTTACAGATGTCTTTCTTGTGGTCATACAAGGGGCAGAGAACCAGTCTTAATTGTTCTGTGCACCCTGAACACCTCATATATCTATAATTTTAGCACTGTATAATGCTTGTGAGAAATTATATGTTCTCAGAACAAAAATCTAGGACATTGAAGCTGGATCAGATCTGAGAGGATTCATTCCTCTCTATATACTGGGCACTGACATGCTGCATCCTTCATGCTCCAGCCCCAAGTGCATCAATTGCTGATCCTCATCAGAACAAGACAGCTCCCAGGACAGCTTCAAAGAAAGCTTACAATCCCAATTGGTCCAACATTTCAGATCGTCCCACACAGGACTCTAATTAAACCTGGTATTTCTCAGCATTTAGAAACTGGGCCACAAATGTTATTCCTAGCTTGTTTAACCACTTTCCCAATTTTATTTGGGCCCCTACAAAGGTATTATTCATCCAAAATCAGCAGGAAGAAACCTTATGCGAACGGCACCCCTCATTTTCCTTAAGGGAGGTTGGGTAGGATTTTTGGTTGCTTTCTTGGGCTACAGATGTTTATTTTCATTGGGAGTTGGTTATAAGTTACTATTGATCTTATTCAGAGAGAAAATGAGGTTAGAAGCAGGGGTGTCTCTCTTTTCCTTTATCTTTCTTAGGCTTGGAGACAGGGGTTGAAAAGAAAGAAGAGGGAATATAGAAATATATAGGGATGATAGGACAAAAAGTAGATTAGTGAATCTACTCCTCAACCCAATGCCTTAATTGTTATTTTTAATTCATTGGTATAGAATTTTGTACATTGATGCAAAATAAGTTTTATTTTGATACATTGGTATATAATTAAAATTTAAGATTATTCTTCATACACACTGTATATATTTCTTCTCTAATATGAGGTATTACACCCATACATCTCAAGTAGAATAAAAGATTTACCTCCAATACTTTGAAAGTGCTATTGCTGTTTAGAACAGTAAGTTACACAAGTTAATTTTTAGTTGATCAAATCATGGTCATATCAATTAATAGTCTATTTTTTATCTTAAGAATATATATCCTTTGTATAATATATACATATGATCCTATAGATAGATAAGGTAAAATAGTTAGATAGGGTCTTCAAAAACCTCAGAGTCCTATACAATATGGCATTTAAAGATGTTTTTATTGTTTTAAGGATTCTTCGACAATAAGATAGAGTAACTCCTGGCAGCACCCAGCCTACATCAAAAAGGATGATGAGCATCAAAGAACCTCCTTATGGAGATGGCTTCAAATGTGGCAAACAAGCCACTGGGGAAAATATCCTCATTTATACTACAGACAGAATTCTGCCTAAAAATGGACAAGATTGGATGCAGGCAGAGTTGATGGCCAAACTCTGCAAAGACAAGGTAAGCAAGTTCTCAATAGTTTCTGCGTCATAAATACGTCAGTCAGATATACCAGGCCAGAAGGCTGAAATGATGGTTCAATGGTATAGAGAGTTTTGGGTGACTGGTCAGTCAGCAAACTGTCTCTTTAATTTTTTTCCTTTACTTTGGAAGCTGCTAACTTGCAATTTCTGTTTACTCAGGTAATTAATTTTATTCCTTCTCAAGTCTTTGATGGGGTCGAAGACCAGATAGTTTAGTTTTACAACTAAGCTTAGTTGTTTAGGGGTTAAGATGTTTTTAGGTCTAGATAGATATTTTAAGTTGATAGAGATGAGATATGATAGATATTGATTTACATTCAGAATTTGAGACTCCACAAGATAGGAAAGATGTTTTCTACAAAGTTGCCAAATACAAATAGCAAAAACACTATGAATGTAACATTTATATAATTCCTGATTGTTTCATGGTTCTTCTTGCTGTATGTAGTTTATTTTATATATGTGCAATAATATAAATGTATATGTATAAAATATTTTAAAAAAAGAAGTTACTCTATAATCCATGTTCACATGCACTCTGCGAAGTTCTACTACCTCTAACATTGACTGCATTGGTATGTTTGCCATTTGTAAGAGCCAGCCTAGATTCTGAGAAAGTATCAAGGAACGGGCTGTTCAGAAATGTTACTGTAACTGGCTGCCTGCATCAGTGTGACAGGAGGAGGCGACAATGCATGCAGTGTGTAATACTGTTGGAGAGAGTAGTGATCTCCAGGTTTGGATACTGGCCAGGCCATTGGGACTAGACTTGGTATGGGATAAAAATATGCTTAAGGGTTTTCTCAAGGGGGATTATGGTCAGATTGACATTTAGAAAGGTCACTATAGCTAGACATAGAGTTATAAGCCTATAATTATTCTGAGCACTAGGAAGCCAAGTATAGCAGCACCAGGAGTTCAAGGTCAAGGTGAATTTGAGATCAACGTGGACTTTGTGAGACCTTGCTTCAAACACCCAGACAAACTGGAGCTGGGGAGATGGCTCTGAGTGTGCGACTTCAGTGTGATACTCAGCTCTCATGTTGGGGGGACTCACAAGTTTCTGTAACTCTAGGTCCAAGCCTCTGAAACCCGTTGCTAGTTGCCATGTCATGCTCACATAGGTGGTACACAGACAGAGAGACACGAGCCAACAAAACAAAACAAGACAAGAAAGGCAGGAAAAGAAGTACAAAAGAAAGGAAGGGAAAATGTGAGCAGCCCAGGAGGGCAAACGGCTAGATAGCAGCTGTTTTGGATGGTGGTCAAGAGAGCAAGAAAAGTGCTTTTGGTGCAGAAGTTTTAGTAGACCATCATTTAAGGTCAGAGAGCATAACAGAGCCACACTGCGATGGAATCCTGATGGGGGCAGATGGTGTCACACGACACAGCCGCAAGGATTTTCAAATGCTTCCATTGCCTGTCTCGATTGCCTGTCAGCTATTCCACGGGATTATGAATCCACCAGCATTTCCATGGCTCTGTCACTCTTCAGTGATTGGAATTGCCACCTGGGGACCAAAACTTTTCAACATATGAATCTTTAAAGAGATATCTCATATCAAGATCACAACAAAGAGAAAGATTGTTTGAATTTGAAAAGCTCTTTAATAGCCCCAGGTGTGTAGAAATTTCTAAAGCCTCAGTAACGATCCTTTTCTGTCTAACTGAGGCAAAAAAAACCAAAAAAACAAAAAAAAAACAAAACTAAGTCAGTACTTTTAGAGAACACAGTTTAGGGATTAATTTCATGAAAGTTATACTGAATCGCTTTGAAACTTACTTAGAATTTTATATTGTTGTTGTTTTACTGCATCCCCACTCTACCGATTCCTGGAATGAAATGTTTTATGACTCCCTCCTAATGCTACTTTGCAATCCTCATTAGTTTCCGACCTTGGATGCTGTGGTTTTTTTTACCCTGACCCTGCCTTGTCCTTCCAATGGCTTCCCTCTGCCTCCCATTTCTGCTAGTCTTGCTTGTACTTTAGTATTTATACAAGGATCTTTCCCTCTCTAACAAGGAGGGATTGAGGGTCTCTATCATACTTTGCATTCCCTGGTGCCGTTTATGCAATGGTTTTAATTAATACACGGTCAATTAAGAGATTCCCGGGTAGAATAAAGCATCAAATTTCCTGTAACACAGAGATACTATAAACAGTGGGCCATTTTGTTTCAAACAGATAGCCGTAATTTTTTTTCTGGAAATGAACACCAGCAGCTTCTCACTTCCTTCGTGGTCTGGTTCTGATACCCAGAGAACAGTTGAAAACAGATTTCCTGGAGAAAAGGAAAATCCACAATCTTTGCATTCTAAATACGGGAAGAGGTATACCTGTGGGGCCTACAAGCCACAATTTGCATCTTGCTTTATGTGGAAGATGGAAAGCCCACGTGTGTGAGTGGGGCTGCTGACACAGCGCAGGCTCCAGCCGCAGCACAGGGAGCCAGCACAGGGGCTGAGGGCCATGATGAAGAAATTAATAATCCACTTATTATTCAGAACAGTGAATGGCTGCAGGCTGTTGGCAAGCAGTTTAGCAATTATCTGATTAACTGCTAATGTTTTACCAGGAAACCTCTTCAGGAATACACTTTTTTTTGTATGTGTGTGAAGTGACACAGAATTGTAAGGAGCAGGTATTTTGTACAAAAAGCTGACTTGCAGGTAGGTGGGCTACACAGGGACCCTCGTGGGCCGTCACTCTTTCAAAGTTGGAAGCAAATGGCCCTTTTTTGCGGCTGTTATAACTCTTCCTGGAAATATCAGCTTCTCTATAGCACCATAAGTCAAATTTAATATGAGAACCGACATTGTTTTCCTTTTCATGTTGAGATCTTGCTTAGAACTGAAAGGCTGGGCCTCATCTTTTCAGTGGGAATTTAGAAAACAACCTTGTATCTCTCTCCTGATGACACCCAGGGTGTAGCAGGGTAGAATGTATCGAGCCTTGGGTCCTGCAGCAGCCCGTCAGCCTCTGCTGCCTGATCAGATTACTGAGAATAAATCACCCCCAGTTTAAAGCCGTATGACAACATCATGAGATACAAACCCTTTACCCCCCATTGCTGCTTTTCTTCAGGCCATTGATCTCCACGTAGTGACCCCAAACTTTACAAAGCTTACAGTGTCTTGCGGACTTGATTGGAATTCATCAAGATAGACTGGGTGGGTTGATAGGAAGATATGCTTTCCAACCCTAAAAATAAACTCAGCTCTCAAATGTATAAAAATAAATCTGCAAGTGCCTGTTTCTGACTGGCGATGATCGCCAGAGTCATAACCACAAATGGCTGCTGTTCCTGATGCCTTGAGATTCTCCAGGATTTCTCTGTAATGATGTTACAAAGTGGCTTCTCATTTCTACTGATAATATCCTAGAGCATTCTCAGCAAATTTGATTCTACCCTTCAGTCCCTAGCTGTCCGTTCCTTCTATTACAGCCTGCAGTTTGTGTGTGTGTGTGTGTGTGTGTGTGTGTGTGTGTGTGTGTGTGTGTGTGTGTGTGTGTAAACTGGCTTCTCAAATGCAAACATTTGATATAATTTTTCAGCAGGACAATCACTGATGGCAGTATCAGGCAAAGGTTAGGCAAGAGGCCGTTCGCATTAAACCCTTTCACTTTGTCACAGTTCATGAAACAGAGGTACACAGGAAGCAAAGGTTTCTGCCACTGAAAAAGGCATTTAAATGAAAAAGTCAGACCGTTTGTAGATATATTATAGTAGCTTTATTTCCAAAATTGCTTAATGGAAAGTCTTTTATAAGGATATCAATTACAACACTGCTAAAAAGTCAATTATGTAGTAATTGGAAGATAAAATAATGGATTTACCCTAGGTAAATTCAAAGTCATATTTGAAATGTAGTCTTCATTATTACCGCCCTGATGTATGAAATTAATTTTATCTATATAATAGTATTCATTAAATGCAAAGGTTTAGTGATGAATGTCTTGTACAGATGTAAAAAGCAAAGTAGGAAAATAAAGATGAGGTTGAATTTTCACTGAGTGCTGTTTTTTTCAATTCCTAACCCATTTACTAATTAACTCCTTTTGATCACTCGCTTAAAATGAATATGATTATTAAGCTAGAAAGTTATATTCTCAGTCAAACAAATCAAGGATAAAAACAGGATTTTGACCTTCTTTCGATCCTAGAGTGTCTTCACGGAGAACAGACACAAGCAACTCTTAGCTAAGAAGATGAATTGTACGGCAGGCATTGCCCCGTCCTCCTGGCCTGGCTCTGTCTCCCTCTCTGTGTCTGCACTCTGCTGCTTCCAGGGCAAGTAATGAGCTTGTGGGGTGATAGCAAAACGCATCGGGCATGAAATCATGCAGCCTTTTAGAGAGAACACAGTGATGCTCTGGGCTCCCTGGTTGAAGG
Organism: Acomys minous; assembly: GCF_964271855.1. Taxonomy (NCBI): domain Eukaryota; kingdom Metazoa; phylum Chordata; class Mammalia; order Rodentia; family Muridae; genus Acomys; species Acomys minous. Next base: position 182,806,802 of record NC_140483.1, on the reverse strand, counting down.
GCATCCCTGGGGAATCAGGAAGTGGTGAGAAACACATTCTCCAGGGTGTGCAAGGCTTGACGGGTAATACAGTGTGCCCTCTGAGAAGGCACTCTCTCTGTACACCCCTATTTCTTCCTTTTTATTGCCTTCTGAAATGGAACCTAAAATATACTAAATGAATTAATTATAAATACAACTAAATTTGACATACAAATAGACTTTTTTTTTATTATTCCTTAAGAAACTAATTACTGAATGGATGGCTAATATCTAGTACTTTGTTATCTTTGGGAAGATTTGAAATTAACTTATTGATATAAATTATTATTATTCTTTATTACAGGTACTATATAATTTATTGATCTTTAAAAAGTGTGCTGAACATTTTGGGCATTAATTAGTTTCCTTATTAACTTTAATTGCTAACTTGACACGGTTAGAGTCATTTGAGAGGAAAGTCTTGATTGAAGAACTGTGTGGGTCATATTGACTTATGGGCATTATGGGAGATTGTATTTACTATTAATTTATACAGGAGGACACAGCAACTATGGGTGGTACCATCCCCAGACAGGTAGTCCAACTGTAGAAGAAGGCTAGCTAAGACTGAATGTAATTAACTAAGCTAGCTAGCAAACCACCTCTTCCGTGGTTCCTGAGGTACTCTCCTGTCTCAATGGCTTCCTTCATTACAGGTAGTGTGTGGTGAATAGCAATCTTTCAAGACAAATATTCATACCAAAAAGCTTACAGAACTAGGGGTTTTATTGCTTTCCTTGTCGCTGCTACAAAACACCTTCTGGAGAGAAACCTAAGGAAAAGGGGCTTTGTTTCAGCTCACGGCTTAACAGCATAGTTCACTACACAAGAAAGTCAGGCCAGCAGGATGATTTGCGGGTTTACTCACGATACACCTTACACCGCTACATTTTTCTCATTGGTATAAGTGATGTCATAAGCCTGCGTCACTTTTAAAGTGGAATGGCTCCTGCATGTTGTGTTTCAGATTGATGGCATTGTGAGACACGCTGAGGCCAGTATGGGAATTCATCCTCACGCTTTCCGTAACTCACAAAAGACGGTGTTCTGCACAGAGCTAGTGTGAGGCACCTATATTTGTACTTTATACAACAAGTGCCAATATGTTGTGTTTATCTGTGGCAACGATTTAAACTCTTCTTTCCTTCTGCAAACTTGCCAAGCAGACTTAACCATGTGTTTACTGAGTCTCTTGTGATTCTTTCTATATTTTCCCATGTTTGTGTATAAGTTACATGCTTCAAAAGATCAGAAGTTTTTTAATATGGAATTCCAACGAATCCAAAGTGATAATGGGAAGCAGCTTCAGTGTGCTGTACAGATCTGTAGAAATAGTTATTTCCCGGTAATAAAACTCACATTTGGTACTAAGTAGAACATGCTAACTGTTTTCTGGCCTTTGCTCCAGTTTTTCAATGTGGAGGCATTTGGTTATAAAAATGCAGATAGAAAGTCTGGGTTTAAGTCAGGCATGGTGGCACATGCCTGTAATCCCAGCAGTGGGGAAGCAAGGCAAGAGGATCTCTGTGAGTTCGAGGCCAGCCTGGTCTACAGAGCAGTCCAGTACAGCCAAGGCTACACAGAGAAACCCCGACTCAGAAAAAAAAAAGTCCTGGTGTTTGCTGCTACTGATTCTGTGAAATAGCACTATAGTGATAAATCATTCATTATAGTTTTTAATTCAATAAAATTTGATATACACCTACAATTTAAGAGTTCAAACACAATATTTCAAAGTGTAGCAGAGAGATAAGGATAAAATACTCATGCTAAAAGAAATTGAATAACAATCACATATACTTAAATAATAAGAAGATGGACCTGGTCAGTGACCCAATCATATGATTGGAGACTCAGGTACAGTGAAGTAACTTTAACCTTCACTCATTTATAGAGACAGCAAAAATAAAAATCCACATTGAGTCAGGACTTCTAGGTGTTGAAGACAAAGCTGGGGAAAAGATCAAATTGAAATTTCAGAGCTCAGAGACCCAGAAGAAAGAAAATCAACAAATGTAAAAACAAATACATAACATTCCCAAGTAGATAGGACTGTGATTCAAAGTAAAACATTGTAATAAGAGATGATCATGATACATGGACCTCAGTGTCAGCTGGTCATAACGTCAGAGACATGGACATCAGTGTCAGCTGGTGATGACGTCAGAGACATGAATGGTATAAGGAGTGATGCCAGTAGATTCCCAAGCAAAAGAGTGTTGGGCAGAGGAGCAAATGCAAAGGTCCTGAGCTAGGGCCAAATGGAGACTGTTGTGGTTTCCCAGTGAGCTGGGAAGCAAAGTCCCAAGGAAGAGATGGAGGGGGCAGGAAGTGCAGAAGGCTAGAGACGTGAAAATGTGTGAGTCAGGTTTTCAAGATCTTTAGCTAAACAGTAGGGCATGGTTCAGGTTCAGGAAGGGTACCCCAAATCTTGGAGATGATGTGCTATGAGGTATCATCCCTGCGCAGGCACTGAACAGACAGAACACAGGATATATCTTGGTATTTTTTTTTTAGCAGGTAATAGAAATGTGGAGTGACAAGAGAGTTGAAAGCATAAGAGCAATGAAGAGGAGCTGATACAAGACGGCTTTACAGTGCAAGGTCTGGTTATCAATAACCGGCTTTTCCTCCCGGTCTCTGGTACCCATCGGTAAAGTTGCTGATGTCATCACTCCACATGTAACTGGGTCCTTGACTTGGCTTAATGACTGCAAGTAGACCCCACAGCACAATTTTTTTCATATTCCCGATGGTGCCAGAGCCAAGCTTGTGGCAGCAGGACAAAGGGGCATGGTGAAACAATTTTCTTATATGGTGGACATTTTATTTGATTTCCCAAGAAAATTCAAGATTGTCTGGGCTCTGTGCTAGGGCTTTCATACCTCATACTCAGCAGTCCTTAGCTAAAATCTTCCCCAAGGTCAGGGACTTTCCCGGAGCCTGAGTTTTCTATGCCTGTTAACCAAATGGGCTCCAGTAGCAGCGGGGCTGTTGGGAACAGACACTCACCGCGTTGGAAGTAGAAGCACGTCTACAGTGTTGATGATCAACTCAGGGCAATTTGACTAGAGCACACTATTTATTCTATTTAGGAGTGCGCACTGTTATTCCCGCTTCACATACCTGGCCATTTGTGCTCATATTGCTGTCTCTGCGATCTCTCTATAGCCTGTCTTCTTTAATCTATCTTCTTTAATAAACTTAAGTATTATAATCAACTTCAAAGTTTTCCCCAAAATCTCTTAATTATTTTTCTCTGTACCATCCTTAGTCTTACTCATTTTAGAGTCAGAAGAAAATATTCTCTAAATATGAACTGTATTATTACCAACCCGTGACATAATTCAAATTCTACATAAGGCTCTTCAAGGTTCGCCTCTATCTTATTCATTTCTTCACTATTTTCTTAAGCAAAGTTTTAGCTGAAGTCAGTTGAACATATCAAGCTGCTTTTTAGGAAACCCAGGTTTTCTTGGCCTGGAGAGCTCCTTCTATCACTCAATAATTGCTGTAATTCCACTGGCACCACTATTGTACTGTGCACAATCAGTTACCATTACTATAATCATCTTTTAAAACCTCAGCTTATGGTTACATTTTTATAGCATTATAAGATCTCACAATTATCTTTCTCTATTTACTGGTATGTTTTTGCCACTGTGGTAAAGCCTCATGAGGATGGTGCCTGGGTACCACTGTGCTTCCTATGGTGCTTGGCACACAGTAGGCATTCAATGGTTAATTCCTGGGCTAGTGCGCTAATACCTAGGTGGGCTGGCTGCTGTTTTTTCCTTGTGCTCAGCATAGTTAAGTAGGAAGATTGACTTCCTGTTAGATACTATACATTAATCTTTTCTGAAATTGGTTGAGCCTGAGGTATAAATTTTCATGACTTTTGGAGGTACAAAACACATAACCCACCAGCTCCTGTGACCTCTGCATAACTGACCATGAAATGAAATGGCTGTGGATGTTGGAGGATGGTGACATGCTTTACTTCTGTGCTGAATATGTAATCATAACTCAGTGAGCAGCGCTGGGGGTTGTTACAAGGAAAGCCAGTTACATGTTCACATAGATGCTTCTCAATATTACTAGCTTTATGATACGCATTTCCTGGTGCTTTACAAGTGACTCAAACCCTGGAAAATTTGAAGTGTGAAGCACAACTTTTGTTTTCTGAGACTACATATGCTATTTAGTGGAAACTCATTTGGGACCAAATCACAGATCACTAAGATTCTTTAAGATGCATTTCAAGAGATGGCTGAATAACAATGCAAATAATACAACTAGTTTAAGATATAGCAAGTTAAAACAATTATAAACATTAATTTTATTCTTTAAAAAAAAAAAAAGAAAAAGAAAAAACCCAGCAGGCTATGACCTTGCATGAAATTCCCACACATCATCTCTCAAGATGAATGAGGCGTATCTGTTCTTTTGCATAGCATATATATTTACCAATAGCTTGATTTTAGATCATTTTAAAAGTATGATTTTATTTTAAACATCGAGAGGAAACATTGATCCCTCGTTTTTCATTTTCTGCTCATGAAGCTGATTGATTTCTAAATTACTTTGCTACCATGATCCAATTTAAGATTTAAAATCCCACAATGACAAGGATTTCATGTTATGAGGAAATTTCAATGCTCAGTGCCCAAGTCACTTTTTGTTATTAAACTAGACACTTGGGGAAACCAAGAGCTCTTTTCACAGCCAGGAAACCATCGGTGCGATGCAGCTGTACTCAATCTAGCTGTGATCTGACCTCGCATGAAATTTCAAGAATCTTGGCTTTTGATATGGAAGCAATGTGTTTGTTTATGACTCTGTGTGCAAGGCAGAGGCCCAGAGGCCCTGTTCACTTCTATTTTGAACTTTTTGAGGATTCAATAGTATTAATATCTATAAGAAGCTGACATCAATGAAAAGTGCCCACACATTTCACTGAGCAAGCAGTTAACAAACAAACAACACTTCACTGAGGTATAATTTAAATAGAATAAAATGCACTTATATTAATTATACACTTTAGTGATTTTTATAAGTTTTATGATTTTTTATGTAAGCCACTTTCACAAGAACGTTTGTACCATTTCCATTTAATGTCACCTCCTACCCACAGCCAGCCAATCATAAATTTACTTTTTTGTAAGTTTGGCCTTTCTGGACATTTGTTATACATACATTCATGTCATGTGTCACATTTTGTTTCTAGCTTCTAAATTTTGCATATGTTTCTTTGTCTAGCTGAATGTATATACACACATGTGTGTATATTTAATATCAGTGTGAGCCAACATGTGGGTGCTAGTCAGTGAAATCAAGTCCTTTGCAAGAGCAGCAAGTGCTCTTAACTGCTGAGCCACTTCCCTCCCACTAATCACTTTGATTTGATCACTGAATAGCATTCCACAGTATAGATATCCTCAGAAAAGTTAATGGGCACTTGGGTGGTTTCCACATTAAAGCTGTATAAATATGAGGGGACCCATGCTTCATTCTCCTGGGCATATAGTTAAGAATGGCTCATATACTAGATTCTTTTATATATATAAAGAAAAACAAATGGAGTATTTTCCATGGCAAGCTGAAGTATTTACAAAGATAAATGAGAAAGAAAAAGTTTTAAGAGACTCCCAATTGACACCGGCATGGTGACTCTTGCATGTAATCTTAGTGTTTGTTAGACTGAGGTAGGAGGAATATCATAAATTCCAGGTCAGCCTGGGCAAAACAAAGAAACAAAAAAAAAATCTAATTATAAGACTTTTGTATATCACTAGATTGGCAGAAAGTGTGCAGATACAATATGAGGGCTTCAGATTTTTTTCCTCTTAGAATATTGAGTGGGGAGACTCCTCTGAGGTATGTCTTTAGGTATGATGTAATAGTTTAAGAGAAATCACAAACAACAGAGGAAGGAGAAATGGAGGAAGTCCTAAGCCAACCGCCCTCCGTGGAAAAACGTTCACATAGCCATTTTGGTTTTTGGTTGAGACACTGAAGCCCCCGTATTATCACAGCGGGGATGAGCTACCAACAGTCTAAGCTGCGTGGCTATGCAATGATACAGAATGTGCTAAGAAATTATGAAAGCAGTCCTGCCAACGACCAGCCGTCAGAGACAGGGATCTGAAACTTTAAAGAGAATTTTCTTCACTGTAATTGCCTTTGAGCTTTCCGTTTGTTACCCCATTCATCAGGGAGGAAAGAGAATGAGAACCCTTTTCATCTCAGGTGGCTAGACACCTGGAACTTTAACTTTCAACTTGAAGGGGGCTGTGGAGTTGCCTTGATGTATATTTCCTAGAGTTTTAGTGTAAAGGAATGGAGTAAGAGTAAAGACAGCTGCTTCCTAGGCTGGTGCAGGCTGTGAGTAATATATATGAGGTTCTTTGGGCTAAGTGAGACATTGAGTTGGCCAAATATTAGTTTGAGAAGGATCTTGCCTAAGAACATTGCGTAAAGCAGTGGCAGACAATGGTAGACAGTCAAGTGGTTTCCCTGAGTCTCAGTAGCTGGAGACAGTCTTTTTTTTTTTCTTTAATTTTTTATTAATTTATTCTTGTTAAATCTCAATGGTTATCCCATCCCATGTATCTTCCCTTTCTTCCCTCCCTCCCATTTTCCCCTTATTCCCCTCCCCTATGACTGTTCCTGAGGGGGCCTCCTCCCCCTGTATATGCTCATAGGGTATCAAGTCTCTTCTTGGTAACCTGCTGTCCTTCCTCTGAGTGCCACCAAGTCTCCCCCTCCAGGGGACGTGGTCAAATATGAGGCACCAGAGTTCATGCGTGGAAACAGTCTTAAGTAGTCAAGTAGAGAACAGCCATTGTTGATGCCTGGAGAGCTGTTGGTCTGTGGGCATTCAGTGGGGGCGTCTCACACAAGGCCAGCAGAATGCGTGTAAAAGAAGGAGCCATTCTATATCTCACTGCCTCCTTCAAGGTGTGCTAGACAGTACCATCATGAAGCTGTGCCCCATTCCGTGAATCCTTTACCAGTTTAGTAACACCCAAGGAAGTTAGAAGCCATGGCTAGTGCTTGGTAGGGGAAGGTGGGCATTAAGGAAGAAACAGAAAATGTATACGTGCCTCTGACTGTACAGAAGAGGCTAGCTCACCTAAAAAGAAAATAGAAAATTTTGGCTAAAGAAAGGGAATGCATGAAGTACGGTCAGTACGCAAAAGGCTCTTCATTGATGAAACAAAGCTGTAAAAGAGACCAAAAGAAATAAGAGAACTTGTCATCCACATGTTACAAGCTAGTGACAAAACTTACCTAAGAGGGAAGAGCAGCCTATTTAATGATGGAGCTGTGTCAAACAATAAATGCATCCTCCGCCTTCCTCCTATGTCCACACCACTCTCTGTTGGACTTGTGTAGAGTGTTAGTGGAAATTAAAGTCACAAAATAAATGAGGACCAAGCTTTAACAAAAGAAAAGAAACAAACAAAAGTACTCTAAGCTACATTATTCCATGAACAACAACAACAACAACAAAAAAAAAACGGATGCTAAACACTCTAAACACTAGCTCCATGCTAAGAAAAGCATTTGCAAATTATGCTTTGAGGAGATAGAACTCATGACGTTAAAAGTTCTAAAGACTGTGTCAATCAACAACAAAGAACAGGGTTATGGTGGTGGCAAAAAGTGCAGAGCTGCCCTCTTTTAAAAGACACATTTACAAGAAAACTTTGATATTCAAAGTAAGAAATTTTCACATCTCTCTTTTTCCTCCTTGTATTTGACATCTTAGGTCCCCAGAGAATACGTTACTGGCTTGAAAGAGTTAAGGTTTCATTCTGAGTACCTTAGCACCAGGGACATTTTAACATATGTAGTGAGAAGATAATTTATTCACCAAGCTCAAAAGGGCTATGAATAAGCTAAGTATAAAGAAATTTAAGGGGAGAGAGATCAGTACATCTCACCTTGCTGCCAAGAATTTAAACCAAACAGCATGTTCCTGTATATTATTCCCCTAAAACCCAAAAGGAAATGAGAAAATACAGACCGCAAATGTCAGTGAACTGTTATGTTATAGAGTTAGTTAGAAAAAAAAACATATTTGCAACTCTAAGTGTAGTTCAGCAGGGCTTCAGGGAGAAGCTAGGAGTTTCTAATGGAAATTTTGACTTGCAATGAGCATTTTGAAGCTATTACTAGAACAAGTGAAAAGTGTGAGAGTAGGAGGGGAGGGATCAGTTTCCTAGACAGATACAGCTTTTGCTTTTTCTTTTCAAGAAGCCTGTGTGTCTACCCAGTACTCACTGCCTCCTGGTGAGGACTCCTGGGCTCCACCTCCCTGAGGAGGCTACTATTTCCATGTCTGTATCACCCAGAATTCATGGGTTTCTCAAGTCAACAGAACTTTGAACAGAGTTCCGTCTCCTCTCAGTTGCAGTCTGTTCTTAGCGAAAATTAAGTCTCCGTAGTCCCAATATGTAGCGCGTAGCCCCAAAGTTTATTGGGCACATAACCAAGCACGACATTCCGTATCTCACTTGATTCTGGCAGAGCCTAGTGAGAAGGGTGTTTTATGGGTGAGAAAACACAGTCTGAGATAGCCTCAAATTTTCCTAAAGGCATGTAAGTTACAGGATGAATCAGGATTAAAGACACATCTGTTTTACTTGAAAATGTCCTGTTTCCACACTGAATAATAGTCAGAAATAAGACCACGGAACTTCCACAGTTCGGAAGCGCTACATACAGCCAGAGATCATCACCGCCCCTTTAACCCAATCCCAAGGCTTTGGTGGTGGAGAGCCAGCCCCTTTGTTGTTTGTGTCTCTTTGTATTATAGGGTTAAATCTACTTCTCATCATTAATATTTTAAAACATTTTTGTGTGTGTGTGTGTGTGTTTGTGAGTGTATGTGTGTATGTATGTGTAAGGGTAATGAGAAGATGATGTCAATTGTGCTGTTTTATCAGTCTTCACTGTGGTTTCACGTTCCACTCTGTCCTTTGGGGTGTCCAGCTGGGAGTGTGGGGAGTGGGGGAGACCTTCTTCTCCGTTTTTAGTGTTATAGCTCTTTCAGGTGATTAAAGCCCTTAAACAAGAGACACAAGAAGAAAAGGGAGGAGTGGAACAGTCGGGTGGCCAAAGTGACCAGCGCCACGGGCAGGATCAATTCAGTTGGCAGGTGTCAGGCCGGGCAAGGGTGGGAGTTTGAGCCATGGGTCAGCAAGACTGCTGAGTGGGCAGGTCCGAGGTTCCAGTGGTGAATGTCTGGAGAGAGAAAGCGCTCTCCAAAACAGCTCTTCAAGTGTTACTCACAGCCCAGGGAAACAGCAACTCTCAGCTGCGCTTTGCTTGTTTGTGCACCTTTACTCGAGGTGGGGAAGGACTGTATAAACCTTGGGAGTGGGGAGGGGTTTCCTGGGTGGGTACGTCTCATTGGTGGGATCTGGGATGCTGGTGCTGCTCTGTTTGCATGCCAGTGCCAAGCTAGGTGACTACTTGAGAGTTGTAGGATTGGGGGTCACCAGGCTAGGTGCTGTGGGGCATGCAGGCACGGAAGCCAGGAGGGAGAGGTCCTACTCCTACAGGTCTCAGGATGAGATGTTTGGTGTCAAGTTTGAGATTTGGGGGGTGGGGGGTTGGACATGCCTCTGACCTTACTCTATCTCCATGCCTGTTTTCCCCAGTCACCAGCCTATGTGCCCCACACTCCACATCCCAGTCATGCAGCCTATGTGCCCCACACTCCACACCCCAGTCATGCAGCCTATGTGCCCCACACTCCACCCTATTCATTTAATGCAGGGTCTCACGCTAAACTTGTAGCTAAGCTGGAGCCTGGCAAGCACCTGTGATCATTCTGTTTCTTCTGTCCGCAGTGCTCTGAGCTTACAGGTGAGTGTGGACTCACATGACGTTTTTACATAGATACTGGAGCTTTGAACTTGATTCGTCCTGATTATTTATTCCTTAAGCGCTCTAGCTGACCTGCTCAAGATTTTATCCACTCCCATATTTACTAGTTACTTCTAAGAACATGTAGAAATACATTGATCCTCACTACATCTCTGTTTTGAATCTTTAACTCCTACAGAATTACTTTGTTTTTCCATGAGTGAACTTACTGTCACACATTTTAATTTCAAGGATGCTCATGCAGAAAGAAGTTGCAAGTCTCAGTTGCTTCCTCTTCCATTTACAAATGTCCTTTTACCTCTGCCTCCCTGTTTCTGTTTCTGTTTCTCAAGAGCTGTCAAAGTCCATCCCTTTACTCTTCATCTGTGCCAGTGTCACAAAATTTTCTTCTTACCTTCATCTGTTTCTTTTTGAACTCAGATAACCTGAGTTATACTGAAGGGAACTTTCTTTCTAACTTTATTGTTAGGTAAATCTTACTTCCTCTTTTCTTTAGCTCTAGAATTTATTATATCTTGAATTAGGATTTTGTGTGCACACCCCCCCAAGCACACACAGGCACATGGAAACATACGTACTTGAAAAACAAATAGAAAGCAGTGCCAAGTATGTTGCACATCTGTGATCTCTGCACTAAGAGGCTAAGAAGCAGAGATGAATGTCCAAGGCCAGGCTAGCCTATATATAGTGAAATCTGAAAAGGAGTTGTGGAGTGGGAGAGAAATAGACCTTCTGGCTTGGTAATGTTCTGCAGGACTGGGAGGCAATGTTCCTTGAGAGGGTCAGGAAGATTTATCACATCCTGTTTTTTTATACATAGTGTGGTTTCTTTAATTTGACTAATCCTGAGTTATTTTCACATGTAGAAAATTGAATATAGACCAAGACCCTATATTGACAATATTTAATATAGATCATAGACCTAAATGAAAACTCCTAGAAAACGACATTGGGAGAAAATGTCATAAGTTTGGACAATGACTTTTTACATATAACCTTAGAGACACTAATGGGAGAGAAATAACAAGCAGGACTTCATGAGAAGTGAAAACCTCTGCTCTATAAAACATACTGAAAGAACAAGAAAACAAAATAAAGGCTTAAAATATTAGAAAATATTTTCACAAGACAGATCTAATAAAGAAATTCTATCACATGTTCAAAAGATGCACAACCCAGTGACAAGGAAATGCACCGCCCCCTTTGAAAAGAGTATGGAGACCTGAGCAGATGCTTAGTGAAACAAGCAGCTGTCATGTAGACGTGTGGAGGATGCTGCGTGCTGTATCCCACCAGATTATCCAGATTATTGCTCATTATGGAATTATGGAAACTGAGATAATTCTGGCAGTAATCTAGGTCACAGACAACACTACACGCTGGCAAGGACGTGGAAAAAGATATGGATTCATTTCATGTGGAAATGCAGAGTATATAGCTTCTGTAGAAGACTATTTGACAAGTTCTTAGCAAAACTAAAGAGATCCTTTACACAGAATAACAATTCAGTAATGGCCATCCCTGGTAATTTTCTGATGGAGTTAAACTGCACATCCACATGAAAATTAGCAATGGATGTCTGAAAATGCTTTATTCACAATTATTGAAATGTGGAATTAACCAAATAGCCACCACTACATGAACTGATAAATTGTGGAATATCCAGATAATTGGTCTTATTTGTTGCTGTAATGAAACGTGCTGCTAAGTTGTGAGAAGACTAGCAGAATCTTAAATACATGTTTAGCAGAAGAAAAGTTTCCATACTATATAATTTCAACTACATGACATTCTGTAAAAGTCAAAACTATAAAGACAGTAAAAAGGTCACTGGTTGCCAGGGGGTGCTGGAGAAAAAGGAATACATAGGGCCCAGAAGCTGTTCTGTATACCATATTGGAAGATATATACACTGTTATACATTTGTCAAAACCCTCAAGGTGTATAATACCAAGAGGGAATCTTGATGAAAACCGTGGACCATAAATGCACAAGCTGTCCCAATGCAGGTGACTATTTACTGGATATGCACCCCTGTGGTATGTGGTGTTGATCTTGTAGGAAGCTGTGAATCTGTGGGGGCAGGGAAGACATGTGATCTCCATACTTGCTGACTTAACTGTGAATCTACAAGAGTGCTCTGAAGATAAAGCACATTGAAATGTATAATGCACATTTTTGCTGTGGCTTCTGAACTCAATTGGTTTTTAATACATGGGTCTGAGTGTGGCTGGAGTGTTCACACTGTACCATGTTGCTGTTATTGTCATCACTATCAGCTCATTATTTTATGCTTGGCAATATCTACTTCATTTAATGACTGGTTTTTGTCAAATGAATTTAGCTATCACAAGAACCCTTCAAGGCCTTGGTTGGTGCATCAGTTTTGGCAGCACCTGCCTTCTCCACCCAGATTTGTTGGCTCCATTGGTTTCCTTCTGGAGCTCCTGACCCATCTAGGTCCCTCTATTCCCCAAAACTTTCATAAGACTTATGTGTGTTCCATGCCGGAGTTTGAATGAGTGTCTCAGCATCTGCTTGGATCTCCTACTTGGCGGAGTCTTTCAGAGAACCTCTATGGTAGGCTCCCTTCCTGTTCCTTGTCTCCAAATGCTTCTAGTATCTACCCTATTTGTTCTTCTGAATGAGAATTAAGCATTCTTCCTAGGCTCACCTTATTATTTAGTTTCTTTAGGTTGTATGTTGTATTATTGTTATACCGTATTATGTGGTTAATATCCACTTATAAGTGAGTTTATACCATGTGTGTCTTTCTGGGTCTGGGTTATGTCACTCAGGATGAGCTTTCTAGTTTCATCCCTTTATCTGAAAATTTCAAGATTTCTGTGTTTTTAATAGTGGGATAGGATGTCATTGTGTAAATGTACCACAGTTTCTTTATCCATTCTTCAGTTGAGGGACATGTAGGTTGTTTCCAGCTTCTGGCCACTATTAATAAAGCTGCTATGAACATAGTTGAGCAAATGTCCTTGCTGTATGGTGGAGTGTCTTTCAGGTATATCCTCAGGAGTTGTGTGGCTGGGTCTTGAGGTAGAATTATTCCCAATTTTATGAGAAAGCACAAGATTGATTTCAAAGTGGTTATACAAGTTTGTACTCCCACCAACAATGAAGGAATGTTTGCCTTTCTCCACATCCTTTCCAGCATGTGCTGTCACTTGAGATTTTGAGATTAGCCATTTTGATAAGTGTAAGATGGAATCTCAGAGTCATTTTGGTTTGCGTTTCCCTCATGACTTGGGACGCTGAGCATTTCTTTAAGTGTTTCTCAGCTATTTGATATTCCTCTGTGTATCAACCAAGGACCATGCATGGTATAGACATAGATGCTCTGCTCAGATGCAGTAGATAGATAGCACAGTCTCCTTGTGTGTCCCATAATATGGAAAGTATAGATTACTTCTGACATGGACTCTGGTCCCCACATGTTGATCACTTCCCCTTGGTAGGCAGCCTTTTCAGGCCACAGAGGAAGAGGATACAGGAAGTTCAGGTGAGACTTGATAGGCTGAAGTCAGATGTTAGGGGAGGAGGGCTCCCCCTTTCTTAGGACTAGTGGAGAGTGGGAGGGGGTATGAGTGAAGGAGGGAGGGACTGGGAGGCAATGAGGGAGGGGGCTACAATTGTGATATGAAGAGAACAAATAAAAAAAAAAAAGAAAGAACTGTACAAAGCAAGTAGACCATCTGATGTTTTCTCTGGTTTATAAAGAAGTTAAACATTTTGTGACAGGTTTCAGAAATTGTAGGGTAGACTTAAATTAGACTTCTGACTCTCATGCCCCTAATGTTCTGCATGAAGAATGTATTTAGTCAATTAATCCCTCCCCTGGATTTCAATAGAATGCAGTACAACTTGTGAACCCTGCTTTTTGTTGAATAACAGAGTTCAGTGTTTGAAAACTGATTGAGAGAGACCAGTGTGATACAATAGGATACACCAAGTTCCGTTATTTCTCTGAAAAAGCACATCTTCATGAGTTAGATCCAATATGCTTAAAGCTATCAGCACCCCCTAATTTCTAGAAACAGAAATTCTAAGAGTATTGATAATAAAAATACAACATGAATATGTATGTAAAGAGAAAGCATTTCTATATTACTCCTCATAATAGAACAGATGATAATTCAGCAAATAAACTTTCAGAAATTGCTGAAAAAGAATAATGTTTTATGCAACCACAAAATGAAGACCTATTAAGAAGTGACTATTTTAGTTCTCAATTCTGTATAGTGCTACAAATCAGCAACTGAATCAAAGAAGAACTTATTTCTTTCACACACCTGCTAAGAATTTCTGAGAGAGATGATTGTCAGTTGTAACAGAATTATGTATTCCACTTTAATAGAACTTAAGGTTAATACTTGGTTACCTTATTAAAGTCTGAATTTCCAAGCCTTCTTTAGACATATATGTGACTTTGTGACTTGAGACTAGCACATAAGATATTATTTTAACTGATGTGAAAAGAAAACAAAAACAAACAAGAAAACAGAAGAAATTTTGGAACTCATCAAATCTTTTCTTTTTCTGAAAGACAAGAACTTGTGTCAAGGAGCCAAACTGTTGGTTTGGGCATTCTCTCTCTCTCTCTCTCTCTCTCTCTCTCTCTCTCTCTCTCTCTCTCTCTCTCTCTCTCTCTCTCTCTCTCTCTCTCTCTCTCTCTCTCTCTCTCTCTCTCTCTCTCTCTCTCTCTCTCTCTCTCTCTCTCTCTCTGACACACACACACACACACACACACACACACCAGTTGTTATTATTTGTGCATGTCAATGAAATTCCTGTATCAGGAAATCAGCATCTTGGAGAACTGGATGAAAATGTGAACTCATTAAGTAGCTGAGGTTTGAAGAGAAAATAAAAAGTCAAGAATAATGAGAAAGCAGTAGGAAGAAAAAGAGCATGTGAGAATGGCACACTTAAATCACTAGGGTCTCAGACTAAGTACTTACTCTTTTCAGCTCCAGCACACATACCCCAAATAGGTAAAGGTTAAATAGAAGGCTCTTCCACAGCATGCATATTTCCCACTTTTGGAAGTGACAGCCTAAATGAAAGTCTCTTGTAGTCAGGATACCTGGCTCAAGATTCTAACACCAGATTGTAAAAGTAAATGCATTTGAGCATTAGCAGCAAGTGTTTCTATCCAATCCTCTAACATCTTTACCCCAAAACTGATTTAGGCTTTTATTAGGAAACAGAGGGGCAGGGGGATAGTGCCACAATTTTTGTATGTTCACAGTGGGACTGGAGTTTTGTGTGCTCCTCATAAGACAATAACATCTTCAGAGAGTCAGATGGATCCCAGGCAATGCTTGGGGAGTTTAGAGAGAGGTTTTCTATCTCTATTTCAAAGATAGGGAAGTAAAATCTTAGAAATGTTATTTAAGGTGAAACTATGTGCATAAAGGAAAAAAAGCTAATTAAGAAGCCTATGAAGGTGTGGCATTAAGAAGTTTAGGAAGCAGTTTGCAAAGAGAAAAGCAAGGAAGAGCTGGGGGATATTAGGCAAGCGTGGGTCCTTTTGAATTTGAGAACAGAATCCACGTCGTAGCATGAACAGTGCCAAGTGTACAGAGTTCTGTTTTAAAGCACCCTTTCAACTCTTTGAGACTCACGGAGTCTCATACTTAGCTGGGAGCTATTGGCAGTTGGTGGTTGCTGCGGGAGTCAGATTTCTTCACCGATGTGGCTCTAGAAAGGCTACTCATGCTCCAGTAGATGCTCCTATTCCCATTAACATGCCGGCAGTACGTAAGTGGGCTCCATGGGCTTCAAGAAAGAGCGCGTGGAGTTGAGATGGAGAGTGACAGAGAGGGAAGAGATAGGATGTGAGGGGGATAGCATGTGGATCTGATCAAAACACACTGTGTGCATGCATGAACTCCCCAGACAATTAAAAAGAAAACAGAAAAAAATTGTGGAACACAGGCTTTTGAAGTAAGACCTAATGATTCTTCGGATTTCTCATTGTCTGTTGTTACGTCCCCCCTTTCACTTCTGATTTTGTTAGTTTGGGTGCTGTCTCTCTGCCTTTTAGCTAGTTTGGCTAAGGGTTTGTCTATCTTGTTTATTTTCTCAAAGGACAAGCTCTTTGTTTTGTTGATTCTTTGTATTGTTCTCTTTGTTTCTAAGTTATTGATTTCAGCCCTAACTTTGATTATTTCCTGTCATTTACTCCTCTTTGGTGTTTTTGATTCTTCTTCTTTTTTCTCTAAAGCTTTCAGAAGAACTGTTAAGTCGCTAGTGTGGGATCGCTCCAATTTCTTTATGAAGGCATTTAGCGCTATGAAGTTTCTCCTTAGTACTGCTTTTATGGTAGCCCATAAGTTTGGGTATGTTGTGCCTTCAGTTTCACTGAATTTTAGGAAGTCTTTAATTTCTTCCTATCTTTCTTTCTTTCTTTCTTTCTTTCTTTCTTTCTTTCTTTCTTTCTTTTTTCCTTCCTTGACCCAGTGGTCATAGACCAGGGAGTTGTTCAGTTTCCATGAGTGTGTAGGCTTTTTGTTGTTTCCATTGTTGCTGAGGTCTAGCTTTAATCTAGGGTGATCTGATAAAGAACAATGTGTTAATTCATTTTTCTTGCATCAGTTGATGTTTCCTTTGTGACCAACTATATGGTTGATTTTGGAGAAGGTTCCATGCAGTGCTGAGAAGAAAGTATATTCTTTTGGGTTTGAGTGAACAGTTCTGTAGATAGCTATTAGGTCCATTTGATTCATGACATCTGTTAGTTTCATTATTTCTCAATTTAGTTTCTTTCTTGATGATCTGTCCATTGGTAAGAATGGGGTTGTTGAACTCTCCCACTATAAATATGTGAGGATTAATGTGTGATTTAAGATTTAATAATGTTTCATTTACAAATGTGGGTGACCTTATATTTGGGGCACAGATGTTCAGGATTGAGATGTTCTCGTCATGTATTTTTTCTTAAATCTCATTTAGAAGGGGAAATAGAATAGACTGAAGTAGAGGTTGAAGAGAGGAAATTAGGTAGCAGAAGGAGGACAGAGGGAAATAAGAGTTGAGGTCAGACCTATGGAGAACACGGCAGAGGACAAAAGGCCTGCAGAGAAAAGGGAAACTGTGGATGGAGGCATCTTTGTGACAAGCTGGGCACCTAAGTCAGAATAGGCCTTTGGGAGGAGATGAAGGGGACTGTAGCTGAGACTCCTAGTAGCTTTGGGCCATGGAGACTGAAGAGGACGCCCTCTAATTAGACAAGACTCTTAGTGGAGGGAGGAGAGCACCAACCCTCCCACAAAAACTTTGATCCAAAACTCACTCTGCCTATATGACATGCATGGATAAAGATAGAATAAATAGAGCAGAGGTTGAGGGAATGTTCAGCCATTGCCTGGTACAACCCAAGACCCACCCCATGGAAGAGAGCCAGCCCCTGACACTATTAATGGTACTTTGATATGCTTGCAGACAGGAGCCTATTAGAGTCGTCTTCTGAGGGGTTCCACCTAGCAGTGGTTCGAAACAGATGCTAAGACTCAGCCAAATATTGGTGAAGCATAAGTAGTGTAGTGGAAATGTGAGGGGAAAGATAAAAGCACTTAAAAGTGACAAGAGCTCCACAAGAAGACCAACAGAGATAACTAACCAGGGACCAGAGGGGCCTGTGGAGTCGGGAGCACCAACCAAGAGCCGTGCATGGACTGGCCCTAGGTCAAGGATAGCTCAGGCTTCATGTGGGTCCACTAGTAAGGAGAGTGGAGGGAGCGCAGGACTGAGAGGAGAGACGGGAGGGGCTTCAACTGGGATGTAAAGTGAGTAAATAAATTAATTAATATAAGAAAGCAAAAAAAAAAAGGTGTGGGGGGGGGCAGAGAGATGGCTCAGAGGTTAAGAGCACTGGGTGTTCTTCCAAAGGTCCTGGGTTCAGTTCCCTGCAACCACATGGTGGCTTGCAACCATCTATACTGAGATCCGGTGCCCTCTTCTGGCATGCAGGCACAGGTATAAACAGAATACTGTAGAAATAATAAATAAATAAATCTTAAAAAAAAAAGAAAGCAAAAAATAAAAGATAAAAGAGGAATTTTGGAACTGATACATACTCCTCAAGTCGTTTCTTTTTCTTAATGACCTCAGGAGTCTATAAAGCATACAGAATAAACCTTTATCATCGAACACAAATGGTTTGCATTCTTTATGGGAGAGAAGGGAGAATATGGGAGCATTGCTTTCTCTAGTATAACTGACCAGAAAAACACGAAAAATATATAATCACATCGCTTAAAGGGCAGTTCTTTATATAGAAAAAATTTTATCTTTATGAAACACCTCTGTACCTGGGTGTTAATATCATTATTTTAAAATTTTAGCTGGGGACTGGTGAAATATCTTTATTATGTCACAATGAGATTATGAACAAACATTAGAATTTGTCATTGTAAGGTACACTTCTTTTTCAGGCATATTTGTGTCTCTTCTCTCTTTTCTTTTATACTGTATATGAGGAAAGCCATTCACCTTATCCACCTTATTATATAGAGAAAAAGGGACAACATACAACTTCTAAGGGTAGAGCCTCCATTATCCCCTCCTCATCCTTCTGTGCAGTCCTGGGATAGCATACAACCTGCAGAGGTCTATCCTCAGCTATAGTCTCTCTAATCAGAGCTTCTTAATAGTCTGCTCAGCCTCAAACACACTGATTGCTTCATCTGATCCATTGATGAAATTAGCACCGTCACAACCCAATGACCCCTCAGTCCAGCCACCAGCTAGGGACCGCGCCTTTATCACAAGAGCCTTTGCCAGAAGTGTTTCCTCTCCAAACCGTAATATGCTGTTTGGATTGTTCTCTGAAGCTGCACACGTCCTTCAGGTCTGTACCCAATCACCAACTCTCGGCCCGGTTTGCCTTCTCCCTTTGCAGGCTCCTTCTCTGTCCTTGGGATGTTAATAATGATGTTGAACACCATCATCACACTTCAGGTCAAGTGATCCATCAGTTTAACCTTAGGTCTTCCAAGAACTGTTGTTGAGATACAGCCCCTCTGAGCCAGGGTTTAAAGTCAGTTTTTACAAATCACTGTGATGGGTTACTTGCTAAGGCAGGGGAACTTTGACAGCTGTGACAGAATGCTTCTGAGGATAAAATGCAGAGGGGAAATGGCCGCAACCATTCTTTAAAAGAGAATCAATGTTTGTCAGAGGCCTCACCATCTTGTATCAACATTGCTTCAGTGGCTAGAACTAAGTTAGCTTGTGATAAATCCCTCTCCTAGGACCCCTCTGCTCCAAAAATAAGTTAAGAGTAACATCAGAACAGCAGTCCTGATGTGCTGTGTTAATCAACACCAGAAAGATCATTCTGAGACTGCTATTCTCCTCACCTCTAGGGATCATTTAACTGAAATTTCTTGTTAGCTTAGAATTACAATACACAAAATGTAAGAAAATATTTGTTAAAGTATGTTGCTCAACAAGGTACAATTACAGGTTTATAGCTATTAAATGATTTCGATAAGCTTTCTCTATGGCACATTAAGAAACGCCAACCAACAAATGCTATGAATGCTATTCCTTTCTTGGATGGTTCCCCTCATAGTACTTAGCTCTTATGAACTTTGAAGCTGATATATTGGGGGTTTTGCTAATGTCCATGCTAAGAATCTGCTAATAAACATAGAAAAACCATTTGTGATCATAGAAGACAGACACAGCAAAATAGATTTCAGGATGAGTTCCAGAAGCACCAGGGAATGGCTCTATTATTACTCATGGAAAATATAGAAGGAAAATTAATTCAGAAGTTAGTTTTCCTCCAATCTTTTGCCTTAATATAAAAGGACAATTAAATCATGCTTTGAGACTCATTAGACAAAATTTCCTTGATATATACAACTTAGAATTTTTTTCACAGCCTTACCTGCTGCCTCACATCTTAAGGCTCGTAGCAGGCTGACTAGAATCAGTTACCTGGCACAAAACATCAATTACACTACAGTGTAGAGACCTCTTTCCAGTGCATGGAAGTTAGAGTTCATCTGTGAAGATAGCTAAAATTCAGATTCTCGCCAACAACTCTGGGGTGGAGCGGACAATACACTATGTCTTACTGAGACAGTTGAGCTGTGTGTCCCACTTTGAGTAACACTCTAGCTTGTATTTTGCACTCACCCAAAGACCTATGTGTTAAAGACTTGGTCCTGAGCCTAGGGTACCATTAGGAAGTGGTGGAGCCTTTCGGGTTGGGTCTAGTAGAAGGAGACTAATTACTAAAATATGTCCTTCAAGGGGATATTAAGTGCCTGACCCCTTCTTCCCTGCTAGTGCTTCATGGTTACTATGATGTAAGCAGGTTGCTTCAGCCCATACTCTCTGCCCTGACGTTCTGTCTTATCCACAGGCCTCAAAATTGATGGCATTAAAGTGACCATAGACTGAAACCTCCAGAACTGTGAACTTATATAAAAAGTTCCCTTCTAAAAGTTATTTTAGGCATTTTTTTAAAACAGCATCAAAAGTGGACACAAATAACATTGTAACAGTTCTCTGTAGATACTTAGTGAGTTCTGCATACAATTAGAAAAGTAAGAGATTGAGAGAGAGAGAGAGAGAGAGAGAGAGAGAGAGAGAGAGAGAGAGAAAGAGAGAGAGAAAGAGAGAGAGAGAGAGAGAGAGAGAGAGAGAGAGAGAGAGAGGGAATGGATTTTCTCTCATCCTTAGAAAAGGTGAAATTCTTGATGGCTGAGAACTCTTGATGGCTAGGTAGTATGGGAAGGATAGGGGCGTGAATGAAGTTCAGAATAAATCTAGCTTGAGTTCCCTCCTGTTGAGTGGGCCTCAAGTTTAACTAGGCAGCTCTTGTTGTCACTGACACAACATCTTTATGCATACCTCAGCATGGTGGCAGGCAGTCAAGGGTCATAGGGGTTGCAGCTAGGCAGGTCTGTTAGGTTAACTCCGTTCCTTGTCAGCTTACATAGTATTTTATGAAATGACGAAAGCTAGACTTCAGGAAAGAAGTTTTCAGGCCAGACGTAACTCAAATCCTGTGTCCCGTATGTATAGAGTCTTCTGTAACAGGGTCTACCCTCAACCCATGAGAAGCAGCCAGGAGCAATCTCAATCATCTGTATTGTTTTGGGAGTCATCTGGGCTACTCTGACCAACCCTTTGAAAGAAGATTTCTTATATCTGGTACTAGAGTTTTTGTTAGGCTATGGTTCTTGTGGGGAACATTCTCAGGCCAAGCGGTTTAACTTCCTTTAAGATAGGTACATACCACAGATAAATACATATGCAGTGTATGCTTTTAGGATGAAAATTACTATGATTCATTGGGTCTTTGTCAAACTATCTTATTATTTATCTCTCTTCTCTCTGCAGTGGTACTGGGAACCTAGCCAGTGTCCTGGCACCAGTGATGTCATAGACCATACTAAAACTCTATTATCATTGCTTTGAGGTCTCAGCATAATTCGTGCTACAGTCTAAATCTTATCCTTACTCCCACAGATGAGACGTTTCTATCACAGGAAGTCACCACTGCACACATTGCAGAGATCAGCAGATCATAGGCATCCAAGTCCCAGTGGACGCA
Source organism: Acomys minous (assembly GCF_964271855.1). NCBI lineage: Eukaryota > Metazoa > Chordata > Mammalia > Rodentia > Muridae > Acomys > Acomys minous. Next base: position 182,785,291 of record NC_140483.1, on the reverse strand, counting down.
GCTACATCACAGCTCCCACACCCATGACTTAGGGAACAGAAAGAAGGTAATAATCTGGGATTCTGCTGTGAAGCAGCATCTTCTAGAGATGTCTGCACACACAAGTTTGGAATAATAGAAATATCAGTGGATATGTTAACGTGAAAGAGGGAAAATTGTACAGGGTCCTACTCTTAGTCAAAAACAAAACAAAACCAAAACCAAAACCAACCAACCAACCAACCAAACAAACAAACAAAAAAAACCAGGCAACTACTGACTGTTTAGAGATGGCGAATTAGCCTCAGCCAAGCATTGGTTGTTCAATGGTGGTCAGCCTTGAAACCATATACACACAAACAACAAAAATGGACTTCGCAGGTTCTGTGTGTGTGTGTATTGGTGTATATATATATATATATATATATATATATATAATATAAGTAAAGAAAAAGAGGCCATCAACTTGGGATTGGGGGGCAGAAGATGGAAGGAGAACTAAAAATAAATCTGGATTAAGACCGGAAACTTAGTAGCTTGGGTTGTAATATCTCCTTCCTCCTTAATGGGGGGTTCTGTGACCTTAAATCAGTTATATATGCTCCTGGGACCCAGTCTCAACTGTTAAGAATATTTAAATATGTGAAGACTAGCATTAAAAGAAATGAACTGTGTTCATTCTGTGTAATTAAAAAAAAAACAGCTTCCTAGGTTTAATCTTAGAAGTGCTTTTCTGCTTGTGGCACAGAATGGTGTACATGAGGTTTCCTTTATGAAGGTTCTCTGAGAGTCCTCAGATTTCCTCTTGTAAGACCACATTTTAAAACCTCAGGCTGCATTGCACTGTGACACATACCGCGTATGCCCCTCCTTTTTAAAATATATATTTTATTAATTTATTCGTATTACATCTCAATTGTTATCCCATCCCTTGTATCCTCCCATTCCTCGCTCCCTCCCGTTTTCCCCCTACACCCCTCCCCTATGACTGTGACTGAAGGGGACCTCCTCCCCCTGTATATGCTCAAAGGGTATCAAGTCTCTTCTTGGAAGCCTGCCCCTCCTTCTTGTCCCTTGACATGAGGCCTGCATGATTCCTTGTTAGCTGTGAGACGAGAGGATGTGGCAGAGCCGATTCCCCATCTCTGACAGTCAGTCTTTGAGGGACTGTGAAGGAGACAAGAGCATGTCAGACATTCCTTAGAAGGAACAAACAAGCATGAGTGTGCTATGAAATCAGTTTCGACATATCTTGAACAAGTCTCTACAGCTGGGCAAATGAAATGACAGCCACCAGGAGGCTGGGCAGAGACACAGCAGTCCCACTCTCTCTGCTCCTTTCTTTCCCCTGCTGAGCCGAAGTGCTCCTTCCGTGGAGTCTGTGATGCTTGCCTAAGTGGAAGGGCTCAGGCGCTCCAAAACACACACCCTCCACCAGCCTCCTGCTTCTAAACAAGAGGCAATTACAACCCCATTTTCCTGGGTAGTGTCAGTCATAAAGGCAAAGGCGCCTTTGGAGATGGGTTGGAGTATGTCAGTCAGTCAAAGAGTAAACTCTAGCATTGAAAAGTGGCGTGTTCCCGCGCGCAGTGCCAGCAGGCAGCTCCTGGCTATAGACTCTTTTGCAGGGATAAAAGGCTTCCTAGCGGAGTTCTAGCAGTACTAAATATTGCATGCGTGCGCTTCAACAAAAAGTAGGCATGGGAGGCTGGCTTGAGGATGTGTTATCAGTTTGCTAGTTTACCAGTTACAACTTTTCATTAGCTTGCTCTTCTTTGGCCCCATTTCCACCCACGTTAGAACCTTGAGTTTGCAAACATGTCTTAGAAGTTGTACTTCTTTTGGGACTTTTGTATTGGAATTTGTGGACTCAGCCTTACGACTTCTGTGAGAGGTCTCTCTCGACTAGGACAGATAATAGAGGCTGCTTGAATTTCAGGATAGCAGTCTCAGTGAAAGCAAGTTAGATCTGTTATTTGTGGTGTGTATCCAAGAAATAAATATCTGAAAAAAAACAATGAATATTTATTATCTCATAGTAACTGTGGGTGCAGTTCAGACATGCTGCGGAGATGCCACTGCTCCATGGTGTATGCTTTGTTCTAGAACACTGAAGGCTGAGCATAGCAGTAGCTAAAGGATTCACTGCCTCACACGTCCTGTGAAGGCACACCAGCTGGCCCTAATAAGAACATGGGGGGGGGGGGATGGGCATGTCTGCATTGCTATAGTCTTCATGACAGAATACAATCTGTCAAATGCAGTTGAGAAATGTTTATGAGTGTAAGTGTAAAGCATAGTGTCTGTTCTTTACAGTTATAACTTGAAAATGATGGACATTGTTCAGGTGTTCAGTCTATTATATCTGTGTAATGCTTTGAAACATTTCAGGTTCTTTTCTATTTAACAATTGTTTTGTGCCTCTTAAACTTGTCTAAGTCAGAAATTGTAACATCTACCTGATAAAATGAAGAAAGTGGCATTTGGAGAAATGTGGTATCCTTAAGTTCCCTAATGTTTAATGACTTATTTTAACTGTCATGTGTGTCATTTCATACCTGTCACTAGATTGAATCTACAATTCTGCTCTTACAATATTTTATTCTTCTATCTTTGACTGCCTAACATACTAATATTCTATGAAAATCTTTATATAGTTTTTCATTTGTTAATTTTCATTGTAATTTTGATACTTATTAATAAATGCATTTGTAGGCCATAGTCTTATGTATATTTTTATTAATGTGATGACTTTTTTGTTCCTCATGCCACTTAATATCAATTTTGTCTATATGCTAGATCTGAGTATAACACCACAGCTCTGCCTACAAATGTCTACTCTTTTTTAAAAAATATTTTATTAATTTATTCATATTACATCTAAATAGTTATCCCATTCCTTGTATCCTCCCATTCCTCCCTCCTTCCCATTTTCCCCTTACTCCCCCTCCCCTCCCCCATGACTGTGACTGAGGGGGATTACCTCCTTCCCCTGTATATGCTCATAGGGTTTCAAGTCTCCTCTTGGTAGCCTGTTGTCCTTCCTCTGAGTGCCACCAGGCCTCTCCATCCAGGTGATGTGGTCAAATATGGGGGACCAGAGTTCATGTAAAAGTCATACCACTCTCTCCACTCAACTGTGGAGAATGTCCTGTCCATTGGCTAGATCTACTCTTTTATGATACATGCTACTGGCTCTATTTTTGATGTTGATTCTCTGACTAGTTAACGCAATCTTTATGCTTACCATTTCAATCCAATCTCCATCATTTATCTCCTAGATACCCTAGATAAGAGACTCAACTCCCTGCTCCCATATCTGCACAACTAATGACAACCAGTGAGACTCACAGCCAAACAGGGCGAAGCATAGGGAATCTAGTGGAAAAGTGGGGGAAGGATAAAAGGACAAGAGCTCCACAAGAAAACCAACAGAGAAAACTAACCAGGGCCCAATGGAGCACCAACCAAGAACATGCATTGATTGGACCTAGGTCCTCTTCATAGATGTAGCCTAAGGGCAGCTCAGGCTTCGTGTGGGTCTATTAGTAAGGGGAGTAGGGGCTGTCTCTCATACAGACTCTGTTGCTTAATTTTTGGTCACTTACCCCTGACTGGACTGTCTTGCCAGGCCACAGGGGAAGAGGAGGAACTCAGTCGTGATGGGACTTGCTGAGCTGGGTGGGTGGGTAGGGGCCTCCCCTTTTCTGAGGAATAGGGGTGAATGGTGGGTGGGAGGGTGGGGCTGAGGGGAGAGGAGGGAGGGCACTACGACTGAGATGTAAAGTGAACAAATAAATTAATTAACTAGGAAAAAAGAACGCTCATGCCATCACTGTAAAAAAAAAAAAAAGACTACCAGTCTGACTCTGAAGTATGTCCAATCAAGCCTCTATCTGCAGTCTGCTCTCTCTTTCTTCTAGTTAATGTTTTATTTCTCTTTAATATGTTATTTTTATTAATTATTGAGTAATTAATACATACATACAATGTATTTTGTCTTTTTTCATGCCTCACTCAATGTCTTTCTTCTTAAAACCCACTAGTTTCAATTTGTGCTGGACATTTTACACACACACACACACACACACACACACACACACACACATGCACGCACATGCACGCACACGCGCACGCGCGCCTATATGGGGCTGTCAAGTGGAGCTCAGTCAGCCCAGCATGGCCATACACATAAAGCAAACTGATTCACCCTCCCCTAGAAGTCATCAGTTGTCATAAAACTCACCAGATATGGCTTCTTGTACAAATTTACAGTACCATTCATCTGTTTCCTTTTGTGGAGTCAGCCTTAAATCCAACCTGAAGTAACTTCCCTATAACATACTATTGTGTCACTTTTGCACTCATAGGCATATCTTTTCAAGTGGAAAATTATTGTAGCTTGTAGGGGCTTACAGATGGATAAGCCTTTTGATAATTTCCCCCCTTATAAGCCCACATAACACCTCCCAGGACTATGAATACTAACGAGAAGGAATAAAGCATCCCAGTCAATATCAGCTTGATTTCTCTATGTCTTGTTACAAAAGTGTGTAGAGTCTTTAGCAATAAGGTCTTTCCATTAAGTTCTCATGAGAAATCAAGAGTATTGACAATAACTTGTATCATTTTTGGGAATCTTGGGGATATCCCCTGACTAACAATTTGAGGGATTACACACCAGGCACAGGGATTTTTACTTGGCAACCCTTGACTTCTGAAAGAAGCATTGTCTCCAGTGTAACAATGTCAGCTAAGTACCTAGACACATATATTTAAGTACGTATATGTGTATTTGTAGGTTATAAAGGTAGTGGGCTTCCATATAGTTGTTGAAGTTGTTTAGTTTTTTTAAATAGCCAAATAAGATTCCATTGTGTAGAGGTACATACATTTCCTAGTATAGTTTCTCTGCTAGTATTTTGTTCATGTATAATATAGGCTGTTGTAGATTGGACCCCTAAAGTGAATTTCATCCCTCTCTCTACCCATTGTTAACCAATGCCACATAATCTAAGGTTCATCATGAAATCACTTGATGGCTACATGTCACTTCTTCTGTTAGTTAATTCAACTAGGATAAGAGAGTTAACCATACAAAAACAGAGATTGGGGGCTTAGTTTATGCTCACAGCATGAACCATGCTGCTAAGAAGACAATTCTTTTTTTTTTTTTTTTTTTTTTTTTTTTGTCTTTAAAAGTCATTTATTTATTTATTTATTTTTTTAATTTTTTTTTTGTATTTTTTTTCTTGGAAAATATTTTATTTTCTTTTTTTTCTTTTTTTCTTTTTTTTCCTCCTTTATTAATTTATTCTTGTTACATCTCAATGGTTATCCCATCCCTTGTATCCTCCCATTCTTCCCTCCCTCCCAATTTCCCCTTATTCCCCTCCCCTATGACTGTTCCTGAGGGGGATTACCTCCCCCTCTATATGATCATAGGGTATCAAGTCTCTTCTTGGTAACTTGCTGTCCTTCCTCTGAGTGCCACCAAGTCATTTTTTTAATTAATTTATTCTTGTTACACCTCAATGGTTATCCCATCCCTTGTATCCTCCCATTCTTCCCTCCCTCCCATTTTCCCTTATTCCCTCTCCTATGACTGTTCCTGAGGGGGATTACCTCCCCCTGTATATGCTTTTCTTGGTAACCTGCTGTCCTTCCTCTGAGTGTCACCAAGTCTCCCCCTCCAGGGGACATGGTCAAATATGAGGCACCAGAGTACGTGAGAAAGTCATATCCCACTCTCCACTCTACTGTGGAGAATGTTCTGACCATTGGCTAGATCTGGGTAGGGGTTTGACGTTTACTGCCTGTATTGTCCTTGGCTGGTGCCTTAGTTTGAGCAGGACCCCTGGGCCCAAATCTACCTATCATAATGTTCTAATTGTGGATCTTTCTACTTTGCCATTCTCCCATGCTTCTCTCATCTAGAGTCCCAATAGGATGAAGAAGATAATTCTTACCTCACAGCCAATCAGAATATCTGTACATCTTTTGACCTTGGGTTTGTCACAAGATTCTATGTCTTTGGGTAATAAAAGAAAGAAGAAGGAATAAAATTGTGTGCATGTCTCTCGGGCTGATCCTGGAAAGGATGTGTCTTCCTTCCTTTGGGCTATATTCCAACTCAGGTTGCAGCTACTCCTGTGCAACAAGTAATCTGAGAAATGCAAGCTTGATTATGATCAATAAGAGAAGGGAACACAAAAATAAGATTTATTTTAGAAGACTGTGTAATATAGATTCCTGCTCACGTGGGATGCTATGCCTTCATACTGTGCAGAAATTAATTATTCTTACTTCCACTTTTTATGACTTCTATTTTTAGCTTTGAATCAAATATTCACTATAATCCTTCTTGTACTGGGGAAGGTTGTGTCTTTGCTTCTCATTCTTTCTAGATAGTGAGCCACATGAGGTTAGAGAATTGTTGGTTCTTGCTCTTTTAGGACCTACAGGTGTCTAGCAAGACTTCCCTACTTTATTTAGAGCAATCAATGCTTGCTTGAATACAAAGTAGAGAAAGTCTGTAATTTGGAATTGTCAAAACATTTCCACTTTAATCACATGATCTTCCTGTTGTCTTCTGGAAATAGAACCAGAGAGCTGGTTAAATGTTTGAAGCAGAACTTGAACACATATGTTCTGTTTGTAGCTGGGTTGGATTTTTTGCCCCAGTTTTCACCATGTATATTATTATTCAGTAGAGATAAAATAGAGGACAGTGTATGCTCAAAACCAAACAAAATTATTGGTGACATCTCTGTTGGGAGTTTCTACAGAATTTTTGGATTACTATTCAATTATGCTGATTGCATGTCTTAAAGGTATATTTTTGAAGATCATTTTTCACTTTGGATTATTGACAAATAGGAAAGTCAAATGTTCAAAATACAAATGGTAGAATGATGTCTTAGAAGAAAACCAAAACAAGTTGTGTATATCAGACCCCAACTAATTTATAATATTTCTGCTTGATAAAAACATTATAATAAATTACTAAAATTATTTTCCTTATCTGGTAATTGGAATACAGTTTCATGTTCTTTTCAGGTTAATGTGTAATTGAGGCAAATTGTTGAGACAGTTTAACTACTTCACATTCACTCAAAATGATGGTTAATTTAGGCATTAACTTGACTAAGTCATGGAATGGAATGGCCAGATATTTTGTCAAATTCACCCAGGGTGTGTTATGAAGATATTTCTCAGTAACACTTTTATTACAATACTACTAAAGCATAAAGACCAGATAGTTTAGTCTTACAAATAAGCTTAGTTGGTTAGAGGTTAAAATGTTTTTAGATCAAGATAGAGGTTTTAAATTAATAGAGATGAGATATGATAGATATTGATTTTCATTCAGAAATTTAGAGCCAACTAGATAGGAAAGATGTTTACTTTAAGTTTGTCAAATACAAATAGCCAAATCACTATGAATGTAACATTTATATAACTCCTGATTGTCTCATGGCTCTTCCTGCTGTATGTAGTTTATTTTATTCATGTGTAAATGTATATGCTAAAAAGAAACATTTGAAAATGAAAAAAGCATAATTTAAAAAGAGTTTAGACAATGATACACAGCCTAAGTGGATAATGTCTCTCTTAGAAGGCATAGGATGTCTAATGAAAGTCCCAGCACCCGATGTGGGGCACATCTGTCAGAGATGTACATCAAGGAGGCCCAGATTATTGCCAAATGATACATATACTGCTATTGTTCTTGGTTATTTGCCAGGATTCAAATGTAAGACCCTCCCCCACACATTTCGGTTATAAGTAATAGAGAATTCAATCTGAAGGCTGGGCATGGTGGCACATGCCTTTAATCCTAGCACCTGAGAGGCATAGGCAGGTGGATTTCTGAGTTTTCGGGCAGCCTGGTCTGCCTAGTGAGTTCCAGGACATTTGGGACTACGTAGAGGGTCCATGTCTTAATAAAAATAAAGCTGTGACTTAGGTGAAATATTTCTATCTAATGGTTATAGTAGCTAAGATGGCGTGCAAGACTGTGGGAGAGCAGCAGCTGGTGGTCATGTTCAGATGTTATTCCTGTAAGCTATGGTAACACCCTGCCAGTCAAGAGGTGTCCACAGACACAACTGTTATGGTGGTAACTAATATCTTTCTGATTGGGTTTAAGGTCCACCCCACAGGAGATCTTATGCCTCATTCTGTTTGTTAACTCAGCCTACAGCCTATGGCTTAAGAGCTCATAGGCCACAAGAAACCTACTACCATTTTGCTAAATGGACACAGCCAAACTGCCTTTATTTATTTTTATGCCCATATATTACCATTGATATTAGCCACCACCCCAGAAGCCTCTTTTTGCAAACTGATCAAAATGCCAAGAATACTTGACTGCTGAGCACTTGGTCCTAAATGGGACTCCGCCTCCAAGTCTCAGGAAATATCATGGAAGAGGGAATGAGATGCAAGAGCTCAGGGCAGGAAATGGTTGCTGCAAAAATATGGTTTTTTTTTTTGGATACAATATGATCATTTTATTCATGAACCAACTGCATGTGGTTTTCTTCCCAAGATCTGCATAAAATTAGGTTCAACATTTTATCATGGGTAAGAGAGCGAGGGATCACATGGCCTTTTTCTTCTCCTGTGGGCAGTCAATAGTTGTTAGGGGGAAAGAGTGTCATTTTCTTCACTTACGTCAGCCACTGATACACTTCTTATGGTCCAGCAGGAAATCCTCTGTCTATACTCATGCCAGTAGCCATGATTTAACTCAGTGGGCCACGAAAACAAAAGACATGAAATTAAGATGAGTTTATTAGGAAAAATAAGGTTTTGGTGGGAGAAAGGAAAAGAGAGAGCAATGATGTGTGAAAATGGCTGAAATTCATGACATGCATAAAATTGTCAAAAATACAAAATAATATAAAAAGAAGGAAAAGAAAGAAAGAAAAATAAAGCACAGTTAGTATTAAGACCATGAATACTCAAATAACCATGCAAACTAGAACTTATGCAATCATGGAAGAGTTATAAACAAGTTTAATTAATAAACAGAAACCTTTAAAAAGATCAGCATTGAAATGATCATGTAAACAGACTCTACCTTCACATGGGGAACCTTCAACAATCAGTTGTAGGTATTGAGAAAACAACCATTCTGACCCTCCCATAAGGAAGAGGAGACCCTTGCTTCACTGCTTTGAACTGAGATAGTTTTCTTTTTCTTCCTGACTTTAAACTAGAACTGTAAGATCAATTCTCTGTTATTAAGTCTTTGTACTTGGGATAGAACTAGATCATTGGTTCCTCTGGACTTCCATCTTCCTGACTTAATATTCTGAGGTTTTTCTGGCCTTGAAATCCATTCAGCTAATTCCTTAATATTCATACATACATACATACATACATACATACATACATACATACATGCACACATATGCCTGTCTAAATTGGGTGACATTTATGAACCATTAAACAGTTTGTTGAAGGAAATCTCTGGAAGATTCCATCAATGTTCATTAATGCCAGTGGTTTGCCACACCTCCACTACCATCTGTCCCATGGGCTATAGCTTTTAGCTCTCTGTATAATTCTGATGAATACACCTGATAATTACATCTTTCAATATTATATTCCAAAACATTTTAACTTATATCCATCCACTAAATGATGTCGTGCAAGGGGTATCATATCTAGACTTGCTTAGATAACAGACAGTTAATTGATTGTCTTTAGACAAAAATATACAAGGAGAAAATACAACTGGGGTGAAATCCAAAATAGAAGTGCAAACATAAGAGGTAGAAATAAAATATAATTACTAAATAATTCCTCTTGATTAGCACCCTGTTCTTATGATAAACAAGGATTCTGTGATGATGTTGAGAGAATGACACTTAGTCAAAAGTTCAAGTGATATGCCACAGTATAGGCCATGCAATCCGGATCTCAATTAAGTGTGTTTAGCAGCAGGTGGGAGGTTATTTTTCTCCTACAGAAATAGAATAAAGCCTTTCCTAATGATGAAAACGATCGTGTTATTAACAACCTGTCCAGAACAGAAAATTTATTTATGAGGTTTAATGTCTAACATTTTATTTTCCCACATAGCATATTCATGTAGTTATTCATAAGTAACCCATTTTTACCCCAGTAAAACCATTGAGTTGTTCTTATATATTAGGCCAAGGAGTTGTGCATTGCTCACAGACAGCAAATCCTTCCAGGACACAAAGATAATGGAAGGCTGAGCTGGTGTGGACTTTTTTTTTTTCAACTCCAAGTGATTGTGACTTGGATTAACACTGGCATTATATTCTTAGCATAGATGGATCTGGCCTTGATGGATAATCTATTGATTAGTACCCTGAGGATATGGCTGGAATTTTCATCAAATGCTTGTTCAGCCCCAGGCTTATTGTGTCAGGTAATAGACAGAATGTGGAGACTTAGGAGGCTGTTTTGAAGGTCAAGGCTCATCTGATTTCAGCACATGCCTATCTTTGACAGACAACAGAATCCTAATAAGGAAGAACACCCGCTCCCTGTGCCCTTGTATGGGAATATACACGTCAGGAAATTTTCTTATGCAAAATATGTTCCTTTCAACTCATTAGTTCCTTTCTGAGACAATTTGCTCTACATTCTTGAAGTTTTCCAAGATGTAAATAGATTGTAGTTTGTCTTCTCTGTCTTCATGGCACATAATGCAAATGCTGTTGTTTGTGAACAAATTGTTGTCCGTGCTTTTAATCATAAACTTAAATGTCAAAACAAAACATTTAGCCCAGAAACTACTAGGGGATTTGTTAACATGTGGATATATGGCAGGAAATATCTGCCCTAGGAATGCCAAGTTGAAAGACAGCTTATGCCCCTAAGCCAAACCTCCAGTGCCAGGAATGCGTTATACTTCATTGTGTCATTGGCCAAAGGGACCTCATGAAGCTACCCTTAATCACATACTATTGTCAAGGGTACTGTTTAGTTTTTTACAACCTTATGGTAAGACTCTTTTACTTAAGGAAACTCTTACATATATCGTCAGACCCAGAGGAACCGAGCTGTTGTCAAAGAAGTTCTTGCCCTCTGCTGATTTTATCAGGAGAATGTGTCAGCAGACTCCATACTGATACACTTATGCTTCTACATAATGCTCTGCATGCTTCAAAAGAAAACAGTCATTTCCTAATTTAAAACATTTATATTTAACTAACCATAAAGTATTTTGGTTGAAATAATCACCTTCAGATAAGACTCATAAATGGAAACTATGGAGCTGTATGTATGTCTATGTGTATTTATGTAATCTATATTTGTTAAACACTTCACAGGCAGGAGATAATGACAAAGGTAGACCAAAATTGTTGCTGTGGAAAGACAAAGGAAGATTTTCTATTTTGATGCTTTTTATTTGAGGTCATTCCTCAAATATTCCTGAGACTCTGAAATCAGAAAGCCCCAGTCTTGCTTGATTGAGATATTAGAAAATAGTTTGGGCTGGAGAAAGTAGCTGTAAGATTAGAAGAATGATACCATAAACACATCGACTCTGAGGTCTTCAGATTGCACTGCTGAAATCCTTAATGCTATGTTAAAAGGCCGACAGAGCTAGTGGGAACACAAGGCCAGGAGGAAAAAGCTCTATACCTGGGACTTGAAAGGTCTGTGCAGGATGCCGACTGCTGGGAGGAAGCAGGGTTTGGAATTTGAATTCAGCCAAATGATCTAGTTCTAGAAGGAAAAAGATAACTCATCACAGCAGCACAGCAAAATTTAGTGTCTACAGCTTGTTCTTCATGACTTTTAGTATTTAAAGGTAAAGTTAAAGAAACTACCTGATCTCTATTCAATAATAAATTGGCATAAATTGATTTTATAAGAATTGGGATATAAACGTAACTATGAAGAAGTTATAAGCATTCTTGGACATTACATATATAATGAACTAAATTATGAAATACTTCAGCAGAGAAATAGAAGCCCTAATGGCCAGTCTACACTCTGGCATTTCTGCCCTGCAGTCTGCAAGCCTCATGTGTGTCCCAGGATAGCTATAAATGTGGCCGAGCACATTTGTAGATAGTACCACATAGTGATGTCAAAGTGTTGGACCACTGTAGATTACATATGTGACAAATACAATTAAAAATTAGGTCTCATTGTTTGTAGGAGAGTAAAGAGTATATATATACTTGAGCTTATTTTATATTTATATTTGAACCTCTTGGAGGAAGTGACTTACTGTAGATGGGCCTTCCTTGACATTGACAGTCTGTCCCTCTTGTGTACTTGCAGAAGCCATGTGACTCACTCACATTCCGGCTGCCATCCTTTCCCTGCTATGGTGGACTACATTTTCTTAAGGGAAGAAAATTTTACTTCTAAGGAAAGAAAAACTTTGTCTGTGTAGGACTGAAAATAATACTTGGCTTAGAGTCACATGACCTGTATCACATAACTATGTTCTGCTGAGTACTTGTGCAGTACTGTATAATGTCATATCTTCTTGAACTTAAATTATTTGCACACATCATAAGGTTTTCTTTAGTTTTTTCAGCTTATGGAACAAGATAAAACATTGTCACACTTTGCAATTATTTTCCAAAGTGAGTAGAATCATGCAATCATTCTATGAATTGTTCAGTTGTTGTACATTCCTCCTCCTCCTGCTTTATTTAAGCAAAAGTAAACACAGTGACAGCATAGACTTCCTTGTACAATCTTGTGGTTTTCTGACAAATTGGATATGTGAAGGCAGAAGTGCAAACAATATAGCATCTAGAAGCCTAAGTAAGTTGAGTTGATACTGGGGAGAGGGGTCCTCCTCACAGAAACTTTACTGCTGCACTTTTTCTGTGGAGCTACAAGACATTATTTATTCATGCAAAAAAAATACATGTATATAATTTTGTTAGATCAGTGGTTCCCAACCTTCCTAATGCTTAGACATTTTAATACAGATCTTCATGTTGTGGTGACCCCCAGCCATAAAATTATTGCATTGCTACTTCATAACTGTAATTTTGCTATTGTTATGAATTGTAATATACATATCTGATGTGCAATGCCAAAGGGGACGCGTCCCATAGGTTAAAAACTATTGTGTTAGATGCTGAGAACGGGGTGGGGGTGGGGGGTGGGGGGGTGGGGGAGCGGGCGGAAAGCCTACTCTTGTGGCACTTATAGTTTGGAACTTACTCCCTTTTGTTTAATATCATTAGTTGATACACATTCCTGAAATGGAAATAAATGCCAGTGTTAACACAAACTGGGAGAAACATTGAGTATTTCGAATGAAGAAATAGTCTGCCATGGAAAGAAAATGGCAGCTGACAAATCTGTTTGGAAGGAACCTGAGAGAATAGGACTCTATGAGCCTGAATTTCATTTTCTTTGCCTCTAGGTAAAAGAAGCCAACACATTAAAAGTCAAATCCATCCAAAGTCACCCATTTTTATATAAAGCCATCTCACTCAGACATGACTGTCATATGCTGCAATGTTCCCTGCCAAAAAATTAATTGGCTCAGGCTGACTTTGAATTCATCCCAGATTTTCACAAAACATGCTGAAAGGTTTGTCTACCTAAAGAAAACTTATATCAACCCAGTTCCAAGTTTCAAACTTTTACACTGAAACTGAGCAAGGTTTTCTTAGTTTCCAGTGTCGTGAGGAAGTACTGAAAGCTCTAATTATGTAGCCTTAGAGAACACGAGGAAGACAGAGTCAAAAAGAAATCTCTCTGAAACTGATAATTAAAGATGGGGGGAAAACCCAGAAAAGCAAATGAGAATCAGAGATTTAACCTGAAGCTGTATTTTCATCGAAGGTGTTGCTGTGATATAATGCTACCTAATAGTTACACACATTCTGCATTCAGTTTACTGCAAAGAGTACATAGTTTTCAGAATATATGTTTAAAAAACCCCTGTGCAGGGTGAGCCATGAGTGGAACATAGGAATTAAAGCTCACTTCTCCTACTTTGAACCCTGTAAGGTCTCCCATCTTTGCCTTGTTTGCTGAATTTAGTGATGAGTAAACAACAAACAGAAAAAAACCCTCCAATTGAAAACAGCTTCCAAAGGTCCTGAGTTCAATTCCCAGTGACCACATAGTGGCTCACAACCATCTATAGTGAGATCTAGTGCCCAATCTGGCATGCAGGTATATATATGCAGGCAGAACATTATATAAATAATAAATAAATAAATCTTAAAAAAAAGAAAACAGCACCCCAGTCACACAGAGAGCGTGCCATACAGACGAGACGGCAGTGACCAGATTCATATACCTTTGAGTAACTCAGTTTGGCAGCCTCAGTTCTAGTATTTGGTTTCAGTGTATTTATTCAAAATAGTGCTAGGTAATCAAACTGTATACTAGGTTTCCTTCACTTAACCTACGCTTTAGGTCACAGTATTTCAGAAGAGCCGACTAAGATTGCTTTTGCTCTTGACACTGACTTTGAAGATCTTTTATATTTGAAGACAATTGAACTGCTTTCTCTAAGATGAGCTTCTTTCTATTTGAGAGAAGCTTATTTTCTAAAAGTGTGCTTTTGAAACCGAAGTCCCTTTCGGTTTGTCATTGAAATGGAATCCTCTGTGAATATGCTGTTACTCCATTACTGAAGTAGCTCTTGAACACTCACTATGTGCGAAATCTTAAGAGATTATATATAAACTGAAGACTGAACTCACTGCAGTGTGAGAGCAGTACTACAGTTAGAAGCCAGAGTGTGCTGGGTTGTCTAGGACGTACAGACGTGGCTCAAGCAAACATTAGCAGCAGAAGGAAAGACTAGCATAGCAAGATGGCAGTCGCGTGTCTGGATTCTTTTTTTTTAAATTTTAGTTTATTATAATTTATTCAGATTACATCCTGATTGCCATACCCTTGCCTGTATCTTCCCATTCTCTTCTGCCCTCTTCCCCTCCCCTACACCTCTGGCAGAAGGGGACATCTTCCCCAACCATATGACCATAGCCTATCACGGCTTCTCCCGATAGCTTCCTGTGTGCTGTCGGCCTCCCCATCAAGGGGAAGTGATCAAATCGGGAGCACCAGAGTCCTTGTCAGAGGCAGTTCTCACTCTCCCCACAACCATGGAGAATGAGCTGCCCATTGGCTATGTATGAACAGGGTGTCTAGGATTACTGCATGCTTTGTCCTTGGTTGGTACATCAGCTTGTGCAGGCCCCGCCTGGGTTCAGATCTGCTGGCCTTGATGGTCTCCTTGTGGCCTCCAGAACCTGCCGGGTCCTCCCATCTCCCCATTTTTCCATACTACTCTCACAAGTGTCCAGATTCGTAAGGATTTACAGGTCTTGGAAGGGATGGAGAAAGTTACCATGCTACAGACAAAGTGTATTTAAAAGGAACAACTAAAGAGGACAATAGGGTTGGAAAGGATATAGTCACTAAAACTAATTTTGTCTGTGTAGGAGGTGCCTGAGTTTTCTGAAAAAGTATATTGGTTCATCTGCTGAGGTGAGGATGTGACAAGAAGAGCATGGTGACAGGAATTACTATTTGCTTGCTTTGTCTGGGTTTCCGTTATCCTTTGAAAATTCTTTATGATACGTGATAGCACACACCCAGAAAGAGCAACCCAAAGGAGTATGGGTGAAGGCAGCTTGCAAGAGAGTGTACCAGACTGTAAGAAATTCTGGTTCTGAACTCAAGACCAGTTTTCAATCTCATTTCCTTCAAACCATTCTGAAGTCTTTCTTAAACAGATAATTTACAGTTGTCGATTGAATAAAAATACAGTTCATATTGATGGTACACATTGCAAATATTATGGTAGCATGATTTTATCCCACTTATTGCACCCAGAATCACAAAATAATGAAGGGTGGTGATTTCTTAGTCTCTGGCAAGGTACTGAAGGCTTCTGAACAGGTTTTCACCTTCAGATTATGGGGGTGCTCTGAATTATATTTTTAAAACGTCCATTGCAGACCACTGCCGTGTCTCAGGAGGGCCTCCACTGAAATATTATGTTAGACCATTATTATTTTATAAACATAAATATTATAATTTTCATATTTTTAAGGTGACATCTTAAAAGGCACATGGATAATCAAAAGAAGCCAGAAATATCTATTTCCACTCACTCTACATACTTACATTTCTGCTTTAGAATTATAATTTATTTTTGCAACTTCAAGAACATTAATATTTTAATAGAAGCAAATTTTTTTCCATTAAATGGAAAAATGAAAATTCTTTCCCGGACTAGACAAAAGTCATAGTAACTGCTGCTGGCTTTGGAACTGTTATTGTTGCACTATTTTCACTTTATTACCAATATCTGTAAAATCATCATCATCATCATCATCATCATCACCGTTGTTGTCATCATCCTCACACTGCCTCTACATGATTCAATCGCCTGTGTTTATTCACTTATGTTTCCTAGACACCTCATTACATAGAGCCCTCTTACCACTCGCTTGGTATTTTGCAGAGACCTCCCACACTGTGTTCTTGGCAATGAGCGGCCGGGCTGAGATAGGAAACCGGGCAGGCCTGCTTGAAGTGTGTGCTTCTCTTCATGATAGAAAAGAGACATCGCAGAATCCCAAACCAATACTCAAGAGCCGGCATGCATTCACTCCTTATAAATGCAAAGAAACATACTTGCATAAAATTAAGTCTGTGAAGTTACTGTAACTAGGGGGCTTCTTCTTCCCTCAAGGCAACTCTTCAATTTTTAATTAGTTTTTAAATTTTTTCACAATGTTATACTTGTATACAGTGTCATGATTATGCTCCTCCCCCCTTTCTTTTTCTTATTCTCCGACTCCTGATGTCCTCATTCTTCCTAACTGGTTTCCCAGTCCTCCTTCTACATTTGTGTGTGTGCATGTGTGTTTGTATGTGCACATGTGTGTCCACACATGCTCCATGACAATGATCACGGTTGCTGTGTGTTCATAATTACAGCCGTGTCATATCCAGAGATAGTATTTTCTAGTACACCTCCCCATCCTCAGCCTTCTACAGTCTTCCTACCGCTTCTTACACAACATTCCCTGACCCTCAGAGTGCTTGATATGCTTGACTCATTTAGGACTGAGAACTTAGCAGTTGTTTATTCTCTCCACTGGAACCAGGTACAAATTTCAAAGCCAAGGCTTAATCTCAAGCCTGGCCATGCTGTCTATTTCCCAATCCAGCAGACAGAAAGGACCTGAGGCAGAGGAAGACATATCCTGGGTTTACAAAGTTGCCTCAGTTTTCCAACTTTTCAAACTACTTATTTTTGAAAAGTACAGTTCTTTGTTCTTTTTTATCTTTAAAAAATGTAAATTAATTCTTTTTTAACATATATATTTATATTATCACACATACACACACACACACACACACACACACATATATATATACGTATATAATAAACTACATACAGCAAGAAGAACCATGAAACAATCAGGAATTAAATAAATGTTACATTCATAGTGGTTTAGCTATATACAAGTTAATTGTTAGTTGATCAAATCATGGTCATGTCAGTTACTAGTCTATTTTTATCATAAGAATATACATCCTAGGTTTAACAGATAGATATGATTCTATAGATATATAAGGTAAAATAGATATAAGGTTTTTAAAAACCTCAGAGACCTACAGAATATGGCATTTAAAGATATTTTTAGTGTTTTAAAGATTAATTGACCATAAGACAGGTTAACTTCTGGGAACACCCAGCCTACCTCAAAGATGATGATGAGCATCAAAGAACATCTCCTTATGGAGATGTCTTCAAATGTGGCAAACCAGCCACTGGGGAAAATGTCCTCATTTTGGCTGCTGACAGAATTCTGCCTAAAAATGGACTTGGATGCAGGCAGTCGAAGACCAAACTCTGCCAGACATGGTAAGAAAGTCCTCAATATTTCCTGCCTCATACGCATGTCTGTCAGATATATTGGGGCAGAAGGCTGAGGAAGATACTCCAATGTT
The DNA here is from genome assembly GCF_964271855.1 of Acomys minous. Taxonomy (NCBI): domain Eukaryota; kingdom Metazoa; phylum Chordata; class Mammalia; order Rodentia; family Muridae; genus Acomys; species Acomys minous. The sequence goes on along the minus strand of NC_140483.1, from coordinate 182,767,354 downwards.
ATAGAGAGTTTTAAGTAACTATTCAGGCAGCAAACTGTCTCAGTTTTTTTTTTTTTCACTTTGGAAGCTGTTAACCTTCCTTTCCTGTTTACTCAGGTAATTAATGTTATTCTTTCTCAAATCTCTGATGGGGTTGAAGATCAGATAGGTTAGTTTTACAATTAAGTTTAGTTGTTTTGGGGTTAAGATGTTTCTAAGTCTAGATAGATAGTTAAATTGATAGAGATGAGATATGATAGATATTGATTTACATTCAGAATTTTAGACTCACCAAGATAGGAAAGATATTTTCTTCAAGGTTGCAGTTATTTATCTCTAAGTGTCTTATGAAAATTTGAAAGACAGGCAAGACCAGAGTACTGTGACAGTGTGAGGCAGATACACCAGATGTCTGAGTTTCTTTCAGTAGGGGACTAAATGGTCCAAAGAATTTCTGCTCTTTCCTCTAATACTTGTGACTGCTAATTTCCTAAACACAGGTCAGAAATAATTCACAATTACATACCTTCACATTTAAATTTAATCTAAATTTGATACATCAATTACCACAGCAAAAAGTTAGTTTTTATTATTATCAAGGCATCAGAGTAAAATCTTCAGGGACTTGAAAAGAATATTTCAAGATGGGGTGGGTAGGTTTTGGTCATCCTATGGGTGATGAATGCTCATAATGTTTGTCATCGTTAAAAGGGTGTTGCCTGCAAACTGTTATGGTACTGATTAGGGAGGACACTAGATGTAGGAGTTTGGACTGAGGGATCTCTCTCTTTCCTCTTCTTTCCTCTCCCTTTCTTTCTTAAGTAAGGCAAAATGGGTTGAGAAGAAAATGGGGGTTGGAAAGACATGGAAATGATATAGGACATGTTCTGGGATGGTTCCTGAACTCTCTAGGGCTTTTCTACTCCAGCTAGTTCCCAAATAATTGACACAGAGAACGGTTAAAATGATAAACCTTTAAGGCACAGTAATTGGGCAGGTTTCATCCCTCTAAACTGTTTTGCTGTTTCCCAGCTACACATCCTAATTTATTTGACATAATAGTTCCTGACTGATTCACTTCTGTTCCATCAGTCTGTCCTCGGGGCAAACTTTTCTTGGCCACGTGCTCATGGTCCTTACTCCCCCATGGTGGCTTCCTCCTCTCTGGTTTCCCCTCCTCCTCTTCCTGCCCCTCCTTTTACTGCTACATCTTCTGTTTCTTTATTCCCCTCTTCCTATATCCTCATGGTCCCTCTGAGACACCAAACCAGGCACACCCTAAACCCTGCATATATCTTTTCTGCTCAGTTGTAGGCTTCAAGCAACTTTATTAACCAATTAACCTTAAAATAGGTAGAGCAAGGTTTACATAACAAAAGCTGGTGTAGAAAGGTGTACTCCACTGCAACCAGATACCAGGGGACAGACCAACCCTCAACAATCTTTTGTACTGTTTTTTAACCTAAAAAAAAAAATGCTTGTTCTCAAAATAGTCACTAAAACATATTGAATGATTGCAGCCTGTAGTGAGAATTTAGATTGCTACCATGAACATTGGAGGCTGAGTAAACAGAGAGTTGGAGCAGCTTAATTTAAGCAGAATGCACGTGAATGAGTAAAGCTCATTAGAAGTGAAATTTATTCCCCAAACTGAACTGGCTTCACGTGGAGATTGTGGGAAGATCCTGTGAAAGTTTTCTGGGCTGCATGTCTCTCTGAAGTAGCTTTACCTTCTTTTCAGATGACTTCTACTTACCTTTTATATGTTTTCTTTGGGTAAATGCTCTTGAAAGGCTTTCAAGATTCTATTTAAAGTTTGGTAATCGTGCTATCTATTAATCACATGATTTTGAGAGCTTGAAAGTCTAAGGCAAGGTTGCGTGCTTATTGGGTACTGGTTAGGGTCTTCTTGCTGGTTTTCAGACAGTCATCCTCTTATAAGGTCCCCACATGATAAAGGGCGAGCAGGCATACGCTCCCCAGCACTCCCTAGGGTAATATTATCGTCACAAGGGGTTCAACCTCATGTCCAAATTACCTCCCAGGAGCCCCACTTCCAAACACTACAGGAATTAGGGCTTCAATCTGTGAATTTAAGAAGGTATAAATAAACACTAAAATAATTTATTTTCTGAGAGCATTATATAGCTGAAATTTGACTTAAACTCATGATCCTTTTTGAATAATAGACATGTGCCAGCCAGGTCTTCTTGACCAGCAAGCATTTGTCATTCATTATATTTTAAGGACATAATATAACTTGGTTTTTTTTTTGGATCCCTGTTATGACATTCAGAGTTTATAAAATTTTAGATTTGTTAGCAAATATAAACCTATTAGCATAAATTTATGTTAATAAATGACAACTGGCCTTGATTATAAAAGTGAAAAATAATAAATCTGTTTACTTGTTTTCAACCTATCTAGAGGGTAAATAGAAATTTTTAGATTAAAGATAGGTAAAACTCATGCCTATATTACTTGAGTTATATAGTTGTATAAGTAATGCATACAAATAAATATTTATAAATTGAATGCATATATAATTTTAAGATAAAGAATCGAGGAAGTCATTGAATAAAAAAGGCATGAATTTGAATTTTGAGTTGTGTGTATAACTTATCAGCTTGTGATTTTGGAAAAATTATTAAACCAGTTCAGTCCTCAATATCCTTGTCTGGTAACATAGGTCTGACAGTATATATCTTGCAAAAATTCTAATTAGAATTGAATGGCATGCTAAAGCACTTAACATAATTCTCCCACATCTAACAGATGGCCTATAAGTAAATGGTGGCCCTATTTTTTGTTGTTGTCATAACAAAAGAACAAACAATTACATGATTTTATCATCATCATTGATTTCAGTTTCTTTGTTCATCATGCCAATTGTGCTCATTGTCTCAGTGTTGGTTATGGAGGTCAACTAGGATAATGCCTCTGAAAACACATCACAGACTGTGAAGTGCCACTGTACAAAATAAAGTAAGTACTAAATTGATTTTTCTTTCATTTTTTCAGACATAGAGTACTGGCTAGAGACAAAATTCTCCTACAAAATACAGTGAAACTGAAGTTATATAAGTGGCAGAACTACATCCCCAAACTTCTTTCCTCCTTGTATTTTCATTTCATAATATAATGTAAACAGGAATTTTTTTTTGCTTCCTTTTTTTGAGAGACCCAATCAGCCTGGAGACAGACTCCACCAGTTATATTAGTCACAGTAGTTCTCTCTCTCTCTCTCTCTCTCTCTCTCTCTCTCTCTCTCTCTCTCTCTCTCATTTTGCTGGTGTACAAAATATTAAGCCATGTTTTATCAGTTTAAACAGGATTGCCACATGGCTGCACCTACAAAAATGCCAGTAAGTGCATTTTGACAAAAACAAACAAACGAACAGAACAGAACAGAACAGAACAGAACAGAAACTCTCCAAGGCCACTTTTCTCTTCTTCCTGAGCGGGGCATGCAGCATTCTGTGTATCTCTAATATCTCAGTCAGGCTTAGTTTAAACCCTCTTTAAACTCATTCTTCTTTCTGGTATTGATAGTTGTGAAATCATACCAGACTGAGGATTCCAACCTGACAAAATGCTGCCCATAAAAGAAAAAGTAATCCATAGTTGTTTTCAAGACATTTGTTTCCCTCTCTGAGTCTAATAGCATAATTTAGTGTCCTTTAAGGCTTTCAAAAATATTGGGCAGCATAAATCCACAATATACTGGTACTCATTTCCAAGAGAGAAAACTCTTAGAAACTGGCCTTTAAAATGATTTTGAGTAGCATTTCTTAGAAGTGTCCTTGTAGGCACCTTAAGATACTATAACAACATAGACCTTTAAAATGTCTTAAATTTTACATAGTAAATGTATATATTCTTGGAAGATATAGTGTGATATTTGATACATATGAACAATGTACTATTCAAATCAAATCTATGCATTTAGCATTTCTTTATAACTAAAATATTTAACTTTTTCTTCTATCATTTCTGAAATGTTTAATATGTTATCACTATATATATACACACATGCACACACACACACACACACACACACACACACACACACACACACACATTTTGTTGGAACACTAGTACTTATGTTTCCTGTCTAGCTGTACCACATCCACCATTGACCTGCCTTGCTCCATCTCTTCTTTTCTCTTTAGAGTTTTTATAGACCAGTTTTCAAGCATGTTCATTCTGAATATTTGTTAATTAACTGGAAATCCCTCTCCCCTCCCCATCTACAAGTGGAGAATGAACTGTGTATCAGGTACATCTGAACAGGGGGGCTAGGTTCTCTGCTTGCAATGCCCTTGGTTGGTGCATCAGTCTGTGCAGGCCCCTTTCGGTGCAGATCCACCTGCTTTGATTGTCTCCTTGTGGAGCTTCTGACAGCCCTTCCCTGGCTATCCTTCCATTCCCCTTTTCTTCCATATAACTCAGAGCTCTTGACCAAGAGTCCAGCTTTGAGTCCCAGTATCTCATCTGAATTGCCACTGGGTGTAGTCTCTGAGAGGACATCTGTGTTGGGCTAATATCCATTTAGAAGTGAGTCTATACGGTGCCTGTCTTCCTAGGTCTGAGTTACCTCACTAAGGATGATTTTTCTCTAGTTCCATCCATCTTCCTGCAAATTTCAAGATTTCCTTGTTTTTGATAGATGAATAGTATTCCCTTGTGTAGATGTACCAGTTTGTTTATCCATTCTTTGGTTGACGGACATCTAGGTTGTTTCCAGATTCTGGCTATTACAAACAAGGCTGCTATGAACATATCTGAGCAAATGTCCTTGTTATATGGTGGACCACCTTTCAGGGATATGTCCAGGAGTGATATAGCTGGATCTTGAGGTAGCACTATTCTCAATTTTCTGGGAAAGAGCCAGATTGATTTACGAAGTGGTTGTACAAATTTGCATTCCCTCCAGCAATGGAGAAGTGTTTCTCTTTTTCCAAATCCTGACTAGCATTTGCTGTCACTTGAGGTTTTAATCTTAGCCATTCTGACAGGTGTAAGATGGAATCTCAGAGTCATTTTGAAATGCATTTCCATGATGACTAAAGACACTGAGCATTTCTTTAAGTGGTTCTCAGCCATTTGATATTCCTTGTTAAGAATTCTCTGTTTAGCTCTGTATCCATTTTTAAATTAGGATATTTGGCTTGGTGGTGTTTAATTTCTTGAGTTCTTTATATATTTTGGATATTAGTCCTTTATCAGACATAGGATAGGTGTCGGTAGGCTGTCATTTTGTTCTGTTGACAGTGTCCTTTGTTTCATAGAAACTTTTCCATTTCATTATGTACCATTTATTAATTGTTGATCTTAGAGCCTCATGTTCTGTTCAAGAAGTTTTCTCCTGTGTCAATGAGTTCAAGGCTCTTGCCCACTTTTTCTTCTAACAGATTTAATGTGTCTGGTTTTAAGTTGATGTCTTTAATACACTTGGACTTGCCTTTTGTGCAGGGTGATAAATATGGGGCTATTTACATTTTCAACAAGTAGACATCTAGTTAGACCAGCACCATTTGTTGAAGATGCTATATTATTTTCTATTGTATGGATTTGGCTTCTTTGTCAAAAATCAAGTGTCCATAGATGTTTGTTTCAGGGTCTTCTATTCTATTCCGTTGATCAACCAGCCTATTTCTATGCCAGTAACAGCTTGAGATCCGGGATGGAGATTCTTCTACAAGATCTTTTATTGTACAGGATCATTTTAGGTATTCTAGGTTTTTTGTTTTTCCATATGAAGTTGAAAATTGATCTTTCAAGATCAGTAAAGAATTGTCTTAGCATTTTTATGGAAAGTGCATTGAATTTGTAAATTGCTTTGGAAAGATGGCCCTTTTTACTATGTTGGTTAGCCCAATCCACAATCTTTACATCTTCTGATGTCATCTTCAATTTCTTTCTTTAGAAACTTGAAGTTTTTTCATACAAGTCTTTTGCTTGCTTTGTTAGAGTTACACTAAGATACTTTATATTATTTGTGGCTGTTGTGAAGGGTGTAGGTTCCCTAATTTCTTTCTCAGTCCATTTGTCATTTGTATACAGGAGGGCTACTGATTTTTTTGAGTTGATTTTGTATCCAGCCACTTTGCTGAAGGTGTTTATCAGCTGTAGAAGTTCTTTGGTAGAATTTTTATTGTCATATATACTATCATGTCATCCAGGAATAATGATAGTTTGACTTCTTCCTTTCTAATTTGTATCCCCTTGAATTTCTCTAGTTGTCTTATTGCTAACTTCAAATGCTAACAGCCTTGCCTTGTCCCTGATTTCAGTGGGATTGATTTAAGTTTCTCTCCATTTATTTGATGTTGGCTATTGGTTTGCTGTATATCGCTTTTTTTATGTTGAGGTATATGCCTTGTATTTCTGCTCTCTCCAAGACTTTAAACATGAATGAATGTTAGATTTTGACAAATGCTTTTTTGGCACCTGAGGAATGATCATGTGGGTTTTTCCTTCAGTTTGTTTTTACATCAATGTTCATAAGAGAAATTGGTCTGAAATTCTCTTTCTTTGTTGAGTCTTTCTGTGATTTAGGTATCAAGTAACTGTGGCTTCATAGAATGAGTTTGGTAATGTTCCTTCTGTTTCTATATTGTGGAATAGTTTAAAGAGAATTAGAATTAGTTCTTCTTTGAAGGTCTGGTACAATTAGGTACTGAATCCATCTTGCCCTGAACTGTTTTCATTGGGAGACTTTTGATGGCTGCCTTTATTTCCTTAGGAGATACACAACTATTTAATTTGTTTACCTCAACCTTAGTCAGTTTTGGTAGTCATTATATATCAAGAAAATATTCCATTTTACTTAGGTTTTCAAATTTTCTGGTACATAGGCTTTTGAAGTATAACCTAGTGATTCTTTAGATCTCCTCAATGTCTCTTGTTATATATCCCTTTTCATTTCTGAATTTGTTGATTTGCAAACTCTCCCTTTGTCTTTTAGTTAGTTTGGCTAAGGGTTTGTCTATCTTGTGAATTCCTTAAAGAACTAGCTCTTGGTTTCACTGATTCTCTGAATTGTTGTCTTTGTTTCTAATTTATTGATTTTAGACCTGAGATGATTTCCAGGCATCTACTCCACTTTGGTGAGTCTGCTTCTTTTTGTTCTAGAGATTTCAGGTGTGTTGTTAAGTTGCTAGTATGGTATCTCTCTATATATTTTCTATATAAAGGTGCTTAGTGCTATGAACTTTCCTCTTAGCACTGCTTTCATTGTGTCCCATAAGTTTGGGTATGTTGTGCCTTCAGTTTCATTCAATTCTAGGAAGTTTTAAACTTCTTTTTTATTTCTTCCTTACCCAAAGGTCATAGAGTCTGGAGTTGTTCAGTTTCCATGAGGATATGGTCCTCAAAACTAATGTATTTGGAGTTCTGTAGGATTCTTGTATAGTCATGGGCATTTCTTTTTTTAGGTTGAGGAAGTTTTCTTCTATGATTTTGTTGAAAATATTTTCTGTGCCTTGGAGCTGGGAGTCGTCTTTTTCTTCTGATTATTCTTAGATTTGGTCTTTTCACAGAGTCCCAGATTTCTTGGATGGTATTTGTTAGGAGCTTTGTAGATTTAACATCTTCTTTGACTGTTGAGTTGATTTCTTCAATCATATTTTCTACCCCTGTGATTCTGTCTTCCATCTCTTGTATTCTGTTTATGATGCTTGTGTCTATAGTTGCTGTCCTTTTCCTTATGTTTTCTATTTCCAGGACTGTCTCAGATTACGTTTTCTTCATTGCTTCTATCTCCATTTTTATGTCTTGAAACTTTTTACTCATTTCCTTCTCCTGTTTGATAGTAAGTTTCTGTCTTTTGCAAATTTCTTTAAGCCATTTGTTCAAATCCTTCCTCTGTTTCTTTGAGTATTCCTGTTCTAGTTTGAGGGGTTTATTTTCCTCCTTTAAGGCCTCTATCATTTTCATAACCTCAGATTTGAAATCTTTCTTTTTTTGTGTGTCAGGTGTGATAGAATCTCTTGGACTTGTTGTGCTGTGGAACTTCTAGTTTCTGGGGGTATCAAACGATCCTAGGAATTGCTCCTTGTGTTCTTATGCTGACCTCTTTCCATTGTGATGTCTCTGGTTTGAGTGTATGTGCCTAGTACCTGCTTGGACCTCGAAACTTTCTATGGCTTTTCTGAATGACCTGAGGTGAGATCCACTTGTGTTCTAGACTGTGATGTCTGCTCAGTACTAGAACCCAGAGACACTAGTGTTTTTGCAGGCTATAGTTCCCTATGAGCTCTGGGAGTTCAGATGTTGCCCACCAGTCATATGTGCGAGCTAGCCTTTGAAGTCTATATGGCCTTGCCTGCAGTGACCTGGGACTTTTCTATGGGTTAGTCAGGTGGCTCGAGGCAGCACTCAACCATGTTCCATACAGTTTAGACTCCTCTCACCTGTGGGTTACAAGTTCTGTTGTTTTGTGTCTCAGATTGGTCCTTAGGTTACTATACAGTCACTGCTGTCCTGCTGATCAAACAAGGTGTATGGTCAGTGCTGCCATCTTGGATCTGTCTCTACATCATATCATTTTATAGTAAAATGTTGAGTATCCGTCTAACATTAAGAATGAAAGAAGTGTTGTCTTTGACATAATCTATGAATACTAAAACAGAAATCCTACTTAATGCAATGATGACAGAAAATTAAGGCACATAGATTATGAAGAAAGAAATAATGTTGTTCTTTCATGGATAATAAACTCATTTATGGAGAAAGTTCTAAAGAATTAACCAAAACACTACTATAGGTAACTTGCAAATTTACCAGGATCAGGAGATAAAAAAACTCACATATAAAATAAGTTGCATTTAATATGCTATGAAATAAAAGCCTAACACTATTTACAATATTACCAAGACATGAAATAAAATTAAATAAATTCAGCAAAATATGTATTTATTTAAAAGAAATTAAAATGTTTGTCAACACAAAGACTAGCATGTGGACACTTATAATAATTTTATCCACAATAACCTTAAACTACAGACAACTAAGACGTTTACTGGCAAGTGAATAGGTAAGCAAATCATGGCATATGCAAACAATATAATGCTATCAGCCAGTTAGTAAAGTGATCTCTGAATGCAACAGACAACATGTATGAGTTTCACAGAAAGTTTTTCTATATCAAAGTAGTCATGCACCGCAGAGACAGTCCTGCCTGGACCAATAGGTACAAGGGACAGACCAGTCACAGTGATGAGGACTATGAAGAGGATGGATGATGCATGAAGGAAGAGAACTTAAGCAGTAGGAGTGCTTGGTACTCTGATTATGATGAAATCCATAGCAACTCATTGAATTTAAAATGGGTTAATTTTTCTATGAGTAAATGATGGTTCAGTAAGATTGATGTAGCCAAAAAAAGAGGTGTGAGCCATTGTAGAAAGAATTACTTGTAGAAAATGTCAAGTTAAATTGCAGAGACACTGGTACCTCACTGACTGGATATAGTACAGTTGCCATCAGAAGGATTGGAGTGGACACCAGTCCTCACGTGGCAATTGGAACCTGTGGCATCTCTTAAGGGAACAATACATGGAGAGGCAAAATTCCAAAGTGAATGAAAATAGGTCCAATTTACAATCAGATAAAAATGTCGTAGGCCTAACGTCAAAGAATATTCTTAGATTGGACTTTGTTTAGCAGTCTAATTTTAACCAGCTGGAATTCTTTGAGTACATCCTTATCCAACATTCTGATGTATTTGATTTTCATTTTTTTTTTAAACGGTGTACTTAACTCTGGAACCTATAAAAAAATGTCTTTTTAAAAAAGGATATGGGGTTCATTATGTATTTCATAAACAGTGAACACAAATTGAAGCTGTCCCTCCATACTTTGAGACAGATTTGTGGCAAATCTGATGAAAAGAGAATGTAAGTTGACTGTACTTATGTAGATGACACTACTAACTACTTCACGAATAGAGCCATGTAGCTTGGTGATATACCCTGATTGTCTGTAGCAAAAAGATACACACATATGGATTTCTCCAACACTGCAGAGCTATACACATCTTATTGCATTTCAAAAAGGCTGTAGGTTTCTGTTATGCCTTTTTAGCTACATTTAAAAAATAATCATAAATGTATAATAAAATAAATAAATAAATAAAATAATTCTTTTTCTTTCAAATAAAATGTATGTTTGAAAAGCAAAATTCACTGTTTACAGACTCAATACTCATTATGCTATGATCATTTGTTCAAAAATTATTCATGCCAATGAAAATTCTTCCCATGCTAGCACTTGACACGACTATGGAAGCAGAACATTGCATTGGTTACCACAAGTTTGGGGAAACAGTCCATTTACAAGTCATTTCATGTAGGGAATGGGAAATCATGTCCAACATACTAATTTCCTCATTAAGAGAGTTATAGGGATTCTTTTCTCCCATAGAACCAATATTCCAATTAATTCATCCAAAGAAATCAACTTCTTATATTGAGCCAGGCAGCGCACCAGAGTGTGATGTCATGAATTTTATAAAGGAAACCACTTTGCCAGACACTTGAGGCTCTAGTGCATATGTTTGGTGCTTCAGAGTTAGTCTGATTGGCTACATGATTGTAAAATTGTCCTTTCAGAAAGCAAATATTTCACTGCTGAAACATTACTTTCCTCTTACAAATATTGAGAGACAATATTAAATGGAATTCTTTTAATTCAAATTCTAAAATTTTCCTGAAAAGTCTCCTAAATATGCCTTAAAGCAGGGCTGAGAATGAAAGACAAGATGAAAGCTAGCCATTATCGAAGACTTGCTTGCTTCATGTGTACTTAAAGACTTGTGCTAATATGGATCTGGGGTTTGGTGGGAAGGCTGATCAATTCAGCCAGACTAATTATTGATCCTGAGTGTAAGAGCCTCTTCTCAAAGCATCACAATTCACTGAGCATCACAGTTCACTGAGTGAAGCAGAGAAGAACTGGTCATTTAAATCAGAGGCGTAACAATTATTGAAGGCAAGAAACGAAAACAAGATATCTCTATTTTACATATTTAATATCTCCCCACTACCCATTCTTAGACTTGAAATATAAAGTTGCCTAATGCAAAATTAGGATCTGTGAACATTAAGTGACATGGTTTTTAGGGACGAAGATATAATGCAAATTAATTAATATTAAATAGGGAGAAGTAAAATAATTGACTTCCAAAATGAGAGGTATCAGTATTAATACAGAGCTTAGAAAAAAATTGATCCTATATTTTAATGTTTTTACATGTAATATTTTATTAAATTTATTTATTTGTTCACTTTACATCATGAATCCAGCCTCCTCCCTCCTCTACTCCCATTCCCACCCTCCCATCTTTTCCTCCTTTCCTTGCTCCTCTTCTCCTCAGAGAAAGGAAGCCCCCCAACCCATGCCAGGACATCAAGTTGCATCAGAGTTAACCCATTCTCTTCCACTAAGGCTATCAAGACAGCCCAGATAGGGGCAAATGATCCAAAAGCAGGCAACGGAGTCCATGTCAGTGATAGTTCCAGCTTCCTTTACTTGAGGACCCACATGAAGCCTGAGATGCCCATTGGTTTTATCTGTGTGTGGTGCTAGGTCCAGTCCATGCATGGTCCTTGCTTGGTGCTTCAGTCTCTGTAAGCCCTCCCCTGGGCCCTGATTAGTTGGCTCTGTTGGTCTTCTTGTGGAGCTCCTGACCCCTTTCTTCTATTCCTTCCTAGCACTCTTCCACGTCTCCCTGTGCTCAGCCCAGCACTTGACTGTAAGTTTTAGCATCTGTTTCTATCCACTGCTGGATAGAGTCTCTCATGGGACAATTATGCTAGGCTCCTGTTTGCAATCATGGCAGAGTATCACTAATTCTGTCAGGGATTGGGTTTCTCTTATGAGGTTGGTCTTAGTTTGCCTAGTCATTGGTTGGCCATTCCCTCAATCATTACTGTATATAATTAAAATAGTTTTTTCATACAGTATATTCTGATGACCATTTCTCCTCCCGTAATTCATCCTAGATCCTCCTCAACTCCCATCAGCTCAATCTAGTGAAGTGGCCTGTAAACCCAAGTCCACGACCTTTCTTCTCTGTCTTTAGGAAGAAAACAGACAAATAAATCAGACAAACCATAATAAAAATGAGAAAAGAATAAAGGAAAATCACAAAAACCAGACACATACACATCCTAAAGCAAAGTCCATAAAAACACCCTAACAGAAACTATAATCTATAAGCAAGAGGCCAGTAAGACAAAAGAAATTGCCCAAACAAAGTCATATGAGATAAAAAAGTCTCTAAGAAAACCTTTGCATTCATTTTCTGTTGGTCATCTACTGACGAGCATGGGGCCTAATTTAGGTATAGTTAATATTTTCCATAGGGAAAAAACTAGTTCTTTTCCTTTGTAAGCAGATGTCAGCTGGGGATTGCTGTTTGGTTAGGGATTGCTTCTTCTTCCTCTCAGCACGAGGACGCTGTGTGCTTGAGCCTGTGTAAGTTCTATACATGCTACCTTCATCTCTGTGAGTTCATAGTGAGTTGTTCCTGTGTTTCTAAAGATACTGTGCCCTTGTTGTCAGCCATCCACTCTGGTTTGTACGATATTTCTGACTCCTCTTCCACATAGTGGTATAAGCCCTGAAAGAACGAGTGTGATGATGAGATCCCATCTCGGGCTGAGTGCTCCAACATCTCTCACTCTCTGTACATTTTCCAACTGTGGGTCTCCGCGTTCGTTCCCATCTACTGTAAGGAGAAGCTTCTCTGACCTGTTGCCACTGCTCTGTTCCTTAAGCAGAGCAGTAATATCTGGTTTTCCTCTAGACCTCTGGCCTATGTATTCCGTGGCTCTTGGCCATATGAGCAGTGCCAGACTTGGGTTCAGTCTAGTGAAGTGGGCCTGAAATCCAATCAGAGAGCAGTCAGTTACTCCCACAGTGTTTGTGCCATTATTACAAACGAGATTTCATGCGGGCAGGTAACTGATGTAGATTGTAGGGTTTGTAGTTGGGTTAGTGACCTTCCTAGTCTAGAAGTCTAGTTAATAGCAGTGTAGAATCTAGTCAGGCACAGCCCAAATTCTCCATAGTCAGTGAAATATGTACTATCATCCTTGAGAGATCCTCTACTCCCACCTACTCCATTAGTTTATTAATAATCTCTATGGTTATATTAATTGTAGCATGGCTGTTGATGGCTAAAGAGTCAATATTTAACTCTTAAGAGAATCTATATGGTACTTCTCTTTGAGTTTGGGTTACCTCAGGATTTTTTTTCTAGCTAGGAGATGTTTTATGAAGCCATGTTACAAGACAAACACATAATGATCTTGTTCATGAACACTTAGAAATAACAAATATCATGTGTATTACTATAATATAACAAAATGAGAAAAGTATATTGATGTCATTGATTGTTCTCAAAATATACTTCATAGAAAAAATTTTAATGTAGTATTTTTATTGATCTTTTGGAATTTCACTTAATGCACCCTGATTACACTCATTTCCCAGTCTTCCTTATACATCCTCACACTCTTGTGACATCCCCCACCAAAAATATAAAAACAAGTAAGTTTAGAATTTTAAAGTTAAATTTGTATTATCTGTATACTCACAGTATCTATAAACTCTCAGTAGTTTGTCCCTTAAGTAGAACTGAGTTGTTCCCTTCTTATATTCCCACCAGAAACCATCAACTGTGTGATAACTTCAGCATCCTTATCACACTTCTTAAGAGTTTTCTTCTACTTCAGATGTCTATTTTATTTAATCTTCTGAGTGAGATTCAAGCATCCTCCATTGGGATCTCCTTGGCTTCTTTGGGTCCATGGATTGTAGCCTGGTTACCCTGCACTTTATGGCTATTATCCACTTATAAGTGAGTACCTACTATTTGTGTCTTTCTGAGTGTGGATAATTTAACTCAGGATGATCTTTTCTAGTCCTGTATTTGTCTGCAAATTGCACGATGTCTTTCTTTTTAATACCTGAGTAGTATTCTGTTGTGTAAATATACTACATTTTCTTAATCCATTCTTTGGTTGAGGAACAACTAGGTTGTTTCCAGATTCTGGCTATTACAAATAAAGCTGCTATGAACATATTTGAGCATGTATCCTTATGGTATGGTGGAGTGTCCTTTGGGTATATACCCAGTAATGATACAGCTGGGTCTTGAAGTAGAGCTATTCCAAATTTTCCGAGAAAGTGCCAGATTGATTTCCAAAGTAGTTGTACAAGTTTGCACTCCCACCTGCAATGGGTGAGTGTTCCCCTTTCTCCACATCCTTGCCAGCATGTACTGTAACTTGAGTTTTTGATCTTAACCATTCTGACAGGTGTAAGATGGAATCTTAGAGTTGTTTTGATTTGCAATTCCCTGATGACTAATAATGTTGAGCATTTCTTTAAGTGGTTCTCAGCCATTAGAGATTCCTCCATTGAGAATGCTCTGTACCCCATTTTTAACTGGGTTATTGTGTTTCTTGATGTTTAATTTTTTTTGAATTCTTTATATATTTTGTATACTAGCTCTCGGTTGGATGTAGGATTGGTGAAAATCTTTTTCCATTCTGTAGGCTGCTGTTTTGTCCTATTGACAGTGTCCTTTGCCTTGTAGAATCCTTTCAGTTTCATGAGGTTTTACTAAGAGGAAATTGGGTGGAAGAGGGGGGAGGGGAGGATAATAAGGGTGGGAATCAGCTATGGGGAAAGTGGAGAGGTGGGGAGAGAATGGAAATCAGTGGAGAGGACATCTCTGGAACAGAGGAGGTACCCAGGAGTCTATGAAGGTGACCCTAGCTGAGACTCCTATCAGTGGGGGTTAAGGAGTCTGAAGTCACCACCTCCTGTAGTCAGGTGGGACTTCCAGTGGAGGAAGGGAGTCACCAAGCCACCCATAAAATCTTCAAACCAAAATTTGTCTTGCCTACAAGAAGTGTAGGGCTGAAGATAGGACAGAAAATGAAGGAAAGGCAAACCAATGAATGGCTCAACTTGAGACCCACCCCGTGGGAGAGAGACACCTCTGTCAGTGTTAATGAAACTCTGCTATGCTTACAGACAAGAGCCTAGAATAACTTTCTTCAAAGAGGCTTCATCCAGCAGCTGACAGAAACAGATGCAGAGACCCACAGCCAAACAATAGGCCTAAATTAGAGAGTAGTGTGGAAGAATGGGAGGAAGCGTAGAGGGAGCCAGAGAGGTCAAGGATGCCACAAGAAGACCCACAGGGTCAACTAGCCTGGGCTTTTGGGGGCTCACAGAGACTGAACCACCAACCACAGAGCATGTGTGAGCTGGACCTGGGCCCCCTATACATACATAGCAGATAAGCACCTTGAACAATATGTGTGTCCCCCCAAAATGGGAGTAGTGGCTGTCTTTGACTCTGTTGTCTGCCTATGAATCCCTTTCCCCTAGCTGGGCTGCTTTGTCAGGCCTCAGTGAGAGAGGATATTGCTGTACCTTGAGATGCCAGGGTGGGTTGGAACTCCTAGGGGACCTCCCCTTCTCTGAGAAGAAGGAGCAGAAGGAAGGGGGGCCCTGAGGTTAGGACTCGAGGGAGAGGAGGAAGGGGGCTGTGATCAGGCCATAAAGTGATTAAACAAACAAATAAGCAAATGAGGTAAAAGGAAAGGAAAAAAAGAGTTATCTTTGATCGTTTCCTGATACTTTTTTGGGGTGGGGTGGAGATTGGGGTTGGGTTAGGGGCTGTCACAGAAGTCTTCCGTGTTCCTCTTTCTCAACTATGCATCTGCAATCATTGTTATCGCTGCAAAAGCAGCTCCCTCCCTTGCTCTTTCAGCAAGCAGGAGCAAAGACCATAGGCTTCCATGTGGTTTCTGGAGTTTCCACAGACCATGAATATGGCTCTAGGTTTTAGGAGGACTACAGATCCAGACAAAGCCTTCAGAGGCAGCATGGGCCCAGATACCACCACAGCCTCAGGTAGAGGAGCTTCAGGACACAGTATGGTTCCTAGAGACATGGTTCAAAACTTTATAGCTTTAAGAGC
The DNA here is from genome assembly GCF_964271855.1 of Acomys minous. Taxonomy (NCBI): domain Eukaryota; kingdom Metazoa; phylum Chordata; class Mammalia; order Rodentia; family Muridae; genus Acomys; species Acomys minous. The sequence continues at coordinate 182,751,366 of NC_140483.1, read as the reverse complement.
ATACTAATGTGGGGCATGCATCCATGTGTTTGCATTTATGTGTTTTGAAGTTACTGATAGAGCAGAGATGACAAAAATATCTTTACATGGCATATTTGAACCAAATTTCTTCCTGCAGTGATGCAGGTATTTAATGAGGATGTTACACTTAGAATATAAGACCAGTACACACTCATTAAATATGACAGGTTGACAAATGAAAGAAGTCACTCTGAGTCAACTGCATATTTTGGGGAATGATATCACTTAAATTTGGTAATAACCAAATGTGGAGTCATTTGGCTTGGTGAGCAAGTATAAGGCTCCAACACTAATAACCATTATTTTGTGCGACGTGAAATTATTCAGACTCTCGATATTTAAAGTCATGGAAAAATGGCTGCTGCAATGAAAGAATGTTGATAGAACTCTAAAACAAAGCAGTCAGTCTCTATACATAGATTATAACTGAGTGAATTAATTTAGCGTTTCCTCTGTTTAGTAATAGCAGCAACAACATCAGCAGCAAACAGCAGCAGTGTCTCTGTGTGTGGGTATTTGTGTGCCAATGGAGGAATTTTATAAATAGTATTATAGAATGTAATTTTCTGAAATGATTTATATAAATTTTGGAGACCCTTTCCCCATTTAAAAATCAGATTCATTCAATAATCTCCACAAACAAAAATTACACTGGTCTTTAACCTATCACATTCAAAACAAAAACTTGAGCATTAGAGAAATATGGAAGTCGAAAGGTTCCTGAGTAAGAGACTAGAACTTTGCAAAGTTTACTAAAGGACCAGCGACTCTCATAACCTATTTGTTATTAAGAATAGACTAAATTATGTTTAAATTATGCAAACCATTCCTCAGGATTTGCTACCTGTTATCTAAGTGTGAATTATTTTCACATAGCAAGGGTATTCTTTCTCTGCAGGTAATATGAATGGCCTTGTCCTAAGCAAGGATGTCCAAACTATTAATTTTTAGCTTTGTTGTGGTAAAAAGTAGCCCCATAATTTCTAAGTCTTAAATGTAAATGTGTAAATGTGTGATCCATGGTTCTGTGGGTCACATGCATCGTTCCTTCTCCTCATAGCTTGTTATTCTAGAATACCGGTGACAGATCAGTCTGTTTCTCCTCTATACTGATATATCATTCTCTCAGTCCCGGAAAAGAAGCACAACCAAAAATTATACCCCTTCATTAAAAGGAAAAAAAAAAGATCTTTTCATTTGTAATGGCATGAATCATGCCTGGCCAAATCGACCTGACAAACTTGTATGGCAAAACTTGAAAACGAAGTTAAGAAGTACATTCTAAACTCTAAACTCGGAGCTACTCACACGGCAAAGGGTCCCACAGGAGCTGGGCTGGGACAACGGGGTTTCTTGACAGTCTCCACAGTGAGCTGGGACAACGGGGTTTCTGGACAGTCTCCCACAGGCTCATATGCGGCATATCCGGTAATGTGGACTTGAAATGTTAGTTACCGTAATTAATTTACTCACACAGCTTCATTGAGAACTAATCAATACTAATTTTATATATTTAGGTTATAGCATAAACTATGTGTTGAAATATTTGCCAAACTTTTGTTAGCTCACTTAGTTGCATGGCTATTTTGTTGTCGTTCGGTTAGATTTTAGTACAGACATGTGAGATACATACACTCTCTTAGAAAGCTTTAAGTGTGTAACACATAATAATTTACTGTATTCACTATATTGTGAATTCAGGGGCTGGAGGATTGGTTTCGAGCACTTCTTGCTCTTCCAAGTGTCTCAGTTGAGTTCTCAGCACTCGCATTGGCGTCTAGCCAGCTGGGGAAGGTCAAGCATGGCTTTGGCACATCGTGCCCTTCTGTCCCATTCTCTTTGCCTTTTAAAAAACCATTGCAATCCATTGCTGAAGCTGCCCCAACGGCCTATTCCCTTATGTGGTCACTTCTTCCTCCTGACTACCAGGGTTCACCTATCAAAGTATTGAAGTCCAGCAATTAAGAGCCTCCTTGGCTCACCGAACTGACATGCCCATCTAAAGTTAAACACCTCATCCTAACACGGGCTTCTCCTTTGTCTTTATAAATTGCCATTGTCTTATGTGTTACAACTGTCTCCTCTCTATCCAGAGGCCACCCCCAGACAAATACCTCTCCTCCCCCTCCCATGTTTCCTTTCCCTCTTCCATCTCTTGTCTTTGCCTCTTAGTCCCTATCCTCAGTGCCTCTGTGGCAAACAATTCTCCTTTGCACTGAGAACTTGGTCTTGGGGGTCCTCAGCCAATACTTTCAATAACTGCCTAGGGCACAATGTCTTCTTCTCCATAGGTAGCGCACTGATATGAAACACACACACACAGACACCCAGACACACACACAAACACAAACACAGACACACACACAAACACACACACATGCACACACACACAAACACACACACATGTACACACACACAAACACAAACACACACACATGCACACAAATTTATAATTTAAAAATAAAATATAAAAAAATCTCTAGAACCCCAGAATTTTTGTTTGATAAGAGAATGCCAGTACCTTTTTATTTTTTTTTAAATCAACATCGCTACATTAATTTCACCTCTGAACTCCAGACAATCCCCAGTCTAGTTTCTTCTAGGCCTTTTTTTTCCTGTTTCACATATAAATAAAATTGTAAAATATTTATTTTTCCATTTCTGAATATATATATTTTTAAATTTTTCTCATTATAATTTTCTTTTAGTGGTAGCATGGTGGAATGGTGGAACACACTCTTGTGTACAGAACCACTGAGGCTGTGCTTACATTTCGGACATTGTGACTGAAACAGCAGTGATCATGATAGTGCAGATGTCTGTTAGACACACGGATCCATTCCCTGCAGACCCACACATGGGCCTGCCTATTAAATTATTTTATAATTCTATATTAATTTTTTAGATACTGCCTTCAGTAATAAGTACTAATTTCTTGCCCTTCTGGTTAAGTGTTCCCATTTCACTATAGTGTTACTGAGACTTGATATGTGTAGACTCATCAACAGTAATTTTATAGTAAATGTTAGATTAAAATCTCTGTTAAGATAATTATTTCTGATATTGATGTCTTTCCCAAATGCCTAGTGGTCATTTGCATGTTTTCTTCAGGAAAATGTTTATTTGGTTTTGATTCTATTTTTGTTTGTTTTTTGACAAATTTGGACAAACATAAAATGAATGTAGGTCTTTTTCAATCCTTAGTATACTGTCTTACTTACTCTCTTTCATTCAAAAGCATTCTTTTCTCCAGAAAGCCTCCCCTCCTACTTTCATGCCATTGTGACGTCTGACATAACTGAGTTTATTTAAGGTTTTCTGCAGAAGTATGGGTGGAGGTTATTTACTGGAGCACGGGCAACTTACTGGTGACTACATTATGGAAAAAAGTGACCCTTTCCCTCTGCCATTACTAACTCTCAGCACTTTCTGGGACAGGAGCGGGGACTCATGATCCGTTGTCCTTTCTATAACAACATCACGATGGACTCAGTCTTGTGCCCTCTGAGTCAGGTAACCACAGTTTCAGTGAGTCCATGCGTGCAACGGCCATGCAGCATGCAGAAAACACCAGTTTACAACACTCCACCCCAAACCCCGGCTCCGTTGTTCTCTCAGCTGTGTCCTTCACGGTTCCCTGAACTTTGTGTATGATATAAATGTTCCATTTAGGGACCACACTTAGCATTCCCAACCAAGGCACTTACTCTCTGCACTTTATGAGTTGCACTTGTGACTCTCTTAATTAACCTCCATCTATCGCAAGAAGAAACTTATCTCTGAAAGAGAGTAAGAGCTTTATGCTATCTATAGACATAAAGATGTGAATTTAAAAGATGTGGGTATAAAGACAAGTATACCATGTTCATATAACAAAAGAACATATGCGTATTGGTCATTTGTATATATTCTTTGCAAAAATGTCTATTCTGGCCTTTGTCCTGGTTTTAAAAAGCAATTTGTTTTTTCTTGAGCGTATGAGATTTTATCAGGGTTGTAAATTTTATTCACTAACTCCCTAACTTTTCTTCCTTCCAACCCATCACATATACCTCCTCTTGCTCTCTGCAATTTCATGGATTCTTTCCCTTTATTTGTTGTTATACACACACACACACACACACACACACACACACACACACACACACACACTATTCAATTCATATACTTTTACTTGTACGTATATGATTTCAGGGCTGACCATTTGATATCGGATAAGCAATTGGGGGGCTTTTCCCTGGGAAGACTGCTCTCGTGTTCTCAGCATTCCTTAGTTTCTTGTAATTTTTGTCAGTGTTGAGACCCCATGGGTCTTCCTCCTTCCATCCTAACAAGTCTGTTGATGTCCTAACTCAGGCCACCTCTAGGGAGGCCACCTCTACTCCTGCACCCAAGGCTGAGAGATCACAGTGGAAAAATAGGTAAAAGTACTGTAAGAGACAGAAAAGCAGAGAGTTTTCTGTGAAATTGTGTCTCTATATTATTTCTAATGCCCTAGTTTTGTAATGTGATTTAAAACCAGGAAGTGTGTTTTCTTCTGTTTCTTTTTCAAGATTGATGAGCATTTTAGGGGTCCATTTTAGGGGTCCTTCCAATCTTTTGGTTTGCCTTTTCTGTTACTGCTAAAATTTCCTTTTAATGTTTGAAGAGATTATATTAATCTGTACATTTTGCTAGGTAATATATGAATCTTTAAAACATTAGTTTCAATTCTTTCATTGACGCTCTACTTTTGTTACATGTTATTTAGATATTTTTGGGTGTTTATTCTCACAACTTGCTGAGGTTTCTCAAAGTAAAAACCTCTTGAAACTGAAAAGCTTCTGTGAGGGAAAAAGGACTGTCAATAGAATGAAACAGCAGTCTACAGATTGAGAAAAAAGTTTTCACCAACTGTATGTTTGACAAAGGGCTAATATCCAAAATATATAAAGAAATCAAAAATTAAACTCCAACAAACACAATAACCCAATTAAAAATGGGCCACAGAGCTAAACAGAGAATTCTCAGCAGGAGATTATTAAGTGGCTGAGAAACACATAAAGAAATGCTCAAAGTCCTTAGTCATCAGGGAAAGACAAATCAAAAGGACTCTGAGATCCCATCTTACACCTAATGTAAGGCTAAGATCAAAAACTCGAGTGACAGCACATTTGGCGAGGATGTGGAGAAAGGGGAACATTCCTCCATTGCTGATGGGAGTGAAAACTTGTACAACCATTTTGGAAATCAACCCGGTACTTTCTTTCAGAAAACTGGGAACAGCTCTACTTCCAGAACCTGCTATAGCACTCTAGGGCTTACACCCAAAAGATCCTCCTCCATACAACAATGACGTTTGCTCAACTACGTTCATAGCAGCTTTTTTTTTTGTAGTAGCCATAATCTGGAAACAATTGAGGTATCTCTCAATTGAAGAATGAATAAAGAAGCTGTGATATATTTACACAATGGAACACTACTCAGAGATTAAAACCAAAGACATCATGAGATTTTCAGGCAAATGGATGGAGGTATAAACAATCATCCTGAGTGAAGTAATCAAGACCCAGAAAGACACACATGGTATAGACTCACAAGTGGGTATTAGCCCAACATAGATGTCTTCTGAAAGACTCCACCCAGCAGCACATCAGGACAGATACTGGTACTTAAAGCTGTATGATGGGCAGAACCTTGAGAGTTGTGTAGAAGAGTAGGTGGATGGAATGACCGAGAGGTGTTGGGAGCTCCAAGGGCGACCATCAAGGGCAGTGAACAGACTGATGCACCAACCAAGGACAATCCATGCAGAGAATTTAGACACCCTGTTCAGATGTAGCCAATGAAAGGCTCATTCTGAAAGTGGGAGGGGAGGGGTGCTGCTGCTGAACCTCTGACATGAACTCTGGAGCCCACAATTTGAGTACTGCACTGTGGCAGGATGGCCTTGCTGGCTTACAGAGGAAGGGCATGCAGGCTATATTGTGCATAGACGGTGGCCAGACAGTGGAGTGGGATGCCCCCCCTTGTCAGAGGTCTAGGGGAGGGGAATAGAGCAGAAGAGGGAGGGAAGGTGGGAGTAGGAAGATAAGAAGGAGGGGATAACAATCGGGATGTAATGTGAATAAATTATAATAAAGAGACAAAGCTGGACAAGCTATGGTGAAAAGAAGATGAAGAAGCAGAAGGAGGAGGAGGAGGAAGAGGAGAAGAAGAAGAAGAAGAAGAAGAAGAAGAAGAAGAAGAAGAAGAAGAAGAAGAAGAAGAAGAAGAAGAAGAAGAAGAAAACCTACAGAGCTAACAAATGTGGGGCCAGCAGAGGCTGATGCACCAAACCAGGCCCATACAAGGAGAGGACCTAGGCCCCCTGCTCAGATGTATCTGATGGGCAGCTCAGTCTCCTTGTGGGTCTCCTAATAAGGGGAGCAGGGGCTGTCCTTGCTGGGGACCCTGTTGCTTGATCTTTGATCACTTCCTCGTGGCAAGGTGCCTTACCAGGCCACAAAGGAAGAGGATGGGGTCAGTCCTGATAAGACTTGATAGGCTGGGGTCAGTTGGTAGGGAGAAAGGCTCCCCTTTTCCAAGGACTAGGGGAGAGGCATAGTGGGGGAGAGGGAGGGAGGGAGGGACTGGGAGGAGATGAGGGAGGGTGCCACAACTGGGATGTAAAGTGAATAAATTAAAACAAAATAAATTTAAATTAAAAGAAAATACACATAAATATTTAGAAGGCATTTAGAAAAACAAGAGTAGTTCTCTCCTAGGGCATATTATTTCCCAAGGCATTGTTTTTGTTTGTTTGTTTTGTTTTGTTTTTAACCATGTTTATGTGTCAGACATGAATTTCCTTTTGTGGAGTATTCCTCAAATCCAGTCTAGAGAGGAGCTAGTCTATTGTACCAGGAAGTGCGTTTCTCGTTGCAGCTTTTAATGTAAGATCTGAAGCTCTGGAAGTGGTAAAACAAAACAGAACATTTCTGAAAGCGATGCCAAATAGCAAAAGAAACGACTCAAGAATTGACAAATAGGAGTACATGAAATTAAAATGCCTCTGAACAGCAAAAGAAGCAATCAGCAGAACGGAGAGGTAGTTTACAGAACAAGAGAAAAAGATTTGCCAATCCTACAGCTGATTACTATATAGACTGTATAAAAATGCTGACAACATCAGACAAATAATTCAGTCAGTAAATGAATTAATAAAAGTACCAAAAGAAGAAAGAAAAAAGTGGCCAATAAATATTTGAAAATATCATCAACAACCTTCGTCATCAAGAAAATGCAAATTAAAACTGGTTAGTGATTCCATATCACGCCAGCTATAATGACTGTCAATAATAACACAAACAACAATAAATGCTCAGAGCACAGTAGTGAAAGATGGACCCTTGGCACTCCGTGTGGCCATCTATTTATTTATTTACTTTTAAATTTCTTCCTTCCTTCCTTCCTTCCTCCCCCTCTCTAATATATTACTTTCCTACCACAGTTTCCCCCTCCTCTACTCCTAGTCCTCCTACCTCCTCGCTACCCCTGATCCAATGACCCACTTCTCTATTTCTCTTCAGAAAAGAGCAGGGACCTCAGGGAAATCAACCAAACAGGCATAACTAGCTACAATAAGATTAGGCGCACACCTCAAATCAAGGCATTACAAGGACAGGAGAAGGAAAAGTGTCCCAAAAGCAGGAAAAAGAGTCAGACACAGCACCCTCTCCCACTGTGAGAACTCCCACAGGAACAACATGCTACACCGCTGTATGTAACATGTTTGGAGGCGTAGGTCAGAACCACATAAACTCCCCAATTGCTGCTTTACTTTTTGTGCAGCTCTGCGAGGCCCATTCATTGATTTTGTGGGCTGTGTTCTGGTAGAGTTCTTGACCTCTCTGGTTCCTCCAATCCTTTCCCGCCCTGTTCTGAGGCATTCTCTGAGCTCCACCTAACGTTTGGTTATGGGTCCCTGATTCTGCTCCTATCAGTTGCTGTATGAATCCTCTTCAGTTTACAAATATAGCAAAATATCATTAGGAATCCTTTCATTGACTTTTTTTCCTAGTTGTGCTTGGTTCTCTCCTAGGTCCCTGACCTATCCTTGCCATTAAGGCAGTGTTAGGTGTGGCCTCCCTTTTGATTTGGATCTCAGGCTGGACCAGTCATTGGGTGGTCACTCTCACAAGTTCAGCATCACCTTTACACCAACACAAATTGCAGGCAGGACAGATTATTAGTCCAAATTAAAACCTCCACCAAGAGAAAGAGCCCATGCCTGACACTGCCTGGAAGGGTGTAATAGATTGATAAATGATGCATAATAAATATGTGATATGTGGTAGATAGATAGATAAGCCATTAAAGATGTATTACGTGTTTGTTTATTTGGAAACATTCTGTATGTAGCCTTCTCTGAGATAGACATTTTTGCCAGTATACAATTACATTGGTCTGTTTCTGCTCTGTGAATTTGATACTTCATTGTCTTTTGACTTTAATACTCTGATATAAAAAGTCATGTTTTCATTCCTTTTTTTCTACCTGGGAACTGTGTGTCATTCTCTTTAAGTTATCACTTCTGATTTTCAGTAACATTTTTGACTAAGGTGTATCACAGTATTTATAATAATAGGTTGGGTGTGCTGGCATAAACTTTTAAACCCAGACAAGGCAGAGGTAGGTGGATTGCTCTGAGTTTGAGGCCAGCCTGGTCTGCAAAGTGAGTCTAGGACAGCGAAGGGTACACAGAGAAACTCTGTCTAGAAAAAGGTCCAGCCTGCCACTGTTGCCGCATTGAGAAATGGGGCTTGGAACTAAACAGAGAATTCTCAACAGAGGAATATCAAATGGCTGAGAAACACTTAAAGAAATGCTCAACCTCCTTAGTCATCAGGGAAATGCAAATCAAAACAACTCTGGGATTCCATCTTACACCCATCAGAATGGCTAAGATAAAAAATTCAAGCAACACCACATGCTGGCGAAGATGTGGAGAGAGAGGAACACTCCTTCATTGCTGGTGGGAATGCAAACTAGTACAGCCACTTTGGAAATCTATCTGGTGCTATCTCAGAAAACTGGGAATAGGGCTTCCTCAAGACCCAGCTATTCCACTCCTTGGAATATACCCAGAAGGTGCTCCAGCACACAACAAGAAAATTTGCTCAACCATGTTCATAGCAGCCTTATTCATAATAGCCAGAACATGGAAACAGCCTAAGTGTCCCTCAGTAGAAGAATGGATAAAAAAAACTGTGGTACATTTATACTATGGGATACTACTCAGCTATTAAAAACAAGGAATTTCCAAAATTTGTGGGCAAATGGATTGAGCTAGAAATGATCATAATGAGTGAGTTAACTCAGAAGCAGAAAGACTCAAATGGTATATACTCACTTATGTCTGCATACTAGCCCAGGGGCATGTCCCATGAAAGTCTTCACAACCAGGAAAGTGGGACAGAGGGGAGGACATCGTATTGGGACTCTAGATGAGAGAAGCATGGGAGAATGGCAAAATAGAAGGATCCAGAGGGTCCTAGAAACCTACAAGTAGAACATTATGATAGGCAGATTTGGGCCCAGCGGTCCCGCTCAAACTATGGCACCAGCCAAGGACAATACAGGCCATAAACTTCGACCCCCTACCCAGATCTCGCTAATGGACAGGACATTCTCCACAGTAGAGTGGAGAGTGGGGTCTGACTTTCACACATACTCTGGTGCCTCACCTTTGACCATGTCCCCTGGAGGGGGAGGCCTGGTGGCACTCAGAGGAAGGACAGCAGGTTACCAAGAAGAGACTTGATACCCTATGAGCATATACAGGGGGAGGAGGTCCCCCTCAGTCACAGTCATGGGGAGGGGAGTAAGAGGAAAATGGAAGGGAGGGAATAATGGGAGGATACAAGGGATGGGATAACCATTGAGGTATAATATGAATAAATTAATAAAATTTTTTAAAAAAGAAAAAAAAAATGAAAGAAAAAGGTCCAGCCTGAAATAGGTAGCAAGACCGATTCTCTAAAGAGATTATTTCCCCTTTATTATTTTGGAGAAGTCTTTACCATAATTTCATTTTCTCAGCCCCAATCTCTTTCTCTTCTTTTTCAAAAAAGGAAAATAAGATAAAACAAAAACCATCACATGGAAGCTGGACAAGCCAAGCCAATCAAAAACTAAAAGAGCAGGCACAAGGATCAGAGACTCAGTTATTCTGCCAAGGAGTGTAGTGTATACGCAGGGGACGTGTGTCGGCTCTGTGGTTGCCGCTCCAGTCTTTGTGAGTTCACAGGAGCTTTGCTCAGTTGTTTGATAGGGTCCTGTTTGCCCGGTGTTCTCCGTACCCTCGGTTTCCCCTACTCTTTCTACCCTTTCTTCCATGAAGCTCCCTGAGCTCCAAAAGAAGGGATTTGATGTAGATATCTCACTTAAAGCTGTGTGTTCTTTCACTGCATGTCTGGCTGTACATCGCCACATTTGCTTCCCTGTTGCAGGAAGATGAGCCTCTGTTGATGCCTGAGTAGGGCACTGATCAGTAAGTGTAGCAGAATACCATTAGGAGTCATTATATTGTTACTTTCCACCACATGAGGTCTTTCTCCTCTTCTTTAGAGACCAAGTTTATATGTATTTTCATATCATTAGATGTTGCTTTTCTTTTTTCATATGAGAGAGTTTTTGTTATCACCTTTATCAGTTTGTTTTTCAACTTGTATACTTTCAAAATTCTATTTATTAACTGATAAAGAATCAGTCTCTGGAGACTCAGGCTCTTACTTTTGATTTAAAAAAGCTAAAAGGAACAGAAAATACTTTAGTATGTACATTTAAAAGTGTTAAGATTTATGAATGCTTTGGTATCACAAAAGTAATAACATGTGCATAATACTTTCATAAGAAAGACACCAACACTCAAAGAAAGAATAAGCAGGCTACCAAGATGAGACTTGATAGCCTATGACCATATAGTGGGGGAAGAGGTCCCCCTTGGTTATAGACCTAGGGGAGGGGAAGAGGGTGAAAGTGGGAGGGAGGGAGGAACAGGAGGATATAAGTGATGGAATAACAAGTGAGTTGTAATCTGAATAAATTAATTAAATAAAAAATAATAATAAAAAAGAAAGACAGCAAACACAGACTGAAGTTTATCTGTTATGTTTTAGAAGAATTATTAAACTTTAAAGTAAGTTTAATAATATAAACTAAGTTTAAAAGTATTTGACAGAAAAAATATTCATATTATTTGACTTGGAAAATTATTAAGAACAAATAATACCATGTTGCAGTAGCTGTCACTTACTTTTTAAATGTATTTGTTGCCTCAAAATTGTATTTACTTATTCATTTATTTGTATGTGTGTGTTTTTGTATGTATGTGTTGGATGTGTATGTTTGTGTATATATATGTTTGTGGGTATATGTGTGTGTTTGTATGTGTGTTTGTGTGTATGTGTGTTCATGTGTATGTGTGTAGTGTATGTGTATGTGTGTTGGATGTGTGTGTTTTTGTGTATGTGTGCTGTGTATGTGTATGTGTGTACTACTTTTTGTTTTTGGAATTTCCATTTCATTTTGATCTTTGGCTCTCAGTTTTCCCATCTGTAAAATGAGATTGAAATCTGTTGTTGTTGTTGTTATTATTATTATTATTATTATTATTATTATTATTATTATTATTGTTACTTAACATTTTTAACTTTCAGTACACATTATCATTTAGAGTCAACTCTTCTTCCAAGACCTCTGTGTGAGAAGACAGTGAGCAGCAGCCTGGCTAACTACCTCCTCCCTGAAACATGCCACATCAAACTCTGCTGGTTGCTAATTACAATATGGATAGCTGCAGACGCTTCAGTGAGCAAGCTGACAGCTGGAACAGGCTCTGAATTTAAACCACTTACTTTTCAGGTTATGTTTACAATGCAAATTGAGGCAGAATTAGTTAGCTAAGGACAAGTAGAAGCCATGGGAAAGTTAAAGCATGGCATCAAGTTGATGTGTTTCATTGTGGGTACTCTGAAATGGATAAATGAGCCTTAGAAAGCAGACTCTAATTATACCTGTATTACAAAGACTGGTGATATATGAGTTTTCACAATTTTTACTGCTTAACACATAATAAATACACACAATACATATGTATAGATAGAACAAGTGAATAAATTAATCATATAATCCCAAATCTGATAAAGGTCATGGCCAGAATCCATGGATATATATTTTTTATTGTCATCTACTCCTGCGCTGAAGAATGTAAGCCCCTTCAGGATCTTCGATTGATAAATTGAGTTTGTATTAGAGACCTCTAGGGTTGTCCCCAGCGAGTGCTTTCTCCTGGCTTACACCCTTGCATAAACTCCTACTTTTGAATTTAATCTTAATTTAATTACTTATTTGTAACAAGTAGAATCCCAAAAGTGATGGATGTCAGAGCTGGCATTAGGTGATAAAAAGATGGGACTTTTCTTGGTTACCAAAAAAAGCCACTTTTCTATGGTGAGGCAAGCATATATGAAGACCCTGGGGGTGGACTAAGAAACAGATCATGTGATGCCTGCCAGTGGCCATGGAAGGGAGATTAGAAGTGGACTTTTTAGGCCCAAATTGAAGACTAGAGCACAGATGTGATCTTATTGAGGCTGCGAGCTTGACTGTAGCCTCCGTGGAGGATGCTGATGCAGGGTCAGCCACCTGGGCCATCTCCAGAATCATGACTTCTAGAGAAGGTAAGATAAAAAATGTTTATTTGTTTCTGCATATTAAATTTCAGAATGATTTATTATATTGCAATGCACATTCAATATAATTTTTAAGGATAGTATTTTTCTGTTTTATAGTATTATAGCTTATATGTTCCTGGCATTAGGTATTTTTGTACAATGATTCAATGTTAGGTTTTACAGGAAAATAATTGAGATCAGGAAGTTTCTTTCTCCTCATCCACATCTTTGTCCTCCTTGTCCTCGTCCTCCTCTTCTTCCTCCTCCTCCTCCTCTTCTTCTTCTTCTTTTTCTTCTTCTAGATCTTAAAGACCTAATAAATTGTGTTAAGATGCAAATTTATTTCTTCTGACTGTAAATACAATTTCTTCTCCACTGTAGTTCTGTTTCCCGTCACTAAATGTAGCATTAAGAGGATGGCAATGAAGCTACTTAACATTGCTACACATAATAATGGATCACAATTTTCTGTTCCAAGCATCCAGAGGTTATTATATCAAATCATGACTAGTATGCACTATTAAACATTTGGGTTCTGAGTTAAGAGCCTTTTCATCTATGATAACAAAATCTAATATTAAATCCCCTAATTCCATAGAAAATATGTAAACTCTCTTGATTTTGTTAAATTAACCCTTTTCCACCTTCAAACATAGTTCTGAGTTCAGTTTGTCATATCAGTGTTAAAATAGCCATCTGTGTGAAGGTGACATTTTGTGCTATCTTTATGGCTTTTCCTGGTCGTTGATTTTGCTATAAAATCCCTAGTACTTTTCAACTCTTCATTCTAATTGCTGTACTTTTGGATGCTGGCCCTGATTGGCACAGGCAGTTGAAATGGCTTATGCTGGGTGATTGACACCGGCTTTATAAATACCTATCTTTTAAACCCACACGATGTCACAGGCTGTCAGAGCTAGTCTAACGCCAGGGCCTTTTCATAATCATAATCACAATTAAAGTCAGATGCTCACCAGTCAATTATAGATTAACAAGTTAGGTTTTATGTTTAAAAAACTACTCTAAGGACTCTACATTTCAGTGAAATATTTCTTTTCTTTTCTTTTTTTTTATTATTTGAAGAGTTTAAGTTCATACGTTTTAGATAAAATTAGTATTTGAATTAATTATATATGTGTAGCAGCTATAAAACCAACTAAAACGCCAAGTAGTCTCTCTCCTCAGTAAGATTGTTGATGGACAGGAAGCCATTTTATAGAGTGAAAGCTTTTGTGGCTTTTAAGGGAGATCTCTTGCATGTAGATTATGAGCAAGGGTCAGAAATATGACATCATTTTGTAAAAAACTCTGAATTAATTCTCAAGATGGATGGTTATTGGAATACTGGATTCCAAGAACATGATAATAAAAAAGATAATATGAATTGGTCATCTACAAGTTGTGTTAATTGAAATATGGTTTATCTTGTGTGATCCCCAAAAAGAAATTCCTAGAAAGCCATGTTATATTTTAATTTCCTTATTTTGTTCTCTTTTCCACTCATTTTTTCATTCTGTAGTCTTATCTTGACTGTTAGTGTTCTAGTAAATACTGAGTGTTCTAGTAGTATAAAAATTAAGAATTGTATATGTAATTCACACATCATAGAGACAATAAACAGCCCCACAAGTAAACCAGTACTGAGTATTCTTGAGAATCTAGTCTTTTGTGCTGGCCTCTATCTTCTTGTAGATTTTGACATACCTACTGTGATATTGTGACAGATAATCTCTGTTGTCAACTTGGCTGGATTTAGAATCACCAAGGAGACACAACTTTGGCCCATGAGGGTGCTTCTGAGACATTTAGCTGACAGAGACTCACCCTGAGTGTGGGAGAAATTATTCTCTAGGCTTCCATTGTTGTAGTTGGTATGTTGGAAGAAAAGTGCGTATGCCACAGTTTACAATGTGTGTGGGGTAAGTGGGGGGAGGGACATTGACACAGGGTGGAAGGCTTCACACTTCCTCTCATACACGACTTTCTCTGTCATGGATAGACTGGCACGGCGCCTCAGAGCCTCGAGGCTCAGTTTCAGTGCATGCCCTTCCTCATCTATCCCAGACTTCCCTTTGTGTGCCTTTCGCAGCTGCGTGCAGGAGATTTTCAAGCACATGTTGGGTGTCTGGCTAAGGAGCCTGTAACTTTCATTGTGTGAGCTCTGGTCTTATCTTAAAAGATCTATCTGTTTCCTAAAGCGTATGAAGGACGAGGTACGACTGAAGGTTGGTTCTGCTGAATCACTCGGGAATCTTTTCCTGGTCTTGCCCGCATTTAGAACAGAAGAAAACTGCAAGGGATATGTTACAAAGCATCACATCTCACAGCATGCTGTGATGAGGCCTTCCTTAGGCTCTCTAGAAAGTATTGGAGTACCACTATTTGATCCATCAAAGGCATCACAATGCACCATTTTAAAGTCTTTATCTGATCCAGTGTCATCTGAGCATATTTAACCATGAAATTCTTTTTTATCTTGAAGCTCTAATTCACCCTTGACAGGATGCAAACACCCCTTAGGAAAATGCTTCCAGATAGGCTGGCAACAGGAAGGGCGCAGAACGCTAGCAATGAGGACTATCTCTCTGTTATCCTACTTGCTATTTTCTCATAGCCTTTGCCAGGACTCTCAGATTCTCAGTGCACCTTGGCCTTATAGGATCATCATCTCTGTACTTTAGAATTCAAAAGACAATATGGAAAAAATTATGACCTCTCCAGAAACACATTGTGGTACTGATTTGAGGTCAAATAAAAGGTCATGTATTTTTCCTATATCTGACACTGCCTCTGTATGGCTTCCTTTCTTTTCTATAAGAGAAATATCTTAAGTCCCAAGAAGGACAGAGGAAAATAACAAAATACCACATTTAACAATTTTCTTTCATGTAGGTACCTAAACCTTTAAATAGCATTTGTGTGCATGTGTATTTGTGTGTGCCTATGTTGTCCCAAACAACCATATTAGAGACAAAGTGGTATATTTACACATTTGAACATCAAAATCTATTAAATGAAAGCTGTGATGGAGAAATATCCAAAAACATTCAATAAAGCTTTCCAACCTGAATATGGGGTTTCCATGACAACAAATTTTTAAAAAATCCTCCTGCTCATATAAAGTTGCTGGAAGAAAAAATGCCCGTGGTGGAAGCAACATGGAATACTCAAATTTATAACTATGGAACAGGAGTACAGAGAGAACTCTCCAAGGTATTGATAAAGCTTTAGGGTGAACCTTTTAATAATCCTCCTTTAAGAGAAGAACGACTAGAGCCGTCTCCAAACTACTTCTCCCTTTTTTTCTTTCATCTAAACCATTTTGAAGATTTTCATGCTATTTTTGAAATCTTTTTTTTTCTCAAAGAGGAACCGTGCTGATTGCAGTGGTCTAATGAGGAATGTTAACAACACTGATCTTTAAATAGAGTGGAAGTTCCCACACATGGTGTGGAAAGAGTTCCTGTGCAAACACAGTTGTAGTGTCAGATGGGTGCTGACTCAGTGCCGTGGCTGTTCCTGGGAAGCCTGGAAATGCGCACCAACACATTCTGTTGGAGAAAACAGAAGCAAGCCCCTTGAATATCCCACTGTTTACCTTCCTTTACTTTCTCAGAATGAAAGTGAGTGAATGCCTGTGAATGTTGTACCTGTGGTTTTCTCATGTGTATCTAAGTGTACTATGTGCGTGTGTGAAAAATATTCTATTTTACAAGTCAACACAAGTTAATGATTTTCTGTGACAATGATCTTATCAGTACTTAAAATTTCCTCGTAACGGTGTGTGCTGTGAAGGACGTTAGGAATATAGGTTTGCCAATAGCTAATAAGGTATCATTTCTCTTACCGTTTTTATCTACACTTAAAGGCAAAATTTTAAAGTGAAAAATTTGAACACACAATGTTCTTAATGTGAAGATTTTAGGGGCAGATAACATGTGTCTAAGTGGTGTTCACAATACACATCAAGGAGGCGTTGGCCTTGTTTTGGATCCCACGCTTTCTGAACGTAACATATAACTGCATCATTTGACTAGGCTTTTTAAAAAAAAATTAAGTTAGCATATAGAGCTGTTGGATTGATCTTGCCTCTATGGTCATTTGTTCAGTTGCTTATACTTTCCACTGCTCAAGCCTGCTTTGCAATGAGTAGTTCATCAGAGTGAGAAAAGTGTTGGTTCCTATGGCCTGTTTTTGGGTTGTAGGCGAGTAGCAATCCTATTGTCTCCTGTCATTGCTACAAAACTGAATGCACATGACGGCAAACAAGGAAATTATTTTCATAATAGATTCTTCTGTGAGGTGAGTCAGGTGAAAATTTCTGGAAACATGCTTATCACGCCCCATGGTATCTGTCAGGTGACGTCCTTTCTGTGCAAATATCTATTGTTTCAGGAGTTAAGTACTTCTTCTTCCTCCCACCATCCTAATCAGTTTGAGTTACAAAATATTCTCTACTTGTGTAAAAACCATTAAGTAATGGTTTCCAACATAAACTGAACATTATCATCATCACCATAACTTAGAATTTGTTAGAAATCCAAATTTTCTAGTTCTTCTCCAATTTTACTGCACCACCAACTCTGAGGACAAGGCTCTGATCTTTTATTAAGTCTTATTATTTTGGTATACCCTAGGCTGTGACAACTACTGATCCACAGGAAAACACTGGACGCAAAGATTCTCTTAGTTAGGTCTTCTCTTCCTGTGATAAAACACTGTGACCAGAAGCAACTGGGCAGGGAAAGGTTTATTTGGCTTACCAGTCCAAATTATGATATATCATCAAAGGAAATCAGGACAGGAACTCAAAACAGTAACCTAGAAGTAAGAACTGAAGCAGAGACCAGAAAGGAATGCTCCTTACTGGATTGTTCCTCGTGGCTTGTTCAGACTGCTTTCTTATATCATTCAATACCATCTGCCCAGGGGTGGCATCACCCACAATGGGCTGTACCTGCATGCATCAATAATCAAGCTCAGGCTTGCCCACAGGCCAGTCTTATCGGGACGTTTTCTGAATTGAGGTTTCCTCTTTCTGATTGACTCCAGCTTTTGACAAGTCAATGCTGATTTCTGGAACACCCCCATGTCTGGTGGTAACTCTTGTTCTGAGAATCTCCTGTCTCAATTTTGTATAAACTCTGCTCCCCAATTGTCCCCTTATATACCAATAAAGAAGCTTATAGCCAGTTACTGAGCAGGGGAAATAATAGGTCAGGACTTCCTGCCAGCCAAGGGAGGAGGAGTAAAAGGAGGAAGTAGGGGATTCAGCCACAAGTAGAGGTGAAGGCGAGATGAAGATTCAGCTGGAGCAAAGAAAGACCCAAAAAGCTAGTAACTTTGGGAGTTTTGTCAGAGACAGAGTCCGCATAACACAGATGGCTAAGAACAGACTTAAATTGCTCAAGATTGCGTTGTAAAGCCTTATAAACAAATTTGGAAGAGTCTAAATTATTTGTGTGACAATGATATTGATATTTATAGTGATAGGAAGAGATAGAAGGAAGGAGAATTAGAATTTTACAACAGGAAGAGAATGTTTGGACCAGCTCATGCGGTGTCATTGTTTCGTACTGGCCCCAGAAGAATTAAGCTCATCACTGCATCACAACAAGAAAAAGAAAGATGCTTTGACTCTTGATAATCCGAATAACTGATTCTATCAGCTGAGATCTATAAACGATCTTATCATTTTAGTGGTACACAACAGGTAATGCGTACCTCTCACAGGCAGTCCTGGCCTCAGCTCCTGGTGAACAAGTAAACTTTGTTGGACTATGGAAATTTTATCAAAAGAAGCTACTTTGTCAGGAAATCTGTAAGTGACATTGTTTTTGTACTTTCGGAGAATTCACTGTTGTAAAAGCAGTCACCTTCTCAAGGCTATCTCACCCTGCAAAGACTAATGCTCTACCCATGCATTACCCACAACCTAACAATTGTAAGAACCATCTGCAATAAAATATATAAAATGAAATCAGGACTTGGATTCTAACTGTGCTGCAGTATCTTTGAAAATTAGATACATATTAGTATTCACTGAAAAGTTTTAAAGTTTCTGACATACAGACAAACTTAACTGGAATCTGTGGAGTAGTAAACATAGATAGTGTTGGTTAAAACTTTTCAAATGATGTTGAGGGCAGCCATGTTAGTCAGCCAGTAGTCTATGGCCTTGGGCTTCAGAGAAAGGTCCCTCAAGTCACTTGGGAGCTCTATGGAAGTACCTAGCACCGGTTCCTAACCTTAGTAAACTAGATTTTGTATATCAAAGATGATAGGTTGATTTGTATGTATGTTAGGCTATGACAAGGACTAGTCTCTTGTTTCAATATTTAAAAAATCATCATTTATGATATTATTTTCTTAAAATATTTAGAGTAAAATTGGAAACTAAAATTCTCTGTATTCTATATTATTTAGAGTACATACTCATGCTGTATTCTATATGTATTGTTCAAATGATATTCTTTGTGCAGCCAGCTCTTGGCTTTTAAATTCAATAACCAATGTATTGGGAACATGCATCCATTGTGGAAGAGACAACTATTGGTAGGTGTGCTCCTTACACACATGTAATGCACATAAGTCCACTTAAAACTGCCAATGTTAAGTTACATTAAAAAAAAAACTCATTTGTTTCTGGTCCTAGCATGAGCCAAAAAATACCCCAAGCAGAGGATGGATCCATAGGAATAACATTGTTCTGCAAATATGAGATACGGGGGATAGTTGTAAGAAGTGATTCCAAGACAATTTTACATTTCTTATAAATTTAAAACAAACCAACATACTAAAGATGCTTTAAAAACACTTAAACATTCTAGTAACATGAAACAAGTAGGTTAATATTGTGGTAAGAAGGGAGTTTTATAAAATTGAGCAATCTATTTTTATGTGCTATTGCATTTTTACAGACTTATGCATCTAAGGTATTAGGAAGTGAAAGGAAATTGTTTGAGTTGAGCTATTTTTGGCTAGCTGATATGTCTACACTGTGGCCAAACAGATTATGGCCTCTTGTACAAATGAAAGTGCTAGTTAGAGAGAAAAAGGACAGAAGGTTGTAGGATTTGGTCAGTTGTGGGGATCAAGTCCTGGTTTGTCAAGGACAGTCCAGGTGGTTGCCTCTTGTTATACACTAATTCTAACAACATCCTTTCTCTCAGGAAGGCCCTTATTGGAAATACATGGTTCTACACAGGCATCACCAATGTTAGCATGGGCTCGAGCGGGACATTCTGAGGCTGTCAGCTGATGTGACAGTGAATCTAGGTTGTCATCTTGCTACACTTAGGAAGAGGAAAACACAGTGGAGGAATTTCCTACATCTGACTGGCCTGTAGTCATACCTATGGGGCATTTTCTTCATTGCTTTTCTGATATAAGAAGACCTAGCCCACTGTGAGTGACATCCCTAGGCAAGAGTGCTGTGTAATAGAATTAGCTGAGCAAGCTGGAGAAAGCAAGCTAGTGAGCAATGCTCATCCTTGGTTCTGCTTGCGTTCCTGCCTTGGCTGCCTTCAGTCATGGACTATAATCTGTAAGCCAAACAAACCTTTCCATCCTCAAATTGCCTTCAGTCAGAAATCAAACTAGCACTTCCGGGCTATTCTTTATAAGCTTCACAATAACAAACGCTTTTAATGGATTTCTTTTGTGCGTCAGCTCAAGTCTAAAGGAATATGTGCCCTGCTTTCATTTCAGACTCTCCTCTCCTCCTTTGGTTTCTCTTGCTCCTTATTTCTCTTTTATGGTGACTTTGTATACTCCTTGCTCCTGTCCACTTCTGCTTCTTCTGTCTTTCCATATATTGACACATACAAACTGAAACAGCATTCAGTTCTATTTCCCAAAGATCTCCACTAATCTCCTTTTTGAGACATGATAAAATTGTGCTCAAGGCTCCTAGGTGATGACAGTTGCTCACACTGAGTAGCAACTAAGTGTCAAAACCTCAAAATCATGTCATCGTGCAAGTCTTATCTTTGAATAGTAATCTTTTCTGTAGAGACACCCTGTTTTCTCATTCTCACTTTTCACCAGTTCTGGGTATCTCTAAGGGTTAGTTTTCAGACCTTAACATTGACACAAATCTTTTCAAACATGACACATAAATAGATTCATATAGCAAACACAGTGCTGACTGATGAAGATCCAAGTTTGCTTAGACAAGTGTCCTGGGCAGAGGAATCTCATGGTCTAGGGACATACTTCAACCAACGGATTTCCACGGTGTGTTGAATGTTAGAGTAATACTTATTTTTCCCTATTCTGATTTTCATGACAATGGGATTTCACTAGATAGAGTCTCTTCTTTCTTTTCCTTAGTCATTCTTCCTCTGGAAAAAGGGAATAGCTTAGGGGACTGACTTGGAAAGAAACACTTGGTTTTACTTGGTGTCAGGGAAAACCATCACTTTTCCGAGCACATGAGTAAGCTTCTTGTTCTGGGAACCTGCTGCAGGACCAGTGATGCTAGACACTCATGCTAGACACTCATACAATTTCCAGCTTGGATACTGTCAACCGTAAAGCAGTAGTTGTTTTGATACCTGTTTTCCCTCATCAGTTTTATTTCTCCATTTGTTTGTTCAGAACCAGGAACAGAGAAGATATATGCCATTTACTGAGGACTGCTTAGAGACTCCACACTTGGTGTTCTGACAATAATAATGAATACTAAAAATGAAATCCTCAAAATGAGGGACTGGAGTACGATCTAGAAAAGCATTTGGATTACAAAGGTCACTCTGACCTTGGCAGTCCGGAGAGGCTTGTGTCAGGTCAGGGGGACATCTTTTATAGTTGTGTTGTTCACTTTTGACTGCTATGTTTTAAAGCATCCTCGTGTTCATTTGACCTTGACAATTGACTGTAGGTAAGAAGCTCATAAAAGCACTCGGCTATGCAGGTGTCCAAGGGGCCCACACGAGTGCTCTATAAATGGATTAGGTCAATACAAGACAGATTTGTTTGGCCTTCCTGCATAGGTACATTGGCTGCAGGAAATAAAATGCTAAGATATGTGACCTTGTCTCTTGCACTGTTTCCCTGTGCAAGAAAGAAAGCAACAGTGGGGACTAGGTGTTGTCATCTAGACAGAATTACATATATAGTGGAATTAGAGCTCAGGTGGATGCAAAGATGCAGCTGAGAAAGTGTTTCTTCAAGTCCTTGGAGTCTAAGTGACAGGGTAACACTTGCAGTTTTTAAATTATAAGATGCATTCCCTGCTTCTGTAGTGCCACCTCAAGACCAAACAATTCCAAGACTTAAGCCACCAACCTAGGGCCGCAGGATAGCAGGGGTTTTGAGGAGCTGCCCCAAGTTCCATTTTGTACTTAGGAATAAGGAAAAAATGGAGGGATGATGCTTAGATGTGGGTGTCTTTCACTTCTCAGCAGGCATCTCCTGTTAGGGGCCTCTAGTTGGGACTGGTTGTCTAATCATCTAGGTTAAAGGAATCCTCCTCAGAAGGCCCATTTGGAAGAGAAGATATTCATAGTGCTCAGAGGGCACATAGTCATGTGGATCCCTTGTGTTGCTTCACCAGAAAGGAAAGGTCGCATATTCAGCTCAGAAATAAGGTGTGGGGGTTAAAAAGTAAGATATTTAAGTGACCCCACCCAAAGACAGGTGTACCAAACTAAACATTTATAAATGCTCCAATATAGGGCTTCTCTGTAGAGGTTATAAGTTGAATAGCCTGACTCCTCTCTCTGATGTTAAAAGTGAGATGATACCAAAGATACTATTTAAAAGAATAGCATCTGAAGTCAGGTTCAGTGTGATAAACAAAGAGAATTAACCACAAAAAGTAAAAGAAGTTGTTATTGACTGTCAAGCAAGCAGGCAAGATAGAGCCAGGCAGAATGTCTCCATCTTGTTGTTAGGCATTATTAAATTTCTACTGTAGCCTTTGATTTCTCCCTCAGAGTTTGATAGTATATAACATATTGTTTCTATTTTAGTAGATATGATAGCTTTAACATTTAAAACATTTTAAATTATGTATATGTATGTATGACTCTGTGTGGTTGTGTGCACAGGAGTTCAAGTGCCCAAGGAAACCAGAGGCATCTGGAGTCTCAGGTGGTGGTGATCTGTTCCACATGCGTGCTAGGAAGTGAAATTATGCCCTCTGCAAACGCAGTGTGCACTCTTAACCACTGAGTCATCTTTATATTCCCCTGCACTATATCCTAATATTGCTACATGAACTATTGGCCAGTTATTTGATGTGCTTGTAAGATATTATAGCTAGACAAACTAGAAATAGATAACCCAGTATGGTCTGAGCTTTCAAACCTACATATACAGTAGGCCAGATATGATTTAGTTAATTATATGAGCCAGAATCTTCTGTTAAAAAGCATCTGAACAGTTCACTAGAGTCTGTGGGAGAATATTCCAAAATCTGAGAACAGCTCTTGCTAAGAACAGCCTTGTAAAAGTGATAGAATCATAATTGTTTCCCCTTCAGAGATAAATTCACACCCAGTTTTGCTGCATACAGGCTTACAAGGTAAGTCAAAAATAAGACAAGAGGACAAAGGGGCAGGGGCGTGGGCAAATATTTTCTATTTCTGTGTTTCTTATAGGATCTTTTTTTTAAAAGTATGTATATGAGTCTGCATTTTACAGACCCAAAGAAGATAAGTAACAAGGAGGATCCTCTTTACTCAGAAGTGGAAACAGGAAAAACAGAGGTAGTGGGTGAACAGAGGCAACTAGGTCGGAGAAGGAGCAGAGAGAGAGATGTGAGGGTGGAGATGTGGCCTGGGGAAAGTGAAGGGTAGGAGGACAGAAGGCTTGCAGAGAAAAGAGAAACTGTGGGCGGGGTCATCTCTGTGACAAACTGAAGACCTAAGTCAGTGTAGGCTCCTGGGAGGGGGTGATGGGGACTCTAGCAGAGACTCCTAGTAAGAACGGGCCATAGTGACCATATTCCCCCACAGACTCTGGTGAACTATTTCAGATACTTTTTAAATAGGAGATTCTGGCTCATATAATGAACTAAATCATATCTGACCTATAACCAGATAAGACTCCTAGCAGAGGGAGTGGGATACCGACCCGCCCACAAACACTGTTTGCCAGTTATTTAATGTGCACATAAGATATTAGAGCTAGAAAAACTAGAAACAGATAATGCAGCATGGTCTGAGCTTTCAAACCTGTATGCACAGTAGGTCAGACATAATTTAGACCCAGGTTTACCTTGCCTATTAGATGTGCAGGGATAAAGAGAGAACAGATAGAGCAGAGATTGAGGGAATGTCCAGCCAATGCCTGGCCCCACCCCAAGACCCACCCCATGGGAGAGAGCCAACCCCTGACACTATTAAGGATAGTCTGCTATGCTTGCAGACTGGAGGAGTCAAGCAGAGTTGTCCTCTGAGTGGCTCCACACAGCAGCTCCTGGAAACAGATAATGAGACTCACAACCAAACATTGGGCACTGTGTAGGGAGTCTTGTGGAAAAGTAGGGACAAGAGGAGGAGAAAAGAACTTGGAGGTGACAAGAGCTCCACAAGAAAACCAACAGAGCCGACTAACCAGGGCCCAGAGGGGCTTGCTGAGACTGAAGAGCCAACCAAGGGCCACGACTGGGCTGTACCTAGACCCCCTACACAAAGGTAGCCAATGAGCAGCTCAGGTTTCCTGTGTGTCCTCTAGCAAGGGGAGTGGAGGCATGGACTTTGGTGCCAGGTTTTTTTGTTTTGTTTTGTTTTAATCATTTTCCTTTGTCACAACTGCCTTGCTAGGGCACAAGGGAAGAGGGCATGTTCAGTCTTGATGTGACTTGATGAGCTGGGGTGGATGGGAAGGAGCGGGGGGGGGGGCTCACTTTTTCTGAGGAATAGAGGAGGGGGAGGGGGAAGGAGGGGGTGGGAATGGGAGGAGAGAAGGGATGAGGCTTTGACCAGGATGTAAAGTGAATAAAAAAGTATGTATATAAGGGTTTTGCCTGCATCCATGTATCTATATCCTGCTTACATTCGGTGCCTGCAGCAGAAGTGAGAAGAGGGCATTTTGTGAGCTGCCATGTGGGGGCAGGAACTGAATCTGAGGCCTTAGCAAAGGCAGCGCGTCCCCAGAATCGCCGAGCCTCCTCTCCACCAGACCCATGGTTTTCATGTCCATGCACTTGACATCCGTTTTCGTATTTGGGGGAGGTGGTAATAGTGATTTGATTAGTTAATTTGGGAAGCTGGTTTGGTGGAGCCTAGATCCTTCTCCTCTTGGGAATGCATTGGCCACCGGCAGCCAAGTTAATTTGGGAAGCTGGTTTGGTGGAGCCTAGATCCTTCTCCTCTTGGGAATGCATTGGCCACCGGCAGCCATTTCCCTCGGCTCTTCTGAAGCAGACTTTCCAGGGGGAGGCGGGGCTGGTTGATTGGTTTCGAAGCCTTCCTGGGAGCAGAGGACTATTTATTAGAATGCCCTGGTTATCTATAGAGTAAGTGGTGCTATTACAGATCTGCTTAAAAGATGGATTATCAGATTACACTCTTTTTATGTAAATGCAGCCCCAACTCTAGTTGTTAGTTAAGACTTTCCAGTGGATTTATTTTGTTTGGAATTACTAAAAGGCGTTATAACTCAGTGGCTACAGATGCAATACATTGTTGAGGGCTGTTCTCTAATTTGGGAGTCTGGCATGCTCTTGCTGGAGTCAAAGCAATTGAACAAACCGAGGAGACAATCCATAGTACCATTACATACACAGGATAATAAAAAGCATGCTGTGAGTTTATTTTAAAATTGAGTGTACGGCTGCAGTTAGATTGCTCACTGCGGATTTTAACATAGCTGAAAGTGTGTCCTCCAGAGATGTTTGTTCTCTCTGTTTCTCCTGACGATCCCACAGGGTCCCTTGGCCGTCTCAGTCCTCCTCTTACGCGGTCGCTTCCATTTTTATGCTGTTTTAGCTTACCAAATGCCATCAGTCATCAATCTGTACAATAATGCCATTATATTGCTACGTGGTTGAAGCCTTTCAGCTCATTTTATTTGTATTTGAAAATATGCATTTATGCCTTTTCCTTAAAGATGGCAAAGAGCCTGAGTTTGCAAGTGAACAAAGGGGTTTATTTGGTTTTTCTTAGACATGCTTTTGGTAATTAATTGGTTTGTTTTTTGTTTTTGTTTTTGTTTTTGTACTTTAAAACTTGTAGCATATACAGGGTGACAACATTAGGTGATATTACAGCACATTTAAGTCTCACGCGTTGGGCTTTTTTATTCTGGTTGTTGCTGTGTCATTCACTGGACCCCAGGATCCCTAGCAAGCCAGTCTCACCCACTGTCTTCAGTAGGCTACTACAAACAAAGAGAAGCACAGAGGCGCTGTGACACCTCTCCCTTCCATCTCCACCATCCTGACACGAGGGTAAATAACACGCACAGTTAAGCATTCCTGTCTGTCCCTCGTTGTCTGCACTTCATGTTCTCTGATGCGTTGCCTGGACTCTGTGTGAAATCCCTTTCCTAGAGATGTGCTTCTTCTGTGGCCGGGACCAGTCTCTGTCCTTTTCCTTCTCCCTGCATAAGACTACTGAGGACACTCAATTTATTGGGAGCCCATTTATCAATAGTTTGAGAGACAAAGGGAGCAGCAAAGTGTCGCTCTTTAGATTACCTTCAGTATTGCCGTAGCAGTTACATAGTAAAAAAACGTCCAGTTGTGCAAAGCCAAAAAACAGAGCCATTTCCCAGTTTCTTTGCAGGCAAATGTGACCTCCAAAGCCTTCCAACTCTTGCAGTCTGAACTTCCTTGACCACTCTGGACAGTGGGAATGAGGGTCAAAATTGAAAGTTTTAAGCTAAAAGTCCTTTTCATACAAAGTGCATATTTTTCTTAAAAAAAAAAAAACCTAGAAAAACTGTATTTGTGTTGTCTTTGTATTACTAGACATTGTGTGCGGCCGTCTCGTGTTACTCAGTTCCCTTTTTCTTTTTTGACTGGGATGGGCCCTGGAATGTTTAGCTGGGATACTCTGACAGGACCCATCAGTTTCAGTGCTGCTGCCCTAAAGCATTCAATGTCCCTGCTCTTTGAACAGGGAAGTGAGCGACTTTTCCAACAGAGGGCAGTGTTAGCTAAAACAACAAGCACTCACCAAGTCTCAATTTGGAAATGTCCTCTGCCAGGAGCTGAAAGGACACAGGGAAACAATTTCTTTCTTTCATTCCTGGTTTTGTAGCTTTGACCACAGTTGCTATTTAAAAAAAAAAAATGAAAACTATATATAAAAAATTCTCCTAAGTGTCCCTGACCTCTAAGGAAGAAATTGAGAAAATAAAGGCAACGCGCATAGACAAGGTTCCAGTTACGATGACTGGAGTATCACAAAACCCTGTCCCTCGCTGCATCCGCCGCATCTTCAGCCTCTTATGGAGACATTTGGCTTTGAGATAAGGAAGCATCCGTGCCTCTCTACCACAGGTTGTATCAAGGTGGGATTCCTTCTGAGCATTTTCTGAACATGCTTGGTGGAAAAGGGGCTTGGCTCAGTTTTTAAATTGGGATATACAATTTGATATACTTGGCTTTAAGTATTAAAAGGCACTTAAATTTCAGAATTGAGTCCCAATATTATCTTTGTAGGTAGAAATCATGGAATTATATTTGGTTAATGCTGGGAAACACATACATTTGTTAATTGTTTACTATTTCTGGAATTACAACCATATGTAGCCAATCACATACAATTTTGATGACACAGTTAAGAAGGTGACAGAGTTCACACTTTCTTATAGAAGGAAAAGGAGTGGAAGAGAAGTTAAGCCCCATCCAACCACCCAGCCCGCGGCAGACACAAGCAAGGAGCTCGGCTCTTCCTTTCACTCACTCGCCTCTCAAGGTTCCCTGACTTTTGCCTAACACACTGACCCTGGTAACTTCTGAATAGTTTAGTTAGTGCAGTTCAGATGATAGACATGGGTGTTTCAACATGGTGGAACAGGCATAGGTAGGTTTTCCTCCTTACCTAGTGTGTGTGTGTGTGTGTGTGTGTGTGTGTGTGTGTGTGCGCGCGCGCGCGTGCACGCGCGCACATGCGCACGTGTGTGCACATGTGCATGCACGTTTATTTTGGAGAGTTGTGCATGTGTAAGCACAAAGGTGTGGAGGTAAGAGGATAACACTGAGTATACCATCATCAGCCACATGTGAATCAACAACAACAACAAAAAAGAAAGAAAAGAGAAAGAAAAACCAACCAACCAACCAACCAGCCTGCTCTCTCACTAGCCTGAAACTCACCAAATAGGCTGGCAGGGATGAGTGAGGCCCAGGGGCCCACCTGCCTCTCTTCTCCCAGCACTGGAGTAACAGCACAAGTCACTAAATCTGGTTTTTTCATGTGGGTTCTGGGGATGAAACACAAGCCTTCATGGTTCTAAAGCAAGGCCTGTGTTTAACTGGGCTGTCATTCTGGCCCCTTCTTTATCTAATGTTTACATTTCTTGCTGTCTTTAAGAACAGCACATTTTAGAATATCATTTCACCTCTACCTGAAAAGGCCAAATATAACCCTCCCCCCCCCCAAAAAAAAAGACATTTTAACTTGAAGAAATTAAAGCTGTATAAATGAACACGGGCTGAAGATCCTGTTCGGATAGTTAATTCTGTTGGGTTGGTAGAATTATAAATAACTTCAGCCCATGTCTTGTTCAAAGCTCAAAAATGCCAGTTTTTCATTTGGATTTTCTTGGTACATAGAGAAGAAACAAAAAGCCTGGAGAAGGGGAAGGTGACCGGAAGGGCAACTTCTGAAGGAACGTCGTGCGGACTACCCAGAGGAAGTAACCAAGCAAAGGTCGGGGGCGCCCCTAGAAGACTGGCAGTTCTTGTGAAAGTCCGAGTGAGTAACAGAGGCCGGGCCAGAGGTCCTGAGCTTCCAGAGGAAACAGACATGATCTCACTCAGACCCTTCATCACACACCAGGCTGACTGCAATAGCCTCTCCAGTGCCTCAGTCTGCTCTCCACGAACAGGGCAGACTGCCTCTTGAAGAGTGGTATTATTAGCAGCACAGAAAGACTCTTGCGTTTTTTTTCCCATTTTTTTTTTTTTCATAATGAGTAAACACCGAGGTCCAGGCAGCCGAAGGTGAAGGCAAACACAAGTGTTTTTTTCAAAGCCATCTCCGAAACGAACACTGGGGCGCTGTATCTCATAACCCTACACAAAGCTGACAGTAGCCAGCTGTTTTCTGAGCTAAACACTTTCCTAAAGAGCCAAAAGCCAGGAGGCAAAAAGGGAAAAAGTGAAAATAACTCCTCTCCTCCCAAACCGCAGATGACAGATCAGCCAGAAAGGACCCTGGAGGAAACAGAAGTCAATGAGGCAAAAGTCCTTGCAAATGACCCTGGCTGCTCCTCTACCGCCGCAGAGACGATCCACCCAAATGGCCTTTCAGCAATGCCGCATCTGAACGCGAGCGCTGTCGCTTCGGTTATCATACACCGTGCATTTGTGCTCAGTTGTGAAGTGCTTAGATCTTATAACGCCGATCTCAGACCTTAGGTATTTTCTTATAGCATTTGTCTTCCTGTTTTCTATGTCTGTCTCTTTCATGAAACGTGGGAAGTCGGGAAGACTTAAAACTGACTCTAATCCTCGCTTTCATAGATTGTGTGGACTTTCTTGTCTAACCCTGGAGATGAGTCTTCTCAGGTCGGATATGTACTGCTGTTTAAAGTATGATCCTCATCGGGAGCGGGAGAATCTCTGAATAACAAGTTAACAAGGTTGAAATGAAAGAAAGCAAATTTTAAGGCTCTGTCTGATTTCAGTTGACCAATGAAGGGGCTACGATGCAGGCAGCCATTTTAGAGGAGACATGATACAGGCAGGCATTTTATTTAGGAAAGCACCTACGGTGTATTTTTTTTTTCCACCTGTACTTAAAAGACAATCTAGATGCTACTGTGGGAAAAAAGTTTGAAGGCTAAAAAGTGTTATAAAATGACATGATTTTAAAATCACTCTTATGAGTTTATTAGGCCCTGAGCTGTAACAAAGGGTATGTTTTCAAAGAATAGGTCTGGGACATCTTTATAGACTGGGACTGACTTAAAAATTCTACTGTCAGGGGTGATCGCGGTGACTCTGGTGAAGGAGCATCTGAGAGCTGTCATCTGGTAGGGACCCTCGTCCTGGTTACTCTTCAGTCTCTAGGCTAGTTGCTCTTTGGTCCTCTCAGGTCTTCAAGTTTACACACACACACACACACACACACACACACACACACACACACACACACACACACACACACACACGAATGAGCTGCCCATGTAGTGGCAATGATTTTGGATTCCTAAAGATAGTATGCAGTAACCAAGTTTAGGTGCCAATGAATAAAGAGAGAAAACCAGACACAGAAGCAGGGGTAATGAGAGAGTAGTAAGAAATCAGCAAGTGCAGGAAGTTATGAAGGGAATTGATGAGAATAATCAATCCTATCCTCACCCGAAAGCCACAGATTCTCCAAGACAGTGTGGAGCACCACACAGTACAAAGGATGGGAAATCAATTCATTTTATTTGGCTATTAAGATTAAAAATGGGACCTCCGAGGGTTGTGTGTATCTAATTATATTTGTTTGCCCTTTTGTGCTGAATTCAATTGGGTGTTGTATGGCGCTGTCTTTAAAGCACGATGTGGGGTTCTTTGCAAGCTCCGCATATTTGGTTAGTTGAAGGTGAAGTAAAGCTGACTGCTATTCAATTTGCAGACAGATTCTTTATCCCTTATGTAATATTTTTTACTGAAAATTATCAAGGTTTTTCTGGTCAAGAAGCTATGCATAAAATCAACTTCTCAAATTTTTTTTTCTGAAGAAAAATTTATAAGTTGCCAATTGTCCTCTGTTGAAGATTGAATTAGCCAGACCCTTGGTTAGTATGCCAGAAACTCAAAAGAAACTGATTAGGGAGGGGACATATTGTTCAGTCGTAGCTTCCAAGGTCTCCGTCCATAGTTACTGAATGCCATTGCTTCTAGGCCTGGGCATGGGCAGCATCACGGGCGAAGACTATGGTTGGAGGACAATTGTTTACTTCATGGTTGCAGTAAGTAGAGAGAAAACACAAGAGAACAGGGCAAGATACGACTTCCAAAGACACACTCAGAGTGATTGCCTCCTCCAGCTAGACCTTAGCAGCTCAAGTCCACATCACCTCTAAAATATAGTACTTAGTGCAGACCTAGGCTTCAAAACTCAGACCTATGAGATAGATTTTCATATACAAATCATAAGGATGTTGTATATATTTTGTCCAGCCCTTCTCCTCTGTTCATGCTGTAGGCTCTATATGATGCTCAGAAAATCATTTGCTATTACTATAATTGGCTTAGCAAGATGAATATATTTTACAGAGATACTATGTTCCTCAATCTGTCTGTCAGGTTTTTTTTTTTTAAGTATGGTGAGAAATTGGAATTGCTTCAATATTTTCATGCTGGGAGAAGACAAAGTTTGGGTCAGCCAGAACTGAAACTTTTCTCCTGAAGAGAGACTTTCTACAGTGCTGACCAACATGCCAGACAACCTTGCTGGAGAGGCTGAAACCCCAACAATAATAGCTGGGGACACTGCTGGGCTTGTTTATTTAACTCAGGCCCACTACTTACATTTTAATCTCGCTTTAGAACCAGAGAAAGGACTTAAGGGGAGGGGGACATTGAATCTCTTTGTCCCTCTTCTCAATGTGGCCACGTTAAATAATTCTCTTTTTCCCCCCTGCTTTTTAACTACTAAACTGCCTTTTCTAATTGGCTTATGGAAGATGAATGGTTGAACCTGGCTTGTTGGAGCATAGGTTGGGGCCTGAAATCTGGTCACATGACCATGAAAACAATAGAAGAAAAGCTTGGTACTCCTCAACACGAGACAGCAAGATAAAAGTCATTGTTCTTTGTGTTCTCTGTGTTTCTCTAAAAGTTCAAAAATATGTTAGATGTGTGGACTATCTTTTTCACATATTTCGTGAGTTCAAGCTCTTTCCTAATCTCTACACTCATTCTCCTCCTTTTTTTCATCTTTCAGGTTCGGCCGTAGAATAAGGAGGTATTCCTCTGTTTGTTTCCATCTGCGCATGTATACCACACTAGCCAAAGAGGATTGACTTTTCACTGCTTGTTAGCTTTGCTTATTTTATATCTGAATCTTTATTTGCTTTGGTTTTTGTTGTTCTGTTTGTTTCCTTGGAGGATTCCCTTTTGCCATTTGTATCGATTTGAAGATTCCTTTTTGCCATTTGTTTGACTCTGTCACGTGTTTCAGATTGGCATGTCTGCTTCAGATTGGCAAAAAAACCAGTGAGATTGCTTAGCTCCCTGCTTGGCAGTTACCTGGAGAGCCTATTCCTGGAATACCCAGGATGTCAGTATTTTATCTGGCATGCCCTTCTTCTCATGGCAGTGTGAGGATTCCTCCATGGTTGACCGTTGTCCAGTTCTTTGCTGCTTGTCCGGTGGTATTTCTCACTGGTCCATTTCATACCCAATTATCTGTGAGTCTGGCACATAGCTATGTTACTACCAGAAAATTATGACTCCTGGACATGTTGCTAGTTCCTTGTCCAGAAAAGAGAAGACACTGTGCAGGCCTAGAAGTCCCCTCCCTTGTCACAGTGCCCTCACTTTACTTTGACTAAAAGAACCAAGTTTGGACTCCAGGTCTCTTTCTCCCGCCTCTCTCTCCAGCACAATTTTTATAACTGTTCCTTCATGGAAAACAGAGAAGCTGAGTCCTCTAGCATTAAATTGAGTCTCTTGGCCATTTCTGTGACTGAATACATATTTTTTGAATATGCTGCATTGTGTATCAGGAATAAAGGAAACAGATTCTGAGATGAAAATTTTAACCATCTCCAACTTTTTGGAGGGTCGGTTTGACATAGTGAATGATTCATTTATAGGTGATTATATTTTTCACATACTCTTAATTAAGGTATGTGTATGTTATGGTACACATGACTCTACTATTTTAGAATCTAATATGTGTGTAGTATGAATTATAGATTCTTATTTTGGTAAAACAACCCCATCCTTTTCTTTAATTTTTCATCTTTTTCTGAAAGGCAACAGTAGACTTCTGAACAACAGAAAGTAACACCTTTAGACCTGCAATCCATGAAGCCGTCCAGGCAGAACATGGCTCTGTCCTTGTTCTATCTAAAGCCATACCATCCAAACTGAGCATTTGCTTTCTGGCAGAAGACCTAGCAACGGGATTGTGAGGTGGCCAGTGGTCTGATGAGATTTTAACATGCACTACAGAGACTTGAAGTTTATAGATAATTTTTTACCATGCTTGTGTCCCCTAATTTTGAAAGGAGTCCTTTACAAGTGCAATGTATGTTCAAACATACATCCAGGAATACTCTTTCAGGATAACATTGACAGGTATGAGGATCATCTCATTTTTTTGCAATCGCAACTGCTTTGTTTTGTGAAAAATGTAATTCTCAAAATGGTAGTCCATCTATGCTGTCAGCCATAATGGTGTCCGTCTCAGGGTGAATTGAGCAGCTGAAGTGCACACACACTCATTTGCACATATCTACACACACATACAACTAAAAATAAATAAGTCTTTATTAGGACAAAAACTCTAAAAATTAAAATAATATATAACCATCAAATGTTTTTTTTTAGTCAAAACTTTGCTTTTCAACAATTGTTTTTCTAAGAAGGGGAGTCCTTCCCTGGGGAGTCCTTCCTGGACTCCCGCCAACAGCGTCATTGTCACTCCCTATGAACCTCTTGTCTAAACCGTTTAATTCCTCCAGGGAAGAAATCACATTCTCTTCCAGTGAGGGATTCAGGCACTGTACAAGCCCATTTCATGATTGGCAGAGTTGATGAACGCACTTTTAACAACCTCTCTTTGCCCTATTACAAAGAGACTACTTGTCTTTCATACGTATTGAGTCACAATTCCATCTTCTCAGGTATACAGACATAAGTAATTTGTTAAACTAGTACCTTGGCTATTATAGTTTTCTTTGCTATGTCTTGTTTGTTCACTCGTCTATAATTTGTGTTTTCATTTCAGGAAGATTTTGAATGGAAGAGAGAAGAATTATACACATGAGTTCTGGGTACTTTGACTGGAACTCTCAAGAGAGCATATATATGGCGGGAAAGGGTGTGCTTCCTTGTAGATTTGTATGAACTCTGAAAGTGAGTCAATAATCCTTTAGCACAGGTTTGTGCGATAGCTTGCTTGCCTCTAGAATGCAATATAAATGTGATTTTCAAAATTGGCTTCTTCAGATATAGAAGCTGCAAAGCATTTCTCACTTGGCTCACTCCAGGTGGGAGATTTTTGCTATCTTATTAGAAATAAGAATATAGAGTCTGTTGCCTCCCTATGCCAAAACATGCAGTGAAATAGACACTTGAAGCAGTAAAAGCAGAAAGCCCCCATTCTCCACCTCTACCCCTCAGTTTCAATGTCCTTATTTAAAGCACATTGTAGCTTATAAGACAAGCAATTATCTGTGTGATTCTTAGCAGTTAGCAGCAAACAGAGGCCAGAGAATGGATTCAAGGAGACGGGTTAAGAACGTAGGTGAGGAAAACTCTCTGAATGAACCATACCCATAACATAGGTGGCCTCAGGACCTACCTGGGAAACAGCACCCTAAGTGATCTATTCTCTATTATCTTGTAATACCTACTGTCATCAGCACAGCCAACACACTCACAAGTCCTTATGGACCCTCATACTTAGCTACTGTTTGGTTGGCAACTAGGAAGTTTATGACGGTCTTCTCTATTTGACTGTTAGTTCTTTGAGGCTATGGGCTGTATCCAATTAATTTTGTACCTCTAATGCCTAAGGCAGTGGTTGCATACCTACTGAGCATTTGGAAAATGAAAATAAAACTATATTTTCTTTAATTATGCATCTAATTCTAATTGTAATAATCGAATAACACACCAGAGTTATGAGAAATGACTGTTTGCCATTATGATGATGATGACAGAGAAGAAGAATTTCTTGCTAAGAGATCATACTTATGGATTCTTCTCTCAGTGTCAAAGTTGCATACCAAATGCTAGATGCGCTAATTGACTAGGACAACCAGAATCTCTTATTACATGTTTTTTTTTTAAATCAGGTCTGCTACTTGTTCCAAAGCCTTATAGTTTTACTGGAGGCAACTTTGAGAACATAATGTTTTTTTTTCTTTTTCTTGCCTATGTCTGAAATTGCCTGAGCTGGAGAACAGTATTAAATTGCCTGAGTTGTAGAAACAGTATTAAATCCCAAACCTGAGGATCCAGTTGTAAGGTGGTTCAGTTCTATTGTACTGACTCAACAATTTTGATTAAATTGCTTAATTATATTAGTGTTTTTCATCTAATGGCTAAAATGATATAAGCCTATTAAAAAGGAAGGGACATTTAAACTAAACTATAACAAATTGAATTAATATGCTTAAACATACACACACATCTATGTGTACTAGGAATTATTAGACTGGTAATAACATAACTTAAAATGTTTAAATTCTGAGAAATGTTATATTTTTGTTCTGGTTGTGATAATGAAGCCTATGATTCCATCTGTTTTATAGGGAACTGTGCCAGAGAAGAGTTTTCTTGATATGATTTCTTAATGTACAATGGAGATGTTCTTACTGCTTATTTTAATAAGCTGAGTCCTGCCCCTCCCAATGCATCATACCTCCTGGTACAGTGAGTTAAGGGACAGAGCAAACTCTTAGATGCTTAATATTCTTGAGTGATAATAAGGAGTTCCACCCATCTGTAATCCACATTCACTGGTAACACTTTAGGGCAGGATTTAGCTAAGCAGATTAACATTGAAGTTGAATTTGGCAATAATAGCCTTGTAATTTATTATTAAAGAAATTTGTTTAAAAACCTCGGCAAATCTTTCCGAGGCTAATGCATAAGCATGTATTCTTATAAAGTGAAAATTCAATTTTCTATTATAAAAGCAGCATTTAACATATTATCAAAATAAAACATTTAAATAATATTAAGGCATGCAGAATAAAATGAGAACATTCTTTTTGTCCCCATGCCTCTTCCTAGATAAACCCACTGAAGATTTTTTTTCATACTCTGATCTACTTTTCCAAGGATACATGCACCAATGTCTTCATGTCTTACCTTTGAGGACATTGGCATGGGTAAGTACAGGGAAGTTACTTTAAGTTATGCTTTAATAAAATAGAAGAAACTCAAGTTGTCATGTCAGAGCATCCTAAATCCAAGCCATTGTCTTTTGTTTTGCTCTGTTTTGTTTGGTGTATATGTGAGTGTGTGTGTGAGTGTGTGTGTGTGAGTGTGTGTGTGTGAGTGTGTGTGTGTGTGTGTGTGTGTGTGCGTGTGTGTATGGTGTTTACTTAACCCTGTGACCTCTATCATATATTATTTAAAAATTCTAACTTTTTAAGCTTACTCATTTGTGAACTAAAAGTAAAAATATCTGAAAAATTGTTATGGGAAATAAATTATATGGAGTTCACAAACTGTTACAGTGAACAAAAAGTTGAGATATCTCATGTCCTGAAACTGCCAAAAGCATAGTGGGATGGACCCATGTTGAGTTGTCATCTGTTGCTCCTTGCTTCTTTTTCTCTTTGTCTTCCCCAGTCTTCTCTTTCCTTTTCTCTCCACAGATCGGGTTAAGAATTGATTTCTTTTTCATTTCAGATGATATCTGCTTGCCTTAAGGATTATTATGGCAGATCAGATAAGGAAATAGTCAGTCTCTCAGCTATTTAAGATGTTGTTGGCCAGACATATATGGTAGGTCACCCGGTCCAATATCTCTTTTAGTTTTAAATTACATTGTTATTTTGTGTAAGTATGAGATGTATGTATGCTGCTCTATTTATGTCATGGTGCACATGTAAAAGTCAGAAGACAATCTGTGGCAGTCAGGTCTCTCCTACCAGATGGGACCTGTGGATCAAACTCAGGTTGTCAGGACTGGTGATGCGCACATGATTTTTTCTGCTGAGCCATCTCAATAGGCCCCATCTTTCTTTCTTCTGTATTTGCTCCTCCATTTCTTGAAGATAGATGATTTGCTTAAATAACAGTGTCTCTTTTATTATTTTTGTTTATTTTTCGGTAATTAAATATTTTCTTTGACAGTTTCACATATGTGCATAATGCCTATTGACATTTTCACAAATGTGCATAATGCCTATTGACAGTTTCACATAGGTGCATAATGCCTGTTGACAGTTTCACATAGGTGCATAATGCCTCCTGACTTGCTCCATCCTCCATCCTCTCTCCTCTCATCACTCTATTCTCCCTTCTTTCCTGCAATCTCTTTCTCACATTCATGCCTGTTTATTTTGTATTGTGACCTACTGTATTTCACCAGAGCAATCTGTGTGACCATGGGTTTGCATCTGTCCACTGGAATCTGGTAGACTTAGCTGTGGTACAGAACTGAAAACATTGATTCCCTCCCCTTCCCCAGAATCAGTAGTTCATCAGTAAATGATTAGACCCCATGAGCTCCTTATAACTATTTTCAAAGCAGTGCAGCATCATCATCTCCTGTATGATGGCATAAATGAATGTGGAGGCCATGAAAAATTTGGCAATGGTGAAAGGTTTCTGAATGTATAAATAACTGTAATTAATTAAAAGACAAAGATGTAACAAATCCAAGTTGCTACTGGAACCTCCCTCCCAAGCAGAAACATGTGACTTCACTGTAGCCTTGGTCTCCAGGAAATAGCATCTGTACTTTGCCCAGCACATCCCATAATGGCATGCAGCACCGGAAGCCTTGGGGTGCATGAGATGTTTGTGGAGATACCGTCAGGCGTAGAGGCGGCAGACAGAATAGATATCTAGTTGCTTAGGACCCTTATTTTATGAGGAATCTGAGATGACCCCAACCCCTGTAAGAGGCTGAAATCATTCCTTTCAAATCCTTATTATCAGATTGATAATGTATATCAGAGTGTACATTTCAGAGTCACAGTGTCACTAAAACATGGTATGTTCAACTGTATTGCAAAGCATCACTTTCTGCACTTTAAAAGCATGTATCATTTGTACAAAATAATGGCTTCCTTATGGCATTCTCACCCATTAACCCATTTATCTCAAATATTCAATGCCTTGAAAAGTACAGTAGCGCTTACTGGCTCTTCGGGTGTTTTGGTCTCTGGGGCAGTAGTCCAGATTCTGGGGGAGCAGAAATTAACCAGCAGTCCCTCCAGTGGCTTATCAAAGATGCTTCCATTTTATTCCGGCATTTAATCTGCCACAGAAGCTGTTTATTGCTTCATCTTTCCAAGTAACACGGACACTGTCACTTAATTAACTCACCATTTGACTGTGTGCTTAAAACTGTCAGGTGGGAAATAAATTTAGTGCTGTCTTATGATTAATAAAATGCTAAAGTCTCTTTTTGTAGAGCTGTGTACTTGGCACCTGAACAAAAGCTACCAGGTTTGTTGAACGTTATTTCACTTGTAAATATCCTGACTGTTAGGAAAATAACTGTGCCTTTTTTTGTTCTTTTTATATATTTACTTTTAAGACATACCAGTCTGTGTATGTTTAGAGATGATGTAGGTGGTTAAGCAGACAAAGATATTTCATATTGCAACTGATTAGTAAATTATCAGATTCTTCAGCACGTCTAATTTGTTGAGTCATAGGATCATTAATTGAATATTTATTGAGTTATTATTCATGTTGGGAGCTGACCTAAGATCATTTCATATGCCACCTCCAGTAAACCACAATAATTCCGAGTAGATATTGGTCTTTGCATATTGTAGATGAGGAAGCCCAGGTCCCCCCCCTTTTTTTTCTTTACAAAAAGTTACTTGTGTTAATATTTAGAAATGAGCTTTGGGTACTGACATTTCACATGCAAGTCCAAGAATTCTATCTTTTTAGTTTTATATTTTAGAATTATTCCCTGACGGACATGGAATTGTTTTTCTAGAAGCTATACTTGAGACCTTGAATACTTTTTGACTTTTTCTCCTGATTTTTTTTTTAATATTTATTTATTACATATACAGTGCTCTGCCTACATGTACATCTGCAGGCCAGAGGAGGACATCAGATCACATTGTAGATGGTTGCGAGCCACCATGTGGTTGCTGGGAATTGAACTCATGACCTCTGAAACTCTCGTGACCTCTGAAAGAGCAGTCAGTGCATTTAACCACTGAGCCATCTCTCCAGCCCTTTTCTCCTGATTTATGCACTCCCCAACCTCAAAGAGACTTGTGATGGGGACTCTCAAGATCATTTCTGCATTGTTGATTTACAAGGAGACTCTCAGAACACCGCAAGTGTTACAGATATGACTAAGTCATATTACAGTAAGAGACACAAAATAAGATGAGTGAAGCCAGCAGTTCCTGGTTAGGTGGTGGGAACTAGGTGAGCAATACCACAGGTCTCTTCCTGGTAGACACTCTTAGTTCTTCCAGCAGCATTGTGTGAGGTATAAGAAGTATGTCCTGGGACTCAGTAAGACTTAGCATCCTTTATGTTAGCCTGTACCTTCATACTGGAGAGTTGAGAGATATTAATGGCCAATGATTGTTTGTTCCTTGTATTATGATGTTGGTGGTAGGTTTGTGTGCTTTTCTTTTTGTTTTGCTGTAGTGAAGTTATTTATATCCTGTGATTTGCTGGGTGTAGCTAACCTCCTTGGGTTGGAGTTTTCCTTCTAATATTTTCTGTAGGGCTGGGTTTGTGCATAGATATTGTTTAAATTTGGTTTTGTCTTGAAATGTCTTGTTTTCTTTACCTATGGTGATCAAAAGTTTTGCTGGGTACAGTAGTCTGGTCAGACATCTGTGGTCTGTTAGCGTCTGCATGACATCTTCCCAGGCCCTTACGGCTGTTAGAGTCTCCGTTGACAAGTCAGGTGTGATTCTGATGGGTCTCCTTTCATTTGTTACTTGACCTTTTCCCCTTTCAGCTTTTAATAGTTTTTCTTTGTTCTGTACATTTATTGTTTTGGTATTATATGGTGGTAGGAACTTCTTTTCTGGTTTAATCTATTTGGTGTTCCCACAAAAACTTAGACCCAAAACTTACCCTCCCTATAAGATGTGCAGGGATAAAGTTAGAGCAGAGATGGAGTTAATGTCTAACCAATGCCTGGTCCAACCTGAGACCCACCCCATGGGTGAGGGCCAGCCCCTGACACTATTACAGAAGCTCTGCCATGTTTGTAGAGAGAACCCGAGCGAACTATCCTCTCAGAGGCTCCACCTACAGCAAATTGAAACAGATGCTGAGACTTACAGCTAAATATTGGATGAAAGAAAAGGAGCTTTGTGTGTGTGTGTGTGTGTGTGTGTGTGTGCGTGTGTGTGTGTGTGTGTGTGTGTGTGTGTGTGTGTGTGTGTGTGTGTGGTGTAGGTCAGCTAGAAGGACCAGGAGGGGGCAGGAGCTTTACAAGAAGACCAACAGAGCAAACTAACCGGGGCCCAAATGGTCTCCCTGACACTGAAGCACCAACCAAGGACCATGTTCAGATGGGACCTAGGTCCCCTCTACAGATGCAGCAGATGGGCAGCTCAAACTTCATGTGGATCCCCTAGTAAGCGGAGTCGGGGCTGTCTCTGATGTGGACTTTGTTGACTGCTTTTTGATCACTTCTCCCTAGGGAGTCTCTTGCCACAGGGAAAGAGGATGTGCTCAGTTGTGATGTGACGATGTGCTGGGGTGGGTTGGTGGGGGAGCAATGGAGGAAAGGAGGAAGGGGGGGGGAGGGTGAGGCTGGGAGGAGAAGGGGGAGAGGGCTCCATCAGAAGGTAAAATGAATAAACAGATAAATAATAAAAAAAGACTTAGCATCGCTACTCGTAGTGTACTCTGACCAGTCTGCATTAGTACTTTAGAATTCCAGGATGGACACAGATACTCAGCATCAAACACATTGTTTATACTAAAATTTCTATATGAAAGTCCTCTTATTATTTAAGGGATGTTTTAGGTCAGTGGCAAACTCTTAGTCTGGTTTTCAGATGACATTCAAAGGCTATATTTACAAGCAAGCATTACTAAAAATAACATTCCTAAGACTATTTCTTTGCCCCACCCCCACCCCCAAGGATTCAGATGATCTCACTGAAAGACCACAATCAAACAACATTTCTCATTTGCAGTTCTTGACTTATTATTTGTGATGTTGCTAAGTAAGTTTCAGGCATCCTATCTACCAAACACACTGCCAGTATATTACATCAATAGTTTTCCTTTGTACTCCTGGGAAACAATTTCAGCAATGGAGTAAAGTTTATATCTTGAATATTATGTGATGTATGATAGAAAATAAATGAAAATATTCATTCCAGGATTTGCCTCTGTCCCTCCCTCCTTGTCTCCATTTTGACTTTCATGTCTCCCTACATGTATTTACAAACCATCTGTTGTGCTGGAAAATGGCAGAGTGGGATGATAAAGATCATAGATACTGAATTGGGAGACCTGGCTTTAAACCATAATTCACCAGTCACCAGTTTCTCAATCCTAGGCAAGCTCCTTGTTTCCTTCCTGTGTGTACCCTCTGAAGAACACACCCCAGCTTCCTTTATTAAACGATAGCAGTGGTTCCTCTCTCTTTGAACTTTCTCTCTGAATACCGAACAGGAGCAGATTATTCTGGACCACAGTGGAAATCACAGGGGCAGCCAACAGCACCACAGACAACTTCTAATTTGATGCACAATGTGTTGTTCTGAGCATGAGAGCAATGAAGGGACAGAAAGGGAACAGTTGATTTCACTGTTATCTACAGGAAATGATAAAAAAAACCTATCTCCAAATGTGCATACACCAGGGTTCATGTAGATGCCCAGGATTAGATGGTGTGAGTAAGCAACTGACATTGAGAGGCAGGCTTCCATTATGGGATTTGACCTCTGAGCTTTCTGATTGCTGGCTTGCTCCACTTTCTTTCCTTATGTCTCCTTTTTATTGATATTTCTTTATACTTTATGGTATTTACTTTTCAAATCATGTTCACACACAAATACATATAGGAAACGATTGGTGTTGAGTGCATCTGTCACAATAATGGATGTGTTACTATTTATGGGGTAGGAAGCAGTGAAAACTACCATTTACGTTCTGCGTTTTAAATCAGTAGTATTGTTTCTTGTCCATAAAATATATTTTTTATCCTATTTTGCTCTGAATGAAAATATTTTAGCTAATTTTATACAACGTGTAGCTCTTAAAACAAAAATTTTCATTTTGTTTCCATATAGGATCCTTTCAGATGTACTTAGCCTAAAGGAAACATAGACAGGCTCCATGTTTTAGAGGGAACATTTATGACATTGTCTCTTTCTCTCTGCCTGTCTCAAACAGGCACACCTATATCACACAAGCATACATGTGGCACTCCTGAGACGGCACAGTCACCTGCCCTCAT
Source organism: Acomys minous (assembly GCF_964271855.1). Lineage (NCBI taxonomy): Eukaryota > Metazoa > Chordata > Mammalia > Rodentia > Muridae > Acomys > Acomys minous. Next base: position 182,709,194 of record NC_140483.1, on the reverse strand, counting down.
TACTTTGGGCCTAGCATTTATTCCAGGTCCAGCACCATGTTGTGGACCATTCAGAACCTAGAACAAGACTTCTTATGTCTTACATCCTTGAAATAAATGGTGACTGATTCTGAAAGTAGTGAATGATTGTGAGTTGACCTATAGCCAATGTTACAGGTGGATCCTACTTAAAATAGAGAAGAGTTTGAGCCACAAGCACAGTTCATAGCTATCAACCTGATCAGTCAATGTGCCCCAATGCTTTCTGTTAGCGCAGATTTGAAAAACCTTGCATAATGAAAAATATTTTCCAGAAAGAATAATGATTATTTTTTGTTTGTTTATTTTCTTGTTCCAATGTGTGACTCCAAAGGCTCTTGGGAGTTAGTGCAATGTTGATGGTGTTCTGTATGGAGGCAAAGCAGCATTGTACATGAGGACAATAATAGTAATTACAGTCCTAGACATGAAATCTGGCTTCCGTGGTTGTAGGAATCACATAGCAAGTGCTCAGTCACTGCACATGGTTAGTGGCTGCTGTACAGGATGACACAGACACAGACACAGAACATTCACATGAGTACAGTAAGTTCTGTTGGGACATATCTGTCTCTATGAAATACTGTCTTTCAATTCTTTGTCACTTCTTTACTTTTGCAACATAGGGACATTGGATACTAGAATTATAAATACTTGTCATCATATCTTTAACTGTAATGAATAACTTTTAAATACATAATTAAATGTGCTATATTGGCCTCTGCTTTTACTTTTCTTCAAAGCTTAGGGTGGATCTTGAGATAAATGAGCTTCTTTGTCCCTTCTTCAGGGGACACCTTTGGCATAAATATCAAGCTTTGTGCATCTTTCCCTCACTGATTCATCTGAATTCTCTGGGTATGTATGAACCAAATCCATGCTGGAGTATAGAAGCATTGGGTAATCATTTGTCACACAATATTGTTTCAACATCTAGTGTAAAACACATTGCTGGTGACATGGGTGAACCATCATGAAATGTACATTGATAATCACCATGCCAAATAGTCATAGTCATTTAGGAGGATGACATTTCTGGTAGCATCATACAGGACTATGATATTGTATTAGTTTGGGTTCTATGGAGTCACAAATCTTATAGAATGAATCTCTATCAATCTAATAATCATCTATCTACCTATCTATCTATCTATCTATCTATCATCTATCTATCTATCTATCTATCATCTATCTATTTATCTATTATCTATCTATCTATAAGTATCTATCTGTAGTCTCCAATGCCAGTGAAGGCATGGATGTGCTAGCAAGATGAGGGCAAGCTAGCAAAGGGCAAAAGTTTCCTTCTTCCTTGTCCTTATACCACTTCCAACAGAAGGTATGGCCAAGATTAAAGGAATGTGTCTTCTTGCCTTAAAAGTGGGATCAAAGGCATGTGTCTTCCCACCTCAAGATCCAAATCACAGATATGTGTCTTTCTGTGTCAAAGGTCCAGACTACAAGTGGATGCATCCACTTCATACTGAGCAAAATATTTTTTACAGTTGTGGCTTCCATTTCTGAATTGTAAATAATTCCAGATATAGTCAAGTTGGCAATCAAGAATAGCCATCACAGACATAGAAAATTAATCATTGTTTATTCTGATCTTAGGCACAGTGTATATTCCAAGAAATTTATAAATAAAAAATAATGCTAATATTTATTCCATGACTTGATTATGTCAATTCTTCACTATATACATACATACATATGTATATACACACACACAAACACACACACACTCACACACATGTACACAATTATATTTTTTTTTTGTAATGGAAATACATAATGTGGCTTTAGAAATAGGAAGCAAATAAGATAGTAGTCACTTCTCTGGGTGTTCCTTGACATTATGCTTGCCTTAAATGGCACATATGGTGTTTTTACCTAGAAAGACAATCTTACTATATGAAAACAGTGGAAACATTAGTTTAGCGAAAATCATATGACTATGAGCAAATGTAGATTCTTAGACACGTAATGAGTTTTCATCTTCTACTTGATCACAAGCACCTAGGATGCAGAAGAACTTTTTTCCTCTGTTTTCTCCCTATGTCTAGGAAAACACTGAATATATTGTTGTTTTGTAAAATCCTTTAGTAAAAATTTCTTTTTGATATGAGAAATTCAAAATGAAAAATAAGAAAAGCTCCATTGTACTTTGGTTAAAAACTATGAATATCTCTCTCTCTCTCTCTCTCTCTCTCTCTCTCTCTCTCTCTCTCTCTCTCTGTATATCTGTTTAAATAAGCATGGTTTCTTACACAGAGCAGTGGGAGGAAATTGAAGCTGGCAAAGGTGGTCAATATTTTAGGGAGATTGCACTACACTGTTTATATTTATAACTGAGACTTTGGGTCTTGTTTATGGAACATTTCTACACAAGGCTCATTGATTCTCAGATTGCTGAATCACAAAGCAGCTGCTTCCATTAGAAGCACAGTTATTTTACTCACTACTCATTACCTCATAAGTACATAATTTCTCAGTCACAGTCTCCAACCCACAGTTCTTGCCCTTGAGGTCACGTCTAACAGGGCAGAACAGTGCTTCCTATGACTTGCCCACCCAGATGGCAGTGCTCTGATGTCATCGGCCCCCGTTCATCATTTCCAGGTCACTTATAAGAGGATGTTTTTCACAAGAAGGGAAAGGGATTTGACTTAAATCATCTTTGGGCATGCATTTTCCTAATATTTAAGTGAAGACAAACAGAAGCAGATCTGTCACAGATTGGTTGTGATGGTGATGTCAGGCTGGTATAGGAAATGCCTCACAAAATTCAATTAAGAATCTTCAGATAAAAGTAATAGAAAAAATAGCAATACTGCAGTTCTCTTTAACTTGTCTGGCCAATGTTCTTGTGAAACCATGACTCATCTCCTTTTTCAGACATAATGACTTGATGGCACAATTTTGAGTTGTGTCCATTGTGATATGAATTTCTCAGCGTGTGGCCTATGTCCAGGTCAGGTTGTCTGCCACTATACTTGTTTGCATAAAATGAAAGCATGACCTGAAAAGGTTGTTTGCATTTTCTCTATGGCCTAAAGGTCATTGGCGGTCCCTGTGGACCGGAAGGATCCAGATGGCGACTGCCCTGGCAACCTGGAGTGACTGAAGTCCTTTCTGAGGAAAGCTGGAAGGGTTTTCCATATGAGAGCTTGGCAAAGAAGCCCGAGATGATCCACTTTTAGGGGGAAAATGAGAATTATGGGGGAAATAGCTTGTAAATCAGAGGAGCCGGCCACCCCACAGTCTATGGCATTGTAGAACATACCACAGGTCAAGCATCGTTAGATAAAGATAACTGCTGCCTTCATTATCAATTTTGATTTTAGTGTTTTTATCCTGGCACCACCTTCTCATCCACAGAATGTTACTACTTCCTTACAGGAGTATTATCATACCCACTCAATCAGCTTACCTTAAATGAGAATTTAGATTCCAAATTTTGTAGGCAATAATGATGGATGGAATTTACTAGGATCACCACAGTGGTTCTTTGCTGTCAGGCTTCCCCATAGCCAGTAGACATCAGTGTTTGTCTCCAAATCTCTTGAAGCAAATATGAAAATGCCATATGCCATTCAGGCCTAATACATGGAAACATCATGGTAAGGATGTCCTTGATAACCTAGGATTAAGAAACTCTATGGATACTTCTGGAAAAATTTTGTATACATATTTAGGGACTATAAAGCTATATTAAGAAATATAAAGAGAAAAGAGCTAAATGTGTTAACCCTTCAAAATCCATAGAAGAAAGTATTACATAAAGCAGAATGTGTCATTGTTATCAATTATTCATCAGGTCTTGAAAGTTATAATCGTAAAGATCCTTCAGGGTGCTTTGCAATATGGGCTCAGGGCGAGGGCAATGGTAAAATAAAAACATGATGAATATAATTGATATTCACTGATTCTATGTTACTAACAAAATAACCTGCTTTAATGAGCATAAAAATGCCTTTAAAAAGGGACCAAAATTATCTCCTTAGATTCTCGAAAATGTGTTTCTCCCCATGGAAATTTTCTGTGAACCAAAATAGCGCATACTAATAGTTATCATTTACAGAGGGCCTACATGTAATGATGCTTTTTATTTCCAGTCCCTATGGCAACCTTGCCAGGAAGATTTCATTATCCCCATGCTCCTGATGAGGAAATTGAGCTTGAGAAGGGTCAAATAATTGTTCCAGGAAAATCTCACACGCCACAAGGGATAAGTGTTGTGTCTGGAATGCCTTAGCTGTAATCTAAGGTCCCTTGCCACTCTGTCCATGATGTCAACATTAGTATATCATTTGGAAAAACTCCAGCCATATGTATTATATTCAAGTACTGTGTATTTACCCTTCAAGTATGAGAAAAGAATGTGTGGGGATTCCTGTGTGCGGTTACTCGTGATGAGTGACTTTTGATGTTTCTGCTTTAAATAGGCCTTTAAGGCAAGAACTATACTAGTGACTGAGAATGAAAACAGAACACACCTCTCACCGTCAAATATTTCCATCCTGTAGAAGGTTGGCACTCTTTCCTCTTCCATTCCCAGGAGCCGATATCACAAGGATGCAGCTCAACAATGCCTCCTCAATAGTGAGTATAAGAATCTCTAAATATTGGCTGAAATGCTTGCACAATACAAATACAGCTCATTTGCTCCTCCTTTTTTTAAAAAATTTTTTTATTAATTTATTCTTGTTACATTTCAATGGTTATCCCATCCCTTGTATCCTCCCATTCTTCCCTCCCTCCCATTTTCCCCTTATTCCCCTCCCCTATGACTGTGACTGAGAGGGACCTCCTCCCCCTGTATATGCTCATAAGGTAGCAAGTCTCTTTTTGGTAACCTGCTATCCTTCCTCTGAGTGTCCTTTCAAGTCAGCCTTTTTAAACTTTTCTACTCAGCCCCCTTCTGCACCTGAGAAAAGTTTTTGTCCTTAGTATAAAGTATATAAAACACATTTACCAATCAAACAGTTACTGATAAGAAATCATACAATTACTTTTAAATGCTTTGGTATTTGTATAACTTAGCATTTATAAAATTGAACAAATATTAGTAAGAAGGATATGTTTATTTAGTTTTGCATAAAGAACTAAATCTTGGTTGAATATTTTCTATGGCAGGGCTTTTCAGTGTTTTCAAAGTTGATCAATATTTTGATTTTTCAATCAACATTGCTGAGACTATCTCACTGTAAAACAATATAGAACAAAATGGAAGAAACATCCTTAGAGCTTTTCTAGTTCATGTTCTATTGTTGTAATAAATAGCATGACCAAAATCAACTTGAGAGAGGAAAGGATTCACTTTGGTTTGCAATTCCAGGTCAACCCATCTTTGGTTTAACTTGAAGCCCACTCCAGAAGAGGATGCCCATGCCCTACAGTGCCTGGATGGCCAGGAACTGGAGACTGGATATCCCAGAGAACTAGGGTAGAACCAGACATGACTGGTAAAGAAGAAGGAGGAGGAGGAAAAGGAGGAGGAGGAGGAGGAGGAGGAGGAGGAGGAGAAGGAGGAGGAAGAAGAAGAAGAAGAAGAAGAAGAAGAAGAAGAAGAAGAAGAAGAAGAAGAAGAGAGAAGTGTCTTGTCCTATTGTCATTAAAAAAGCTTGCTCTGGCAGCAAATGCAGATATCTACAGACAGACATCATGCACAGAAAGAATATCAATTGGACGTTTCCATTGGGTCCCTCCCCTAGGAGATTGGGATACCCCAAAGAAGAAGATAGGGAGCAAAGATTGTAGGAATCACAGGGGATGGAGGAAACCAGGTGAACATGACCTACAGAATCAACTGGGCAGGGTACATCTGGGCTCAGAGACATTGAAGTAGCAAGCATGGGCCCTGTGTAAGTCTGCAACAGGCCTTCTGTGTATATGTCATGGCTGTTAGTTTGGTGTTTTTGTGGGACTCCTAACAATGGGAATGGTTGCATCTATGACTCCTTTGCTTTCTCTTGGGACTCTTTTCTGTCTATTGGATTTTGTTGCTCCACCTTGATATTAGGGCTATTACATTGTTTTATTATATCTCGGTTTGTTCTGTCTGTCTGTTGTCTCTTGAAGCCTGTTCCTTTTTGAAGAATAAATGGAGGAAGAGTGGGTCTGGGAGAAAGGGGAGGTGGAAGATAGCTGGGAAGGGTAGAGGGAGGCGAAACTGTAGTTGGGATGGATATATTGTATGAGAGAAGAATTTATTTTTAAAATACTTCAATTAATTAACAGGAGAAAGTGGGGCCCTGATTAGGGCAACAGAGGAGATGCTATAGAGCAGAGTTCTGATTGGGATGCAGCTCACATGATGCTACAGCTAACAAACATTGACAATTGGACAGAGTGATGGAAGGTGTGAAAGGAGAAGTCAAAATTATGTTAACTCCCAGAAATCTGCATTCCTTGCCTGAGGTGGGGACAGTGAGGCATAAGAGTAGAAGGTAATGATTTTTGTTAAGGACCAACTACAGAGAATTGGCAAATACTTTCAGCCTTTTAAAGGCTTATGTTTGTTTCTGTGGCATATTTTCAAATATTCTTTTGTAATATCAAGAAAGAACTTAATTTGGTTGTTTGTAAATTATCACTACCATCTGTTTTCACTATTTATTTGTTTTCTTTTCTGGGAATAGTTAGACTAAACACGGGTGTGAAATTTAATGATAAAATCTTGAATATGGATCTCCTTGGAGGACATGGTTATTTACAGGTCTTGTTGAATACCTCCACATGAGTAACAGAGGTAAATTTTCATTTCCGCTATGGGGTAGAGCAGTTTTAGCTTTCTGGGATGGTCCTGATTCCAACTAGAGAATTCTGATAATACACTTTTTCATCAAGAATTAATTTTATGTAGAACCACTGATTAGTTTTGCTTTACAGAAATATTTTATTTATTTCATTTAATTTCTGACTTTACTTGAAGAGTATTGATACCTAACTAGAAGCCAATGAACTAATCAAAAGTGAAATATGGAACTGACTTATGCATGTGCTAACTCCATAAGGACACTTAAGGTTGCTCTCTAATTGCTTTCATAGATGTTATAGGGTTTGTACAGAGGGAACCGATGATGAAATTTCAGCTTTTAATTATGTGGTAGTATACTGGCTGGTTTTCCTTGCAGTTAAAAACTGCTTAGCTTCATTGGGTTGTATCTGAAGAGTTTTACCTATGTGACAATGATGTGTGTGTGTGTGTGTGTGTGTGTGTGTGTGTGTGTGTGTGTTGATTTTGTTTTTATAGATAACTGCATCTATGTTTGACAGAAAGGAAGAAGGGCTACTGGGAATTAAGAGTAAGCAGAAGACTGGAGATATGGCTCACCACTTAAGAGCACTGGCTGCTCATCCAGGGGACCTGAGCTTGGTTCTTAGAACCACATGGCAGCCCACAACCTCTGCGACTCTAGTTCTGAGGATCTTATGCCTCACCAGGCATGCACACAGTGACAGTACATACACACAGGCAATAGACCCATGCACATACAAATTTAAAATAATAAAAAGATAACAAGTCGAAACCATTTTCTGTTTGGTGTTTGGTGACTGCTTTTTTCCTGTGGGACCTTGCACTTGGCGTTAGAAGTTCTAGCTTTATGTGTATTGCTTTTGCTAGTTTAAGATATGTTATACAGGCTCAGAGAGATGGCTCAGAGGCCAAGAGCACTGACTGCTCTTCTAGAGGTCTTGAGTTCAGTTCCCAGCAACTACATAGTGGCTCCAACCATCTGTAATGTGATCAACTGCCCTCTTCTGGCCTGCAGATGTACATGCAGGCAGAGCACTGTATACTTAAATAAATCTTTAAAAATATGTTATACAATGCATAGATAAGGCATTATTTAGTTATAGTAAAGATATACATTTACTATTAAATTAAATTTTCAGCAAACTTATTTATTGTATAACTGGTTTTAAAATAATACTTTTTTCTTTTTTTTAACTCAAAAATAGGTTCTTTTAACATAAAATTCATCCCAACCATAACTTCCCCTTCTTCCATTCCTTTCAGCTTCCCCAACTCCCAGATCCTCTCTTTCCCAGATCCACTCAGTGTTCTTTCAGAAAAGAGCAAGGTCCCAAGAGATGACAACCAAACACAACAAAACAAAATCGAGTAAGACAGTGCAATCCTCACACTTAGGCTGGACAAGGCAACCCAGCTTGGGGAAAAGATTCCCAGGAGCAGGAAAAAGAGCGAAAAACACACAAGTTCCCAGAGTCGGGAGTCCCACAGAAACACCAAGCTAACAGAGGTAACATGCACTCTGGCGAGCTGTGAACTCATATGTACCTTGCTTAGTAAATGCAGCCGACAGTGTTCTCCTGGTGTCTTCCATACCTTCTGACTCCTAAACTTTCTGTCTGTTCTTCTGTGGGATTCCCTGAGCTCCAAAGCGAGCTTTCATTTTATACACTTTCTCCTCATAATGTCTGTCTGTGGATCTTTGTATCTGCTCTCATCTGCTGCTGGGGGCAGCCTCCCTGGTGATTACCGGAAGAGGCACTGAACTATAGCAGGATACCGTTAGGGATCATTTCACTGATTTTTTTTCTCCCCAGTCATGTTTGGCTCTATCCTAGGTCACTGGGCTATCCAGTCTCACGTTCCTGGCCATCCAGGAAGTACTGGGCATGGCAGGGGATCCCTCTCATGGAGTGGGCCTCAAGCTACACCAGATACTGGTTGGTCACTTCCGTACATTCTGAGCCATCATGTCCCCAGCACATCTCGCAGGCAGAATTAAATATCCTTACTTGTTTAAGTTTTATGAGTACTGTTTCTTTTACAGTCTAACCTTAAATATATTTCACTTTACCTTTTCAGTAAGACATAGTGTTAAATGTTAAGCAACAGAAAATCTTGTACTTGGTTTTCTTCTATCTTTCTTATACACATGGGAAAGCTACTTACCCCCTCAGTGATGTCTTTTTCAATAGGAAGGGGTTATCTGAACTAAGTAATTTTCAGCTTTGTGAACCCGGACTCCTCACTACCTTAACACCCACCATTCCTGGGTCCTATGACTATCATGAGCACAAGGTATGCATATAATTTTAGAAAAAAAAAAGAGATTATTGTTGCTAGACCTACTTAGTTTCAATAACTTACAAAAATTCCATGTGGTCTTCTGTAATCTTTAGAGTTCTACACAAGAAGCAGTTGTCTGGGTCCAGGGATTTCACCCCCGCCCTGAGAGAAGCAATGAGAATAGTTTGTTAACTGTAGCGCCATTTTAGATTTTAGGCTAAGTGTGTATGGGGGGGGGGGGAATGTTCTGTTGTGATCCTTGAATCACTTCCTTGTCAAAATTAGGAATGTGTCTCAGCCCTAACACACGAAATGTAAAGGTTTTAGGAGGAACAAGGATAGAATTTGAGCTTTATGTTTAGAGTACAAAAATGGGATTTCAGGTAAAATTGGTTGTTAAAATATCTATAAGTGACACACACACAGGAAGAAGAGCTGAAAGAGGAGTAGGAGGGAATAAGAAGAGACAAAGGAATGTAAATGTACAAGTTAACATTTGTTGTTGTTGCAGGGGCCTGCTGCAGTTTTTCATCTTGTTTTATTATTACTATTTATTATTTATTTATTATTACTATTTATTTATTATTACTATTTATTATTTATTATTATTATTTAATTTTTTTTCAATATAAACATTAGAGGACTTTTAAAATAACAGATACAAATAGCATAACCTTTAACTTTGAGCCAAATTGTGTGTCACCCAAATTAGTTCTTTTCTGTGTCTATCTATGATCCACTCCTTTGGAGAATTGTAGTTTTAGCTACAGCCCTGTGCTCTACCTTGCCAGGACAGTGAGAAGAATATAGATTCCGATGTGTGGATAACATTTATTTTCTAGTTCCGTATTTGTGTTTTGCACTCCTTTACCTGAGTATAGTTAAAATAAATCTGCCTAAGATTTTGGATGTTTTTTTTTTCTCTGTTATTTCCTAGGCTCTGTCTAAGAAATAACAAAAGTGTGTTGCTTTATTCTTGCAAGTTCTATTACAGTTAGTAGGCAAGACAGCATTGCTGTGCCTGGAATAGAGTTGTAATCACCATAGTGGTGCGATTTTGCATAGTCCATCCACTTTGTGTTGTCAAAACACTTGCACTTCTGCTTGGGAGCTTTCCCACCTTGCTCATGCATCAGTATTGCTCCTATGTGTAGAACAACTGAGATGGAGCCAAATAGGATTCAGAGAAAGGTTCCTTATGAATACCACAAATTTGGGCTGATTTAACTGAGAACTACTAGCTATTTTAACAGTCTGGACTGGATATAAGGGGAGTTCAATATGCGTTCTTCACGCTGAAATGCCACATAAAACAATAAAAAAGCAACCACAAGATTGTAGACAAGAAATTATTTTCATTTTAAATTAATGCTTTCTTTATTATAAAAGCAAATCAGTGTGGGATTTTAGGTCTCTTGCTTGTGGGGCCTGGAGATACTTTTGGAGTCAGGAAGGAGAGGGGTTCTACTGTGTCTTGTTTGTGATGCAAGTAAGATGAGCACATTACCTTTGAACCCCAAGTTTTGTCACATTGTTTTCACCTCCTGACTCACAGAGTTGGCAACCACTTGAAAGGATGCTATCTATCACTCCAGTTTTTAAAAAAGTATTTTAAAAACATAAATAAAGAGCTAGGAATGTTGACATATGCTGGTCATCCCAGACCCTAGCAGACTCAAGCAGGAGGATCTAAGTCTAGGTCTGCCTGGGCTACACAGTAAGACCCCATCTTTTTTTTTTTATATTAATTTATTGCATATTACATCTCTTTTTTTTTTGCTTAAAGTAGTTCAACTTTTAAAAAATATATTTTATTAATTTATTCATATTACATCTCAATTGTTATCCCATCTCGTTTCCTCCCATTCCTCCCTCCCTCCCGCTTTCCCCCTACTCCCCTCCTCTACGTCTGTGACTGAGGGGGACCTCCTCCCCCTCTGTGTAATCATAGAGTATCATGTCTCTTCTTGACAGCTTGTTATCCTTCCTCTAAGTACCACCAGGCCTCCCTATCAAGGGGACGTTGTCAAATATGGGGCGCCAGAGTTTGTGTGAAAGTCAGTCCCACTCTCCACTCAGAAGAGCAAGCAGAGGCCGGAGAAGTGGCTCAGTGGTTAAGAGCATCACATTCTGTTCCAGAAGACCCCAGTAGTCTAACCCCTAACACTAGAATGCCAGCTTGTAAACACCTCTTATTCCAGTGCCAGGGTATCTGACGCCCTCTTCTGACCTCAGCCGGCATCACATGCACACAGTACATGGCCATGCAGGCAGGCAGAACACCTATACACAGAAAATAAAAATAAAGCTCTATAAAAACAAATACCTAGAGAAATACCAGGATCCCCAAATACTGAGAAGTAAGAGGGAAAAAATAGGAAAGAAGTAGAGATGTGGAGGAGGCAGCAATCAAGGGTGAAAATCTGATGCCACCTAGCACCTCACTGTCCTCTTCTTATTTCCAACGTATCAGACAAGCACAGTTTCAACCCCATTTGGATTCTGCTTTATGATTTCTAGTCTATGCTTTCTATTTTCCAGCACAGAGTTTGCAAATGGCATTACAGATCTCCACATTCTGTCTATCATCCTTTAACTGGCTAAAGAATTCTTATAGTCACTTAGGTTGCCTTGGTGCATACAGCATCCAGAGACTTAGTTATTTTGGGGAACAGAAGGAGTTTGGCAAGATGATATAGATAACTTTCCCCTACAGATTTTGTATTTATTTATTGGCTTATTTTTAAATACGTAGCCTAGGATGGCCTCAAACTTGTGATCTTCCTGCACTAGCCATCCTACATGCTGTGACCTGGATCACATTGGTTTTGAAATTAAAACAAAACAAAACAAAACAAAACAAAACAAAACAAAACAAAACAACAAACGCAAAGTAGCTATGCACCATTTCAGTGTGGCTACCTGGCTCTCCACCCACCAGTCGCATATAATCGTAGACATCCGTGGGGCCAGCACTTCCGTTTTGAGCTTACGCTGACAGCTTGCAGGCGTTCCAACAGGAGGGCCTGTTTAGAGCACCGTGCAGTCATTCAGTGTCAGACTGTACAGAATGTCGCCTCTGTTGATGGCACAGTATGTCCAAAGCAGGCAGTGGGAGTCTCTCATACAGCAAGCATATTCAGGCACAGACGTCCTGTGAACTGAAAGAAGATGTACATATATTTGGGATTCATAGCAGAAAGTTTGCCTCAGCTTCTTGATTGTGTCTTTGAAGTAGATTGGAAGGAAGATGAAGATGAGGATGAAGAATAAATAACATGATGGCCTGAAAGCTCCAAATACCGAGGCACCTTTTGTTTTCTGGGAGGCACAGGGGTGGATGCAAAGGACATGAGGTGCTCTTGGTAATGTCTACTGTTGTTGTAAGTGGTTTCTCTGTTGCCAGCCAGCTTATGTCACATTTTAAGAACACTGACTAATGTTTTATTGAACTTCCTTCTGTGGAAAGAAGCCATGTGCCTGTGGGCATTTGTTTTCAGAACACTCTTAGCAATTACAGTGTATTGTGAGCATTGTGGCTTTAATTGGTGCTTTTAGAACTGCTGCCTGAGGAACTAAACCATTGGCTAAGGTTTTGTTTGTGATATCTCTTTATTAATATGATTGTTAAGCTTTGTCAACCAGGAGTTTGCACTTTAGGCAAACACTGGAGCCAAGAATCTCCCTAAGCCTTAGTTTTCACCAGTGCAGCCACCAACATATACCAGAGCTTTGAATGACTCAAGCTCTTGAATCAAAGAAGTTGAACTTGCACTTAAGTTTTATTTTGTGTCCACAAAATAAATGGGTGTGCATACTTCTTCGTGTCAATCCAGTGAGCACGTGGAGGCCACCGGATAACTGAAGGTGCCAGTCATTGTCTTTTCCCTTGTTTTGTCATAGGGTATCTGATGGTTTTCTCTGCATATTCCAGAATAACTGGCCCCTCCATCCTATTTCACGGGTCCCTCCGTCTCTGCCTCCTGTCTCTGTGTGTCAGGGCTGGGATGACTGATGCTTACACTACATGTAGGTCTTTGGAGTAGGCTCAAGAGATTCAAAATTAGGTCCTCATACATGTGTGAATAGTGGTTTTTCTCGTGGAACCATCTGCCCAACATTGCACTTAGTTTTCTAAGGCATAGGAATGCAACCACATGACCTCATTATTAGCTACTACTGGTGCTTTATGTCACCTCCTTAGACACGTGTCCACTCAGATAGGTCAAGGCCACACCAAGGGGCAGTGGTTTAGTCAGAGAAACTGGTGCCTAGGGGATCATTCTTATTTTCCCCACTGTGTGTGTGTGTGTGTGTATGTGTGTGTGTGTGTGTGTGTGTGTAGCAACACTGATCCCTGTCTCTGCATTTTCACTCAGTTGTCATCTTTGTTCCACTTCCCTGAGGACCATATTGTCACTTATAACCAGGGGGCATTTTTCATTCTAACGATATGCACATGTGTCCAAATGGAGCTTTCATAGCTTCTAGCCTTTCCCATGTTTCATTGTTTTAAAGTATTGACCAGAGAGGTTGTACTGATCTTTCAAGGGCGAGAAGCCAAGTGATCATCCAATTCTATAATTTTTAACTGCAGACTATGTATAATAGAGAAATGTTAAGTACTATCATAGTTTAGCTGTGCTAAAGAATAGATACAGATATTCATATGATAATGCTTGTGATATAACTAAGAATATATGCTAGACAAAGGCCTATCTGCACTTGAACAACAGTTGTTTGTGTATATATTTCTTAGGGATAAAAATAAATTTGCAGATATTGCTAACCTCCAAAAAAAGAAAAATCTCTGTTTAAAACATTTTAAATATAAATAAAGAATAAATAATAGTGTTTTGTTATTATATCAAAGATAAATGATCACTCTTACATGTTTGTTTTCAATATATTTTATTTAAAGATAAAAAATAATTTTAATTTATTTTATATTTTACTTTGAAATGCTATATTGTTATATGAAATTATTTATGCATTAAAATAGTCCATAATACATATAGTATATTTTTATTTAATAATTATTTTTGTTTTGATGTAGTTAAAATAAGTTTTAATTCACAATTATAAGTAATAAAGATAATTTTTCATATCTAATAAATCTGGCACTTAACTGAGAATGGATAAATCCCATGCAGTTTTCTTGATTGCAGTAATTTTGTTACTCTTCTTATAGTTCTACAAAGTCAGTAATATAATTGTGCTCATTTTAACAAAGAAATAACTGAATCTTGGAGACAATTTGCAGCTTGATAATGACAGCATAGTTAACAAGTAAGGAATTTAACCATTGTGGTATCTGATCTTGTAGTGCATGGCTTATAGTATACCTTATTGACTCGCCACACACAGTAATGACCACATCTAAGGACATTGGATGTATATATTCTGTTTTAGCTGAGCATGATGGTACATGCCTGTAATCCCTACACTCGGAGAAGCAGAGGCAAGTGGATCTCTGTGAGTTCAAGGCCAGCCTTGTTTACAAAGAGTTCAGGACAACTAAGGCTACACAAAGAAAGCCTGTCTCAAACAACAACAACAACAACAACAACAACAAAAGTCTCTACAATATACATGTTTTAAACAGTTTTATATGATGTAACAATTTACCTTTCAAAAGCTCAACATCAATGTATGGTACCTATCTGTACTTTCAAACAAAAATGTCTTGATAGATTGTTTCATAAAATTATTTTCATTGCCTTTTTAAAGCACAGCATGGAAATTTTCTTTTAAGAATTTTGTGACAGTGAGATGGCTCAGGAGTTGAGGCATTTGCTGCCAAGTCTGGTGACTTGAGTTCCATCCCAGGCACACAGGTAATAGGAAAGGACCAACTCCTGCAGATTGTCCTCTGACTTCTATATGCATGCTGTAGCACACACGTCCTCCCTCCCTCCCTCCCTCTCTCTCTCTCTCTCTCTCTCTCTCTCTCTCTCTCTCTCTCTCTCTCCCTCCTTTCTCTCTTTCACACACACACATACGTGCACACACTAAATAAACTAACTAAAAGAAAATAGAAAGAAATTGAATGTTGTTGCCTCAACAGCAATTAAAGAGTGTTGGCAGTTTTAGTAGCATTATAATAAATGGTATTATTAATATAATTTACATATTGCTTTTATGTACCATTTCTATAATGAACTTTACTTATCTTAATTTGTGTATTAGTTTGTTCTTTGTTTGCTGTGAAGGAAGCAGACAAGGAGCACCTGTGGGAGGGAGGACTTATTTAGGTTCACAGTATGAAGGGTACTACACTATCCTGCAAAGCAGACGTGGTGGCAGGAGTGGGAGGAGCCGGGTAACGTTGTGTTCCATGCAGGGTGTTGAGATCTATGATGCTGGTGCCCCATCCTATGGGATGGTGACACCCACAATCAGTGTGAGTCTTCCTTCCTAAGTTAGATCTCCCTGGAAATACTTTCATAGATACACTCAGAGGTTTGCTTCTAAGCTGATTTTAAATCATGTCCAGTTAATAATGAAAACTGATCATCATAATGAGAAGGAGTTACTATCTCAGTTACACAGTGAAGATCAGAGCTATGTGATCTAAACGTGAATGTTTGTTAAGACCAGATAGCCCATTAACTAACTAACTAACTAACTAACTAACTAACTAACTAACTATATTATGAAAATAATATACCCATTGGCATTGTGTGCATTTCTATTGCTATTTTACTATTAGTTATAGAAATTGTCAGAGTAGCACAAATAATGAGCACACCTATCTCTTCCTCTTTCCTAAGTTTATTGGCTATTAGAAGCAGATTTTATCAATAGACCTTTCTTAACTGTGTTCTCCCTACAGGGTCTCTTATGAACACTCCACTCACTTTTTTCTACAATACACTATGGCCCAATCTGTGTCCCAAAGATGATTTTAACTACAACGCTCTGTAGTGTTTGGTATGGTCTGTCATTCTTACAGGCATATTTTAGTTTCAAAAGGGGTTACAATAGATGATAATATGATGTTAATACAATCTTGAGTTTTCCTGAGAAATTAAAATATATTTACATCTGTTGCAATATCTCTCCATTCTGTGTTTTTCTGTGTTCAAAGAAATTTCTGTTTGTTTTTAGTGACTGTTCTGAGACACCAGCCTTCAAAGTTCTTATTCACAAAGGTAGCATGCTTCATAATAAAGGTCACAGAAACATAAAAAACAATTGATAGAGAACTCGATGGAATGAAAGAGAATTCATGGGTAAAAAGACCTTTAATTCTAAAGGAAAAAAGTTCTACTAAAAGTGTCTCTGAGTTACTTTAAGTCACTGTGGTGGTTTGGATGAGAAATGTCCACCACAGTCATGGCACTTGAGCACCTGGTCTCCAGGTGGTGGTGCTGTTTGGGGAAGTTTAGGTGGAGATGTTGCCTTGCTTTAAGAAGTACGTCAAAAGAGGTGAGCATTGACATAAAAATTCTTGTACCACTTGCAATTTTCTCTCTCAGATTCGTGCTTGAGTTTCAAGACATGGTTAGTTCACAGCTTCCCATTCCCGCTGTCATGACTGCCACCTGTTGCCACTGTGTCCCAACTATTATGGACGCTAATCCTTTGGAACCTTAAGCCCAAATAAACTTTTTTCTCTACAAGTTTCCTTTGTCATTGTGTTTTATCACAGCAACAGAAAAGTAGCTAGTGTAGCCATAGAGAAAGTTTTCAAAAGTGTGAGTAAAAAAAGACCACTATGATTTGAGAAACTATTATCAATTCCTTCAGAAGCAAATTCAAAGTTTGGCTTAAGGCATATCCATACACTTTTACCCAGAGGGTATTAAGGATCTATCACACTGTGAGGGATTCTGAGCAGATCAGAGCGCATTTCTCAAAGAAGTCCAAGGGTATTTGGATAAACAAGTAGAGTCTGGCTTTGGGTTTCCACAGTGGTGACATAATGTGGATGGCATGAGCACTGACTTCCCCACTAGTGTCAATGTGGAGAAGTGGAGTGGAGCATGGAAGCCATCAATAATCAAACCTCAAAAATGGAGTCATATTCTTTGTTGAATTTACCAGGGCATCTGTAGTTGATCCACTACTTTTTGATGGGAGCCATTAGGTAGAGCTTAGTTGTCTGTTTGTTGAACACCTGTAGAAGGTGGTGTTCTTCCTGAAGCCGATGCTAATGGAAGCCCTAGAGTTCAGTATGGAGGTTCCATGTGCTTCCTACACTGCTTTCTGTGTCCAGACTACGGGAAATGGCAGTCATGTTTTAAAAACCTGGATCTAGAGACTTTGACTTTCTAAATATCCCCTCTACAGAGGATATTTCTGTGTGCTTTGACACATTCATGCATTCCCTACCTTAACAGAAGAAGCAAAAAAGAAATCTGGGTGGGTCTTTGCTTCTTAAGCTCCCCAAATAACTATGCCTTCACATTGTTTTGGTTAGGATTATTTTTATTATCATTCCAAGCCAGTAGTCTTTATTTATAATTGTGGAATATGTGTTTTTCAGAGGTGAAATAGATCATTAACATTTCTTAGACTTGTAGTTGGAAAATAACTTTTAGTTCATACGCACACGAGTACGCTTACAATAGTAAGATAAACAATGACACCTGACCTCGATGAAAGGTACATTATCAAACTATGAACTGTTTCAGCGTTTGTCATTCTTCCATGTTTATTTTTGTGCAATCTAGTCTTTATTCGCTTTCTATGTCATTGCTAGTATTATTTTAATATTTTAGTTCACATAGAAAAATGAACTAAAAAAAAAAAAAGAAAGAAAACTGAACTCTACCAGCTTGCTTTTCAGTGATTATGGAAGAAATTCTGTTCTAGTCCTTATTGTATCCCTCAGAGCCCAGGAACAGGAGCACAGTGATCATTAACGGAAAAGGAAAAGGAGATATTTTAATCTGGAGCCACATGTGCTAATTATGTTTTTCATACCTGCCCATTTTTAAATTTGTCATCTTAGATTCTGAAATCTTTACATTATCAACTCTAATCCTAAACTAGTCTAAACAATGTGTTTACTGCTTTGGTGTCAGAGTCTGGTAAGATTTCCTGCAGAGAAAACTGACTTGATTGCCTGGGGTCTTCTTCCTTATCAACTCCAGTCCGTGAGTTCCCTTGAATGTTTTCTCTCTGTAGCCACTCAACCAACTCATCCTGCTCAACCTGTTTTCCCCTCCTAAGACTTGAAAAGGCCTAGCATGGTGTCCATGTCCGTGATCTTGCTTAATCTTCTCTTCTCTGAGGATGGGAAAGTCGAATCAAGGCTAAGCTTCTTTATGATTCATACCTGTGGAACTCTTAAAACTCCCAATCCATTAGGATGTCTGTTCGTCTTCTTTTGAAGCTTAAGCAATATCCTCTCAATTTGTGTGCTTAGGCTTAGCATGAGGTTATTGGTCTTAGGAATCCTAGACATGGAGAATTATATAGAGGTATGCTTTTCTCAACATTTGTCTTGTGTCTGGAATTTGGAAAGGTGGAACTTCAATACTAAAGATTCATGCCTAAAAAATGCATGCCGAAATTTGATCAGAGAGCATCATGATTATACAGGAAGATGCATTTGCTTTGTGAAAAAAATTACAAAATCACAAGTAAATCATTTTATTATTGGATAAGTTGTTGTCAATTTTTGCCTGTGTCTTTCTGGCCCAGTGGTCTAGGTTGTTTTCTATGAACACTTGGACATTGAGCAACTTGGAGAAGAAAGGGCTAATTTGCCTATCATCAAAAGAAGGCAAGCCAGTAATCAAGGCAGTAGCCTGAAGCAGAAACCATGAAGGAATAGTGCTTACCAGTTACTCCACATGGCTTGTTTCACCTGGCTTGCTCTACCTGGTCTTCTCAGCTACTTTTCTTATATAGGCCAGCTCCACCTCTGTAGAGATAATGGCACCATTCACAGTGGGATGTTCTACTATATCAGTTAGTAACTGAGAAAAGTCCTCATAGACATGCTAATAGGCCCATCTGCTAGAGGCAGTTTTTCAACTGAGATTCTTTTCAGATGTGTCAACTTGGCAAATAAAATTAGCCATAAAACATGCCAAAAGCAACAATTATGAAAGATGATCTTTATAGCACTATAAGGTGAATCATCTTCAATTTTATGGACTTCAAAGATATTGGATCAAAACCACATAACGCTAATTGTAGAATGGGTGCTGTTATAGTTACCTCCACTATGTTAGCAATATCCAAATGATTGTATCAAGTGGTTTTGATATTGAAGGTAAAATTTCAGAGATATCTACCTTGAATATTTTAACTCAAGAGGTAGTATCAATTTTCAATAAAAAAAATGCATCAAGGTAGAGAGCAGAGATAATTTTTAGTGGGAAGTTCTGTTGACTCTTGGGTCTATACAATGGAAGTAACAGGTGCTTTGTCAGAATAATAGATGAACTAAACAGAAATATCATGTATTATTCATGATAAAGCTAGCAAGTAGATTCTATAATTATCACATTATATGTGGAGAGAGTCAAATTCATTGTCTTAAAGCATGCAGAGCATTTTTGCTAGAGTATGGGTTTAAAGGAAGTTTATAAGACTCTGGAATTCACACTCTTAGCATCTCATGTTTGTTTCCCTTAAAGGAATCATTCTGAAAGTAGGAATCAGGGTTCTATGGAGGGATGCCAAGATTCTCTAATGGTCTATAATAGGATTATAAAGTTTCATTAGTTCTTTTACATTTTATAACATCAAAAATGGTGATTTTCATGCATGATTTTTATGTACTTTAAGTTTCATAAGTTATAAATTTAGTATTAATTGTTACCTATAAATCAAATATGTTTTTATATAATGCCAAGAATTATTTACTAGGAGCATTACCTAATCTTGTTATTTTTATAAATCAATAGAGATTGAGTTTGGCTCCAGGTGCTTGGCTTTTGAGCTTCTTCAGGTAACCACAGTTACCTGACATGCTGGAACGTTCCCTTATAGTCCACTGACTGCCTTCAGAGTTCCATTCTTTGACTACATATGGAGAGTCTTTGCTCCATAAAATAAAGGGGTTATTCTAGAATTGACATGCATCCACAGTTGCTTTAAGCAGACTAGACTATGTTCATGGCTTTCCTAGACCAGGTTAGTAAGAGGTGAAAGCAAGGGAATGTTTTAATTAAAGGACCTTACCTAGTTTGACACTTATTAGCAAGTTTTAAAATTCTAAAGAAAGATTGAAAAAACTTTTATATTGCATCTTATTTGTAATTCATAAAACAGAAAATAAATTTTGGAGCATAAAGTATGAACTTAACTCTGATCCTAAGAGATAATTAATTAGTAATGTAAAAGGGATATAATGTTGGATCAAAGTCATCTAAACTAACTTCAAAACAATGAGGCAAAATAAATACTGAGTATATCAATAGTAGTTGTTGATATAGTCAGCAAATATCAAAGCAGAACTAGAAACCAATCAAGAACAATGGAGGCAAAGGGACTGCACTCAATAACTCCAGGGATATATTCACTTCAAAGAGATGGGTAGGTATTATTTTTATAAATTGACAAAAATTGTTACTTTTTAATGTATTGAGGTTATAAAACAACTATATTATTTTCTCCTCCTTACCTTTCCTCCTTCCAAGCCCTCCCACATGCCACTGGCTTCCTGCACCAGTATCTTTAAAATTCATGGCCTCTTTCCCTTAATTGTTGTTCCATATAACAACAGATTTCCATCGTTGCCTGTTGGAATGGTTTTTGAAAACCTATAGGCAGCACCTGCTGAGGCTCCACATGTACCTGCTCATGTACCCGATGAGGTCATCACTAAGTCTGGACTCACTAAGTGCTTTTTTAACAAAAAGTAATAAAAGGAAAGGGAATGCAGATAGGGAAATTCCAGGGCAAAAAAACAGCTAGTGAAGGACGTGAGTTCAGAAAAACCAAAAAGACAAAATAAACAAACAAACAAACAAACAACAACAAACAGGTCAAGCAGAGCATGAGTAACACCTCAAACTTTGTCTGGTCTGGAGGCAGGGGAGTGGGGGCTTTGAAACTCTGCAGTCCTCAGTTTTGGCTCCAAGCTGCCCCAAACATAGACGTAGGGTTACATATAAGAAAATTTGTGTAAAGGCAATATATAAAATTGTGCAGAATTTAAGGTCAGCACTTCCATGACCTTGAGAGTGAGAACTTCCTTGTGCTTTGGGCTTGGACTCCTCACACGCCTCAGCTGGCTACCGGGTTTGTTGCTATAAGCCTTTGTCTATGTCTTTGATGCTTATGTACGTGAGCACAGGTGAGTACAGATGTGAGACCAGTAGGTATTTAAGGATCAATTTCTGCTAGACTAACAATCCCAAGAGTGAGGGCAGAGTACTTCAATAAATAAATATTGTGTCATTTCTTTATCAAAAACAATGCTGTGGTCAAAGTTCCGAAAAATTTTATGGGCTTTTATCAGTTGAGGTATAGCTCCTGATTTTTGCGTGGATGTTGTCCTTGCTTGTTTATGTGTACCACGTAAACGCAGGAAGCCCAATCCCCTAGAACTACAAGTGAAAGATTGCTAAAAATTTAGCTCAGGATCCTCTGTAAGAGTCGTAGTTGCTCTTAACTGATGAGCCATCTCTCAAACTCCTCATAATTCATAACAAGTTAAGTGAAAATGTTATTATCAGTTAACCTGGACTTAAATTAGAACCGAATACATCAGTAACTAACCCTAAAGAAGACTTCGAAACTGGGGGTGTGGTTCAGGTGGCTCAGACCTGTAATCCTAACACTTGAGAGCTGAAGCAGGGATTGTCATTAACTTGAGGCCAGGCAGAGCATCAGTAGGAAACATATTGAGAAATTGTAGTTTGCATTGGAAACATCTATGTCTGTCTATCTTCTGATCATGTGAGAATAAATGACTACATCCTTCATTTTTATAAATGTGGAGTGCCATAGCTTTTGAATATATGCTGTTATTGATTGATGATGGGTTGATGATATTTCAAGCTGGTTAATTGCAAATATACTTTTTAAGTTAAGTAACTGGCTAAAATTCTGGGTAAAGTGACACATGCTTCCAAACCTAGTACTTGGGATGCAGGGGCAGATGGCTCTCTCAGTTCAAGGCGAACCTGGTGTACATAATAAAGTCCAGTTTATCCAAGACTACACAGTAAGATCCTGTCTATAAATAAATAGTTAAAATATAGAGGCAAAACTATCTTTATTCATTGAATAACCAGGTATTGAATGCTGTCTACATTTCAGGCACTGTTTTAAGGCCCAAGGATGCTTTAGGAAATAAAATAAATGAAGCCCTTTATTTTATAAAGTTATCATAGTAGAAGATATTAATTTCATAACTGGACATATATCAGAAAGTGGTAAGTGTTTTTAGGAACAGAAAAATGAATGATGTAGCAGATAGTGCCCTTGACATCTGCTTTGAAGCCTAGGCTTGGAGAATCCCTCAGAAGTACTAGTTGGGTTTAGCTGGCTGTGACTGAGAAGCACAGAATGTTAGGCCAAGAGGATGTGCAGTTTAATAGATGACTTGAAAACGAACATGTTCCAGGACCATAAAGAAGACCACTGTGTCTGAGGCAGGAGCAGGAGGCATAGGGCTGGAGATGTCCCTGAATAGATCAGCAAAGCCAGAAAGGGAGTTTGAATATAATTCTAAGTGCTGGTCCAGAACCATTGGAGGAATTTAATCAGAGAAAGGTCATGCTCTAATTTGTGCTCTAATAATATCAGTTTGGCTGCTATATGGAAAAGGAACTTGAGGGGTGGCACAGGCTAGAAGCAATTACCATAGGCATTAAGTCAGACAGCAATAAAAAATCCATGTCTAGACAAGGTAGGCATGTTGTTAACTACGTTCCTCCTGAGTGTCCAGGCTCTGTAAAAGAGAATGAAATTCAGATATTTATTTGTTTACAAGACTCTACTCAGTGGAGAATGGGAGCACAGATTTAAACTCAGGCAGTTACAGTCACCTGGTTCTTGACAAAAATGCACAAAATGCACATTGGAGGAAAGTCAAAAGATAGCATCTTCAACAAATACTGCTGGAAAAACTGAATTTCCATTTATAGGAAAATGACGTATATATCCCTATCTTTCATTTAAAAAGGCAACTTCAAATGTACAAGTGACCTCAATGTAAAACTTGAAACTTGGAAAGTATTGGATGACAACGTAGGAAAACTACTTCAAGATACAGGAATACTCAAGGCCTTTCTGAGTCAGATTCCCTCATCCCTTGAGTATTATTACAAGTGAAATAGTATTGGCTTTTGGAGTGGAGCATAGAGCTTTGCAGAGCATCATCAAATTAAAAAGCATCTTTGTGGCCAAAGAGACAGCATAGTGCAAAGATGGCATACAGAGCAAGAGAAAAATTTTGCCAGCTATGTTTTTGACAAAGGGTTAACATATAGAAAATACAAATAAAAATTTTAAAAATCTGAATAAGAATTCAAATAAAACAGTAATGAAAATGACTAATAAAGTGGAATACAATTGAGAAAAAGAAAGTCAATAAACATGGAAAGAGAAAACCGTCAAGTTGTGTCTCTTTTAAACTTAACCTCTTGGTGGCCAGAGGATAAATGTAAATCAGAATGACACTGAGGCTCCGTCGCACACCAGTTAGTGTGGCAGTCATTGAGAAGAGAAAACCAACAAGTGTTGATGAGGATTGGGAAAGTGAACAAAAAGGTACTCTTCTTATACACTGCTTGTGGAAACATAAACTCTGCAAGCCACTCTAAAGATCAGTGAGGAGATTTCTAATAAAATCAAAACTAGATTTATGATATGACACAGGCTTATTACTCCAAGTTTCCACTCAGTGATTCCAACTCAGCACACCACCAAGATGCTTGCACATCAGTGTGTACCGTGTTGCACATCAGTGTGTACCTTGTTGCACATCAGTGTGTACCATGTTGCTCTGCTCAATAGCTTGCTTTATCATACACCCAACCTAGATGTTCAGTAACAGAAGAACAGCTAAAGAGAATGTTGATTTTTTTTTTCAGCCATAAGGATGAAGTTGGAAAATAGGTGCCACTGTAGCCAATCATATTAAGAGAATTAAGCCAGTCTCCGGAAAAAAAAATTGCCATATATTTTTCTCTTGTTTGTGGACCTTAGAATTTATTCAGGTATTTATTTGTTTAGAAGATGCTTTTGAGTGGAAAGGGTACACATATCTAAGCAGATGGGTACTGGTACTGAGAGAAGAACAGCACACTAGCTCTCATTGTAACCCAGAAACTATCTCCAAGTGTCAGCCACCCCCAAAGGAATAATTAGGTTTTTTTTCCAATGGAGTATCACTAGGTAGACAAACCACACTTAAGGACCAGACATATGCCCAGCACATTTGTGGAGCTGTTTGTCTCATCATGTTTGTTTGGGCATGTTTAAAGCCTTACAGTCTTTTGCTTATATATTATGTTTTTTTATTATGGTTTTATTTTTTAATTTTTGTTTTTTTCCGTGTATGTGTCTCTTGTTGTATATGTATTTTTCATGCTTTTTTGTTTTGTTTTACTCTGGCTTGATCTTTTAAAATGTTATCTTTACATTAAATTTATTTATTCACTTTACATCTCCGTCACAGGCTCCTTCCTCCTTTTCTCCTGGCCCCACCTTCTTTCACCTTTTCTACTCTCATCCTTCTTAGAAAAGGGAGGCTCCCCCTTCCCTGGCCAACACATTGCAGCACCTCAAGTGGCATCAGGACTAAGTACATCCTTTTCCACTAAAGCCAGATAAGGCAGCCCAGCTAGGGGAAAGTGATCCAAACACAGGCAACAGGATCTGTGTCAGAGAGAGCCCCCAGCTCCCTCTCCACGTGCTCGGGGACCCACATCAAGACCAAGCTGCCCATCAATTCCGTATGCATTGGGGGCGTAGGTCTAGTCCATGCATGCTCATTGGTTGGTGCTTCAGTCTCTGTAAGCCCCCATGGTCCTAGGTGAGTTGATTCTGTCATCTTGTGGGATTATTGTCCCATCCAGGTCTTTCTATCCTTCCTCCAACTCTTCCCCAAGACTCCCCGAGCTCCACTTAATGTTTGGCTGTGGGTCTCGCATCTGCTTCGATCTGCTCCATGGTGGAGCTTCTCAAATGACAGTTATGCTAGGCTCCTGTCTGTGAGCATAGCAGAACATCATTAACAGTGCGAGGGGCTGGTTCTGTCCCATGGGATGGGTCTCAAGTTAGGCCAGCCGTTTATTGGCCATTTCCTCAATATCTGCTCCATTCTTTATCCCTGCACATATTGCAGGTGGCGTAAGTTTTGGATCTAAGGTTTTGTGGGTGGGTTGGTGTCCCCCTCCCTCCACTGGAAGTCTCATCTGGGTAGGAGGTGGCCACTTCAGTCTCCATGTCCCCTGCTGCTAGGAGCCTCAGCTAAAGAAGTCAGTCCTGTGTCCTCCCAGGAGCCTGCCCTGCCTCAGAGATGTCCTCCTTCCTCAGTTTGTCTTTTCGCTACTAGCATCCCCGCTCTCCTAACATATGATCCCAACCTTCATTCTCTTCCCCAGACCCCCCTCTCCCACGCAGTTCCCTCATTTCATCCACTTCCAATGTCTATTTGTTCTCTAAAGAGAGAGAGGAATAAAAAATGTAGATTTGAGTAAGTGGTGATGTGAGGAGGAGCTGAGGAAGAGGAAGCTGTGATCAGAGTATTTTGTACAAAAATTAGTTCTGATAAAACATAGCAAAAGAAAAAACTAAAAACACTGTGAAAATGTTATAGAAATGAATAAAGAAAGTGTCACATATCTGCTCTTAAGAAAGTCATAGAACAACAAGAATAAAACTTTTTAGCAAGTATTTTATCACAGATTGGCAGAGAGAACTTTGAAGAGAGCCTTGTTTCACTTGAGCAAACAGAATGATGGTTTTGCTATTGGTGAATCATAAAAAGACTTTGTAGAAGGAACAGTGACACGCTATTGGCTCTCAGAGTGGAACACTGATTGTAGGTAGGCCTTTGATGACTCTACATATATTGCCTGAAAGAAATCATGGAGAATGAAATATTACAGCTTCTGGGTGATGGATCTTGATGTTGAGGTAGGGAGCTGACATGGTGGAGTCCTGTTTGTAATGGTTACAGAATCACATTGAAAATTTGGAGAATACATTCTGCTCATAGAACATACTGAGGACCTATGCTAGAGAAGCATAGAATTCATGTGGATATCTGCCACATGATATCCTGAGTTCTGATGATAAATCAGGAAGTCAAGAATATGGAAACTGATTACTATGTAATAATACTACATGTTTCTAAATTCTTGAGAGTTATATTAAAATTTACTCCAAAGATATATCTAGCAACTTTATCATCTCTTATATTTACTTTTTAGAGGAAGAAAAGATCAAATGATCCACTGTCAAAAATAGTCGTATTTTTTAGGTATTTGAAGGTGACAGTGTAGGGTAGCATAGAAATACATAATCCATTTATACATTTTTAAAGCACTCACAAAATTGCAATGTTCAAAATAACCCACAATGAAGAGAGAAAATTGCTTCTCTCAGAGCCAAGAATGAACTCCTGGAAGTTTATCTTCAGTGAATTAGTAGCTGACAGAAGAATAGATTCCTGGGCTGTTGTTTTATTTCTAAAGTACATTACAGTCACCCATAAAAGCTATTTCAAATTGTACACGATATATCACATGGCTCTCCGAAATAAGGTAAATTGTACTTATGATATTTTCCTCTTGGATACTATTTTGGAAAAACACAAAGCTTTTTATGGCTTTTGATAAATATAATGGTATTTCTGTCTCTGTTATATTTTTCTACTAAATTAATAATATATAAATTTTGATACTTGCTAGGCAATGTGTTTTAGTAAGTAGTTAAAATCAGTTATTTTTCTTGTATATCTTTTTTATATAAATCAGAGATATGTTAAACCCAAAGTAGAGAAATCATATAGGTTTTGTTTCATGTTTCTTTGTTTGTTTGTTTTACTTTTTGTTTATTTGAGACAATGTGTCATATTATGGTTAGGCCTCAAACCGACAACAATCTGACAATGTTAGCTTCCCAAGTACCAGGATTTCAGGCATGAGAAGTGTTTGAGCTCCTACAGTAGCATTCTCAGTATCTTTCTTACTAAGGGGATAGAAAGTGTGTAGGATCTAAAACTCTGTGTACTTTTAAAGGCAGAAATCATTACTTTTTGGATATTTTGTACTTCTGAACTGAGAAACTGTTCTAAGTTAAGCAGAGCAGACATTTTAAAGAGTTTCTAATCTTCCGCCCATAGCCAGTGCTCACTTTGCCAGCTCCCCATCTAGATTTGTCTTGCCTAACATCCTCAATGCTTCTTCTGTTTGCATTGAAATTCACTGAAACACTATTTCAGAGAAGCTTGCTGCTGATATTTTCAGCATGAATTTTTTGTTATTGTAACAGACCATGGTTATAGATGACAATTGTAAAGCCCGTGCTATTTTCTCTGTGTGTAGATTTGAAATACAGCATGGATCATCACCATGCAGTGAGTTCTGGAGAAGGAAGAAGGCATTTCAAGCTAGTAAAGAAGATACCATGACATTTCAGGAAATGAGATCAGCACACATGATGGCACAGAGTAAAGAAAGGCTAGGCATGTCTCCTGAAATCCTATATCAGAGCAAGAAACTTAGTTATTGTGAGCTTTCCCACCAGGGTTTAAGCTATATTTGTCTTCCTTGCTCCAAAACTCTAAATAATATTTGCATATTATAGGTAGTAAAAATATAGGTCAACATCAGATCCAAAGAGTATTTTTTACATATTAAGAGATAATCATTTGGGAAGCTGATAACTTGCACTCCCTGTATACTCAGGTAATTAATTTTATCCCTTCTAAGTCTCTGATGGGGTTGAAGACCAGATAGTTTAGTTTTACAATTAAACTAAAATACAATTAGTTGTTTAGGGGTTAAGACATTTTTAGGTCTAGATAGATGTTTTAAATTGATAATGATGAGATATGATAGATACTGATTTACATTCAGATTTTCAGAATCACCAAGATAGGAAAGAAGTTTTCTTCAAGGCTGCCAAATACAAATAGCCAAAACACTAAGAATGTAACATATATACAATTCCTGCTTGCTTTGTGGTTTTCCTTGCTGTAAGTAATTTATTATATATGTGTGTAATAATGTAAGTGTATATATAAAATATTTAATAAAAATTGTAATAAAAAGATAATGCTCATTGGCTGTGAAACTTCTAGGTATTTGACACGGAGAATGGAGAGATTCGTGAGCGAGACATGTGGTCTTTGTAGCTCACAGGACATTTGTTTCCTTCTTAGGCCAAAAGAAAACAAAGATTTGATTTTCCAGATAATTTACTGTATAGTATTTGGATAAATATTTATGAGTAAAATTTGAACAGAATTTTTTAATGTTGATGCTTGAATTCTTGTGGTTGAACCATTGAATATCTACTCCACTGGAAGAAAATGATTTTGAATTCTAATTAGCTTTTTAACACATATTTATGTGTAATTTTGAGAAAACTTCTTAGCGTGCTTCTTGCTAGATGAGCACTTTAACTCGCACAACCACTTAACAATGAGATGATGAAATGGCTGACTGAAGGGATTTCCAATCCAGTATGCCGGAATCAGTGGAAACATCCTGTTTCTTGCTTTTTAGATTTCCCATACTGAAAATTGTACTGAAGATTTCTTTTATTTTACATATGTGAGAACCATATCCACTTTTCCTAAATAGGTCAGGAAAAAAAAAACTATCCTCCTCTTTAACAACTGTCTTTGTGACTTCAACCAAGTCTTTCATTGCAAATAAGACTGTAAAGAGGAATAAAAAAGACATCTTAGTTTTATAGTTTGGAAACTTTGCCACAACCAACTGGATAGCAAACGTTTTGGTAATGGTTACTGAATTAACGAGATGTAATGGAGGGAGTGGACCTAGACAAAGCGAGAAAACAAGGTGTGGGATAAAAGGAAATCAGAGGCATAGACAGTTTTGTACAAAGCATAAGCACTTCTACTGATAGAAGAACAAATGAAACTGTTCCAACAGAGCAAGAAAAAGAAAGTACTTGAGTGAGACAATTAGTAATTTGAATGGTTGTCTAAAATTTTAGCAGCTACCTGAAGTTTGGCAGGGTATTTGACATCTCTGTACTTCAATTACAATCAAATGCAACTATGAACAGGCATGGGTGTGCCATGGTTCTTTAAATACAACTCCTTATTTTTGTGTCTAACAGTAGACATTGTAAGAGAAGAAGATGCTTAGTATTGGGAATAAAGAAACAGGGTCTCATCTGTGCTAATAAATAATGATAGACACCATTTTTATAAAAGTGGATATATTATGATAAATTAAAAGTTCAACTGATGACCATTCATAATTGCAGACATTTGTCCACTTTAAATTTGTGTAGTGACTATGTTATTGCAATTATTTTGAAGTTCTAGAAAATCTCAGAAATGATTTACTTTCTAGCATTATTTAGCCAGTGAAGAAACGTAGCAAGGGTAGTATGCGGTTATTTATTTCCTGTTTCAGGGAATCTTTGTGGAGTCTTGAAGCGTGAGACAGAGCTGGACTAAAGCTAAGGTCTGGGTCAAAATTTTCATATAGTTAGGACTTTTATGGTAGGCTAGGGTAGCTACACTCAGGTGATGATGTAGCTTCTCCTTAAATATTGCAGGAAAGGGTTTAGTTAGATCATAAAACCTTTAATCGTGGAAGTAATTTTCAGAAAAAATGGCTAGTGTGGAAATTAGGGCAATTCGTCATGGGGATTATAATTTGACTTTAAAAATCAGAGATGTGTGTTCCGGGTGCCTGGGCTTTGTTAATCTCTTACTTGTGCAGCAAGCCAGGCTTTTATGCCTCTGGCCTATCAGGAGACTTCTCTGCAGCCTCAGTCCTCCTCCAGATGCAGACACTCATAGATCTTTGTCACGTGAGTGAGTCATCATCTCGTCCTCTTGTAATCTTCTGTCTGTGTTCTGGTTTTGTGTCCATGGATGAGAACTTGTGGCCTATGTTGGCCCATCTGTTGTGCAGGCCACATTTCTGGATCTTTGTTCGCTGGACCAGTTCTTTATTCTTGCTGCTTTCTTTCTCAGCTTTTTGATAAGAGTTTTCAGAGAGTAAGTTCAGGCCACAGAATGCTGAGAGCACAGTGTTTTCACCAGTTACCTCCTCTTTGATGTGGACCACTCTCCCCTGAGCTGGTTTGAACTCTCCCTTGCTCTGAGGCAATTTTTCTCCAGGAAATTTTGTTTTGTTGTTGTTGTTTTCTTTCCTAGAAATCAAAATAAGCAAATTACTGCTGAAAGTTATCTTCCAGAAAATATTTTATATTAGTGTATATAAGTTTAAGATGATGAAATATTGAGCCATTTATAACTAGTTAATTACTAGTTAATTCCAACTAATAGTTAATTTGGTAATTTATGATTATTTTTCAGGTAGGACTCTCAAGAGAGAACTGGCCAAACAGGCCTTTGTCTTTTTTCTTTTCTTTTCTTTTCTTTTCTTTTCTTTTCTTTCTTTCTTTCTTTCTTTCTTTCTTTCTTTCTTTCTTTCTGTTTATTTTTTTTTTTTTAAGACAGGGTTTCCCTGTGTAGCCTTGGCTGTCCTGCACATGCTCTGAAGGCCAGGATAGCCTGAACTCACAGTAATCTACCTGCCTCTGCCCCTCTGAGTGCTGGAATTACAGGTATCAACCACCACACCTATATATTAATAGGACTTCTGTTTTTCTTTTATTTTTATTTTCACTTTTTAATTTTTATTTAATTAATTTTTCTGATTACATCTCAATTGTTATCCCCTTACTTGTATCTTTCCATTCCTTCTTCCCTTCCTCTTTCACCCTATTCCCCTTCTCTAGGTCTGTGACAGAAAGGAACCTCCTCTTGCACCATATAGTCACAGCCTATCAAGTCTCATATTGGTAGCCTGTTTATCCTTTCTCTGAGTGCCACCAGGCCTCCCCACCAAGGGGAAGTGGTCAAATAGGGGCACCAGAGTTCATGTCTGAGTCAGTCCCTGCTCTCCATACAACTGTGGAGAATGTGCTGTCCATTGGCTAGATCTGATAGGGGTTCAATATTTACTGTGTGTATTGTCCTTGGTTGGTGCAGAAGTTTGAGCAGACCCCCCGGGGTCTAGATCCACCCATCATGATGCTCTTCTTGTAGGTTTCTAGGACTCTCTGGATCCTTCTATTTCCCCATTCTCTCATACTTCTCTCACCTAAAGTCCCAATAGGAAGACCCTGTATCTGTCCCAATTTCCCTAGTAAGTGAAGACTTTCATGGGGCATCCCTTTTGGGCTAGTTTCCAGTTATAAGTGAGTATATACCATTTGTATCTTTTTGGGTCTGAGTTAACTCACTGAGGATCATCGTTTCTAGTTCCATCCATTTGCCTGCAAATTTCAGGATTTCCTTGTTTTAATAGCTGAGTAGTATTCCATAGTGTAAATGTACCACAGCTTCTTTATCCATTTTTCGACTGAGGTACATCTAGGTGGTTCCCAGGTTCTGTCTATTATGAATAAGGCTGCTATGAACATGGCTATACATATGCCCTTGTTGTGTGGTCGAGCATCTTCTGCGTATATTTCAAGGAGTGAAATAGCTGGGTCTTGAGGTAGCTCTATTCCCAGTTTTCTGAGAAAGTGCCAGATTGATTTCCAAAGTGTTTGTACAAGTTTGCACTCCCCCCAGCAATGTAGGAGTGTTCCCCTTTCTCCACATCCTCGCAAACATGTTCTGTCCCTTGAGTTTTTGATCTTAGCCATTCTGATGGGTGTAAGATGGCATCTTAGAGTCATTTTTATTTGCATTTCTCTGATGACTAAGGAAGTTGAGCATTTCTTGGTCATCAATAGGCCTTTTCAATTGGCACGCTTATAGCAATTTCACACCAAGTAATCATGACAGGTCTTGTTACTAAAATAGCTCATTCTCTATTTTAGCAAACATTTTCAATGATGAACAAGTTTTTCCAAATGAGGTATCATGGAATCCAAGGAAGGGAAGGAGGAGACCTATTAGAAAAAGACAGTAGATTATATATGGAGCCACAAACACAATGGAAGACCCTCCTGTTTATAACACTTAGCAGCAAAGTCACATCTTACTTTCAAATGGCTTCCTTTCACTGTGTTTTGGACAGGTTCTGTTTCCTGCTTGACACTTAATGGATAAACGCATATCAAGTGTGTCCTCAATGAGAGTGTAAATAATGGGGTGTCTGTGACATACAAAGCAATAGGCATGTCTCCAAATTTCAATGGGAACAATGCTATTTTTCTTTGGATCCATTAATTCCTTATCTTGCAGATGCATGCCCATTAAGGAGACCATTTCATTTAATTCAAATCCATCAGCTTGAGATGCTGGTATACACACCATGCTAAGAAATGAGAAGACTGATTCTCTATTGAAAGGAAAATCCATGTCTTTCATTTCAGACTGTGCTATGTCCTTGCAGAATGGTCTTCATATTCAGTGCTTCAACTTGTAGGAAGTGGATGATTAAACTTTGTGCAGAAGTCACTGGGAAGGTTACATTCAATTCAAAGCTGTGAGTTTGCTTGTTTTCCAATTACTGAACATTCACATTAAAGCTGGTCTCTTGTGGGTGGCATAAATTTTCATAGCAGCCTCAATTTGTCTCCAGAATGGATAAAGCCAGAGGGCCTACTTTACCAGACTGTCTTATTGCATTAGGGATAGGCTAGTTAACAAAATTAATGAAATGAGCATTATAGTTTGTTTGTGTTTCCTTGAGGTATTTGTCTAGGATTGCAAGAGGTGTTTTCTTACACTGATTTCATATTCTGTGTATTATTTGGATTTCAAGTAAAGATCAATTCTTTCTCTCCTCTCTCTGCCCTCCTTGGTTGCCACCTACTCTTACACTGTCCTTCAAGAATGTAAGAGGTGAGCCTCTTAAGATGTATTCAGACTTGACATTGAACAGCATTTTCCAGCTTCTAATAAGGGATGTTTTATCTACATCTTGAAAATAATTGTTTAACTTCAAAGCTATGGTAAATTTTGTAAAGACATTCCTCATAAGATTATACAAGAACATTCACTATTAATACGAATTTAGGAAAATACTGCAATGTGGACAAGGATATAGAGAAATTTTAACCCCAGAACTTTGTTACTTGGGCAAAGGAACACATCCAAAGACACAAAGGTGTTTCTGTCTGGCTGCAATACAGATACACCTTTAGTACATTTCTTTCATCCCTCTAGCTGGAATGCACACCCTTAATCTCTGGCTGGAATTTAATACACATCTTTATTCCCAAACAATGATGTCTCATTGAGAGGCAGACAAAGTGATGAATCAGAGAAAGATTTGACAGAATGAGGCAGAGATAGAATATACCCAACTCTCAAGAGAACAAACAGGAAGGAGAGACTACTTGAGAGTAGTGTACACACACACACACACACACACACACACACACACACAGTGGGGGAAGAGAGAGAGAGAGAGAGAGAGAGAGAGAGAGAGAGAGAGAGAGAGAGAGAGAGAGAGAGAGAGAGAGAGAGAAGAGAGGGCGGGCGGGCTTTCATGGAGACAGTACAGTAGAAGAGAGTATAGTACATTGGTGCAGTTCAGTTGAGTGTAGGTGAGTTCCTTCAGTTCACTGGCAGTTTTTCCAAGCAGAGCAACTCAGTGAAAAGGGGAGAGAAACCGGTTTGAATCTATCAGTTTGGAGAGGAATTTTGATCCAGAACAGCAGACTTGAACCAGCCAGCCAGAGTTAAAAAAGAACTAGAAAGGATGATCTTATGCAGTAGTCTTGGAGGCTGAAAATATTCTAGGCTAAGGTTAGCAGAGGGAGGCTGGAAGCTGAAGCCTTCAAGGTTAGGGCTTGCAGAAATTTATACTGTACAGATGCTAAAAGCTTCCAGGCCTAGGCCTAGGAATAGTTAGAAACACTCTGAGCTCAGCCAAAGACAAGTATTCATACAGCTCTCATCTTTTCCCCACAGCAGAGGAAATGAAAACAAGATTTACACAAGGGTCACATTCTTTATCTGGCCAAGGACTTCGAGTATGTACACAATCATTTCTAACTAAGGCATTTAGACCACCATCATTTAGTTACAAGAACCGTGGTGCTTGGAAGTTTCCGTATGTTCACATAGAAACTATGCAAGGCATTGTCCCTGGATAGGTGCCACTTTGGCTATGATAAATCTGAATCTAGATATCTCTGTCACACTCTAGAACATAATAGAAATTTGGCATGTGTTTGCATTCAAGCTGCCAGAGAAAAGCCAAAGGCTTTGTTCTGCTGAGTTGCATTATCAGTGATGTCTTTCCCTCCTAATCCTAGGTGAAAAAAATTCCACTTTATGGAAACTGGGCACAGTGGTGCACACCTGTAATCCCAACACTTGGGAGGCAGAGGCAAGCAGATCACTGTGAGTTCGAGGACAGCCTGGTCTACAAAGTGGGTCCAGGACACCAGAACAGCCAAGTCTACACAGAGAAACTCTGTCTCCAAACAACAACAACAACAACAACAACAACAACAAATGAAAAAGAAAGAAAGAAAGAAACAAACAAACAAAGAAAATTCCACTTTATGTGTGTTATGCTTAATTGTCAAGGTAACACGTGCTCTTTCCATTTGCAACCCTGCCAACTCCACATGTTTTTTGGAGCCAACACAAAAGGAAAGTTTGTTTTTCTAAGAATGAAAGTCTTTTCCCGAGCACTTGGTATTTCACGGGTCACACAGACTTGATATCCAATTTGTGCAGAATCTGAGGCTGTGCTACTTTCTCAGTTTTTTCCTCATGATGTGACATAACTGTAAAGTTTCTCCTCCTACACACCCATCACAATCTTGACTCCAACACTTTGTGGGACACAATGAGACAAGCTGGAGGACAGCTTTAGCTTTCTTCCTGTCTGACTACGAAAGATGAGACCATAGTTGACACAGCATGATTTGAAAAGGGGTAGGTGGAAGAGTAGGTTGGGGTAGTCAAAACCAAGCTACTTTTCAAGTGATATTTTTATGCTTATGTCAAGTTTTTGCCATCTTTTCAGTTATTATATTTGCTCCTTAAATGTAGATTTTTATATTCAGTGTTCACACTTTGTAACAGTTTCGAAGTTTATTGTTTATAGTGTGATTAAGATTGACATAGTCAAGTCCACCCTAGGTCATTATAAAATATGCAACTCTTTTTTGTTTGGTTTTTGTTTGGTTTTTTAAAATGGGCTTTCTCAGTGTATCCTTAGCTGTCATGGACTCACTTTCTAGACCAGGCTGGCCTCAAACTCACAGAGATCCACTGGCTTCTGGTTTCTTGAATATAAAGATCACAGGTATGTGCCACTGAGCCCAGCTGCAATTCTTACTGTGCCTGAAGTAGTGAATTAAATTATTTTCATATACCTTTTTTTGTTTTACACTTACTATGATATTGACTACTATATGATATGTGACCAATATAGCAAAGCAATGCTACCTGCTCATGTGGATTTTGTGAAAAGAAACTGAGGTGATCCATACAGAACGCCCGGTGTTGTGCCAGACACATAGTGAGCATTTAACAAACATCTGTAATAATATCATAAGTAATCATTTCTTTTGCAGTTGGAAGAGGATTGAGGTAATTAATCTAATTTAATTGCTTTTTAGCAATCAGGTCAGTGTGTAGCTAGGAATGTGAAACTGAATTTTCTGGATTTTTTTTTTCAGAAATATAGATTTAACCCAGGACCTTCTGCATGGTAGGCAACTGTTCTCCCATTGAGCTACATGCTCAAGACCTCTAGAGTAGTGGTTCTTAATCTTCCTAATGTTGATATCCTTTAATATAATTCCTCATGTTGTGATGACCTCAACCACAAAATATTTTCATTGTTCTTCATAACTACAATTTTTATGCTGTTATGGATCACAATGTAAATGTGTGCATTTTCCAATGGTCTTAGGCAAGTCCTGTGGAAGGTTCATTTGATTCCCAAAGGGGTTGTCACCCACAGGTTGAGAACCACTGCTCTAGAGACTACTGTCAGTTTATTGGATATTTTACCCTGTAATTTGAAATGCGATTTCAAAATGTATGTGCTAGAACCAGGTCACATATATAAGAGACAGGGGCAGTTCTGTTTCTCTGTTTAGTTTTTGGCCTGCTTCAGGGCTTGACTCAGGAAGCACAGAGGGTCCTTTAGTCCTTGCATCACATTGACAGAGGCTTCGATTTTCTACTTTTAGCATTACATTTCTATAAAGTTTATATGAAGCCACAGAATTCCTTGACACATCATTTTCTCCATCATAGACCTTTGCATACAAAGCACCAGAGTGCCAGGGTTATAGGAATCAGTGGGATACGGTGGCAGCCTCGAAAACCCATTGAAATAAATGTAGAAACAAAGGGATTAAAAGATTCTGTGGATGAAATTGGAGCTAGAAAGTCTCCCATAAAATAGGAAATATTGCAAAATTTAGCATAAGATTATTGGAGATCCTTTTTATGGAGCTTATTTATTTTTTTATTCATTCTTTGAGGATTTCAAGTGTGAATACAATATATTTTCCTTATGTCAACTTTCCACCCACTCGATTTTCTCCTAGATTCCTCAGCCACATGCCCTTCCAAATTCATGCCCCCTTTCAAATCCCTATAGTCTAATTAGTGCGGTCCTTAAAGGCCCGTGTATAAGGCCATGCATGGGATCATGGACATCCTATCAAGGACCACTTCCTGATGAAAGAAGAATGATTTTCCTTAACCAGCGGCTTCCAACTACCAAAGCTTGACTAAGGACCAGGCTTTGTGAGCCACTCCACCACGTGTGCTGCATTCCATACTGGCTTGATCTTGTGTAGGTCTTGGGCAGAGAGTCCCAGGCACAGGGAGTTCACAAATGCAATGACTCTGTCCTATCCAGAAGACTATTTCATATGATCTTGTGTAGGTCTTGGGCAGAGAGTCCCAGGCACAGGGAGTTCACAAATGCAATGACTCTGTCCTATCCAGAAGACTATTTCATAGCAACCTTCCTTGCCATCAGGTACTTACAGCCTTTTCATTCTCTCTTCTTCAATGTTTCCTGAGACACGTGGGGAGGAAGTGCCTGTAGATGTTTCAATAACACTGAGCACCCCACTCCCAAACCAGGAGTGGTGGCTCATGCCTTTTATCCCTGCACTAAGGAGGCAAACGTAAGTGGATCTCTGTGAGTTCAAAGCCAGGCTGGTCTATAAATTGAGTACAGGACAGAAAAGGCTACACAGAGAAACCCTGTCTTGAAAAACGAATAAAAACCCCCAAGCAAATAAACAAAGACTGAGCAACCAATACATCTTCATTCTCAGCACTGACCATCTATGGATCTCTGTATTAATTCCTGATGAATACAGAGAAGCTTCTCTGATGAAGGTTGAAGGCTGGTACTAACCTGCAGGTATCAAGTACTGAGAACGCATTTTGCCACTAAATCAACATAGTATCAAATGTTCTCTGGGGTTTAAAGATTGTTAAAATATGCTACTACATAGCAAATATATAGGAGAAAAATATAAAAATATGAAAATGATGAATTCACAATTGAGATGTAGAATACTGTAATTCTTTTCCACTTGTAAAACAAATAGCCCATTACTTGACTTTTGTGTGGCCATATAGAATGCATGAATAACACTGGAATTTATGTTGATTTGAATGTATGTAAATTTGCTTTATTCATGCATTAAACTAAATATGAAATATGTGCTCAACAACTTGACTACTACTAACCTTTAATAGATTTTTAAAAAAGCAATAGGAAACCTGTCTTTTTTATGATGGGCATAAAATGCAAATTAAAAATCAAAGTAGGAGAATAGAATGCTGTGAGCTGTTGAAAATAAATATATTTATTGAAAAATATTTGCTCTTTAGCCCTGATAAATTTTGTATAAGCATCATGAGGAGCAAATATTTTTATTATGTCATGAGTTAATGTAGTCATATTTACAGTTTTAACAATTGAGTTTATTCCTAACAATTATATTCACACTCAAATCTAGTGTATTAATATGAGGTTATGAAAAAAGAAATTGTTTAAAATTTTTTTATTATCCTAGTCTCATGTTCATTCACATTTGCAATCCAGAAAAAATGATTTATGGTACATAATTAAAAAGTTTATTGCAAGAATTCCTTAAAAAGATTATGTAGAAAAAATATATGTACATATATATGTGTATATAAACACATATATAGGTACACACACATATACATACATATATATATATATATATATATATATATATATAGAGAGAGAGAGAGAGAGAGAGAGAGAGAGAAGGGGGAAGACTTTCTTAGAAATGTTTAAGTATGAAAAATATTATAAACTTCTTACATACTTTGTGATAGAATCACTGAACTTGTTTTGTCTAATTATTTTATATACTTTACCTCTCTCAGGTCTACACTTCTCTAAGCTTCGGTACCCATCACTCTACTTTGTGCTTTAATGAGGTCAGTTTTTTGCTTGAGAATAACAGAATTCACCTGACATTTATCTGTCTATGCCTGGCTTACTTTACATAATTTCATGTGTTTCAGGTTCACCCATCTGTCACAAATGACATGATTTATCATATATATGTTATAAATCTTATTATTCCTGATCTTTGTTAGACTATGGACACTATTTTAGTTTTAGATACCTTTTTAGTTGTAGACACTCAGGTCTGAATCTATACTGTAAATAATACTTCAGTGACCACGAGCATACTGATGCCTTATTGGTAGTGATGTCGTTATTTTTGAATATATACTCAGTGGTGAGATTTTTGCATCACATGCTAAATCTATTTTTAATATTTTAGGAAGCTACACATGATTTTACATAACAAGTGTGCTAATTTTAATTCTCATCAAGACTGTGCAGGATTTCAATTGGTTAACACTTTTGCTATCTTTCCTGTTTTAGATAGCCACCACTCTTAAAAACCAATATTTATTAAGTTCATGATAGAAACAGGGCTCACTTCTGACTTTTTAATCTGTGCTAATTCATTTAATTTCTGTAAAAAGTCCAAGAAGTTTATTACTATAGTCATTTTAGGTAAAGATGGTGGCACTAAACATCAAACCACTATTTAGACAAGAAAAAGAATAGAGTAAAGAGAAATAAATTTTCTAATATAGAAAACCTGTGGCTTTGGCTTCACTGAAAATAGCAGAAAAGCATGACATGTTAGTGCTTAATTTAAAACCTTCTAAACAACTGCTATAGCTTTATTTCCCTAAAGTAAGGCCAACAGATAAAGTTTTGTTTACAGGATAGTTTCATCTCTCTTAAAGCAATCAATAAGGTTTCATTAGGCATATGGCCCAGGTTTGAATCTTAACTCTATTTCTTAGACTTACATGACTTCTGACCCACATTTTCATTTTCAAACCTTGGGGTGTGTGTACAGTTTCCATTAAGAAAAGATGCTATGTCAACTAAACTAAAGAGTGTTTTCTTCTAATACATAGGGAAATAAAAACCAGCTATTACTTTTCTAAACTGGGAATAAGAAATCTGGTGTGGCTGGGCGTGGTGGCACATACCTTAAATCTCAGCACTCAGGAGGCAGAGGCAGGCAGATCACTGTGATGAGGCCACCCTGGTCTACAAAGAGAGTCCAGGCAAGCTAGGGCTACACAGAGAAGCCCTGTCTCAAAAAACCAAAAAAGCACCAGAGTACTTTTTTTTTTTTTTTTTTTATGCCATGGTATAGTTATCTATTTCCTGAGTAGTTTTGGTTGTAGCTTGACCCTTTGGGATGGAGTTTTCCTTCTAGTACCTTCTGTAAAGCTGGATTTGTGGTAGGTACTGTTTGAATTTGTTTTTGTCATGGAATATTTTGTTTTCTCCATCAATGGTTATTGATAGTTTTGCTGGGTAAAGTAGTCTGGCCTGGCATCTGTGGTCGCTTAGGGTTTGCAGGATCTCTGTCCAGGCCCTTCTGACTTTTATGGGAGACCTGGTGGCACTCAGAGGAAGGATAGCAGGTTACCAAGAGGAGACTTGATACCCTATGAGCCTATACAGGGGGAGGAGGTCCCCCTCAGTCAAAGTCATAGGGGAGGGGAATAAGGGGAAAATGGGAGGGAGGGAAGAATGGGAGGATACAAGGGATGGGATAACCATTGAGATATAACAAGAATAAATTAATTAAAAAAAGCAAAAAAAAAAAAAAAAGAAAACCACCACCACCAACAAAAACCAAAAACCAAAAAACCAAACCAAAACAAAAAACAACAAACAAATAAACAAACAAAAAAAAAGCAAGTAAGCAAGCTGGTGTGTAATGCGTGTGATAGAGTCCTTGGGCAGTAAAGGGTAACAGGGTGTCAGTGTCAACGCTGTTCTTCCTGGGGTGCATTTCACATGTACTGTAGGTTTTCGGGGAGCCAATGAAGTCTGCCCATAGCAGCAGTTTCTGGGCACTGATCTCTATAGCAACACTCCTTCGCTTTCTTCCTCATGTACCTCTCTTATCCTGACAGACACAATCACTAAGAGCAAACACCTTGCATGTCTCCATGTCCAACTCTCTGGCTTTCTCTTTTCTATTTTGATTTCTTTCATTTTCCAATTTTAACTTTTATGAATCCTATTGACTGGGTTTCCAGATTTTTTTTTTCATGCTAAAAAGCTGCTCAGTATCAATACACTTGGTTCTATCAGTTTTGAGATGTGATGTGGCCATCTTTTAACTTTCTTTTCTTACTGAGGGCTTACTTTTTTGGTTCTTGAGCAACTTACTTGATTTGCTAGTAGAGGTTTAGCTTTCTGACCAATTCCTGAGATGACAGAGACTTGTGCCTTCTGTTTGTCATTTGTGCATGATATGGCATTGCCCTAGATTTTAGGTCTCACAGTAGCCTGTCTTTAGCTTTATTGACTAATTCTGGACATGATAGGAAGCCCAGACATCTGAAAACCCCTGTTTGAAAACAACTGCTTGAGTGGCAATAAAATAGTATGTTTTATTTGCAGGTATGTGGAGGGTGTCTTTCTTCAGTTACTCTGTATCAAAAGAGTTCTCTCTTTTTGCAGATAACTTCATTATTAATGTAAAAGTGATATTTCCCTCTATCTTTTGACAGTACCACATTTACTAGCAACAAAGTACTTTCTTTTTAAAATGTTATTATTTAATGGATCAGTAGAGACTATAGTAACAAGAGAAGCAAATTTTCCAATTAAAGTAATTAAAACAATAATAAGACATTATTGGCATTTTAGATTATCCACGCCAGAGGTTGGTTTGTATTTTATTGATCTATTGTTGAAAAACAAATTATACTCAAATTCAGCAGCTTAATTTTTTCAATATTTATTATTTCATGGTTTCTCGGGTCATTAATTAAAGAATGGCTTCATGTGGTGGTTCTAGGACAGTGATTTTATTGAACTTGCAATCTAAATATTAGCTAGGATGGTTTCCTTGAAGACTGAAAAATGTACTTCCAAGTTGCTACCTGGATGTCCTTTCTACATGATGGAAGTTAGAGGAGAAGCCAAGAGAGGAGAGAAGAGGCATGAAGGGCGAGAAGGCGGGAGACAGGAGGAGAAGGAAGAACAGGTAGGGAAGCAAGAGGAGAAGGGACAGGAAACAGGAGCACCGAGTTTCATAGGCTAGTCTTGGAAGGTGGACACTGTGGACTGTTGGTAGAGACTCATTAGTTGACTCACAGGGAAGGAATTTAATCTCTAACTGTTGAAAGAAGTGTGTAATTCATGTTAGAATACCAAACATTTCATCTTTAGAATTTGTGTGAGCCAACAATCAATGCTGTCATCTCATGTTTGGGCAGTGACTCATTTTGCAGGAAAAACATCATTATCAGAGTAGCTCCCTATGTTCAATCACAATTTATTAGTGCAATTCTAATCTAGAAGAAGAAAAGATGTTTAGTTTTTTGAGAGCAGCAGGGACCCTCCTTTGAAAACGTGAGAACATGCTAGGATTCATTCCTCACTTAATTTCCCTTGCTTGCATGTGGTTTCTTCTTCTTCTTCTTCTTCTTCTTCTTCTTCTTCTTCTTCTTCTTCTTCTTCTTCTTCTTCTTCTTCTTCTTCCTCCTCCTCCTCCTCCTCCTCCTCCTCCTCCTCTTCCTCTTCCTCCTCCTCCTCCTCCTTCTTCTTCTTTTTCTCTCTTTCTTTCTTTCGTTTTTCACAACTCACTGCTGTGAGTTTTATTCAACCCATTGGTTTAGGTTATTTGCACAAATCAATATGGCAGAGGAAATGAGATTATGCTGATGAAATTAGACACCTTAGCACCTAATTTGAAATGGAATGGAGCTGACTCCTCTCTCTTTTAAAACCATGTGGCTCCTCTGTGTTGAGGAAAGAATTTAGTAGATGCTGGTGGAACAGGAAATTAAAGATGGGTCTAGCTATAAAGACATCAGATTATAGGCCTGCATGAATAGAAAAAAATCCTTACCAAAGGTGTTAATATAAGGAAAGGAAATATGTTCTAATAATATTAAACTTACTGAGATAAACAAACCCCATATATTAAAAATGAACTTCCAAATTTCAAAGTGTTTACTATTGAGGCCATGTTAATAGGATTTTGCTTTTCAGAGGAGGTGGATGTAGAGTCCTATCTGCCTAATCTTAATGAGAAACACTTTTTTTATTATGGGAAATTCACTGTAAGTCAGTCAAACTCAGTTCATATACTATACCTTTTCCAACACACAGGAGATGGTTATCCAGCCCAGTAAAAGTAGGGTTTGAATCCATTGATCTGTATGTTAATAGTTTGAAATTTTGGTTTTTCTTCTTTGGTTTATGAATGGGATGTGTTAATTTAAGCTTGTACAAATTTTCCTGCTTTTGTCAAACGGCAATATCTAAATCTAAAATGGTAAAGTCTGAGTGGAGAAAAAATGGCTATAAATTATCATGGCTACTTCTATGCATTTCATACATTTCCATATATACACATTATGCATATATTATATATTATATATGTTCCATGCATTAATACCATGATAAAATATTAACCTCTTTAAAACACCTTTAATTTCTGCATTTACCACACAATCTTAATCATACTGATAAGGACTTACAGCTTCTAGCAAAAATTTATTCTCCCTGAAATCTCATTGGTAAACAAAATAAATATAAGTGCTGTGTGTAGCTTTAGTACTCTTTGCTTTTCTGGAATAAAGGTATCATTGGTGTTGGTCAAGAAAGCAGCTGTTTATTGTTATGTTTCAAAGTTGTCTTATCCATGGTTTATCATCACTTCTGGAAGTTAAGGCTTCACTCTTTTTTATTGATAGTCTGAGACTATGGGAAAATGACAGGTTTCTATAAACATATACCATAATTTAAATAATAAATGACTTCCCTG
The DNA here is from genome assembly GCF_964271855.1 of Acomys minous. Lineage (NCBI taxonomy): Eukaryota > Metazoa > Chordata > Mammalia > Rodentia > Muridae > Acomys > Acomys minous. The sequence goes on along the minus strand of NC_140483.1, from coordinate 182,665,720 downwards.
TTCTAAAGAACTGAGTAGGCCCAATCCAGCCTACTCAATAGCATTACATACAGAACTCTGCCCTGTTTGGATTAATGATTAGTAGTAGGAGAAGAATAAATTACATTAATTATGTCTTGATTATGCAATGGAATCTGCTCTTGGTTATTATTCAATGAGTCATGATTTTCAGAGAAGAGAACTTGGGTTATACATTTTGCTACACGAATAGCTGATTTGTTCCTGATGTAAGCCACTACAATCCTCACCATTTTGTTCACGTAACTAAGGAAGTAAAATGTTAACTACTTTTGTGACCTCACCACCCAATAAGGCACGGTAGCTGGTAGCTAGTCTTTTCAGTAAATAAAGTTCAAATATGTTTCTAAAGACTCTGCTATACACACTGTCAGACATATCAAGTACTGTAATGGAAGGAGACTTGTCTGTGAATATATGTTGCTATTATTTTTTTTTTACTTTATTATAAGTTATTCAGATTACATCCCAATTGTTATCCCATAACTCCTTGTTCCCACCCTTCCTCCCTCTTCTGCCCTATTTCCCTGCCCTAGACCTCTGACAGACGGGGCTCTTCTCCCACACAATATGACCACAGCCTATCAGGTCTCATCTAGATAGCCTGCATTCCCTCACTCTGTGTGCCAAGAGGAAGTGATAAAATTGGGGGCACCAGAGTTCATGTCATAGGCAGTCCCCACTCTCCCCACAGCCACGGAGAATGAGCTGTCCATTGGCTAGATCTGAACGGGGGACGGGAGGGGGGTGTCTAGGTTTACTGTATGCATTGTCCTTGGTTGGTACAACAGTTTGTTCGACCCCATCCCACCCCCCGGGGGTCCCAATCCACTGGCCTTGATGGCCTCCTTGTGGCGCTCCTGAACCCTCTGGGTTCTTCCATCCTCCCATTCATCCATACCACTCTCACCTGGTATCCAACAGTGAGTCCCAGCATGTATCCTGATGCCCTGCTGAGTCCCAGCATGTGTCCTGATGCCCTGCTGAGTCCCAGCATGTGTCCTGATGCCCTGCTGAGTCCCAGCATGTGTCCTGATGCCCTGCTGAGTCCCAGCATGTGTCCTGATGCCCTGCTGGCTGAAATCTCTCATAGGACATCCATGTTGGCCTAAAATCCACTTATAAATGAGTAAATATCATGCATGCCTTTCTGTGTCTGGGTTACCTCACTCAAGATGATCATTTCTAGGTCCATCCATTTACCTGCCAATTTCAAGATTTCCTTGTTTTTAATAGCTGAGTAGTAGTTCATTGTGTAAATGTACCACAGCTTCTTTATCCATTTTTTGGTTGAGGGATATTTAGGTTGTTTCCAGATTCTGGCTGTTATGAATAAGGCTCTATGAACATAGTTAAGCAGATGTTTTTGTTGTATGATGGAGCCATTTAAAACCATACTATATAAATAAGCACTGTAAATCAAGATTCCTTTGTATTATTGTATTTTAAATACAATTTGTAAAGAATATTTATAATTTGATCTTTGTATCATTCAAATGTTAAGGATTTTTATATAGATTTATAGACTCTGTAGTCATTAAGGTCATTATGTGGTTTTTAAACATTTCTATAATTCCTCTTAGAAAAAAAATTGAAGAAACTTGAAGGCAATGTGATAGAGTGGAAAAGTCACATCTTTAGAAATGAATCCAGTTTTCATTCCACTGTGTAGCTGAAGTCTCTGGTTGTTTACTTAGCTACCACTAGCATTCAGTTTCCACTTGTAAAACGAGACTGACAAATCCCACCTCCCTCACTGAAATGTTAGTTTGTTCCCTTCAAGTGCTGGGGGTAAAAATCCTACTGGATTACATGGGGAAATATAATGTCTATGTTTCTTGCCTTTCAGTAACGATAAGCCACATATTTTCTTAATCTTTTAGTGTTGAGGATTAGTATATAATGAGCATATTCATGCACACCCAAGAAAAACTAACCACAAACCACATAAACTCTAATAACATTTATGTTTCAAAAGAAAATGTTTGCCACAGACTTTACTCTGATGTTTTGTTCACGGACTCCTGACACTAGCGATGGTAGATACTGTCCTCGGAACCACTCCAGTTCCATAGGATAAGCACCAGATTTTTTGTAAAAATTTTTAAGCTCCTTGTCAGATAAATTTTATCCCTTGTCACTTGAAAATGCTGAAGGGTCATAACTTGTCCATAAATATGTTCAAGGCAAGTGTTGTCTGTTGCTCTCGGAACGTCTACATTTTCCCCTTCGACGCATCTCGCAGGCACTTCATCTCTGTCCTTTATTTCTTGCTCTTCTGATTTACCCAGAGGGAAAGCAGAACTCTCATTTTGCCTGGAAAAAGTCTCATTTTATTTTCCCTTTGTTAAATTTTTACTTAACTAACTGTTCCTAGTGCTAGCTCATTAGCATTATCATCAATATTTTCTGGAGCAGAGTGCATGGAAGAAATGCACTTGAAATTCTTGCTTGAAAATTAATCAGAAAATACCTAGGTAAATAATGCTCCATGAGCTGACATTTAAAAATGACAAAGTTAAGATATATGCATCCCTTTATGATTGCTAATACTTTCAGAGTTCAAAGTACTATTTTCCTTGGTAATAATTTGATTTAAAAAAAAATCAAGAGCTACATTCAGCTCAAAGTTCATTTTAAACATTGATTTTCTTGTTGGGTTTACTTTCCCTGATGAGGTAAATGGTTGACTATGCCTTTGAGAGTCCCCTATTGTCCTCATCTGTTTTTCCATTGGGTAAATGCTTTTTGATGGTAGTGGTGCTTTAAATCTTAGGAACAGGATACTTCTGGAACTCTCTGTTTTTCTGCCTAGGTTCTTAAAAAACATGTGATGAAGACAAAATTGAAAATTAGGTAAATTGAAGGAAGTTGGAATCTAGGGCTAGAAAAATATCCCACACATCAACAATACAAAGACAAGCTTAAGTTTAAGATTAACTGAAAAAACATATTGTACGTATTGCCAGAGCAGAATAAACTGTGTAAGGTATGTATAATATTTTTGTTTAGAAATGAGTCTAGAGAAAAGGAATTTATGCCTTTCATCATCAGATAGAAGATCACTATATTGAAATAGTTTCGTCCGAAATCTCTCTGGATTTATGTTATTCTATGTGTCGTTGCAAGAAATGTATTAGGAAAGGGTTATTGTTCTTGAAGAGGGATGGGGTACTTTTGTGTCCCAATTGTTATGCAATCTCAAGGAGATCATTTAGCCAGCCTGTACGTCACTGAGTAAGCAATAGGAGTCTGAGTGATAATTTGTATTCGAAAAGTTTCAACAATATTTTTCTGTTCCTTGTGATAAATTGAAAGATGTCAAGTCTCTTCCCTTTTAACTAGGAGAATATCAATCCAATGTTGAAATGATACTTATATTAATTATGAAGATTAAAAGGCCCATTTGGCAGAAAGCTATTAAGAAATGGCTGAATTATCTTTGATAACAAATAGGTAAAATGGAGCTAATCATTTATTTAATATGTATAGCTATTGAATGCAATGTATAAAATAGACTTGGGCCTGAGAACAGATGAGGGTAGACTCAAAAGAATTCAGGGGTCATGGTATGAGTTAAGCTGGGTTTTGGAGGCACAGAGTTTCTGGGGTTACAGTATTTTGTGACGCTGTAAGGAGGCTCTTTGAGCAGAATTAAAGGTTTTGAGGTTCGTGAGAGAGAAACTCTTGATGATTTAGTGACTCAGAATCTAGTTGGGAAACCATTTTAGATGCAGCAGTCTTAAAATATAAAGGAAAAGGCTGTGGCTGACGGAATGTGAGTGTTTGTTGAGTCTAAGGATTCTGCAATACACACAGTGATGAGTACAATGCTACGAGTACACGCACTCTGCATCCACTAATGTGTACCCGAAAGCAGCAAAGCTCTTCGGTGTCTTGAAGGTTTGGGGGAAAGTACTTCAGGGCTTCTGCTGGTGAGAACTAAGTTCCTCTGACTACGCCAGCCAGGCATTACATTGGTGATACCTCGTTGAAATGTTATATAGAATCCATACCTTGGGCTCAGGGGTTGTATCATTACTTTTATATCACTGAGGGGAAAACCTGACAGAAACTCCTTGGGCGACGCGGGGCGGGTAGGGGGGAGTTTGTTTTGGCTCGCAGCTTTAGAGAGGTTTCAGTTCATTGTGGTAAGGAAGGCATGGTGATAAAAAGAGCTATGCTTGTGATGCTGCGAGTGAGAGGCAGCAGGTCTTTGCATGGAGATCTGGACTGAACTCAGAAGAGGGGAGAGCCCTCACAGACTTGACTCTGGCGACCTGCTTCTTACTCAAGACTTTTCATTTTTAAGGAATTCAAACGTTGATATGAAAAGTAGCACTCTGAGAAAAATGTAGGAATCTGGGACGCTGACTCTGCCTTTCTTTACTTCCTCTAACCCTTTGTTCTTTGCTTCTCCTTTTGACTGAGAGCATTCATGGGAAGTTGTTTGGCCTCTGAACTTACGGTTTTGAGCACCTTCCAGTTCTGTCTGAGCCTGCCTACAACACACCAGTAAGCCTCCTTGCTGAGGCAGTGTCAATTCGTTTCTCCACCTGTGGGTGTTTCAATTCTCCAGTGATGTACAGTGTTCAAGATGGAACTCTGGTCGGGGGGAGGGGGGGGTTAGGCTACAGCCGATTCTCAGTGTTCCCCGTACAATGAAAATAATGTGATAGTAAAAAGCTAAAATGAAGCATAAACAGTGTCAGGGTTAGCTTTCACTGGCAACACTGCTCCACTCTGATACCGGAAATCTCGGGCCAGAGATCTTCCTTCTTGGCTCAGACAACATAGAGCTTGTCCATGATTCCCTTTCCCCAGTCACTTGCTGCCTATGCTTTTACCCATAAGGCCATGGGTGCCATAGATGGAGCTGAGCACTGCCTTAGAAGGATTCCTTAGGTCATCTTGTTTTTCTACTGACAAACAGGAAGAGGCATAGGATAAGATCATACAGCTAATAAGGCAAATGGCACACTGCAGGCCAGTGCCCTTGCTTCTCTTCTCTCAAGGCTGCTTTGAATGTAAGGGACAGTGACAGCATGCCTTGGTGGTTTGACAGATGAAACATCATCTCAACCACTGTTTTGAAGATATGCCATCCCTATAAAACTCACACACATTTTTCATTTTACCCCAGAATATATTCACATCCGTTTTAATATCAAAGAGAATGTCCAATTTTCATGCCAACAAGTGAAACTGTTGTCACTCTGGAGTAGTGCTAACGTTATCCTGTGTTTTCTATTCTCCTGAGATACCACTATGTACCTATTGCTACCAGATTGAAAAACAAAGCACTTGGGTGTCATTTTAATATGATGGATACCCCTCCACTGCCCTCCACACCTATCCAGAGGGAGCCTAGAAGAGATGGCTGTAACAGGCGCTTACCTTTCATGAGTAGCTGCAGTGAAAGTGTGCTTGCTCTTCACACTTTGCAAACTGGAGTTCTACACATGCAATGATGCTGTGCTGTGATCTCACACTCCGATGCCTGGTGCACTAGAAGTAATGTTATTTAGAAGCTGAACTGGTTATTTCCTGGGCCTAATGTATCTCTCCATTTTAATAGCGTTCACATTCATATATATTATAACAATAACACTGCAGAAGCTTAAAAGTGGGAACAGAATTTATATTTTTGTGTCATGGGATGAATATATAGGCTGCTGGAAAGAGAGGGGGTAGTTTTTCTTCAACGAGGCAGAAAAGGAATAACTTTACAAGCTCAGCGAATTGCAGAGCACTGCCAGTTAGTTCTATGCATGGGTTCTTCATAATGTAGAAAGCTAATATAGTTAGCAGAGCACTTTTTCTTTAAATGCACATCAACCCCAAGGATGAAATGCAGTCACAAAGTAAGCTTCTCAAGTCCTGGAAGCCATAAATTCCCAATGTTATAACTTAATCTTCTGGAAATACTCCAAATAGCAGCCCTGAGTTCCCTTGAGTGAAATGCTCTCATTTTCTCCCTGTGTGCACTTAACTTTATTCTTTATTGAATAAAAAAAAAAGGAATAAAAAAAAGGACTTGCTTTATTGCTTCTAATAAAAGAAATGTAATTTGAATACTCAAGGATGTAATCAGATCATAGCATTTCAATTGTATTACTAATATGGCCATAAAATAAATAAGTTGCATGCTAAAAAAGCTCACCATGCAAGTGCGTCTTGTCAGCCTGTCTCATCCATCTTTTCTTGCCATTTCCAGTCTGTCAGCATTTTTCCCCTCAGCTCTTTGGCTTGCACCTAGTGATTTGTCACACACCCTTCACCGTTGCCTTGTTACCTTCTCGGTTTAATATATAGAGATAGAGGGATCTGCTGTGCCTTGCTCACACATGCTTACACATCTTTAGTTTCTTGGACTCTCAATTTGTCACTTGACCACTCTGCTCCTTTCTAGCCTTGTTCATTAAGTCAGGTACTAACTAATACATGAAAGTTAGTGTTTCTCACGTTGATGTTTCCAAACAACTGGCCTTTTAGCTCCAGCAAACCGTGAAGCTTGTCCCTGATGGGAACCTTTAATTGAAAAAATTAGGTCAATTCTATTTTTCTTTTATATTAAGTAAAGCTTGAAATCATGGGAAATAAAACTAACTGAAAAGGTACTTTAATTTGGGTCTGAGTAGGAAAACTAATATTTTCTTTAAGTATTTATTTAAAAGGTTTTGTTTTCTGTGTAGACAACAAATAAGAAATTTTGATGATCAAAAATTTGGGGCAATGTTAAGTTCAAAATCAGATTTATGGCAACTCGATTAATTTACATCTATAGATCTTATGCATTAAATATGACCAAATTATATACGTTCTATTAAGACAGAATTTAAGTTCAAAATTTGTCACAGCATTCAGTGATGAACAGACATTGCTATTTCTTCAGTGAGAATTCTTATTTGATAATCTAATGAAGAAATCAATATTCTAGAAAAACACATATTTTATTTTTATACTGAGTCCTGGAATGATTTTTCTCTTCTACTTCGTCATGCCTTGTGGGCACTGGAGGAGAGCCCTTTGACAGTAGAGTTGAGTTATAGCTCCAGTATTGAGCCTTGGCAGCAAATGAGATGCACCTTGGAATTTACTGAATCATCGTGTTTTCCTTGCCAGAAGGATGGTGGACAAATATCTTCCTTTATTTTATTTTAAAAATCACACATTCACTACATGGCTGTCGTATTGCTCTTTGAAGCAGTTTTATTGTTGTTGTTGCTCCAAAAAAATCTGTATTTCTTTGGGAATTATTTGTGCCAGCTAAAGGATATGGGAATAACTATTTTGAGTGAGGGTTAAATGAAGTTCAATAAAATGTTGAACTGATTCTTTCCTCTCATCAGAATTCATTTGTTGTTTCCCAGCTTTTAAAGGGTACCTGTTTTGGCATCACAGCAATGTGAAATGGGGTTCATCTGGCAGATAGAGTTGTGTGACCAGCAGGTCCACACCAGACATCCTATGAGCATGAGCCTGTCTCTAGCATCAACTTCAGTTCTTCTCAAAGATCTCAAGCTACCTCTTCTCAAGGTGGCAGGAGCCTGGCCTGGTGTGCTGCGCCTGCTTCACTCTTCTCATCAGACTTAAGTCACGTGATGTGACGAAGATTTGGAGGGAAATGCTAAACTTTTCCACAGGCAGCCATTCTTACGGATTCCCCAAGTCTTCCCACTGTCCAGTGTCCTGTTCTTGCTTGTCTCCATTTGATGGACAGCCATCACCTCTGATCATTTGATGGGCAGCCATCACCTCTGATCATTTGATGGGACAGCCATCACCTCTGATCATTTGTGTATGTTAAAATCCTGAAATCTAGATGAGTGTATTGAGTGGAAGTAAAATGACCTTCTATAGAGCTAACAAAATTATGATAGGCAGATTTGGGCCCAGGGGTCCCGCTCAAACTAAGGCACCAGCCAAGGACAATACAGGCGGTAAACCTTAAACCCCTACCCAGATCTAGCCAATGGACAGATCATTCTCCACAGTAGAGTGGAGAGTGGGATATTACTTTCTCACATACTCTGGTGCCTCACCTTTGACCATGTCCCCTGGAGGGGGAGACCTGGTGGCACTCAGAGGAAGGACAGCAGGTTACCAAGAAGAGACTTGATACCCTATGAGCATATGCAGGGGGAGGTAATCCCCCTCAGGAACAGTCATAGGGGAGGGGAATAAGGGGAAAATGGGAGGGAGGGAAGAAGGGGAGGATACAAGGGATGGGATAACCATTGAGATGTAACAAGAATAAATTAATAAAGGGAAAAAAAAGAACTAACAAAAATTAACAAATCAACAACAACAACAACAAACAACAACAAAAAAACACAGTGGAGCAAAACTAATTCCGCAGAGGGTCTATGTAGGGAATCTAGGAAAATAGCAAGTCTAATAGTACTGAAAAATCAAGGCAATGGAAGCCCTGGTAAAGCTAGTGAAGAGGAGACAAGAATTTGAGGGCTATTTATTTTTTTATTTCTTTATTTTTTTAATTTGAGCTTGGAAATAGATGAGTAAAAAATTATTGAAAGGGCAAACAAATAGCAGAATACAGTGAGCACTAAAGCTTAGGGTTGAAGTTAGGAATTCCTTTGCGTCATTGCCTGAAAAAAGCAATTGCTACGCCTATGGACATAGCCCAGCATTACCAACTTGGTTACCAAACTTTAGGTCATTTGCTATACTTTTACTATAAGAAGCCTGTGCAGAGAAAGGTACCTTGACTTAAGTGATATTACAAATACACATGTGTAATAAAGCCGAAATGCAGAGTCTTTTTATTTTGACTCATTTGTAGAAACACAGCATGCAATTTCAATTTTTCAGAATGTTGCTTAGTTTGTCTAGAGAAATTCACTAACTTCACATGCAAATTTATTCCTCTCAGTGAAAAGTCCAAGGTTTGATATTTCAGGGAATAGAGATTTTCAACTATGAAGAAGATATTTATCTTCAAGTCATTTCTGTACATTTAATGAGGACCCCAGGTCTATTTGCCCTATTGCTTTGTGTTTTCTTTATTGTGATGTTTTGTCTTTTCATTAATAAAATTATTTGTAGGGTAGGATTTTTTCAGGGAATATATTCATTTCTTCTTTACTCTTTTAGGTTAATCATCAAAGTAATCTTATAAAATTGATGTTTCCTCCTTTATTTGTCGAATAATGGAATACTGTAAAAAATTAAGGAGCATCCTTAAATTTACACATTAAATACTTAACAGAGCTAGCAAATGGAGCTAAGTCCATCAAATTAAGCAAAACCAAAAAAGGCCAGTTTTCTCAGAAAGCCCCTTTTTCTTTGTCTTCTTTCTTTCTTCTCCTTCTTCTTTTGTTACTGCTGGTTTCTGTGTGTGTGTAGAGGTACTTGTGTCCACATATAATTACAGAGGCCAGAGGAAGGTAGGAATGTCCTGATATTTCACCCTTGCTGGGGTTGTGGCTCAGTTGGTAGACTGCTTTCCTAGCATCCACAAAATCCTGGGTTTAATCTTTGTACCATGATTCCAGGCGCAAGCCTGTACTCCTTACACTCATAAGTAGAGGCAATGGGATCAGAAGTGTAGGATTATCATTCCTGGTGAGTTCAAGGGCAGCCTGGGTACTGGACAACCCACTTGAAATAAAAAATAAAAGCTATGAACAGGATCCATTGTTCTCTTTATTTCATGGTGAAAAGATCTCCCACTGAACCCAAAATTTAGAGCTAGGTAGCAGCCAGCAAGACACAGTGTTTGGCTATAGGTTAATACCAGGCTTTTTAATGGGTCAAATTCAGCTCTTCATGCTTGCATGGCCGATGGTGTTACACACTGGGTCATCTCTCCAGGGCCCACCTCCCATCAGTGGAATTTCTCATTTCAAAGCTATTATGGGAAACCTTAGAATTATACTTTTATTTTTTATTTCAGAAATAGTAACAATATTGGAGACCTAAGAGACACTACAGCTACCATCTACCATAGCACTCTGGGACTCCGAATACATTTACAACAAAACAAAACAACACCCCCCAAAACCCAAAAAAACCCAAAACCCCAAAACCCACAGTTCTACATTTGTTTATTTATCCTCCATACATTTACTCAGGATTCACTAACTAGTGAGTTTTCACTGAATTGGGGTGATTTCCAGTTCTAAAAATGCTTCATGGTACAGAGCAAACAAATGATACAAATGCATTATGTGTTTCTGTAAATAAGAAATGTGTTTCTTAAATGTTTTTTTCCTACTTGGCATTGACGGATGGTTCTTGAGCTGTTTTGCTAAGTTTTGGAGATATGTCATTTTTGATTACTTCATTAAATCAAAGGGTCAATATAGAATAATCAAAGGACTAATTTATTCAAGCAACTCATTAATCAGTTATTATTGACAAGAGAGTGTCACATTTGTCTTGAACACAGACTCAACCCAAAGGACACTATCGTACAAAGAGCTGACAGTACAGTGTGATGCCTGAAGCTTCATAGTAGGAATTTGGAGTATTTCAAGTTAATGCAAAAAGGATAGCTTCCAATTAAATTTATCTTAAGTTCTTCCTTTAGATTTTCAAGAAGGCTTCAATTAGAGGCATCAGACAAAAAATACAATTTTTGAATTTAAAAAATCCAGCACACATTTTTAAGTACCCATTTTATGACAGTTCTTATAGTAATCTGTTTCTGTACCCAATGATATCAAAACTTTAAGATGTTTGTGAGATTTGAATATGAAATAACGTAAAACACTTATTTGAGTCCAAAACCTTGGCCATATTTATGTTTACTGCTCCATTTATCTTTCAAACATATTGTAATAAATATTTAATCTAATTATCTATTCTTTTTGAGGAAGAGGATCAAGTAGATGAGAAGATTTGTTGAACACTAAGCTTTCAGGAAGCAATTAATTGACTAAAGGATTGGAGGCGGGAAACTGAGAAGCACTCACTTTTATTGTAAAAAAGTAGTCTAATAGGATAATTAATTTTATACTTGTCAGTTACTGGATCCATGTGAGATGCGGAAAGTTTCTTATTAAAAAAGACAGACAGCTGTAGCTCACACAGACTGCAGAATTTATCCTGGAAAATACTCAGACTAAAGAACTCCTCTTAGATTCTCTTAGAATTGACCCTCAATCTTACAGCTCTTCTGATACTGTGTCTGACTTCTTTAACACTGAATGGTTTCTATTTTGGAAATTGCGATTGAGTTGGACTAAATCTCTTGGCCAAAATTGGCCTAACCATCAGATGCCCCAGTCCTTAAACATTTTCACTGGAATGCAAGGAGACCCATCTTGAGGTCTGTGAGATTACACAAAGCATTTATGAAACAGAACATAGCAAAGGCAGAAGCTCACTGTTCCTCTTCAAATTGTGTGCGCCAATGCTGAGGAGGAATTCAAAAGGGGAGCTGCTACTCCTGAAATATTTTGAGATACAAAATTGCAGTGTACTGACATTAATCTTCAATAACAGCTATTCTTCCAATCAGGCACTGCTCCTAGGAACAGACTTCAGATGGGGAATCGGAGCACTTGTGTTTTTCTTGGAACGACAGATAAACCTCATCCTTTTTCAAGATCACAATCCACCTAGTGTGAAGCTACCATGTTCCACTATAAATAGAATAGATGAATAAGCATATTGAGTCTGTTGGCTATTTTATACTACTCTTGAAATGAGTAAATTTTCTAATTTGAAATTAATACACATGGTCTTTGCTAAAACCTCATCCAACCATATTTTCCATGAATTAGGGGTCATAACTTGGAGGGTTCATTGCCATGAGCAGTTGCGAGCATCCTGGGGATCCGAGAACCCTGGATTTATCTCTTCCCAGGGTTTGCTTTATGCTTCTCCATCTAAATGTCAAGGTTTTAGCTCTGGCCAGCAGCTGAGGACATGCCAATTCTCCTGCCCATTTCCCTCCCCTGGGCTAGGCCAGCAATTACACAGCAGGTCATTCATGCTTTCCCTTCAGATGGCGTCTTCATAAATGAAAACATGTCATTTTCAGAAGGGCTAAACATAGGTGATCTGGTGCACACAACCTTAAATACACAAATATCATCCTCATGTCTTAATAAAAATGTTCTTCTTTTCAATGGAGGATTGCCTAAAGAAAAACAGCGATATCAGTGATGCGGAGTGGTAGTGGGTGGGGTGGGGGGGCAGGGGGGCACGGGGCGGGGATGGGGGCGGGGGAGTAATACCATACCTTTCTTTAAAGCAAGCTGATAAATGTGGAACAGAGCACTCAGAGGAAGGACAGCAGGTTACCAAGAAGAGACTTGATACCCTATGAGCATATACAGGGGGAGGAGGTCCCCCTCAGTCACAGTCATAGGGGAGGGGAGTAAAGGGAAAATGGGAAGGAGGGTGGAATGGGAGGATACAAGGGATGGGATAACCATTGAGATATAATATGAATAAATTAATAAAATATGTAAAAATAAAAATAAAACCTACAGAACCATGGCAAAAAAATAAAAAATAAAAAATGTGAAACAGAAAGTCTGTGTTTGCAACTTAGAATTTTAAGAGACAAAAGATGAAGAAAAAGTTAAGGGGATGCGAAGGACGGCCAAGGGTAAAGGGCTGGAGGAGGCGGGAGAAAATGGAAACACAAACTCCCTCCCTTGAAGCTTTAAACATATATTGAAAATGTTAAGACAAATGAGAACAATGAAAGCTGGATGGGGCTGTAGTTCTGTTCATCACGTGCTGTGAAAAGGACAGGCAATGAGGAGAAGGTAAATAACGTAAAAGAAATGGAGAGGGTGGTTTAATAAAAGGGGTGAGGGGAGGGGCGGGGAGGACATTCAGGGGTGAAGCACTTCCGGTGTGCACATGTGGGTAGAGTTTAAATCTCAGCATATACCTAAAAGCCAGGCGGCGCGACAGTGGGTAGAGTTTAAATCTCAGCATATACCTAAAAGCCAGGCGGCGTGGCAGAGGCAGAGCCACAAAACCTCAGGAGTGGAGACGGTATTCTGCCAGCAGGCTGGCTTGACCAACAAGCTCTGGTTTCAGGAACAGACACTTTCTCAGTACATAAAAGTGAAGTTTTTCGTGAACAAATTCAATTAATAAGAAAGCTATAGTATTATCAAAGAATGGAAAGCAACAGGGAAGACACTCATTGTTAAGCTCTGGTCTCTAAACACATGTGCGCTTGTACCGCAAACATGTAAACATGCCACATGTAAACATACACAAAAATGCAAATAAAATCAATGCAAAGAGGGGACAGAGGAAGAGAAACACCAGAAGCTTACATATTATCTCCAAGTAAGCTTTCCTGAAACTTCTTTTCCGCTGTAGTTCAATATTAAAAACGACAAAGGGTGGTGGAGAAAGAAGTTTCGACTTGTTTTGTGTAATTGTTAATCTATTTTTTTCTCTCTGCCAGTACCTAACATTGTGGTTTCCAGCTGTTTATTATCCCAATCATTTCCTGCACTAGATGAAGTGCTAACAGCAGGACTCTAAGATGCTTTATGCTAATGAGGGGAAAAGTCTTGGACAAGTTGCAAAGCGTAGAATGTTTTTTGAGTGACATAGTAAAATAATCAGAATCTAAATGAAAAGAGAACTTGGGTAACAGCCATTATATTTAATATGCCAAAGTAACTGATTGACATTTTAATTAGATGAGAAAATATAATTATGTTTTTAACTCTGAAAATATCCTTACAAGATAGCTGGACATTATTACATAAATAAAGAAACTTGCAAGAACACAAAGGAATAACAGAGTATATTAAGATGCACTCAATTTTCAGTGCTCATGACACGAGGTATTAATTCCATGGATCACGAAGCAAAAGTTTTTGAAAGTTAACTTGCATGTACCCCTTTGACAACATTTTGCATTATCATGATTGAATTTTATTAAATGAATTGTTAGCTGTAGCTATTTATCTTCATCTTGGCATCTCTGACATAAATATTTCATTTAATTTATGTTCCAAATTTAAAAGATGTCTCTGTAAGAAATAACTGGCTGAGTCGAACCTATCTTCCCCCTATAAAAGTGAGGTTCATGTATGGCTACACACAACATGAAGTATGTCTTTGTTTGAGATGAAGATGTTAACCAGTTCATTCATCCTTGCAGATGAGATGGCAGTGAAAACAAAATGTAAGAAGAGCTTTCGATTAGTGCTGAAAGACACAACTTTGCAGCACCATCGTTTTAATCAAAATGTTTCTTTTTGTGAGCCTGTTTCTGATTAGTACTCAACACTTCAAAAATCTAAGATGCTCTTATAAAAGTAGTTAAGGAGAAAACTGTGGACATACAAAGAGACTGCCTTACACAGAAAGATCCACACAATGAGTTGTAAAACTAAGCCAAAATCTTATTCTAAGACAGCAAAGGCCGTGGATTGTCTCCATGTTCTGGCGTGTTAATGTACGTGTACAGTGTACATGTAAGCCTGTAAGTCCTAGGAGGCTCCAGCAGGTCACATTTTCCCCAGAGGACCACATCAATACCTGGCATCTCACATACCTTTAGCAATTCGATCTCGGCTCTGCTATCACTAAAAAAAATGAGTTTTATGATTTCAGAGATATTAGGTGGAGTTTCTCTCCATTTAATTTGACATTGTCTATAGGCTTTCTATAAAGTGACTTTATTATGATTAGGTGTGTCCCTTGTATCCAGGAGTATAATATTTCCGGGACCTTTATCATGAAGGGGTGTTAGATTATGTCAATATAAAGAGATGATCATGTAGGTTTTTTTTTCTTTCAGGTTGTTCATGTGGTGGATTACATTTATTAATTTTCTGTATATTGAACGATATTGTATTTCTGTAATGAAGCCTACTTGATCATGGTGCATGATCGTTTTGGTATGCTGGTGGATTTGGTTTGCAAGTATTTTATTGACTGTTTCTGCATCTATGTTCCTAAGGGAAGTTAGTCTATAATTCTCTTTCTTCGTTGGGTCTTTCTGTGGTTTGGGCACCAGAGGAACTGTGGCCTTATAAAATGAATTTGGTAATGATTCTTTTGTTTCTATTTCATGGAATAATTTGAGAAGTATTAGAGTTAACTCTTTTTTGAAAATCTGGTAAAATTCTGGGCTAAAACTATCTGGCCCTTTTTTTGTTGTTGTTGTTGTTGTTTCGTTGGGAGACTTTTAATGACAGCTTTTATTTCTTTAGGGATTATAAATCTATTTTAATTGCTTATCTGGTCTTGATTTAACTTTGGTAAGTGATACCTATCATGAAATCATTCTGTTTCTTTTAGGTTTTCCAATTTGGTGGAGTACAGGTTTTTCAAGTATGTCCTTACGAATCTCTGGATTTCCTCAGCGTCTGTTGTTATGTCACCATTTTCCTTTCTGATTTTGTTAGTTTGCATATTCTCTCTCCATCTTTTAGTTAGTTTGGGTAAGGGTTTATCTATCTTGTTGATTTTCTCAAAGAACATTTGTTTCATTAAATCTTTGCATTGTTCTCTTTGTTTAGTAAATGATAACCAAGCTACAGTGGGTAGACCCAGAGAGCTTAGATACTGAGGTTGGGAGGGGGCACATGGATATCCCTGGGAGGGGATGTCTCCATGAAGTCCCTCTCCTCAGAGCTTAGGGAACCTTGTGAAAAAGGAAGTGGAGAACCTGTGAGAGCCAGAGTGCATAGAGGACAGGAAAAGAGGCTCTCCGAGTCAGCTAAGCAAGGCTCCTATGACCTCACAGAGACTGAAGCAGCAAGCTGGGCCCACACAAGTCTGCACCTGAGCTTCTGCATAAATAGATTTTAGCTTAGTATTCCTATGGGAGTCCTGAGTGTGAGAGCGACCCCATTGCTGGCTTTCAGGATCCCTTCTCTTCTGTTCAGTTGCCTTCCTCCACTTCAATATAATGGGTTTTTCTTTATCTTATTATGTTCTAATTTTGTCCTGTTCAGTTCTCATCTCTTAGCAGCCTGATCTTTTCCAACAAGAGATGAAAAGGGATCTGGATGAAAGGGAGAGAGGGAAGGACTGGGAAACATACAAGGAAATTATAATATTGAGAAAAGAATATATTTTTAATAAAAGGGAGTAAAAGAAAAACAAAAATACAGAAAAAGAAAAGAAAAGAAAACCAACCAACCAACCAACCAACCAACCAACATCAACAACAACAAGAAGATTTTTCCTGCTTTGAATTTCTTGGGGCCTTTGGGGCTCTTTCACTTTGAGTTGACTGTGGTGGGGAAGATGCTTTCTGACTTCTGGAGCTAGGAGAGAAGAGACTTCACAATTTCCTGTTCTCTGGGACATTCTCTCCACAGATAGTCTTCTACCCAGCTGAGAAGCCCGGGCTAGAGAGAGAGCAACCTCTGCTGAGCCAATTCTATTTATTAAAGTTATTCTTTCATTGAAAGTGGATTATTTTATTCTATAATATATGCTTATTGCTGTTCCCCATCCCTCTACACCTTCCAGCTCCTACTCACCTGCCCTCTCATCTGGATCTACTCCTGTCTGTTTAGAGAATAAATGGCTTCTAATAGATGATAATAAAATAAAATGCAATGCAATAAGATAAAACAAAAAGAAGCACATTTGATAAGGACAAAACAAACAGACAAGGAAAAGCCCAAGAAAAGGCGTAGGCAACAGATATAGACTAAGAACTCATTCACACACTTAGGAATTCCATTTAAATGCACCAGAAAAAATTATATGTAGGCAAAGGACATATGGGGTCAAAAACAGAGAAAAAATAATAAAGCAAAACATTGAAAAATGAATAATTAAAAAAAAGACAGCACAAGAAGCAGCCCTGGCATGCCATTCCATGCTGTTATGAAACAAGGGGCCTCCAGTCACACCTCCGAGCTTGTTTTTTGTTGCCTATCTACTGCTGGGCATGAGGCTTACCCTTAAGAGTGGTTTGTTTTCTCAGTGAGAGCCCCTTGAAGTAAACTAAACTTTCATTTCAAGGGCTTATCAATTGAGGGTTGTTGGCTCTGTTTATTAACAATTAAACTTTATTATACAACCCAACTAGCATATACAAGAAGGAAAAAAAAGTTAAAGGGACAGAAGATTAAAACCTCTTGGAATCCGTTCGGCTGGACGGGTCCTTAGGTGTCTCAGTCCCACGAGCTGATCTGGTCCCTGTCTCTCTCTCCGCGCCTTCTTCTTCTTCCTCTCTACTTCTTGTTTTTTTTCCTCACCACCTTCCCAGTCACATGCAAAGGGCGGTCTCTTCCTCCCTTTGAGGGTCAATTAGGAAAACAATAGCCACGGTGGGGTTCCCAGGTAGGCTTCCTGAATTCCAAGCCCAAGAAGGCTCCAAACAGTCTCTCACAAGGTATTTATGGTGTGCCCCAAGGGTAAAGCCCGCCAAGACTGCTTCCACCTGTGACAAAGCTTAATCTTTCCCACAGA
Source organism: Acomys minous (assembly GCF_964271855.1). Lineage (NCBI taxonomy): Eukaryota > Metazoa > Chordata > Mammalia > Rodentia > Muridae > Acomys > Acomys minous. Next base: position 182,648,308 of record NC_140483.1, on the reverse strand, counting down.
GGGTAGCCTCTGAGTCAGGGGTAGAGCAACATGTGCAGCTGTTTCAGCTGTATGACTCTGTCTGGAATAGAACAGTGTGGGCCCTGTGCATCCTGCTAGCATCTCTGGGGGCTCAGACATGCGAAAGGCCTTTTGTGTTTAGAAGGACTGTTGCCCTTGGTGTCCTCATCTATCCACTGTGGCTATATTCCTTTCTTGATGGCAGCCACCACTTCCAAAGGCCAGATCAGAGCTCTCACTTGCAACCTACAGACCAACTCTGCCTGCTGCCTGATTTGGTGACACATATAAAGCCAAAATTAATTTTTAATATTTTTATTTACTAAAGATCTTTCATATGATATATTTTTATTATATTCTCTCTCTTCTCCCGACTCCTTCCAGATCCTCTACAATTCCATACACACACCAACTTCATGCCAAAACTGAGAAGAAAACCTAAAATGACAATGAAAACAAAGCAATCAAAAAACTAATGAGAGCCAGGAGCAGTGGTGCATGCCTATAATCCTAGCACTCTGGGAGACAGAGGCAGGCAAATTGCTGTGAGTTCGAGGACAGCCTGGTCTATGAAGCAAGTCCAGGACAGCCAAGGCTACACAGAGAAATCCTGTCATAAAAAACACAATACAACACACACACACACACACACACACACACACACACACAGTGATAAAATAATGCCAAAACATAGCAAAGTGAAGCAAAACACTACAAAAAAATTTGAAATATAGAGTCTGTTTTGTGTTGGCAACTATTCCTGTGCATGAAGCTTCCTCCAGAAAGTGGTTGATAAATGCAGTGACACTTTGTTGGTGAAAATTGACTTTTCTGTATCAGGCAGGCATCAGTTGCAAATGTTTTCTTGTTGAGGAGTGGGATTTTGTGTCCTTGCCCACTTCCCATTGCTGGGAATTTTCTGATTTGAGCTAGTCAGATCCTGTGAATGTGACAGTCTCTGATTTCATATGTGTAGCCATCCTCTATACAAATGACAAATCTACTAAGGAAGATACCATGGAAGTAATTATGATTTCATAATAGTCTTAAAATATCTTGGAATAATTCTAATAAGCAAGTGAAATACCTTTACAATAACAACTTTAAGACATTGGAAAAGACATCAGAAGGTAGAAAAGTCTCCTAGTAGGATCAAATTATAAAAGTAGCTATTTCACCAAAATATATACAGAATTGACACAATCCTCATAAAAGATTCAGCATATGGAAACCTACAAGAAGAACACTATGATGGGCAGATCTGGGCCCAGGAGTCCTGCTCAAACTATGGCACCAGCCAAGGACAATATCGGCCGTAAACTTCAAACCCCTACCCAGATCTAGCCGATGGACAGGGCATTCTCCACAATTGAGTGGAGAGTGGGGTATGACTTTTACACGTACTCTGGTGCCTCACATTTGACCACGTCCCTTGGAGGGGGAGACCTGGTGGCACTCAGAGGAAGGACAGCAGGCTACCAAGAAGAGACTTGATACCCTATGAGCATATACAGGGGGAGGAGGTCCCTCTCAGTCTCAGTCATATGGGAGGGGAGTAGAGGGAAAGCAGGAGGGAGGGAGGAATGGGAGGATACAAGGCATGGGCTAACAATTGAGATGTAAGATGAATAAATTAATAAAATATTTTAAAAAATATTCAGCACAATTATTCACAGAAATTAAAAAGACAGCCTTCAACTTCACATAGAAACACACACACACACACACACACACACACACACACACACACACCTGACTTCCTGGGGCATAGGCACATACACACATGTACAAACAAATAATAAAATTTAAAAGTTAATTTAGACTTATATGATATGGTAAATTTTACCTTGTTGCTATGTTATATAAAACCAAATGATGCATGTGGCTTCTCTTAAGTATTTTCTTCATTTACAATCTCTTTAAGTTTAATTTTCTACCCAACATTCCATTAGTCTGACTGGGGTTAGATGATATCTCAAAGTGACATTGCTGTGCTTTTCCTCGATGGCTAAAGATGTTGAACATGTTTTAAATGTTTCTCAGATGTTTGTGTTGCTGAGAACTCCTTGTTTAGTTCTATACCCCCATTTTTTTTTACATAGTAGATATTTTTAATTTTGATGCTGTTTTTTTATAATTGTTACAAATGTTCCCAGATTAGAGGAGATACTAGAGATGGTAGAACACCATTGTAAAATGTGCCTTTCAATAGATTCACAAATCATGAACTTACAAGTAAGAACAAATTATATAAAATGCACTTATCAGAAGAAGGTTTGAAAAATTTTGAGGAATATTCTATGAGAATTCTTAACTGAGGGGGAGACCTGGTGGCACTCAGAGGAAGGACAGCAGGTTACCAAGAAGAGACTTGATACTCTATGAGCATATACAGGGGGAGATAATCCCCCTTAGGAACAGTCATAGGGGAGGGGAGTAAAGGGAAAATGAGAGGGAGGGAAGAATGGGAGGATACATGGGATGGGATAACCATTGAGATGTAACAAGAATAAATTAATAAAAAAAAAAGAAGAAGAAGGAATATACCCCCATTTTTAATTGTGTTATTTTCTTGGCATTCATTTTTTGTTTTAGTTCTTTTATGTTCTAAGTACTAATCCTCTATCCAATGCATAATTAGTAAAGATACTTTCCCCTGTCTTGTGGGCTGCCCCTTTACTCGAATGATGGTGTCTTTTTGCCTTAGAGAAGCTTTTATTTATGCTTTGTGTAGTCCAATTTATTGTTTGTCTTATTGTCAGTATCCTGTTCAGGAAGTCTTTTCCTGTGCCACAGAGTTCAAGCATTTTCCCTGCTTTCTTTTCTTTCCAGTTCAGAGTATCAGATATTGTGTTGAAGTCTTTAATCCATTTGGAGTCGAGCTTTTCCCAGAACGATAGATATGAATGTGTTTTCATTCTTCTCTGTGCAGCTATCCGGTTTGTGCAGCACCATTTGTTGAAGAAGGTGTCTCTTCTTTGATGTGTATTTTTCACTGTTTATCAAAAGTTATGTGTCTTTAGTTTTCTGGATTATTTTCACTTCTATTCCATTGATCAATGTGTCTGTTTTTATGCCAACACAGTACCATATTTATTAGTATATCTCTGTAATATAACTTAAAATCTGTGATGGTGATACCTCCATCAGTTCTTTTATTATTCAGTATTGTTTTAGCTAACCTGTTTGGTTTTTGTTTTTTTGTTTGTTTGTTTGTTTGGTCTTTAGTTTCATTTAATAAAGTGAAAATTGTCTTTTCATTTCCTGTAAATAATTGTATTGGAATTTTTATGGGAATTTCAGTGGGCATTTAGTTTGTTGATTGCCTTTTGTATGATGGACATTTTTGTAGTATTAGCAATCAATGACATGGGAAGTCTTTCTATCTTCTAGTGTCTTCCTCAATTTCCTTTTCAATGTATTGAAGTTTTGTCATTTAATTTTCTTCTTGAGCAGATGGTAATTAACTTGAAGACCCATAACAGGACAATGTTTAGGGAAAGATTTTGGAGCACACAGTTCTAAATGGGATGTTTTGTTTGTTTTTGTTTGTATCAAACAGCACACAGTTCTAAATGGGATGTTTTGTTTGTATCAAACGCCTCTCATCAAGGCTCAGGGATGTCTGTGGAAGAAGACTTAAAAAGATTATAATAGGTAGAGTTTGAGGATGACGCCAATGAATTGATGTCTTCCAGACACAACAAGAATGATAAACATGTGGACTCACAGAAACTACAACAGCATGCAGAAGACTTGTTCAAACCAGACAAAGTTCCAGAGCAGTGAAGGAGCCTGCTGGGAAAGGCAAGCTCAGTTCTCTCCAGTGGAGCATCCTTAGGGGATCAAGGCAGGCTTCATGGCCAGGAGGAACTGGCCAACACAAAATGAACCCACGGTCTGCTTGTTTATTTATTTGTTTGATGGGCTCTGCTTTTTCATTTTCTTTTGTTTTGGTATCATTTTATCTTACTGAGTTTTTTATTTGTTTATGACTTTTGTTTTGGAGAGGGAGGAATGAGAGAGAGAGACAGAGACAGAGACAGAGAGGAGAGAGATAGTTAGTTTAGGTGGGAGGAAGAGTGAAGGATCTGGAAGAAGTTGAAGGAGGAGAAACAGGATCAAGGTAATGTATGAAAAAACAATTTTAATTTAAAAAATTAACTTACATTTAACATTTTAACTTAAAAAGGAATAGATCAAAACCTGTCTGTCAGTATTCTCAGCCCTTTGAGAAGCTGAGCAAATTTCTCTTGGTGGCAAAAATTTATATTAATTTTAATATTTTTATGAGAAAAGACAAACTTTTTGCCCATAACTACAAAGTCAAACTATGCAATAATTATTTAATTAACACTTAATACATTGCAGTAAATCTTTTATTGACTCTTATTTATCAATCATCCAAGAAACCACATTTAACGAATGGTTTTTCATTCTTCAGAAAGCTTTGTACATTTGACAGCACTCAATGGAGTTGGGGATAAACCTTGGTGGTAGAGTGCTTGCCTAGAACATGCAAGGACCTGGGTCCAAATCTCCATTTGCAGGAAAGGAAAAACAAAACACTATGCACAATTATTTAGAACATACTACATCTTCTAATCGTCAATATACAACTTCTATAAATTATATTTCTTCATGAAAACATGAATGTATGTCACACTTTTGATTATTACATAGTTTTTGTATGTGTACCTGTGTTAAGTAGTAGTCATGAACAGTTTTGAAGGACATTCCTTAGGACTTGGATATGTGATAGGAAGCTGGTAAGGCCCCTTCCAGAAGGTCCCTTTGGTTGATGAGCTTGTAGTGAAGCTGATCTCTTTTGAGGTCAACTAGCCAGGCAGCAGCTTTACCCACAGACTCGGACCTTTCAGATATGACAAGTTTAAAACTGTCATGACAATCTTTACATTTTTATATCTTAGGACATTGACTCACTTTGTTACCTAATTGAATATGTGATGTTAATTTTCCATTGAATTTGGCATATATATATAATTTTATATTTAGAATTAACCACATTATTTTTAGTATTATTTTGGGAGAGGGAGAAATGGACATAGTCAAAGACATGCTTATGGATCAGATGGTCTTGCCCACAGAAACAGACAATAGAAATGGTTTGGAGAAGATATGCTGAGTGGCCATGAGTAACAGGCTAGGATCCTTTCCAGAGCTGTCATCAGTGTTCCAGTTTTCTCTGAGTTAAAATTTGAAGATCCGTGACTACTATAGGTGTTTACTTAATACTATACTTAGAAAAAGGCTGTTTTATCCCTTTCTTTTAGTCTTCATTTCACATGTGCAGCAGAGTGATTGATACTGCTTCAGAAAGTGCCTCCCCATATCTGCTTCCCCCTTCAGGTAGACTGGTCCATTGCACACTGAACTGGATTGGAGTGAATGAAGCTTAGCTGTGTTTGGGTGAATGCAGTGCTGGGCCTAGGTCAGCGATGAGTGCACAGGCACAGCTTCGGAGAACTGGTTAGGTTTATGGAGGGGGTATTTATGCCCCTGTGGAGCTGGCCAGAATCTCTGGGGGCAAAGTTTGTGTGCCCATGTCCCATTGGCTAGGGAAGGGTGTTGGAAGTTGCTTAATCCACATGCTCAGGGGCTGTAGGTATATGAGAGTGTGTGCTGGAACCTTAGAAGGTCAGACAAGGAGTGAAACATGATAGCTTTCAGAGTAGTAAGTTCTTACTAGGGGAGCAGGCTTTATGACGCCAGGTTGGGAGGGAGGAAGTAGCCAACTCCAGTCATCCTCATGTTTGAGGTGTCTGGGTTTGAAGCTCCATTGACCTTTCCTCTGGAACTCTAAGCCATTACAGTCCCAAACTAGAGCTGCCACCAGCAACATAGCTGGACAACATGTCGATCATCAGAGAACTGTTTAAGCAGTGAACAGTAGTTAATACAGAAATGCAGAGAGTAAGTTCCTGTGGTATACCCAGCCCCAGCGGGACATCTGTACCATATCCCTTCCTTCAAGGCTTAAGGTATATTTCAAAATGACTTTTAAGAGGTAGATGTCTGGAGGACTTCGGAAAAGTGGTGAAATGGGACATGACAAGACCCTTATATTCACATATTTACGACAGCTCTTGTTGCTTTCACAAGACCAAGACAGTCAACGCTCCATTCTGGAGTTTATTATGACAATGGGTTGTCCCACACGTTCGTATATATGAGCAGCACTAATTGGACTCAGTGGGTTATAATAAAGAATAAAAGATGAAATTTGGAGAAATTGTGGAGGGGATTGGGGAACAAATATAATCAAAATACATTGTATGTATGCATAAAATTCTCAAAGAATTTTAAAAAATCAATCAGAACAAAGGCCTCTTCCATTATGGGACTCTTCTCCCCTTTGAGATCTTGGAGTCGTCCACTGGGTGACTGCTTAGCAAATAGAGGGAATGGTGGGAGGATTGTCAGGCTATGACCGTTTTAGGACATGATTGATCATTCAGACCTCCCCAAAAGAAAATGCCTCTACCTTTCATGGGTCCAGTGGCGTTCTTTGCTGCAGTGTCATTATTCAGAGAAACTCAACTGTTCAGAAGTCCCAGAAGCTTCCCAGACTCACGTAGCTGATGTATAACAGAGCTGACTCCTCTATTCAGAAAGCCAGTATAATTTTACTATAACAGAACCTTCCTGGGAAAAAAGTGGGAAAGGTATATTTTTAAACTTAGTAGCTTTAATGAAACTGTATAAGGATATCTTGACAGCGGCAAAAAAAAAAAAAAAAAAAAAATCAGAACATTTTATCTCCTAGTGAACAATTCCAGATAAATCTAATACATAGCTCAACCACAAGAAGTGAAATATGTGTGATATGTACATATCTTAAATTATACGTGCCTTTATCTGGGATTCAGTACTTCCCCTAAATTCTTGTATGGCCTTTTGGAGACATTATAAATTAGGCGATCAAGGTGCTCAGCCAATATTCTCACAGTGTTTCTGTTTATGTAACAATTGGATGGATATATTGCTACCATACATTTTCTCCCAGCATCTCATGATAACTCAGGGTAGGTTATGGTTTTTATGCTGGCATGAAATTCAGCTATTATAAATCTGAGTTATTCTCTCAGTAACCTTAATGCTTAGGCAAAGATGCTGACTGATCGATTGTATGATGAAATACTGCATTCATTCTCCATAATCCATTTGTTTCACCTCCAAAATCAAAACCTTAAAAATATGCAGAAATTATTTTCATTAGCTGGTGGAAAATTCCAGCTATAGGAATTTTATGTGACCTGATACTGGTTAAAATGTAGACTAGGGAGTTGTTAAAAATAAAACATCTTAATCTGGACAGCCATTTATTTCTTTACATCCCAATAGGAGTGTCACCAACTTTCAACTATGTAATCTCTTTGAATAGTTACTTTCACAGAGTGGGAAGTACTATGAGGGCAAGTTGAGCACACTTGAGTTTGAGTCTTGTCTCTGAGAACATTAGTTTTACATTTGATGAGCTTGTTCATTCATTCATTCATTCATTCATTCATTCATTTATATGAAGCACCAGATTCAATGAATATCTATGCACTGAGTTCCTACAATGTACTGCACTGGGCTGTACTGCCAGTATAAAAGAAAAATAAATGTTTTGTGTGCAATAAGATTATATAAGTACCCAGAGATAATGGAATCCCCAGGACACTGGCAAATAGCTAGAATAAAGTATGCAAGACAAAGAGTATGGGACGTTCTATAACTAGGCTGCTTATAGTTTGTCGAGTTGTGACTTACTGGAAGAGTAAAGAAGGCATGCTAAGGAGTTGTAATGAAGGTGGAAGTTGTAAACGTTCTTAATGTGGAGAAGAGGAGGGAGAAGAAATGAACAGCTCACTGATATCCCCTTCTGCTATATGTAGTGGATGTGTTTAGACATGTATGGCAAGAGCTCCAGTTTGGTGTTTGTGGGAGCTTGCCACATAGTGAGTGGGCATGAGGTAATTCACACCAGCGTCTAGAGAATATCACCTAGTTGGTAGCATAGGCTATCTTAGAAGAATATCAAATTGAAAGTTAACTATTTTTATGACTTTACTTCTATAACACAGGGAATGAAGGAATATTTTCCTGAATATATATGCTTTTGTTTGCATATTTTTGAGACATGGTGTTGCTCTGTAGCTTAAGATATATTTCTACTCTAATATGAGGTATTGTACCCATATAACTCAATTATAATGAAAGTTTGCTTCCAATGCGTTGAAAGTGCTATTGCAGGCTGTTTAAGATAAATAAAATATACAAGTTAATTGTTAGTTGATCAAATCATGGTCATGTCAATTGCTAGTCTACTTTTATCAGAAAAATATACATCTTAGCTGCATAGATAGATATGATTTCTATAGAAAGATAAGGTAGAATAGTTAGATAATGTCTTTAAAAACCTCATAGACATGCAGAATATGGCATTGAAAGATGTTTTATTAAGGACATTACAGGCCATAAACTTCAATCCCGTACCCAGATCTAGCCAATGGACAGGACATTCTTTACAGTTGAGTGGAGAGTGGGGTATGACTTTCACACGTACTCTGGTGCCCCATATTTGACCACGTCCCCTGGATGGGGAGGCCTAGTGGCACTCAGAGGAAGGATAGCAGGCTACCAAGAAAAGACTTGATACCCTATGAGCATATACAGGGGGAGGAGGTCCCCCTCAGTCACAGTCATAGGGGAGAGGAGTAAGGGGAAAATGGGGGGGGAGGGAAGAATGGGAGGATAGAAGGGATGGGATAACCATTGAGATGTAATATGAATAAATTAATAAAAATTCAAAAAAAAGATTCACTGACCAATGAGAGAGGTTAGCTCCTGGTAACACCCAGCCTACCTCCAAGAGGATGATGAATATCAAAGAATCTTCTTATGGAGATGGCTTCAATGTGACAAACAAGCCACTGGGGAAAATTTCCTCATTTCTATCACAGACAGAATTCTGCCTAAAAAAGGGCAAGCTTAGATGCAGGCAGTCGACAGCCAAACTTTTCCAAGACAGGGTAAGCAAGTCCTCAATAGTTCCAACCTCACAAATATGTTTGTCAGATATATTGGGCCAGAAGGCTGAAGAAGATGCTCCAACATTATAGAGTTTTGGGTGACTATTCAGGTAGGAGACTGTCTCTGTCATCATTTCATTTGGAAAGCTACTAACCTGCACTCCCAGCATCCTCAGGTAATCAAGTTTACTCCTTCTCAAGCCTCTGAGTGAGTTGAAGACCAAGTAGCTTAGTTTTATAATGAAGCTTAGTTGTTAAGGTTTAAAATGTTTTTAGGTCTAGATAGGTGTTCTAAGTTGATAATGACAATATGTGATGGAGATTGATTTACATTCAGAAATTTAGGTGCACCAAGATAGGAAAGATGTTTCCTCACATACAAATAGCCAAGACACTAAGAATGTAACATTTATATAATTCCTGATTTTGTCATGGTTCTTCTTGCTATAGGTAGTCTATGGTAGATATGTGTAATAATATAAACATATATGTAAAAATAAAAATTAAAAAATTGTGGCTTTGAAGTTCTGATCTTCCTGCATCAGTTTCTTTGGTGCTATGATTTAGGAATGTACCCAATTGTGATTTGAATTCTTTTGGAATTTCTATGTATGTATCACACAATTGAAAGGAGGGTATCTAAAGAATTAGCACAAAAGTGACAAAATACTACCTTTTTATTGCTTCTGGTAGCTACTGGATGCCTCAAAGGGTATCTTTCCTCTTACCCACCTGAAATTTACTGGAGCAACAGAAAATAAGGGCATAATAAGCATCTGAAACAAGTAATGGTGTGTTTTGCAAACAACGTATAGTATTTTTGTTCAGTGGGGTGTCTGGCTTAGATTACTCTAGGAAATGAAATGCATTTTATTCAAATCCAGTGCCTTTCTCCCTTTCCTCATTCTCTTTGCCATCTCCCCTTCTTCAGATAGTTTTGTATCTTTCTAAAATCCCTTCCTTGCTTGCTCTAAAGATCTTTGCTACTCTACTTAGTCAACCGGTTCATGCCTGTGAGTATTCGAAGAATCTGAAGAATTCTCACTTTTCAAAGTCTTCAAAAGCTATTGAAGCTTCTTTTACTGTTAGACCTTGTTCATTATCTACATTTATATTGTAATGATCTAATAGTAAAGAATGTTCTAGGGTGGCAGGGGAGGTCAACGGTTTTACCAAGAGAGGTGAAAATAACTATAGTACAGTTTACTCTCTTTATTCCACAAAAGAAACACCTGTCTTGCCAAGTCATTGTTCTTAAATTCCAAGTGATAGACAAACCATCTCCTATTTCTGTTCCTAGACTTCATGTCTTCCAGGAGAGCAAAACTGTGGTAGTAGAGAGGTGAGTTGTAAATAACTTTAGAATATATTGTCTGGGAATTTTATACATGAATACAATGGCTTTTGATTGCACGCTGCCCTCTCTCCAGCTGTAAGTCCCCTTATACCAGCTTACCTCTTTCCCTTCCCAATTTCATGCACTCTCTTTAAAACCTCTTGTATGTTGGGTACATTCAGTTCTAAGGCAGCAAAACTCTAGTTACCTTGTCTTGCAAATGAGAGACCTTGTGTTTGATTCTGAGCACAACCCAGAGAGAAATAAAAGATAAACTCTAAGTGGAAACCGTTTCTCCGGGGAAGCTAAGTGACAAGGATGCAACTACAGCTTTTACAATAATGTTTTTGAAGATTGAAATGCTGGGTTCCTCATGATCATATACAGATACACTGAAAATTATTTGTGCAGAATTTAAATTTATTTTCCCACTTATAATGAAATGAATAGAATTTGTCTGCTTTAATAGGTTGCATTTCAGTTTTTTTTTCCTTAAGTCCTCATATCAGGAGAAGGCTGGACACTAAGGAGAAAAGAAAGATAGAAAATAATGCTAAGGAAAGGTGAGATGCATTTTTACATGAAAAGTATTTTGGATCAGTGAGAATTATAGTAATTGCATTCAGAAAGTCCAGGCTCAAGCTTCTCTCACTGTGCAAGGTTGCACAGGTGACTTGATGTTTCCAGTCTTGGTTTCCTTATATCTGCACATTGCAGTAATTTATCCTTGTCAGTAGAGCTTGAATAAGCAATCACATACAGCCAGCTATCGTAGCCTTAGCTCAGTGCAGCAGCTAAACAACTTTGATATTATTCTCTGCCTTTCAAATTTCTCAACATGGCCTAGTCAGATTTTTTTTTTTCTAAATTAAAAGCTCCATTTTTCGAGAGACTTACTTTCCGATTACAAAGTACTGCACCTTCAGTTGTGTTAACTGTTATGGACAACATATATTTTAGTGGAAGGCTTTCAGTTGGATACTTACTATCTGGATAAAATAAGGTTAAACTGCCCTTACTAATTTCACATCTCAGAAAGGTTCCAAGCATTCTTCAATAAGAATCATTTTTTAAAAGGAATTTTCATGGCTACCTTGACCTCCCAGTTCTTATTTCTAACAGCATTGCATTTATGCCTCATTTTATCTGGTTTATCAGCAATAGCTTGCGTTTAAATTTACATATCTTGGAGCTGAAGGGATAGCTCATCACCCTCCTCACTTCTAGAGCACTGGGGTTCGGGTACCAGCACCCAGCCTGGACATCTCACAATCATCTACAATTCTAATTCCACATAGCCACCACCCACTTCTAGCCTCTCAGGGCACCTATACACGTGTGTCATATTTACATATATATATATATATACATAAAATATGTAAGCATAAATTATGTATATATAAAATATATATGTATATATATAAAATCTCTACCAAAAAGAAAAAACAAATATACTTGTCTTTTTACTTTGCATTGCTTAACTTCTCCCAACAAAAAGAAATATGAGAAACTAGAAAAACACCAAGGTAGGATACAAATTAACTGTGCTCCACTCACTGGGGCCTCCCTTCTCTTTTACCCAGCTCTGCTTTGCTGTGACTAAACAATTTTGTATCACAACCTGACATCCAAGAAGTTAACTTGGAGAATATCTATTTATCCTGTTAGTCTCAAAAGCAGAGTAATATATAATCCTGCCTCAGTAAGTGTATGTGTGTGGAGAGAGTGGAGGGGAAGAACTATTTGAAGGATATTAATATCAAAGACTTAATTTGGTCATTTTGCAGAGTTGAGTTAATGGATTAAACTTGTGGCTGTTTCATGTAGTTTTGTCAGAAAGTGATGTGTCAGAATTTTTACATCTGAGATACTTGCTCTTTTAAGCTGACGGGAAGCATCAATCATAGGTAAAAATTCTCCTGCTGATCGCTCTCTTTTCTCTCGTTATCAGAAAAGAGGAATTTATATGTGATTTTTCAACAGAAATAGGAGTAGAAGAAAGACAGTTCATTTCAAAGACACTTTAAAGTGCCTGGATTTCTATTTAACTTTGAAAACAAACTTAAACTGATACTCTGAATTCTATTAGCGGTCATGGCTGCACTAGCCCCCCATTATCACTCCGTACACCTTGACTTGGATCCAATAGGAAACCTTCCAAAGAGTGATGCTGTGCCTCTTTGAGGCTCATCTCTGCAGATTCTGGGAGAGGGAAGGAAGTTAACATCCTGCACTCTTACTAGGTGCTCAGCACCATTCTAATTGGCTCTTTGCATCACAGTTTATCTTATGTATAGTCCTCACGGTAACCATTTGCAGGAGGTGTTGCATTTCCCATTTAACAAATGAGGTTACTGAAGCTCAAAGGAAGTAAGTGACTGGCCCAAGGTTATTAAGCTAATAAATAGTGAATTTGGGTATCATTCTCCAATCTTCTTCTTTCAAAGCTTTAACTACAGCATAATTTATTCACGGTCAGGGCAGCCCTATCTCAAAGCTGTAAATAAAACCAGTTTAGATTTATGTCAAAATTTGAAAGTTATGGATTAAGACACACACACACACACACACACACACACACACACACACACACACACACAGTCATTAGAAGAAGGGATCCTACTATTGTGATCTAGTACAAAATGGCTTAGACTGAAACGCAGAAGAGTCTTTTCATTTGGTCTCCATTGTCTCACTAACGGCACCATGACCTATTGGGATTTCGGATTTCTCGTATGTAAAAATGAAGATGCTGAACTGAATTATTTTTTACAGTATTTTCCAAGCAAAAATATTCCGTGTTTTGAAATAGGAAATGGCTGGAGAACAATTTCCATTTTTCAAACATATATTACTAATGATATTAAAGAAAAGCAGAAGGAAAGAAGATAGGTATGAAAAGCAAACCAAATGCCAATCATTTGTCAATATATTTAAGTTTACACTTTCATTGAATACAAATAACAAAGCTGCTATTTTGCTATTGCTCATTTCCTTGAACAGAAATGGCTCAGAGAAGTGAAGCAGTGCACCCAACTTCACTAATACGGTGTCTAAAGAGTCCATCTGCAGGGAAATTATTCCAACCAACTATAAAAATAAACACACTGCTTCAAATACCTCTTCTTATTTGTACTAGACTGATTCAATCATAAGGTTAGATAAATATGGACCGTAGCACACATAAAGCTTCTGTTGTGTAGTATTGACACAAATAGAGGTTATTTATGAAGAAATGAACTTTAATTAAAGACAAAGCTATTCCTTGAAAATTTTATGCATGCAATAGTATATCGCTTTTATCATATTTATTCCTAATTTCCTTCAACTTCTAGATTTCATACATATTTCCATCCACTTTATATATTCTCTCTCTTTTTCTTTACAGTACAGTTAGTACACAGCCTGTATGACCAAAGACATGAGACCATCCACTGGTCCTGAGGAAAACTGACTCTCCCTCTCCAAATAGCCATCAACTGCCATCATCAGAGAAGCAAAGATGCACCAATCTGTGGTACCAGAATAAGTACTAAGAAGACAGTTTGATGATGATGTATCCCCTTCTCCACAAAGTAACAGTAGTAGTAGGCTCTCCTCCCAGTGTATAACCTTCCCAGCCCAGAGTTCTTGGTTGGGTTTATACTTCTACTCATGAGCTCCTAAGTTATTTTCTGTAGGGCAGGCCATAAATCCAATAAGAAATCTGGAAACATCCATGCTACTATTGCATTACTGGGCATAACTTGTCAATGAGGAAATATTGTAGCTAAGAGAGGTCTCCCTTAGCAGCCCACATAGCACCTTTTATCACTGTGAAAGCTAGCCAGCAAAAAAGTCAGTATAAGATTGATTACCCTGTATTCTGTGATTAGAGTTTGTAGTGTCTTCAACAATAGAGTCTTACCATCTAGTTCTTGCTGATGATCAAGAGAATTGCTGATAGACTGTATTGTATTTGGGGGGGGGGGTCTCCATGATTCTCCTTACCAACAACTCAAAGGGAAAGTATCTTTCATCTACATTGGGCTTTGTTGGTTAGCGCATAGATTCTCAGGGGATCATTATTTTAGATACAACATATTTCCTAATATTTTTGAGTTCCTACATGTTATTTATTCTACGGTATTCTAACTTCTGGCCCATTTTTACCTTGAATATCCATAAGAAAACACATGCCAAAATTAGCCCACTTTACAATGCCAGGAAGAATTATTATACCTATCAATTTAAACACGAATTTCTGTAAGGTGTGCCACACTTACAGACTATGCAAATTTCATAGGAGTTGAATGATAGAGGTTGGAATACAAAATCTCATTTGAGCTATAGTAAGAAGAATAGACGTTTGTGGAGCCAGGAGCACAGATGAACGTGGCTGGATGGCATTGTGGTGAAGCAGGAGAAAGGAAAGGGGCTGCACACTAGGGCGGTGTGTGCGGGGATGGAGTGAGGTGGATTGGCTTGACGAATGCATAAGAGATGAAACCTGCATGACAGGACTCGGATACAGTTGGTGAGGAAGGAAAGCTACCAGGGAGAACTCTTTGGTCTCTCGTACAAGCAATTGATGGTAGAGCTCTAAATAGGCTATGTTAAGGGTGTTGACAGTAAGACTATGGCAGAGTGTATGTTTAGTTAAATTTCTTTTAAATAAGGTTTTTTTTATAGATCTTTTTGTTAATGCCATGACCTTCCTTAAAAGAAAAAAAAACTCCTAGAAAGAGAATAAGAGTAATAAACATAATAATGTACACCTGAGAGGAAAGATCCTTTGATAACTTGTTATTCTCTATTTCACCCCAGCCTTTGTACTCTCCCCTAATAACCTTGTCACAAATGTGAATTTTCATTTATTGTGAATAACTAATAGTTGGCATTTTCAGAAATGAGAAATGTATATGCTTTTGGCTTTATTAGGAACTTTTCTTTGATAAAATTATTTGTTCAAAATGAGATAGTTAGGTATTTTGGTGTGATACATGTTTTAAATTGAAGGTGATTCACTCTTCAGTTTCAAATAGCCAATATGATATTTTTAAAGGTAGGTCTGTCTTTGTACCTCTTTGATACCTTCTGGATGAAATACCTAACATGTTTTCCAAAGAGCTATGGGTAACATTGGCAAACTAGTGATATCTCACATGAGAAATTTCTAGTACATATCATTTTACATGTCAAGAAATAACTAGCTTGAGGGTATTCATTTATTTCTTAAATGACAGTGTATCTTCCCATGGAAATTTCCATTTGAAATTGAGATTTTGAGGGGTTGTCCTAAAGCTATTATGGGAAACCCACAGCCCCTCCCCCTTTTATGCTTTGAAAGTGTCGTCAACACAATGACTTTGGCTAAATTTTATTACATGTTAGACATTGTGGCATACATATGAAATGTCCCAAAGGGCCCGTGTGTTCGGATACTTGGTTCTTATGTGGCGTGAATATGGAATTGGAGTGGGTGGGGCAGAACTACATGTTGCTGGGCATTGAGGATTATAGTCAGGTCTTATGTCTTGCTTTGGTCTTTCTGCCTCCTGATGGGGATAGATGTGAGGACATTGCCTAAAAATTCCTGAGCTGAGACCTTCCCTATGTGATGGACTGTTTTCTCTTAAAATGTCAGCCAATATAATCCTTTTTTGCTAATGTTGATTTAGACAGGTCTCTTGATTAAAGCAAAAAGTAACCACCACAATAGATTTTACTCCATTGGCTTTTCAGACATTCCTCCATTACCCCTCCCCCCATAAGATTTCTGCAAGACAGACATTGTTCTACCCATGAGCCACAGGAGACAAAATGCCACAGATCGCAAATAGCTCTGACTCAATATTTTTAAGTAACAGATACATTTATGTGAGAAACAACAATCAAAAAGGTGGTGAAAAGAGAAGAAAGGGAAAAGAAATGTTTCCTCAATTCTTTCAGAATAGGACACTGTACTTTTTCATATAAATTCTTGCCAAGAACCATGGCTTTTGGTGTGTCCAGTCATGGTCTTGTGATGCTAGCCATCCTTCTGTCACTCAGTGCGTATGAGCAGAACTTACCCCATCACTGATGGAAGACGTAGAAAAAAAAAGAAGCCAGAGCTTTTCTGTCAAATAATGATGCAGTGGAGTGCATCCATAGAGGAAATCATAGTAATGTAAAAATGTCCCACACATAATGATCCTATGGAGACCCAGAAACACACGTAGAGCTTCTGTTGTAGCTGATACTTCTTCCTACTGCAATGTTGGCAGAGGAGCCACAAGGCTCTGTGATGACTTCTAGGTCTTAGCTAACAGCTCCACTCAGCCATCCGAGTGATGGTTGAACACTATGAACAGTTGAGGGGCTGGTCCTTTATTTAAAGTGGAGAACGGGAGTAAGACTGATGGATAGCATTTTCAAGTTAAAATTAAACACAAGGCTTGGATAGTTAGGAAGAACAAATAAGAAATAAACACTAGCCTGAAGGAGGTAATGGAGTGTCCTGCGTGTAAGGTTTCAAATCTTGGACTAGTGGCTGAGGTGCCTATTTAACATATCAAAGCAGACCCTGGACACCAGATTCTCCCTGCATTCCTCAGTCCACACCTATTACAGGGCCCTCCTGGCTTGCACACCATGCTCCCGAAGGCTACAGCCCAGAGGCCTGGGTTGCCCTTCCCTGTGTGATCCAACTGTTTTGGTTACCCCTCTCTGTGTACCTTTAGGCCTCCTACTGCTGCACCTGCTTCCCCTTTTCCCCTCCTCCCTCCCAATTTGTTTCAGGGTCATGTCCACCCTGGACTTTCCTACAAGGCCTTGCCTCTGCCTATGCTCTATCACATATCAACACGAAACCTCCTCCACCATACCTAGGGCAAACATGTTTTCCTTTTCTTTCTTTCTTTCTTTCTTTCTTTCTTTATTCATTCACTCCGGGTGTAGGAATTAAAAAAAAAAAACCAAAAAAAAAAAAAACAAGAAAAAAAATCCAGGTCCCACCTGAGTACTGTTCCAGCCCTAGGTTTTCAAAACACAAGACTAAATATTTTGTATTTTGTGTGTATCTCTTGGTGATTCTGGGACCTGGGACTCATGTATTTCTTAAATTTTTAGATACTCCACTTTTTAAAATATGAAGAGGGACCTACAAATCTGTGCTTTAAGCCAAGACTCTTAAGTAAGTTCCATTCACAGTCAGGTCTGATTATCTACTGTGCATTTTCCTCGAGGAGAATAGCCTCATCTTAAAAATATAAGTTTAACTTAGAAAGAAAGGAAAGAAAGAAAAGAGGAAGAAAGAAAGGAAAGGAAAAGAAAATAAGAAAAAGAAGGGAACTATGTGTGTCTGGATGAGTAATCTCAGGGTGTACCCTGCCAGCACCCTGAGCTGACTCTGCCCTACATCACAGCTCTAGATAGAATGAAACCACTTATGGAGTTTTGGCTGGGTCGGGGTGGGGGTGGGGAGGGGCTCAAATTTTTTTTCTTCTGTCTTTTTGCTGTTCTAGCTGACAATCTGTAATGTAGGCTGCTTTCTGAAAGTTAAAATTTACAAGTAGATCTGAACGTGGAGTATGGGGGATGTGGCGGGCGTTGAATGCAGTTTAGCAACACGACTCGGGATCTTCAATGCTGGGAGGTCATTCGCTCAGACAGACACATCATTTTTATCTCCTCCCCGGAATATTGAGATCTGACCGCTGCATCTGCCAGCTTCTCTCCCAGTGCCACTGAGGGAAGCCTTAAAAGGAAAAAGCTTATGTAAAGACAAGTGTGGGAAGGCAGGCATCGCTCTAACAGACCAAGGAACTCAGCAATTCCTCCCACTGCTTCTTTCCCAGAGCAAAGTCCCTGGAGACGCACTTCTAGCAAGACGTCTGGCGCTTCACAACTCTTTTCCAGCCCTTTCTGATGCGTCGATTTCCTCCTGATAGCTTAATTTTATTAGATCATAGGAGCACAGTCTGTAAATGTGAAAACCCTTAAAGGGAAAGAGAGACTTTCAAAGCAGCTGTTTAATGTAGGGGTTTTTTTTTTTTTTCTCTCTCTTTCTTTCTTTCTTTCTTTCTTTCTTTCTTTCTTTCTTTCTTCTTTCTTAAAGGACCCCATGTGGGTGGGTGGAAAAGGAAATCTAAATCTAAAACCTTATAAAATAAAACCTACTTAGGCCGACTAGCTTTCCCTTTCCCTAGGTAAGTAAAATATTCATGAATTCTGCCACTATGGTAACGATATACCAGATGCAAAGAAAAACTCTTATGCTGAACAGAAGTCACTGAAAGGTGTGCTGTTTCCTCACAGCGCTGCCCAGAAAAGCCTGGGGATCCTCATGGCAAGGCACTGCCCCTCGGAGTAGCAGGCTGCCAGGAGAGGGAGCCATGGTTTTCACTGTCTGTAACGCCGCCGCAGTTCAGAAAGTGATGCCTGGAGCATCTCTGGCTGGATGCTCTAAGGGTCAAAGAGACTAGGAAGCCCCTACAAGAGGGAAACCGCTGAAAAGGAACATCACGTCACTCAGGGCCAGATCAACAGAAATGCTCTGTGATTCCAATCGGTGAAACACGTGGTGACCTGGAAAGCAGATAAGATAGCTTGAGGCAGAGGGATAACTCAGACCTGTCACTTTAAAGGACTGCTCACCACGCTGTGGGTGATGGGCCACCTGATATGTTTGCCACCAACAATCTGTACTGTGTCCTGCATCTATGCAGTTTTGATCTACCTACTCACTCGGCATTTTTGTGTCAACAGTGTTCTGCCCACCATGAACTGAAAATACAATAATAGGTGCTTTAATTTTGGTTGCTGAACCTTGCAAAAACTCTAACGTGGACATAGAGGATGACTGACAAATTTCTGGTGAACTGAAAACACATGTTCTTCCTCATGTTAACCATGTTGACAAAACAAGAAGAGCCAAGGATAAGCAGGTGATTTCAGTACTTAGTCACTATCAAAAGGAAGTTCCAAGAATATTTTTTTTATAAAGGGATCTTGAGAAGTGTAAGTCATAAGCATTGGTGAAATGCTGTTTAACAAGCAGCGATAACCTTAAATTTTTCTTCCTCCTCTCATTCTCCAGCTAGGGGATAGCCTCTCCTCCTCTGGGTAGAATAAACAAGAGGATCACTGCATAGTAAAGAGAGAAGAAGATGTCTGGTTAAAACAGAGGAGCAGCGAGGAGCACAGTTACGTCACAGAAGCATGAGCTCCCCCCACACAAGTGTGTCCTGAAGGCTGAGGCTCTTTCATGCTGTCTTCCTCTGTCAGCTCCATGGAGCTGCATTTCTGGGTAGATACATTTCAGCCAGATCTTGGAAGACTGTTACTTACTTCACTCAATAACCTGAAGAAATAAATATACAATTCTGTTACTTATGAAAACACCATCAAGGGGCTGGAGAGCGGAGAGAGTTCAGTTAAGAGCACCTGCTGCTGTATCTAAAGGCAGTGGTGGTTCAGTTCTCAGCACCTACATCCATTACCTCACAACTGCCTCGAACTCCAGATCCAGAGAGTTCATCAGCCTCTTCTGGATTCTAGGGACCCTTGAAGGCATATATATATATATTATATATATATCATATATATTTAATGAAAAAATCTAACAAGCAATAGATTCAACTTGCAGTAAAGACTACCACCCATAACCCCTACAAAGAGCATAGGCTTCCATATAGTTGCTAATTTCTACATTCCTCATTCTGTATATGTGTGAGTCCCCAGAGGGATCTGTGAAAATTTTATCAAAGTCTCTATTATTAGGAAGGCCAAAGTAGAAAACTTGAAGCAACATATTGAATAAACAGCATATGTGAATGCAAAACGACGAAACAAAATTATTCCTTGAAGGACTGGCCTCAGAGCAGAGTGGAGGGTGGCTCAACTGCTCCAGAGAGGAGCCAAAAATGAGATTCACTCACTATGCAACACAGTGGATCCTATTTAATATAGCTGTTTAAATCTGAGTTAGACTACAGGTTCCTCTCTTACACAGTCTACCAGTCACTATCCTAGGGCTCCCACAGGCATCTGTGAACGTGGCTCCATAGTTCAGTGCAGAGCAAGTGGAAGGCTTCATCGCTGCACGAAATCCTCTGTGGCAGCAAGGTCTTAACAGCAAACAATGAGTCGCAAATAGGAATGGGGATAAATGTCCTTGAGTGTGTGATGGTGGTAGAGACAGCAATAAGGATGGTAGGGGCAGACTAAAGAAAGTATGTGGAACTTTCATTCAAGGAGCAGAGTGAAGACTGTTGATCCAGTGCTATTTGACACACTGGAGATACGGCAGGCAGAAATCCTGGGCAAGAGGCCTGAGACATTTATGTACCCCAGGTCTAGGTCCTGCCTTTGCTGGGTCCTTAGACTTCAGAGTAAGATGAGCCTATAGAAGTGGGCATGAGTATTTTAATAAGGGGGTTTCCATTTATATAATCTGAGAAGACAGGGGCCATTTAAACTTAATCTCCGAGCACAAGCAGCAGGCAATAGTGCTGAACAAGTGTTGTGGAAGAGCACAGAGGCTAGGGTGAATGTGGAGATTGTGAGCTGTTCTGCAGGAGCAGACCCAAATGTCCTTAGATTAATTACCTTTCCCAGAATCACATTCTCTCCAATTATAGGCTAAGAATTATGTGAAATGAAATTTTATAGTTACACACTAGAGAATAATTTTTGTATAGATTTTATTTTACGCACATGTGTGTGTATGTGTGTGTGTGTGTGTGTGTGTGTGTGTGTGTGTGCACATAAAAGTACATATGTGGAAGTCAGAGGACAGTTTGAGGATTGGTTTTCTCCTGTCACATGGATTCTGGGGGATGAAATCAGGCTATCAAACTTGTTGGCAAGTCAAGTATCGAATGCTCAATTTCAAAATGCAGAGAAAAATAGAGGAAAACATGCACCTTCCCTATCACATTCTTTTACAACAATGCAGAGAAGTTTATATGTGTTTCACTGGCACATATTTTTCTGGCAAGTGATTTAGAAAGAAGAAGCTGGGGTTATAGCTCGGCTGGCAGAACACTTTCCTAGAATGGATAAAGACCTGGATTCAGTTCCCAGGAGCACATGAGCAGGGACATGTGTGGGTGGCATGTGCTGTCATCTTGGCATGCAGGGACATGTGTGGGTGGCATGTGCTAGTCATCTTAGCATGCAGGGACATGTGTGGGTGGCATGTGCTAGTCATCTTAGCACGCAGGGACATGTGTGGGTGGCATGTGCTAGTCATCTTAGCACGCAGGGACATGTGTGGGTGGCATGTGCTAGTCATCTTAGCACGCAGGGACATGTGTGGGTGGCATGTGCTAGTCATCTTAGCATGCAGGGACATGTGTGTGGGGTGGCATGTGCTGTCATCTTAGCACACAGGGACATGTGTGGGTGGCATGTGCTGTCATCTTAGCATGCAAGGACATGTGTGGGTGGCATGTGCTAGTCATCTTAGCATGCAGGGACATGTGTGGGTGGCATGTGCTAGTCATCTTAGCATGCAGGGACATGTGTGGGTGGCATGTGCTAGTCATCTTAGCATGCAGGGACATGTGTGGGTGGCATGTGCTGTCATCTTAGCACACAGGGACATGTGTGGGTGGCATGTGCTGTCATCTTAGCACACAGGGACATGTGTGGGTGGCATGTGCTAGTCATCTCAGCACACAGGGACATGTGTGGGTGGCATGTGCTGTCATCTTAGCACACAGGGACATGTGTGGGTGGCATGTGCTAGTCATCTCAGCACACAGGGACATGTGTGGGTGGCATGTGCTGTCATCTTAGCACACAGGGACATGTGTGGGTGGCATGTGCTGTCATCTTAGCACGCAGGGCATGTGTGGGTGGCATGTGCTGTCATCTTAGCACGCAAGGACTTGGGTACAGGAAGGCCAGAAGTTCAAGATCATGTCTGTCTGGACAATGAGCCTGATGACAGTGGAGACACATAGGATCCTGTCTCAAGACATCATAAACCAAAAATGAAAAGAAAGAAAGGAGGGAAAAAGAAAGGAAAGAACAGGGGAGGCCAGTTGTCAGATGAGAAGAAGGGCACACGGATTGCTCTGAAGTTACTGAGGATCGTCTTGAAGCCTTGCTGGCTGTTATTGGACTCCATGCTGTATGCATAGCGTGGTAGGTAAGAAGTTGAAGATGACGAAGCAGAAAGGCATTTGCAACCCACCGCTAAAACAACAGAAATATTAACATTAACAAAATTCAAGACCAGATATTGACAATATTAATGAATCTAGCACATTTGCAATTCATATTAGTGCCATTAAGGTTACAGGCATTTCTATTTCGTAACTGTAAAATGTGCCATTGGTTCCATTAGAGACTGTCTATTCTAGGACTCAGTATTTAATTTATGAAGGACACATTTTTTTGAGCATTTATGGAGAACTGTGTCTCTAGGCTGTAACGAATCAGATGCCTGAAACATGATATTTGTTCATCATTGAAGACAAATAGAGAAAATGCTTTCTCATTAAGGAAATGGGGGGAAGGGTAAAGCCAAAAGAAAGGAGCCAACATGCTTTTTGGTTGCAGGCTCTGTACTGTGCTATTTACTCGTTCTAACTGTCTCGAGAAGGAGCTGCACTTTCTTTGAATGTCAAATGAAGTTGAAGCTGTATGCAGCAAAGCAGTGGTGGTGGAGCTATTCTACAAAGCCAGACGTTAGTGTGTTGGAACTGTCCTTTAAACTATTCCAACTTATTTAAATTACTTTAAACAACACTTATTCAACAAAGATTCATAAGCATTTGCCAAGTGCTCAGGTCCCTTCTGAAGCTGCAAATCAAAACACACTAACTAGCGGTTCTCAGAATGCAGGGGAGAAATGAAAACACAGCAAGGAGACACTGTGCTGACTGGTGAGAGCATGCTCATGAGAAGAAGGCTGGGCATGGGCTTTCTAAGAGTTAGGCAGACAACGACAGCAAATGCCATCAAACGCAAAGTGGAGCAAGTCTTCATACACACGTTTTTGCATTTCACAGTTGATTCAAAGTGTTATTGGCTTCTCTCTGATATTTATGGCCTGGTCAATACATCTACTTTCTGTCCTCCTCTAAGGCAAGCCACAGTGGTATGACATGTTTTTCTTTAAAAATGAACCATACCTGTTTCTATTCAAAGACTACTCAATTGTTCAACAAGACTTAGTCCTGAGTATGTACTGCAGCTGGCCCAGAGTGCAGTGCTTTTAAGGCTACCAGAAGAGGATAAATTGATTGTTTCTTCTGAAGTGCTCATCGTGTATTTATGGGGAAAAGAGCAAGACAATCCCAGAAAGCTTTTGGGCATGCAAGGAGGCCTTGTAGACAGAATGATATTTGTGGTAAGAACTGGAAATTCAGTACATGTGGGGAAATTAAGGCAGAAATTGACTTGTGAATTATGAACCAAGACTTAGTGAAAACAAGGCAGTTGAATTAAGAAGGCTATTCACTATGTGGCAAGTGTCATTGGAGAAGGCATGACTTCTAAGCTCACATGGGCACAGAATAAATGTCATCCTGGCTAAGTCAGGTGTGTGTTAGGAGAAGCAAGGTCAGACAGACATTTGGGACTATTTCATATGAGCAGTCTTAAAGCCCAATCAAAACGGTCTATTTGTCTATTTTCCTCTAGCAGTTAGCAGGAATAGCTGTCTACTTTCAAACTGGAGACTTAATCAGAAAAAATGGAACATGAAAGCATTTTAGAAAACATTCATCATGACTGGTTTGAACATGCATAGGCCATTCTACCAAAAAGCCATACACTGTTTGATTCATGCAACCACTGTGACCTTTGACACTTTGCCTTGTGACAAAAGCCCCAGCATCTGTAGTCCTAATATAATAAGCTCAGACATCCAGTCCAGTGACCAGTTATGAGAGGAGAGTCAGGAAGGGCAGAGAGAGTTTATGAATCAGGGTGCTTTAGGTAGGTGACTCTTAGGTGACTAACACTCCTATATTCAGAGTCAAGCATGAGTCTGACTCACAGCTTTAAAGGAGATAGATAGAAAATTAAAAAGAAGGAATGCTAGGATTTCATTCTGCTTTTAGTGGCCTTCTCGGCCCAAGGGAGGAATCAGTGCTTTTTAACAAAAGTAGTTTCTAAGTACTTGTTACAAAACCGGAAAATCCTGGTAAGGTAGACTTAATTGCCTATTTCACACCTTGAATAAATCAGTCTTGCCTTCCCCCATCTCCACTGATTTTGGCTCAATTTTTTCCCTTTGTTATTGCAGCAGGATCTTCCCCTTTAAGAAGCTGGAGAGCTCGAAGATCATTTTCCTGTTCTTTCTCCCTCTACTTCTGGTATATATATTTTTTCTTCTCCAAATCAAACCTGGATAGAAATACAAAGTAATTACCAATGTTACCAGACCCCACCCCAGCCATGATCCCTGGTGCTGGGGTTGAATACTTTCCAGCCTTAAGAGGAAATTCACAGAGTATACTGAGAAATTTAAAAAGTGAATGTATTTATAGTTCTGACCAAAAAAGGGGATAGAGATATTCTTTACACTCCTCTGCCTTTCCTGTGATACTGTCACAAAATATAGAAAATAGCAGGCTACCAAGAAGAGACTTGATACCCTATGAGCATATACAGGGGGAGGAAGTCCCCCTCAGTCACAGTCATAGGGGAGGGGAGTAAGGGGAAAATGGGAGGGAGGGAGGAATGGGAGGATACAAGGGATAACCATTGAGATGTAAATTAATAAAATTAAATTAAAAAAAGAAAAGAAAAAGCAAAACCGGGGAATGTGGATGAAGAGAAAGTAGTGCCTTTGGTGTCAAGCTCCTGCTAGTGGCCCATCCTTATTGACTGCATAGAAGAATCCTGGTTTTAAAACCCCAACAGATCTTCCGTTTGACAGAGACACTCAGCATTTCTATTCCATTCACAGTCTCTTTGAGCATATGGGACACTCTGCATTTGAGGGAAGGGTACCTTGGAGAAGAGGTAGGAAGTGGGTTAGTTACTCTATGGCCTGTTCCCTTCCTAGCCTGCAGGTGCTTCAGGCTTTTCTAATAAATTTGCCAATGAAGTACAGGGAAGTATTTGCCCCACCTCCCTGATTCCCTGGAAATCTCTGTCTGACTCCAGGCTTATGGCCTCTGGCTTCAGAAGCCACCGGATAAAAAGCAGATTCCGTATTTCATTGCTTTTGCTGGCAAAACCTCTTCTGTTTCTCTTTCCTCCTCTACAGACTCGTGTTAAATGATTAAGGGCAACACTTGCCTATGTTTTCATTTTGAATGTCATATTAATACACTGAAGCCCTGTTTGGGTATCTTAATGAAGTGGATGATTGAAACAAATTATCTCTATTTCAGAATCACAGATTCTGCATCATTGTTCAGGAAATTTCTAAGCCATTATCCCGGGGCAGTCTACAGTGCTTCATTTCAGTAACAGAACATCTGTACAAGTGCGTTTGTGTGCTCTTTCCATTTCATTTGTTCTCTCTCTCTCTCTCTCTCTCTCTCTCTCTCTCTCTCTCTCTCTCTCTCTCTCTCTGAATGTCTCTGAGTGCTAAAGCCCAGCACTCTAAAAATACAGATGTTGACAGAGGTGTTGAGGCTATAATATCTGGGCTAGGCTGCAGCTGAGTCTACGTGCAAGGAGGAAAAGAGGAAGGGTAGAATTCCTTTCCTCCTCAGATGGGGGGTGGGTCCTAATGTTCGTTGCTGCTGATGCAGAACTCAGCCTAAATGATATAGGACGTGAGGGGGCGGCAGCCAGCACAAAACAGTGAAATAAATTACCATATATATCATGTTCTGGTGGGTAAGATAGAAGTGATGTGTGTAATGAATCAACGCTGGAAGCAGCTCTGGCGCGTGGTGATAGTGAGGGAGACAGAGTTCCTGGGCTCAGCTTCAGCTTCAGAGGGCTCTGTGTGAGGAATGTGTGAGTAAGCAGAAACCACTCACTGTAATGTGACAAGGGAGGACATTTGTGAGGGCACAGGAGACCTTTCGTTATTGTAGTGGGGATCTGTTATTTTGCCAGCCCAGCACTCCGATATTCCGGAAGGGAATGTCTCCCCTGATACAGGCAGCCTTGGATGCACTCAGTTAAGGAACTCTTTGTCCCTGCTAAGGCGTGGGCAGGACACTTGATCTAGACTGGACCAGACTTCCTCTTTTCCTGAATCTAAATTGAATAGAGTGATGCTGCCTTTGAAGCTTGGTACACATGCCTCATCCTGGAAGAGCCTTGAAAAGATGCCCATGTAACTCTACTGTCCACAGTCAACCTGGCTTCTCTTCTGGCCATGGCTGTTCCGGCTCTTTATTATAAAGGCCACCATGTACATTTAAAGAAGATTTTATTTTCTCCTTTAGTTGGTGAGGATCAGTTTCTTTAGTTTGCAAGGAAATGCTCCAGTTATTAAAGTGTTCAGCCCTTCAGCTGAGAATGCTGGTGTAGTGGTCAAGCAGTGAGTTAGCTTCTGGGCTATCTGTGTAATTATCATACAACAAGATGGGAAGAGGAGAGAGAGAGAGAGAGAGAGAGAGAGAGAGAGAGAGAGAGAGAGAGAGAGAGAGAGAGAGAGAGAGAGAACAGACTTGAATGTGGAGAGGTAGAGTTAGGTTAGAGTTTTAAGGGTTCAGCAAACAAAGGGAAGAACACAAGGTCAACTGTGAATATCACAGGGCTTTTCAGAAGCTACTTACAGGAAAGGAGTCTTTTCTGACTCAGCTTTCTCATGTGTCAAACAGGGGTGACCATTATTTAGTTCTGGAAGTGGGAGTTAGGTCAAATAACACTGGCGTGGGACTTGGTACCCTGGAGGTGCCTAATTAACTGTTTGTACTCTTTACCCATCTCAGGCTCTGTCTCCGTTGTATGGTTTTAAGGAGGCTAGCAGATTAAACAGTACATTGAAATGAAATACATTCGTTTTAGGGTTTTTCCACAAGGTGACTTTCCACAGAGATGGTAATAGAAGTGTCCAGAAGCAGGTATGTGTTTCTTCTTTTGGGAAATTTTCCTTTGCATGAAATATTTTGTTTGCAGCAAGCAAAAGAAAAGCCTTCAGATATTGACTGGCTTAAAGATGATGAAAGTGTAATATGTTGATGAAGTTCATGTGCCAAGCCTGACTGGAGAGTGGGTACAAATTATATCTCATTAACATTGTTTCATTTCATTAACTCTAAAACTCCAGTTGCTAATGAACAATTAATCTACTCATGTTTTCTTCCAGGGCCCAATGAGAGCTCAGGCAGTGGTCCCTCCCATGTCTCCCATCAATGGGCCCTGCACCCATTGTTTTCCTGGAGTTTCAGGGTCAAAAGTAGACTTTGTCACTACTGGTTTAACATGACAAGAGTGTCTGTCCCTAACTCCTGCCTGTACCAACTCCAGCTGGACTCAAGTTTCACCACTTAGCCTTTGTGCTCCAAAACAATCTTGATTGGCAGAGTCGCCTGCATCTGTCTCTTTATTTATGGACCTTCTTTCTTGATGCTCAAGGCTTGTCAGTGTGAACTAAGGCTGAGAATATGGATCAAAAGAGGTCATTCTGTAACTTGTAATATCCTTACCCTTTTATGCTTCTGGTTCCTTTATGCAATGCCTTCATTCTTATCACTAAATACATAAGTTGTCATATATGCACACACATTCATATATGTACTTAAACACACTGTATATGTGCACACACACACACACACACACACACACACACACACACAGCCTGGAAGCTCTTCTGACTCTGTTTCCTTATGTACCAATTAGGATCATACTTTCTCTCTCTCTCTCTCTCTCTCTCTCTCTCTCTCTCTCTCTCTCTCTCTCTCTCTGTCTCCCTGTCTCTTTCTCTCTCTCTTTCCGTGTGTGTGTGTGTGTGTGTGTGTGTGTGTGTGTGTGTGTGCGCGCGCGCGCTTGTGCCAGTGTATCAAGTGAGGAGATACTTGTTCTTTACTGACGTATTCTACATTCCAGAGATATCCTGTAAGTCTCAAGCCCTGGTTCCCTTAGGGTGCATGCCATATCCTTTAGGGAAAGCTAAGTTACTGAATGTTATTTTAGTCACTTACCTATTGTTCTCTCAACCTTGATTTGACTGGAATCCTATAGTATAATCAAAGAGAGCGATTACAACTATAATCCTTTAAGGAGTCAAGCAAGTATTGATACCATGTTTTTCAATCATTAGCAAAAAGATTGGCTGATATCCACATACCACCTTTAGGGGAGAGCAGAGAACTTAAAGCAAGGTTTCCCAAAACAGACACATCCTTTAGACCAATGGAATGTAACAGAAATGTAGCTGCTATGATTAACTCATCCCAATATAGTTTCTGTAATTAGATATTGAAGAAAATGATAAAAATAAGAACTAAATGCCAGGGAGATGGCTTAGATAGTAAAGGTACGAGGCCTGCCAGCCTAATAATCTGCATGCATTGACTGGAGTTTACACAGAAAGCTGCCTGTGGGAGTAGTGCCCACCTGTGCTCTCAGTCATCCTACTCCAAGGTAGACAGGGGAGACAGACAGGTGAGTTATCCAGAAGCTCTAGGGTCAGTGGGTCTGGAATGAGCTGCACAGTGTCAGGAACAAGAGAGACTTTACCTCATCAGGGTGAAAGCCAAAGCCAACTCCCAGAAGTTGTCCTCTGACCTTCATACCCAGGCCATAGAACACTTGTGAGCACACACATACACGTATGCACATACACACACCCACACACCCACACACATCATATACATACACTACGTACACATAGCATGTCACACACACATACATACACCACATATATACACCGTGCACACATAGCACATGCACATGCACACACACACCATTATACATATACACCATATACACATACCACACACACATACACCACATATAGACACAATGCACACATAGCATGTACACATATACACACACATAAACACACCACACACATATATCACATATACATTCGTACACTACATACACATACCACACTCCTCCACATATCACATGCACACCACACATGCATACACACACAAGACATATACATACATACATATACCACATATATATATATATACAATATCATACACACATACATACACACACCATATATATATACCACAACACACACACACACATACATACCACACACACACACACACATAAACATACATACGTATACTACATACGCATACATATGTAGACATACACACTAAATATAAATAAGTAAACAAACAACTATAATTTCTCTACCATTATTTAAAATTTGTAATGACACATTTCGGTATTTGTTGTAATTTGATTAATTTGAGACAACATCTGGTCCTTGTTAAATCTCAGGCAAGCACTATGAAATAATCTGTCAGATGTACATCCATTAAGACTTTTCAATAAAGTCAGCGGTCCTGGCTAGGAGGAGGCTTGTCTTTTATTTTGGTATTAGAAAAGGAAGTCTTTTGCAAATCAAGCTTATTCCCCCATCCCATGTGCTTTCATCCTTTCTGTGTTCATTTTGCCTTGCTTCTGAAAATGGAGAATTGTTTCAAAAACCTGATGCAATAATTTTGTTCTTGTGTTTCCTTCGCCATCCATATTTTCTAGGAATAACTATGAAATCAAGTTAATATGACATCGATACTTTTCAGAGGGAGGAAGAGAAAACAGCCCACAGTTACAGATTGTCTTTGTCCCCCTGCCCAGATGACAATGACAGGGATGCTGAAATCTGACAGTGATGGATTCAAATCCTGAACTTGCCAAGTGCTTGCTGCATGACTCCTTGTGTATGCTTCTGTGTCCTTAGATGTAAAATGGCAAACGTCTAGCTAACTCCAAAGGTTCCTTGGGAAATTAAAAAGAAGTCTGGACATGCCTTTACTGCAAGGCAAGAAAATGAAGGCTTTTACTGAATTTTCATCCTGGATGCACATTAAGTTTTGCAAGTGACCTTGCTGCCATTTGGAAATTAGTGTCCCACACTATCAGAAAGAATAGCTATTGGCCGTTCATATCTGCACATTGGCTCTTTCACAGAAGAGTGGCCCTGACAGTCAGGAGGAGGGACTTGTGTAAACTGAACAGCTGCAATCAGATTTGTATCTGAGTGTCACTTTTCTCAAGCATTTGATTTGTGCTTACATGCAGATGGCTAGTTACTTGATATACACAAGCAAACATGCACACACAAACACAGACACATAAAGGCAAAAATTCATTTAAACTCCCAGTTTACTAGCCATATGTGTTTGAGAATATGAGAAAAGAATACATATATTTTATATTATATATTTATAAACAATATATATTTCTATTTTTCTTGCAGGTAATATATGTATGATCTTTTCCTCTCTGTTTCAAAGAGAATATTGTCAAATTTCACCTGGTTAAAAAAATGATATAGTTGGTAGCTTTACTCATAAGTATGTACATTGTATGATATTAAAAGGAAGATAATTTAGAATATAAATGTTTAATAATAGGGGTAGCTACACAAATTTTCTACATTTTTTATGATTGAATATATTAGAATTTTAAAAATATAAGTAATGTTGAACACAGTAATGTCTGTGTCTAGTCCCAGCCACTCCAAACACTGTGCTGGGGGTGTTGGGAAAGCCAAAGAGTTCAAGGCCAGCCTTCCCCAAATAGTGAGAGTTCAAGGCCAGCCTTACCCAATAGTGATACTCTAATTTGCTATTACTCAAAATTAAAATAATTTTCTTTCTTGTATACTTTGTGTGAGTGTGAGGGGGCTTACAGGTGATAAGAATTTTATCTTTAAGGATATTTTCCTAATGTATTAGTTGCTTTTCTTTTATCTGTTACAAAAATTCCCTGATAAAACAGCATAAGAAAGGGAGGCTGCAGTCCATCATGGCGGACATGTCGCCATGATGGCAGCAGGTTACTGCAGGTTGTCACATGGGTTGCACACTAAGGCAGAAGATGCAGCCGAGCACCTGTGCTCCACTCCCTTTATCATTTTTATGTGGCCTCAGCCTAGTGAACTGTCCCCACTTAGGGACAGGTGTGCCAACTTCAGTTAACCTCATTTCGATGACCCCTTGCAGAGGTTGCCAGTCTTGTCTTTTAGGCAATTCTTGGTCCTATAAAGTTAGTAATCAGTATTAACCCTCACGCAACAAAACTAAAATCTTATAATGGGGAAATATCTATGAAAAAATTAGGGAGGCTATTAAATATACATATATTGTAATGTATAGCGCTTACATTTTTCTGATAGACGAAGCTACTTTAAAGATGTAAGCCCAGAACTACTGATGTTACTTGTTGGAGATTTTTATTATCTCATTTAAAAGTAGTTTTGCTATTTTTCTATATATGCACATACTACTTCCATGATGAGAAAACATTTTAAGGGAAAATGATGTAAACCTTTCCAAGGGTATTCCAGAATGTGGTTGCAGCTCCAGTTTTATCTTCCACATTCCCTATGGGTTTTACCTTTTTGTATGCAAAAACCTAGGAAGACTTGTCATCAGAATCAAGGAAAAGAAGTGAGCAGCTGGTGGAACCACCAGAGAGCAGGCACGCTAGTGTTTTATCTCTTCCCCTATAGAAAAATGACTTCTCTAATCTTTGGTGGGGGAGAGAGAAGACCCCAGATGAGGAAAGTGTGGGGGGGGGAGTGTCTTTTCAGCTATTAGGTGCCGTCCCACTTTAGCCCTATTTCTGTCTTCTCTCCAATAGTAACCATGTGTAAAATTTAGAAGATAATTAAAAACAGGGCTCAAGTACGACTGTGTCAGAGATGGAAATGACTTGAAAGTGGGAAAAGAGCGTGGATTCCGGCACAAGAGAAAATCCAGTAGCAATTCTCCACAGGCAGCAAATAATTTGTTTGAGTGCATAATTAATAGATTTGTCAGAAAGTACTTAGATTGTGAAATATTGCGTGTAGCCCTCGTTCCAGATGGACTGAGATGAATGGGTCCTCCAGCAGCGTATGAAACCTCATTGCTCCCTGGCTAGAGAATTGCTGTGTCTCGAGTTGTGCGAGTCGCGGCCTCTTTGCTGTCTCCTTTCTCTTTCCCTGGCTGCAGGTGGAGAAATGAATAGAATGCTTCTAATTCTGATATTGAATGGTGTCCTTTACCTAAAGGGCATCCAAGCAGACAAAATTAAATCACATACTCAATGGGGAAACTTTGCACTAAGCAGGAATTTAAAACAGAGAGATGTATGAACATGCTGAAGAAAAAA
This sequence comes from Acomys minous, assembly GCF_964271855.1. Classification (NCBI taxonomy): domain Eukaryota; kingdom Metazoa; phylum Chordata; class Mammalia; order Rodentia; family Muridae; genus Acomys; species Acomys minous. Next base: position 182,615,749 of record NC_140483.1, on the reverse strand, counting down.
AATGGTTAAATTAAGGTGATCTGCAGATCAGAGGTGTGGTTTTTCAGCCACAACCCACAGATGTATTTCATGTGCAATTGCCGGCACATTGGGAAGTGACACATGCCTCTTTTACCCTTGGAATTGACCATGCAATACATACCCCGGGGGACTCTGGTATAAATTGGCTGGTAAAAACAGCTTGAGAAGAACCCAGATTCAATTTCTTTTCAGCATATAGTTGATTTGAAGAAAAAAAATTACCCATCAGTGATTTGTACTTGAAAAGTTTGGTTAAACATGAGCTTTACAGGGCTTTGTGGATGTTGAGAAGAATTCCGAGTCCCAGGTAGTAATCTCCATTATTTTGGGAGGCCTGAAGGATTAACTAGGGGTATGTAAAATCCTTTTTTTTTTTTTCTTAAGTTCTTTTATTTGTGTTAAAACAATCACTTTGGAGCGAGGGGGGTTAATGAGTTAATTTTACTGTCTGTTTTGTATTAGTTTTGCTTTTCGCAGAGCACTGAGGAGGAGGCAGGGCTTAGCGTCTCAGGGATGCCACGCTGTCCTCTCTCAATGACACAGCCCTTCATTCTAATGCTTCATAAGCAACTATTGAACAGGATTGTGGAGGTCAAAGCAATTTCAGGTTTCGGGGACAGGGCACTATACGACTGGTGACCACTGGTGACGTGTATGGATTATTTTCCAGGGGAAAATTGCGAGCGACAACAATCAACAACACGTCATTTGACCGGTGTGCTAGGAGCATAGAAACCATATGCAAAACGGCTGCAAGAGTGAGTTCCAACTAGGGCTAACATTTGTCAAGTTGTGTTCATTCAACCTTTAGTTACTTTCAGAAACGTGATTCTAAGATTATCAAAATACAAATCATTTCTAATAATTATTTTTGAAATGCAGATGGTTGCGTTCTACCATCGGATCACTATGAGCCACCTCTGGGCTTCTCAGTATCTCAGCAAGTTTGGGAGCCCCTTCAAGGACTGAAGTCTCAGGATCTGTAACCATAGGTTTTGTGGGATAGTTTATCTTTTGAGCCTTCACACCTCACTGTACTAGGTCTTGGTCCCTGTAGCCTCTGATATAGGGATAACTGGTGAATGTTACAAAATGGTGTCAGGATTTAGTGAGATCTGTGAAACTGCTAATTTCATACTCACTTATTTTCTACCCGATTTCAACAAATAATTATGGAAATCTGTTCTGTGTCAGGCATATGTAAAGTTCTAGTAATGTCAAGAGAATATGACATATATTCCTTATAAATTCTATTGGAATTCATGTAAAAAGGCCCTGTGAGCCTTATCGAACATGCTTGATTCTTAGTTGGATCAATTATTTCTCCTTTGTTTTAAAAGTTATTCACGACTTGCCTAGATTTTTTTCAATGTTAGTATTCATCTATCTATTTATCTTCTATCTATCTATCTATCTATCTATCTATCTATCTATCTATCATCCAACATCTAATCTATCATCTATATAGGAAACTCATTGGATCTTTATGTAAGAAAATTGGTATTTGGGTACAGATTCCTTAATGACACGAAATAAGCTTTGGGAATATTTGGTATTACAGAAAACAATAGTATTTTCTGAACTGCTTACCATAAGGAAAGATAGACTCTTACTTTACATTAGGCTAGGGTTTTCAGTGTCTTGCTCCTGTTTTCCCTTACTTAGCTAGTCAGAATCAGATGGCATTCTGATTTTTTCAAACAAATATAACTGTGATAACAAAACCATAAGTTTAGTCAAATAAGTTATTTTTACACAAAGGTTTCTGATAGATTAAGTGAAAATATTCCAGGAATAGCAGAAATGTGGGTGTTAGATGACCCTTTCAAGAAATTTCGGGAGAAAATAAAAGACAAACGAATTCCAATTCTTAATTCTCCAAGTGTCTCATAGCAAACTATGTGAAAATATATTCCTTTGTGTAGGCTTAGATTTTCTACACCTACTTAATTTGTGATTCTTAAACATTTCAATCTTACTTTTAACCCACCGACCAGAGGAAGGGGAGAAAGAATATTAGTAAGAAAAAGGGTGTATAGGCCAGTTGAGACACAGTTCCTTGGGCCAATACCACTCTGCGTTGTTCACATACCAGCGGTCCAGTCCAACAGCCAACACCAAACAGCCACACAAAGACCTGGCTATGGCACAGTCCAGTATAAACCACAAGGTTCTGCTGATTTTGGCACAATTCAGTGGAAACGGCCGATCAGCCGGAATACCATGAGAAATTTTCTGGGACGTTTCTATCTGTGAAGAGAAGACAAGTGAAGATCAGCAAACACCAGCAAAGTGTTGCACGACAGGATAGCAATGCAAAAGACTTCTCCCGCGGTCTCTGGGGCTCTATTTTTACCCTTCCAAACATTGCATAGGTCAGTCTGCTGTCCTTCCAAAACATGTTGATGGAGTGTCTAATTGAGAGTCTCTGTGCCGGCTCACATGCTCGTGCATAAGAATGTGTGTGTGTGTGTGTGTGTGTGTGTGTGTGTGTGTGTGTGTGTGTGAGAGAGAGAGAGAGAGAGAGAGAGAGAGAGAGAGAGAGAGAGAGAGAGAGAGAGACAGAGACAGAGACAGAGACAGAGACAGAGACAGAGACAGAGAGACAGAGAGAGACAGAGAGACAGAGACAGAGACAGAGAGAGAGACAGAGAGACAGAGACTGACTCATTTTAAGAAAAGTGATACACAAACAGAAGAAAACCTAAGGGTTTTTAGAAAAGCAAGCTTTTGTAGAGACTATTGGCTTCTAGGAACCAAGCAACTGCTGGCTTCTAGGTCATCCTTACACAGTTTTCTAAGAACATCTAAAAAGCACTTTTTAAAAGCACACACACACACACACACACACACACACACACACACACACACACACACACAAACACACACACACTCACACACAAACTGGGAAATCCGTTGCTTCTTTCTCCTCCATTCTAAGAACACAAAGCTTCTGTTTTGTTGCCCATTTTCAACTAACCCTGAACGACCTTGAGAAAGTACGATCAGCCTAAAGGGTTTGCTTGCAGCCTAAACCCATTGCACATCATAAAATCACATTTTCCAGTGTAAGGAATGAGATGCTGAGGGTGACAATTCTTCTTAAAAGTGTCAAGAAAGACTTTGAAAAAAATCAATAACTATTCGGTGGTATATTAAATGCCTATGAAGCAAATGCAATTTTTTGGTATAACTATTGCAATTTTTTTCTGAAATATAACTAATTTCGGTGTAAATTGTGTCAAATGAGCATGACTGCGTACTAGAGAGTATAGGGCACACAGCTGTGCTTCCTGCAAATCCAAAATTTATTTTCTCCTTTGCCAGGTTAAGCCTGGTATTTTCCTTAATATAAGTTTTAGCATCTTTATAAAAATCAGAACCTATCAATCTAAGGGCTAGTGTTATAAAAAAATGCCTATAAAAGTCTACACTGTCTCTGGGCTAGCATGAGTCAAACCAAGCAGGATGCATTGACTTGATTCTGAGCCCAGTGAACTGCCAAAATTATACATTCAAAGTAATCTTTAGAAAGGAAAGCATGCTTAATTTGAACAGTTACATCTTTTAGTGTTTTGCCCCAAGGTAGTAAATTTAAGTACCCAGAACCCTTTCTGTCCCTCTGATGCTTTGGGATATCAACTTCGTATCACTGTGAGTATTAACAGGATGAGGACAATTCTCACATGACAATGGGCAACAAAGGGAGGCCTTCTGTGGCCTTGCTGCTTCCAGTACAGTCAGTGTAGCTCAGTTCAGAGGAAGTGCTCAAAGCACGTGCTCAGAGAAAGTGCTCAGAGGAACTGCTCAGAGGAAGTGCTCAGAGGAAGTGATCAGAGGAAGCGCTCAGAGGTGTCTCCACAGACAATTCTTCCTAAATGAAATGACTGCATAATATTTATTTCTGATAGCAAGAGTTAAAAAAAAATAGAAGTATATTTAAAATGCCCACTATTCCTCCCTTTAGAAAAGACCACTACTGTATTTTGGTTTATCTCTTTTATTTTTGCTACATTTCTTATTTTTCTTTCTTTCTGAAAGACTTGGTTCTTCCTCTTGTTTTTTTTTGTTGTTGTTGTTGTTGTTGCTGTTAATTTATGACACTAATATAAAGAAATAAATCTGTAACCTGTTATTCTTTTGTATTGTTAATATTCTGTTCCATGATTCATGCTCATTTTGAAGGAATGAATGGGTCTTAGGCCTTTATGTTTGCAAATGATGGAACACTTTTAATGAGCTGTGAGTCCAGATGTGCTTATATGGTCAGATTCATGTGTTATCAAAATTTGACTCCACCAAACAATGCCAAGCTCATTTTTATAACTATTTTCTAATGACTAAAAGAAATAGCAGATAACAATTGTGAAAATTTAAGCCTTTCAATTTTAGCTGAATTAAGGATATAAGAATAATTTTATTCTTGTTAAAATATTCACAAGAGTCACAGAATGTATTCATATACAAATGGTATGTGTTTGGCCCAAATGAAAATATGTATACACCAAAGAACACATTGCATTCCATTTTAGAAGTCTGATGAAGAAAAGTCACACTGACCAAATATTATGCGTTTGCAATAAGAAGAGATACCACTCTCCTCTCAATTTCCCATTTGATTAGAGGAGCCTTGAGAGAAGAAGCGATGGTATCTCTCACTCACATGGTATAAATCTCAACAAGTATAGCCATCCAGGAAAACCAGAACAGATTATTGGAGTAGTCGAATGAAAGGGAGATTTTACTGCTCACAGCTTGTGCTCAACAGTCTCAAGGCGGTTGAGTAGAGCTGCAAGTAGCAGTCTCTTAGACCCAGCTATTCCACTCCTTGGAAAATACCCAGAAGATGCTCCAGCACACAACAAGAACATTTGCTCAACCATGTTCATAGCAGCCTTATTCACAATAGCCAACTCATGGAAACAGCCTAAGTGTCCTTCAGTAGAAGAATGGATAAAGAAACTGTGGTACATTTACACTATGGAATACTACTCAGCTATTAAAAACAAGGAATTTCCAAAATCTGTGGACAAATGGGTTGAACTAGAAATGATCATAATGAGTGAGTTCACCCAGAATCAGAAAGAGGCAAATGGTATATACTCACTTACATCTGCACACTAGCAAAAGGGGCATGTCCTAAGAAAGTCTTCGCTTACCAGGAAAGTGGGACAGAGGGGAAGACTTCCTATTGGGACTCCAGGTGAGAGAAGCATGGGAGAATGGGGAAATAGAAGGATCCAGAGGGTCCTAGAAACCTACAAGAAGAACATTATGATGAGCAGATCTGGGCACAGGGCTCCTGCTCAAACTATGGCACCAGGTAAGGACAATACGTGCAGTAAACTTCGAATCCCTACCAAGATCTAGCCAATGGACAGGACATTCTTCACAGTTGAGTGGAGAGTGGGGTCTGACTTTCACACGAACTCTGGTGCCCCATATTTGACCACGTCCCCTGGATGGGGAGGCCTGCTGGCACTCAGAGGAAGGATAGCAGGCTACCAAGAAGAGACTTGATACCCTATGAGCATATACAGGGGGAGGAGTTCCCCCTCAGTCACAGTCATAGGGGAGGGGTATAAGAGGAGAATCGGAGGGAGAGAAGAATGGGAGGATACAAGGGATGGGATAACCATTGAGATGTAATATGAATAAATTAATAAAATGTATTTTAAAAGAGATAAGTGGGAAGTTTTAAAATTCAGATATGGATCAGAACCTCCAAACACTTCTTTCACATCTATCTTTTAATAATAAATGTTAGTTTCTAAAATCATATAGGAAACAGAAAGTATAGCCACACACTTATTTTACAAAAATAATGCCTTTATAACTTCCATGTCTTTGAATTCAGAGAGATCTTTATTACCTTATATACTTTTAAGTGGCTTTGTGGTATCGTTTCATACAGACCAATGAGACTTAAATGATTTTTTTTCAGGATTGTACTAATAGTCAAGCACCCTCAACTTTTGTTTACCTGGGAATGCTGAAATTTCCCCTTCACTTTTAACATTTTGCCTGGCGTAAGGTTGGAGTTTGTTGGATGTCTTGCTGTTATCACTTCACATGCGTCATCTCACTTCTTTCTTTCCTCCAAAATTACTGTTGAGAAGCCGAATAGCATTATTGATGAAGCTTTGTGTGCAACACATCATTTTTCTCTTAGCTTTAAAAATCCTCTGGTTTTAATCAATAGCTGTATTTTAATATGTCCTGGTGTTTTAGGGTTTTATTCACTTGTAGTTTTTGGCTTTCAATTTCATGTTTATCACGATATTTGAAAGGTTTTCAAACATTTCTGTTTCAAATGCTTCTCTGCTCTTCTCTCTTCTTTGGCAACGCCACACTGCACTCTGCTGAATACTGCCCTGCAGTCCTGGGGGTCTGTTTGCTTAGTCTCTCAGTCTTTCTTCTCCCTGCACATGATTTTGAGTCTCTTCAGTGTTTTCCCTCATGTTTTAAACTTCAGCTATAGAATTCCCTTCTGATTTTTAAAAATGTTTTCTATCTCTTTATTTCTTATTTGTGTAACTCTGTTCAGATTCTAAGCCAGTATTCTTTTTCTTTTTCCATTTTTAATTGAATTGTTTGGTTTTTTGATACTTAGATTTTTTAAATTCTTTGTATATTCTAAATGCCAATCCTTTATCAAATTACATTGGTGACAAGTACTGTCATTTCAGAAGCTGCCTCTTCATCAATCAATTGGCAGTGTCCTTTGCTGTACAGAAACCCTTTATGTTCACGTAGTATCATTTGTCAATAATTGGCCTTTTGTCCTGAGCTATTGTTATAGCGTTTAGAAAGTCCTTACTTATGACTACACTGTGTCGTGTATTTCCTACCATTTATTTCTATCAGTTTCAGAGTTCCACATTTTATGTTGAGATGTTTGATCTACTTAGAGTTCATTTCTGTGCAACTTGTATTATTTTGCATTTTCAACACTCTATGCTTTTATATTTATCATGCCCCAAGATTATACTATCCTGACGGGAAAATGGTTTCTTAAATAATAATGTTATATATCTGTTTATCATTTGGAAATGGCTTTTGTCTTAACTCTCTGTTTATCATTACTGTACACTTAAGTTCTAAATTTGGCACTATGTCTAAGTTGGATGCTTTTACAGAAGAACCAATTATGTCATATTTTATAAACAAGGTAAAGCCTTGAGGTTCTGCTAGTTATGTTAAATACTAGTTATGATGTTGGAAAGTAAATTTTAATTTATTATGAACTGTGACTGCAGCTTTAGTTATTACCTAATATTTCCTCATTTGAAGGAATCATACATTATGTATTCATATTACCATTTTTTTAATTTAAATTTTATTAATTTATTCAGATTACAACTCAATGTTATCCCATCACTTGTATCCCACCATTCCTCCCTCCCACTCACTTTCACCCTATTCCTCTCCCCTAGGTCTATGACCGAGGGAGACCTCCTCCCCCACTATATGGTCACAGGCTATCAAGTCTCATCTTGGTAGTCTGCTTATTCTTTCTGTGAGTGCCATCAGGCCTCCACACCAAGGGGAGGTGGTCAAATATGGAGCACCAGAGTTCATGTCAATGTCAGTCCGTACTCTCCTCATAACTGTGGAGAATGTCCTGTCCATTAGGTAGATCAAAGTAGGGGTTTGATGTTTACTATTGTATAGTCCCTGATTAGTGCAATAGTTTGAGCAGAGCTCCCTGGGCCCCAATTGACCCATCATGATGTTCTTGTAGGTTTCTACGACCCTCTGGGTCCTGCTATTTCCCCATCTCCTATATTTCTCTTACATGGCATCTCAGTAGGATGTCCTCACATCTATCCCAATCTCCCTAGTAAGGGAAGACTTTCATGGGACATGCCTTTTGGTTTAGTGTCCAATTATAAGTGAGTATATACCATGTGAGTCTTCCTGCTTCTAGATTAACTCACTCATTATGATCATTTCTAGTCCCATCCATTTGTCCACAAATCTCGGGATTTCCTTGTTTTTAATAGCTGAGTAGTATTCCATAGTGTAAATGTACCACAGTTTCTTTATTTATTCTTCAACTGAGGAACACTTAGGCTGTTTCCAGGTTCTGGATATTATGAATAAGGCTGCTATGAACATGGTTGAGCATATATGTCCTTCTTGTGTGGTGGAGCATTTTCTGGGTATATTCCATGGAGTGGAATAGCTGGGCCTGGAACAAGCCCTATTTCCAGTTTTCTGAGAAAGTGCCAGATAGATTTCCAAAGTGGTTGTACAAGTTTGCATTCCCACCAGCAATGAAGGAATGTTCCTCTCTCTCCACATCCTTGCCAGCATGTGGTGTCACTTGAATTTTTTTATCTTAGCCATTCTAATGTGTGTAAGATGAAATCTCAGAGTCGCTTTGATTTGCATTTCCTTGATGACTAAAGACATTGAACATTTCTTTAAGTGTTTCTCAGCCATTCAATATTCCTCTGTTGAGAATTCTCTGGTTTGTTCTGAGCCTCATTTCTCATTGGGTTATTTGGTTTGGTGGTGTTTAATTTCTTGAGTTCTTTATATATTTTGGATATTAGACCTTTGTCAGATGTAGGGTTGGTGAAGATCTTTTCCCAGTCTGTAGGCTGACGCTTTGCTCTGTTGACAGTGTCTCCTGCCTTACAGAAGCTTCTCAGCCTCATGAGGTCCCATTTATTAATTGTTGATCTTAAGGCTTGGTCTGTTGGCTTTCTGTTCAAGAAGTTGTCTCCTGTGCTAATGTGTTGCAGGCTCTTCCCCACTTTTTCTTCTAACAGATTTAGTGTCTCTGATTTTATGTTGAGGTCTTTAATCCACTTGGACTTGAGTTTTGTGCATGGTGACAAGTATAGGTCTAATTGGATTTTTCTACATGTAGAAATCCAGTTAGACCAGCACCATTTGTTGAAGATGCTATCCTTTTTCCATTGAATAGATTTGGCTTCTCTGTCAACAATCAAGTGACCATATCTGTGTGGATTCATTTCTGGGTCTTCGATTCAATGCCACTGATCAACCAGCCTATTGCTGTGCCAGTACCATGCTATTTTAATTACTGTTGCTCTATAGTACAGCTTGAGATTAGGTATGGAAATTCCTCCGGAGGATCTTTTATTGTATAGGATTGTTTTTGCTATTCTGGGTTTTTTGTTTTTCCGTATCAAGTTGAGAATTGATCTTTCAATGTCTTTAAAATATTTTGTAGGTATTTCATTTTACTATTTTTACATGAAAGGAGTTTATACATCATGCACCCTTACCAATATGTTGACATGAGCATTATCATATATACCAGATATTATTTCCATTTTATTTTCTGAATATTCAGTATAAGAATAAATACATACCATATAGCATCTTGAAAAGTACTATGGATAGTTTAGGCATGTGTTTATAGAAATGTGCTCAGACTGAGCTTTCAAATATAAAAAAAATTTATAATTTATATATATATATATAATTAAATTTTAGTAGTTAGGTATATATTAACTAAATTTAACTAAAATTAAAACAACCAAAAAAGAATAGCATATATGTGTGTGTGTGTGTGTGTGTGTGTGTGTGTGTGTGTGTGTGTGTATACTATATACTATACATATATAGTATACAGAGTCTACAGATGATAGCCAGAGGATGGGATTAGCTCAAAAAAGTCATTTCCCAACTGGTGGCTATTTCTGCATTGAATATCTCTAGTGACAGTCATTATGTAATCCTATTGGCTAATTTCCTAACATTACTGTTATAGTTTTATAATATTTAGTATAAAGTAAAGCTTTCATTTGACTATGAATATGTGTCTGTGCCCTCTCACTTACACACTTAATAATTAAGAACTAATTGTTATCTATGCAAAAAAGGAAAGTGTAGCTCATATACCAAACCATCATGTGTTCAGTTTCCTTTGCATAAAGAAGTGAAAGCTTCAAGAGGCAAAACAGAAAACGTTTCCCAGAAATAACATCAGAGAACCTCGAAGAGAAATAAATTATCTGGCTGCCCAGCTACAGGCCAAAGCTGGCCAAAGATCAATAACAGTTACAAAACATTAAGTCTTCTGCCTTTAAGGAAGCAGCTCAAATCTCTACTAGCAATTAAATAGCCCTGGGCAGGAATGGGGGCCAATTGATCAAAGTTATAGGGAGGCAGATTTCAGCTTTCTATAAGAACTTTAAAAAGTTGGACCCATCCACAAATGTAATGGAGTTATGAATTCCTAAGCAGTTTACATTCTTTTGCAGAAGGCAGATAGCTTCTTATCTATTAGTAAGGTTGAAAGGAAATCCTTGGTCATTGACCTTCAAACATATTTGTTTTAAAAGAAAGTTTACTGATGAATATACACTTTATAACCAATAATTTAGCTCTTGTTTTACAGGCACAAATACTATGGGTGAAGGCTCTGCCTTCATGGACTACTTATCATTCAAATACTATCACACTGTGGAATAGGGCAGCAACATACAAATTTGGGGGACACACAAACATTCATCTCATAGAACTTACTGATATTTTTCTTGTGTTTTAAAGTTTGCAGATGTATTTAAAATTATTATATATTAATCAAATAGAACTCTATATGCAGCTAGACAATATTTAGGTAGATACATGCATTCTCCAATTTCTAACACACAACTTTAGAACTTTAATTTTTTTATGAACCTACATTTTCTCTTAGTCTCTTAAATATATTTCTCTTTATTTTTTGAGAATTTTATAAAACATTTTGATATCAATATTTTCCATCCCACAACTTCTTTCAGATTCTTCCTACTTCCTTATCTGCCCAACTTCATGTTCTCTCTCTCTCTCTCTCTCTCTCTCTCTCTCTCTCTCTCTCTCTCTCTCTCTTAAAATCAACAACAACAATTAAAACAAGGCATCTCCTTTGTGTTGGCTGATACATTTCACCATCCATTGAAGAAAACTAATTTTCTCTAGCACAGCAGCTAGCAAAGCAGCTTCTTGGCCTTAGGTAGGACTCTGTGTTACTTCCTTGTTTTCATGCTGGGATTTTTTTCTGGCTTGAACTTGGGCAGATCTTATGCATGTTGTCACAGTGTTTGTGATTTTCATATGTGTTGTGTGTGGAAAATGCTGTTTCCATGAAGTCATTTACCACCTTTGTGTCTTAGAATCTTCCTGTGTCTTCTTCTTCATAGTGCCTTGAGCCTTGAGAAGAAGGGTGTGATAAATACATCCCATTTACGGATGAGACTTCTGAACTCTCTGCATGTTCTCTGGTGGTCTCCAGGGTTAATCAGTATTTGCTGCTAGAATAAGAATCTTTGATGCATAATGAGTAATGCACCGATTGGTGAGCATAGTGACATGTCATTAGTTCTTTTTTTATTTCTACGTTTATTTAGCAGAATAATAGTAATAGTTTTCCCCCTAGGACCAGTATCACATTTAGCCTCAGGTTTTTGGCCTCCATGACTGTGTCAGGTATAAATGCCATCTTTTGAAGCAGGCCTTAAACTCACCCAAAATGGTTTGTTACTCTCATTGAGTCTGTGCCATCATTGTCCCTTGGGTAAACCTTGCAGGCAAGTTTCTATTGTAGCTTGTAGGGTTCCCAGATTGATTGTTATTCTTCCTCCAGCACATGCATAGCACTGTTTCATAACTAGTAAGGTTTTCCAAATGAACATCAGCTAGATTTATCCATGTTATATGACATAAGTTTGTGGTATCTTCAATTATAGAGTCTTACTGTCAAACTGTGAAGGGTAACCTTGGCCATAGTCTATTGTGTTATTGACCAACAATTAAAAAATGTAATTTCTTAAGAATATTAATTCTGTGGCTCTTTAATACTGGTATTACCTCAAAACATTTCATTTATCTTCCCTGAATTCTTGTCTTCAGTGATCTTGCCATAAGCTCTACATAAGACATTTATTGTACTTTTATTCTATGGAATATGGTTTTGATAATAAATGTTAGAATGGACTATCAACAATGGATAGATTTGAAGTTTCCCATCTGACATCTTTCCTCCTGAACACATTCCCTGCTACCCAAGTCTTTGACCCTCCCTCAGTTTTGCCGTCAGTTACCTAGCTAATGCCACTGTTTCAACCCTTCCTGCCTTAAGGTCCAAGGTTATTATTTCCATGCATGTAATATCAAGTCTGTAGTTCTCTAACCTTGTTTCTTTTGAGTACCCTTGGCAAAACTAACATAGTGTTTTAAATTCTTGTTTAATTCATCCCCGTACTTCCTGCACTCCAGATACAGAGCTAGGTACTTCAGTACAAATTTAAGGCCAGTCAGAGGTGTATAGTAAGACTTGGTCAAAAAACAAAAATCCATTTCTCTAAATAAACTGAAATGTTACCCTTTAAAGTTGATTGGGGCTAGATAAAAATCTATAGAATCATTGGATTTTTCTCTTTTATAATTCATGAGCGTGAATGTCAGTGTCCTCAGTGCTACCTGCAATTATGACAGTCAGATGGCAAGGGCATAGCCTGACATGTGTGTCCACTAGGGCAATCTTAGAGCCTGGATCCATAGGGACTGTGAAGGCATGGGGTGTATACCTAACGTAAATTGTTAAGGTGAGTCAATACTTGAGTTTTCAGGGTCTTTTGCAACGGGGTTGGCCCTGAGTATACTGTGGCCAGTGGTATAAGGATTAGGTTGGAACCAAGGGGCTGTTTGGTGCTGAAGAAGCCATAATAACCTGGGTCCATGGGTGATAGTTTGAAACTTGCTCATTTGAGCTGTTCAAATGAGTTGGCCTGATGCCTGGCACCCTGGGCTTTGAATGAGGCCTGGAGAAGGGAAAATGCACATGATATATGAGTTTTCTGTCTAGGGAGCCAGTTAAATAAGTGAGCTGGATGCTGGGGCCACTAGGCCTGGCTAGAACTAGGGATGCACAGGGGTGGCTATATAGTATTTACTCATAAGATCTAGGCCACATTTGAGCTTCTGTGAGTCTTTTTCTCATTGCTGTGACAAAATGTCTGACAGCAATTGACTTAAGGGAGGAAGAAGTTGGAGCATGGTTTCCTGGACCCAAATATGAAAGTGGGATGGGATGAGACTCCTTGGTGGATAATAAACAGCGAAGTGAGCCTAGAGGGAAGGAGAAAGTCATAACAAAGCTATAGGCCCCAGAGTTGGTCTCCCATTGGCCTACTTTCCCTTATTAGCCTCTAGCTTATTTCTTTCAGTACTTCTGAGTAACTCCGTTGTATTATGAATCTATAAGGAGATTAGTTCATTCATAACATCAGAGCCCTCATCTCTGTGGAAGACTTCCTAGACTCACCCAGAGACATGCTTTACTGGCCTCCTAGGCATTTCTTAATACAACCAAGTAAGCTGGCAGTCAAACTTAACTATCACAGGACTGGACCAAGAGAAGACAAACACCCAGTGCTTTTGGAGTTTGTTCTTGGAGCCACTGGCTTAGTCAGTAAACTGACTGGGTACAAGGTTGGCCTAAGAGCTGCGTTCACTCCCTCTGCCTGAAACTAAAGCACAGTATATCTTCCTGGATCAAGACAGGTGTGGCGCATGGTTTAACTCACTGGAGCCTCACTGGAATATGCTGCCTCCTGAGTCAGAGCCACGGGAGCCGGCGTGGTTGCTGAGTGTGTAAGTCCCAACACAACAAGAAGGAATACAAAGGTCAGCTTGGGGCTGTGGCAAATCTGTGGCCATGGGTAGTTTTCCTGGCTTAATGCTAGGGACAATGTTCATCCTAGGGTCAACTGGGTCTGCCTTGATCCCTAGACACATCCAGAGTCTGAGTACACGATGGAAGGAAGCCAGTGATTCTGTTAATGAGATGAACCCGGAGTCCAGGTCTGGTGCTCAGGTTGATCTGTCAGAACTCAAGGACCCGAAGCTCAAGGCTCAGTCCACATTTATTGACCTGCAGTCTGAGGCCGCGTCTCCTAAGTCCTGCTCTGTTTACTCAGAAAGGCTAGACTGTGGAGTCCAAAGTAATAGCCAGTACTCACTTTCCTTTCTTCTCCCCACATACAAGGTCTCATTTCAACATTGTAGCCTGAGACTAGAGGGTGAGCCTTAGGGAAGGTGAAGTATCCTGTTTACACTCTCAGTGCATCTTTTAACATTGTGTACACCCACGTGCTATACCCTGTCACCTGTCACCTGATTCTCTTTGCTCTTGTGAGGAAGATATTTTACTATGTTGATAGTTTTTCAGACTGATGTGTCTGTGGAAGGACATATGCTGGGAAAACCCAATATTCTATTATATTGATGTCTCCTCTAACTGAAAACGTTTAAGAAAGTTTCTCAGTAGTTACCAGTGTGTTACTGCAGCATTACTTTCAGTGTGTCCACCAAATCACCATACTTTTCTTTACTAATTTTTAAAGACAGGCTCTTACTTTTTGGCTCAGTCTGGCTTCAGACTCAATCCTGAAGATCCTCTTGTCACATGACACAAGTGAGCTGCCATGCCAGCTCCCAGCACAATTGAAAACCTGTCCTGTTATTTGTATCAGAATATTTGAGTGCAGACTCCCAAGCGGCTATGACTCTGAGCAAAGTCTTCATTTGTTTAACTGGTGTGATGCAATTTTTGGTTGGGAGTTTTCAATTGTATTCTTTCTTATGACATATTCTAGGAAGCTTAATACTGAAGAGCTTCACAGATAATTATTGAACGATTAAACAAATATGAAGGGCAGATTCTGAGAGGCCATAACATTAAATTTCTTATGTGAGATTGGTCAGAGCATTCTCACCCTCAGTCTCAACATTGTGGCATGTTCAAGGTGACAATTAATTTAGCCAGCATAACCACCACCTAACTCAGGACCAACCTGAAGCTTGAACACTAAGTAGCTGCTTCCAGAGAGCAAAGTTTGAAGAGTATTTATTATACAGTATAGCCTAACAGATGCTAACAGTGTCCTTCATGTTGCACAACAATGAAATTTTAGAAAACAGGTGCCACAGATAGAAAATAACACCTACTAACGTAGTTTAATTTACTTAAATAAAATTTCCAATGACTGCAAAGAAAATAATTTTCAAAAAAGCCCTTTTAATTCCTCTAACTGAAAATATAATATATTGGATTTTACAATTTTAATATGATCCCTGATTAATAATTTATGATGGGCAAAGTAAATATTATTTTCCTCTGAATGGATTATATAAAAACCTGTACCAAGAATGATAATTTCTTTGGTGTAGTGCTTGTGTTTAATCCCCTCAACTCTCAAGTTCTGAAGAAATTGGGTTCTAACGATGTCTAATAGGAAATGAAGCTTTCTACATTTCTCCTTTAATTTTGAAACTGAACTAAAGCTTTCATTGTGGCTAAATTTGGATGTCTGAGGAGGGTATTCCAAATAATTCTTAGAAAAAGTTTCTCAGACTAGAGATATGGCTTGTCCATTAAAGGCTAGGTTCACAACCAAAAATATAAGAAGTTCCTCCCTGTGTTCATTTCAGTTGACGGTTTTTTAAAAATTATTTCCTCTTACAAGCCCATGATCAGTTATCCTAAGGGGTTTGGGGTCCTTCACACAACTTGGTAAGCACTAGGTAAGGAAAGCCTCATTTGAAAAGTCCCCTTTCTTTCTCACTGAGAGCTGCAGTGTACCCGGAATGGCATCCCTTGGCCCTATGCTATCTGGTATGATTAGTTCTGCCTCTACAGTTGAAATGTATCAGGAACCAGAGAGTGACATGCAAGGACAGATTTAAGGAAGCTGTCAGTAGCTGAGGTACAGAAGGAGTTACACATGAACCAGTTTAGTAAAAGGAATACCATATGAACCCAGAAAAAAAACAAGGGTGAAAAAGGCTGGAAGAAAAACAAAAACAAAAGCAAGAGAACAGATGTTTCAATTGGATCTAGGCAATGGAAATATGTTTATGTCACAACAGTTTCCTCATATATTAGGAGTTTGGATTTTTTGGTACTTTCAATCATCTCAGTAATAAAACAAAACAAAGATATTTGAGGTATGAAAGCACAGAACTGGATGGGTCAATCAAAGGTGTGGCTAGAGCATTGTCAGAGGTCATCATGCAGGTGTTCATAACCCTCAGGATGTCCTGTGGACGAAATAGAACAACAAATGTAAATGTTCTCCAGTTAGCGCCAGGTACAAAGAAAGGATTCACTGTCCCTTCCCAAAGATGTCAGTCACTGGGTCAAGCTGTGGAAACAACATGGTGGTCAATATGACTGCACCCACCTATCTTAGACAGAACACCAAACAGTTCTTGGATTTTGTACTGGAACATGTAGACAGAGAGCTGTTTGACAGTGCTAAAAGAAACCAGTATTTAGTGATATGCTGCCTCAAATTTTAATCTTCCAATAAGTCTGTCAGCTTGACATTACTGGCCCTGGCCGGCATAAATAGAGATACACTACATACATAGAATTTCATTTACGTACGCAAGATCTTTTCTAGTAAATTTCCAGTTGAACTCTAATTTCAGGCCAAGACAACTTTCAAAGTTCAAAGTGATGGTATGTTTCTGTCTTGTGTGAAATTATGAGATCAGTGATGAATTCATCACAAACGCAGTTTGGTAACACATCTATTTACTACACCAGAAAAGCAAAATTTCATTTCATCCAAAAATGAATACTCTGAAATACATGTATACATTTCCTAAGAATTATGGAAAATTTATATAAAAATAGCTTAGGAATGACCTCTGACTTTACAAAACCCCCCACTAACTTAAAATTTATATATTTGATCCAAGAATACTTTGAAAATATAAAAAAATGGTTTTTAGTTTTCTAATACTTGTATCTATTGCTTTTTAAAGAAAAAAATGTTAATTTATCTAAAATATTTCTCCTTTAATTTGGAAAAATATAGGCAAAAAAACCTTATAAAACCAGCTTTTTTCCTGCGATGGACTTTTTTTTAAATTAAGATTTCCTATTTGAGCTGTCTGTAGCCAGCTCCTGCACCTTCTCCAAGTTGGTAGCCATAGCTGCACCACATTTCAGTTTAGTGCTGCTTAGGAGCTACTTTAAGACTATAACTTGAGGAATTATTGGATCTTAAAGGAACTTTAGGGCTGGGTGTGGTGGGGCACGCCTCGTAGCGCTCAGGAGGCAGAGGCAGGCAGATCTCGGTGAGTTTGAGGCCAACCTGGTCTACAAAGAGAGTCCAGGACAGCCAGGACTATAAGAGAAACCCTGTCTTGAAAAAACAAACAAACAAACAAACACAAAACAAACAACAGCAACAGAAAAACAGAACTTTATTGAAGATCTAGTCTACCTAAAACATATACATAGGTAGACTTCTGTGTTCAAGTTTAGGGATGCTAGTTACCTGCATCCCTATAAACTTGTTGTATATAGTATGTAAGTTTTAGAGACAGTCTTTATAAAATATAAGATAATGTAAAAAGGAGCAAAGTCCTGGGCTACTTTTTCAGACGTGTACAGATTTCAGCAGGTAAATGCACATAATCCCCATGAAACATTCTGTTTAACTCTGACATGGTTGATTATTGCTGCTATATTTCTGCTCCTTTGTGCAAGAGAGAGCTAAAGATTCAATAATTCTGGATGAGCACAGCACTCTCAAATAGCAGTGTTCAAGCAAGCTATAGCTTAGACAAATCTCCTCCTCTTCCTCCTCCTCCTCCTCCTCCTCCTCCTCCTTCTGTCGTTGAACCTCATTTGTAGGTTGACAAGGCATCTCCAACTTCATTAGAATGAAGGCAAATACTTGAGTTAAAATTTATGAAAATCTGAATTCACAAATATGGTGAAAAGATAACTCTAGACTGCATTTTTCTTCAGTGAATTTGAACTAAGATGGAGTTTTAAGATCCTTACACCAGATTTGGAAGACCAACTAAGAGATTCAGAGCAGGAAATCATGGCAAAGAGAATTCTTCGCTTGCAACTTAGTATAAAGTCTAAGACTCAGGAGAAATCATATTGCTTAACAGAGAGCCTAACTCTCTCCATTTTAAAAGTCAATATGGGGAAAGAATCTTATAAAAGAAAAAGATAATGTATTATATACCTAAAAATCTCAAGATTAACATTTTGGTGTTAAGTTTCAACAGAGCAGAGCATGACTCTGTGTAGGTACAGATGGGTACCACCTGTTGTTTACCTCTGGATGTAGGCTTAGCTCTAGCCTCTCTCCTACATGCCACTAATGAATAATAGCTAATCTGACAGTTTTCAACCTTTGAATGCAGCGTGTTTCATTTCCTCCCACCTCCTCTTCCTCTTCCTTCCCCTCCTTCCTTTCTATTTAGTCTGTCTTCATCTCATTCTTTCCCTAACCAGTTACAGGATCAGAGTGACTGATGGAATAAAATAAACCAATTGACTGGCTACTACTGTAACTAATCAAAAGATCTATTCTCCCAGAGTGAGAAGCAATGGAGAGGTCATCATGCTGTGATACCATTCAGCAAATTAAGGCCCCAGAAGTGGGGGAAATAGATGTTGACAAAAACAAAGTGACATATGAATGATTATTTGTTTCCTCAAAATGACTTCAAAGGTTATTGTCTCAATACCCAGTACAAAAGGAGATGTTTTAGGAAAACAGAAAACATGAGACATATCAAAGTTATCACTGTTAGGTACAGTAGACATGTACTGAATACGTGCTTATGCTTTTGCCATATGGGCACCGTAGAATATGTGGGAGGAGATGTGAAAGTCACTTGACCAAATAATCTCTGAGGATCCTTCCAAATAGCACATTGTGTTATGGATTCTTCCCTGGGTTGTTCATAACTTCCCTGAGAGAGTATAATATTTTTACCCTTTGTCTCACATTTTTGATTGTCCATTTGTTTGAGGATTATTTTTATAAAGTTGTTTTGATGGGAATACACATGGATTTTTCAAATAGAAACCACAAACTATTTCCCCCAGTAAATCTATCTGTTTGGATTCGAGATTCCATATAACTGAGAAAAAGGTCAGCACTCCACCAAGGTACTCTTTGTTGCAGAGGTTAAGTTCTGTCTATACCAGGCAGAGTCTTTTTTCTCCTCCAAATGGTAAAGACATTACATCCCTTTGCCTCCATGATCGGTCCACTTTACTAGAATGTAGAGTGAAGACTGCGGAGACTTTCAGCTACACTTGGCCCTTGAGCTGTTAATAAACGTTTGCTGTCTAAGCATTAAACAGCCCTGTGTAGCTCTCCTTGCAAAAATTCACCAAGCTTCTGCAGTGATTCTTGGTTCCATCTCTCCTCTCAGTCTTAACAATGTTGTTACTACTGATAATGTTTATTTCTTAATGATCCAGGTAGTCTTTATTTTTTCCTCCAACCTTCTGGGATACTTTGTTTAACCACCATGAACAACTTGTTCTCTAAGATTCTAGTGAAGGAGACTTTTCTTTACTTCTAAACATTTCACTCTGCAATGCATTGTGAAAAGTAAAATAGAGGTCTAGTAAGTTAACTCCTGTTGTTATGATAACCCCCTGTTTTCCAGAATACCATACGCCATAAATGACCACTCACAATTATGCATTATTTATACATTACTGCACAACCTAAACAGATATCTTGTCCTTTTTCTATTCTAAAGAAGTAATATAATTTTGAGTATAGGGGGAATTGTCAACTAGAGGCACCCAGAACTTTCTTGCATCTTTTTTTTTTTTTCGAGACAGGGTCTCTCTGTGTTAGCCTTGGCTATCCTGGACTAACTTTGTAGACCAGGCTGGCCTCGAACTCACAGCAATCCACCCGCCTATGCCTCCCGAGTGCTGGGATTAAAGGCGTGTGCCACCATGCCCGGCTGCATCTTCTTAAATCTAAATTATACCATCAGATTTAAGGCTGTAAGGGAAGGTAGGTGGCATAAAAATAGCCAATAGGTTGAAAGAACCCTTAAAAACGTCTTTGAGGCTTGCCAATATAAAATGGATGGGTGCCTCCTTCTCTTTTGGCCTAGAGATTTGATTCTGAGGTCTCAGGTAATATGATTCCCCACTATGACACCAACAAACAAGCTAAGAAGGATTGCTGCCTGCTTGCTATGCCACGTTTCATAGATCTTCCATTTGTCTTATGTACGATACTGTGAAACTTTTAGCATCAAACTACAGTTCTGGTTATGAGTAATAAATCCATCAAGGTACTGACATAAAAGCAGACCACAGACCAATGAATGCAGTCAAATAGAAGGCCCAGAAATAACATACAAAGCTAGACTCCTGTGATTCTGAATAAAACTGTAAAAATAAACAAACAAAAACATATTGGGAAAACCTCATATCATTAATAAGTTGTTCTTGGAAAACTGAATAACATATGTAAAAGACCAAAACTAAACACCCATTTTTTTTTTTACTTTGTATAAAAATCTCAAATGGGCCAAATTTCCTACTGCAATACCTGTGAGCTTCAAGCTACTAGAAGACAACAGAGGGAAAACACATAATGGCCTATGCACAGTCAATGGTTTTATGAATAAGACTCTCACAATTTAGCAAATAACAGGAAGAATTGACAAACATCATTTTATGAGATTAAAAGGCTTTTGCACAGAAAAAGAAATGATCATTAGGGTAAAAAGAAACCTTGCTAAACAGAAGGAATCTTTACCAAATTCCATGCAATATGAAATAAATAGGCAGAACATATAAAAAGCTAAAATATTACCTGCCAAAAGACCTAATGATACCATCAATAAAGAGGCAAATGAACTCAACAGAAAGCAGTCTTCTAAAGAAGTACAAATGACCAGGGAATATGTAAAGAAATGTTCAACATCTTTATCAATCAAAGAATGAAATGCAGATCAGAACTATTTAGAGTTTCTATCCTAGTCCGAATGGCTGATTACGATGACAGGTATGACAAATCTTGGTCAGAACACAAGGGAGAATCAAACTCTATACACTACTGGTGTGTTTCCATGACAGTCATGAGTTCAAGCCTTATGGAAAACAGCATAAAGATTCTTCAAAAACTTAGATATAGAACTTGTATGTGGTCAAGCCACACCAGATCTGGGTTATACTGAACAGAACTGACTTACTGTAGGGTTGCCTACATACTCATAGGTGTCAGGACTTCATCCACAGCAGCCAAGCTGCAAAATCAGTCTAGCTGCTCCATCAGCAGATGAACAGATAATGAAAACAGGGCACATGCAGGCAGTGGAGTTTCGGTAGTAACGCTGGAAAATGGATGGCACTTGAAATCTTCTATGAAATGAGTATGTTAGCATCATTAAAAGAAATTTTGCCTTTCTCTCATATATGGAGTATATAAAATGGGACTTGGAAATAAAATGAGAACTAAAAGATAAGGAAGAGGAAAAAAGAGTGATGGGGATTAGAAAGGATAATAAAACCAGTGAGTACTATCAAAACACATTATCTGCAGTTAATCAAAGGTGACAGTGAAACTTATTTTCACTGTATATTTTACTGTATATTAAGTTGCAAAAGTAAATTTGTTTTTTGTATTCAATATTATTTCCTCAATTTTTCTCTTGGGAAACAGAGTGGTGGCATTTGTATGATACCATGAGCTCTATATTCTAGATGTGTGCAGTACCAAGCATGCAGATACTAGAAGCAAATATATTCCCCACGAAGAGCTAATATTTCAGTGGATGCAAAAATGTGGAGTTCTACCTTTCAAGATATTTTCTTAGTTCTGTATGTTTCTAGGATTGTGGTAAGATTTAAGGTAACTTTTGTTCATTAAAAAAGCCTGCAGAAAGGTATTGAAAATGTGTTTCCATGGGCGTTAATTGGAAAGCTATTAAGGTCATGACATCCTTGGAATTCTTCAAGGGATTTTTTTCATGAAATGATTTTTATTTATTACATTTATTTTTATTTTGTGTTTGTGTACACATGTGCCATAATATACATGTGGAGATGAAAAGACAACTTGTAGAAGTCTGTTAACTCCTACCATGTGGGTTCTGAGGACTGAAGACAGATCATCAAACTTGGTGGCAAGCATCTTTAAGGCAATGGCATCTTGCCAATCAAGAATTATTTTCCTTGAATCCATCACATGAGTAATATTGTTTCTCTTTTGCAGTTGATATAGTCTCTTCTCACTACCAAAGAGAACCGTTCTACATATAGTTCACTTTCCTCTTCAACCTACTAGATATTCAGAGTCAGATTCAGTCTAATAACTGTGTAATGCCAATTAATTTTTTTCCTCAAAGTGTACTACTTTTAGTCTATCTTAGTTTTTTATGATTCTGAACTTTTACATATTTTCATATTGCACAGATTGTCACACCACCCATGAGATACTTGGAATGTGGTGGAAGTAGTGAGGTAATTGCACAGGAACTCAGATATGTGCAATCACGTTTTCATCATTTAGTAGCCCCACACTTCTTCTTGTGTTTTCTATTTTGAGTGAATCCGTCTGGTTACAAGAAAACTTTGTGATGCTGTTTGTGAGGTGAAGTTGAACCTAGGAAATCAGTTCTTCATGGGTGGTCACCCTTGAAACTTTCCCAGAAAGTTTGTCAGAAATAAAGAATAACAGGTGTCAGTAAATGTAGCACCATTAAATTTTCACCCAGAATTGTAGACACAACTGTTCATTTGTCTAAATATAATGTTGAGAAGTTGATTGTGATTTAAGGTTAGACAGATAATCTTCAGTGTTTGGATAATAGTATATAGACAAAGAACTTAGGCATTAAGAGGAAGAGTTACAGCTCTATTTTAATTTCATGATGGAACATAAAAATTCACTATTTAAACTGAACGTCCATTCTTCTTTTATTCTCTGTTCCAGTTATTTATTACTTGGTAATAAACTGCTCAGTAACTTAGTTGTTAACATACAGGCCTTCCTACTAGCCTGCTTTGGGGACCCAATAGGCTCCAGTGTCATCTCCTGCCACCACCAGGTGAGGGCCAGGTGAGGGCCAGGTGAGGGCCAGGTGAGGGCCAGGTGAGGACCAGGTGAGGGCCAGGTGAGGGCCAGGTGAGGGCCAGGTGAGGGCCAGGTGAGGACCAGGTGAGGGCCAGGTGAGGGCCAGGTGAGGGCCAGGTGAGGGCCAGGTGAGGGCCAGGTGAGGGCCAGGTGAGTTCCAGATAAAAGGGACCCACCAGCCTAGCTCTCTCTCCCAGTCTCTGTGTCTCTGTCTGTCTGTCTGTCCGTCTGTCTGTCTGTCTCCCTTTCCCCCTCCCCCCTTCTCTCTCTCCCCTTTCCTCCTTCTCTCCTCCTCTCTCCCCACTGAGTCTGGGTAGCACTGTCCATATGCACACAAATGTGTGGCCATCTATCAGAGTGTGGGCAGCCTGTGCCAGGCCACAATGCCTGAAAAAAAAAAAAAAAAAAAAAAAAGGTCTCTTCTTCTCCCAACAACTTTTAAGATTCAAGAGTTTTTCTTTTTATTCTAGTAAAACTGATTATCAAAATTAAACATCAAAAATATTAAAACAAATTTCTTATATCTCAGTTATTTTAATTTGTAACTTTTTCCACTAGTTGGAAAGCTGGTAATTAGAAGTAATGCTAGCTAGAAAGTAATACTGAGTGAGGACTCAAGGGAAAAATGTTTCTTTGTTTCTTCTCCACAGGGGTGGCTGCTGACAATCTTGGCTTGAACCTGACCGCCCCCCCCATCTTCCCCCACACAAACACATAAACACTAATCTTCAAGGTCCTGTATTCTCTCTCTGATTTTTGTGTCTTCGAATCTCTCTCTCCATGGAAAGGTACCAGTCATTGTGTTAAAGGGCTTTTCTGTTGTATAGCAATTTCCTCTGAATTGAAACATTCTCTCCAGGAGGGAAGAGAAGGCACCTGAGACTCAGGAAGTAAACAAAAGATTATGTGTGGGAAAGTGGAAACTTGGAAGATTCTGGAAGTCCCCCTCTCTAGCTTTGTAGAAGGAGTAAACAACTGGGAGTTTTGACCAGCAAAATAGCTGAGAAAAGAGTTTCCCACTGATGAAGTGTCCGCCAGCTGTGCAGAACGCTCTGGTGGCATTTTCTGTGAACTGTCCCCTGTGCTGGAGTAGGCTTTCCTCTGTTGCAGCTGCTGCTTTGATTCATTCTGGTTCCTGTAAATTACAACTCCCCCATATTCCTGTTGGCTAGTCCCATGCAAACTTACTGGCTCACCGAGCTGGACTTTTATTATTACTATATTTTTTTTATTAGTTTTTTGGTCTGTCATGTGTTCTGAGATGAGTAGATGTGAGTCCCTCCAGAATAACTCCACATTCATTTGATAACTCTAAAAATGTTTATTTCTTCAAGGTATCACATTCAAAAGTATTAGGAGTGAGAATTTCAAAGTGATTTTGGAGGAACACAATTCCATCCATAACCTCAAACTCTGCCAAACTAGGCTAAAGGAGCGAAGGGTTTAAAGAAAGGATTTGTTGCTGCCTCTAACCTGTCAACCCCCTTTTCTTTTTTATTCTCCTTCCTTATATTGCCCCAATTTTCTTCTGAACTATAATTTAATTTTACAATAAATGTGTTTTTTAATTTTTAATTTTATTTTTATTTTTATAATAAATGTGCTTTTTATGCAATTCTACTACCTGAGTTCTACATGAGAACATAGGAAGGGTAAATTTTTGTTTTAAAGTGACATTAAATTTAATGTTTTAAAAAATTGTAATAAATTTTATAAGGTTTTATGAATTTTGATAGTGGTCTAGGTATATGATGTATGTATTTCTATATATGTGATAAGTATGTAGGAGAGAGGAAAGGAGGATGGGAGATTGCACTGGGGTCTACAACACTTTCAGTGAACAGACTGTGGTGGATGAGGCTGCTCTCTGATGAACCTTGAGATTAATAAAATACCTTTTCATCAAATAGAAATTTATCTGCTGCTTCTCAGGATGCTCTCATATGAAACAGAAATTAAACAATTTTGAGACTTACCAATAACAAGACCATGGAAAAGATTTACAAAGAAGAACTTGTATGCTTCCTCCCAAAGGTCACTGCATAAGAACCTGATGCTGCATCCACTATCTTGTGATGCTGAAGGAACCACCCCCCTTAAGGACCCCCATTGGGGCCAAAGTCTGGGAAAATGTAAAAGTCGCCCTACCCAGTTCTCCCTTAAGGACCCCCATTAAGGCCAAAGCATGTAAATTTCTAGAGGGTCCAGCTTGAACCAAGGACAGAGAGATATCAGATCACTGTTGGGGGGGGGGGCAGGGACAAGAAAAACCTTGAAGAGTACAACTTGACTCAAGGACTCAGTCTTTGCTCAGGGTCCAGCTGGACTCAAGGACAACCAGCTGTGTTTAAAATTTCCACTACCCCTCCCCAACTAAAATAGTTCTTAAACGCCCCCTGTGACTGCTTCAACCAATCTTTTCCGTAGGTTAACTTGCCCCTCCACCCACTATCCAACCACCAAACGCCAAGACTTGAATTCCCTGCTTGCAGCTTTTCTGCCCAAATGCCAACCAATCACATACTGTAAAACTCATTTCTTTGTCTAGAACCAATAAAAGGCCCATGCCTCTGCTTCTCGGGGTCTGCAGCTTGAAAGAGCTGGACAGATCCCGTCGCGTTGGCTCAATAAATTCCTATTCCTATGCATTTGCATCGATAATGGACTCCATCTCTTAGTGGGGACTCCGGGAATAGACTAGAGATCTCTCTAGAGATCTTAGTCTTACAATGCCTCCAGGGCTTTCTGCTAGCTAAGGCTCAGCTCTTCCACTTGGCCGCCTTGTTAGAATGATCTTTTCAAGTAGAAGCCTCTAAAGCATGCAGACAAGAGCATTTTAAATAAAAATACTTTCCGTATGATAATACCCGGTTTCTTTTATTAGTTTAACTGTATGCATCTTGAATGATTTTTTTTTTTCAGTTCATTTTTTCATTCCTAATAGGATGCCTGGCTTGGCCCTGACTACAGAACCTCTCTCAGAAGGAGGGACACACTTCCTTGTCCACTGACTTCACACTTTGCTTGACTTTCTTTGATGATTAAGTGGAAAAGCTCTGTGTCCTTTCTGGGTGAAACATATTCAGGAAGCATTCTATTACCTCTCTGCCAGGGATGATGAGCGTGTCCCCAGCAGGCCCTCCTCCTCCTTGGCCTGCATCCTGGAGTAATGGAGCAGAGTCCATGCCACTTCACAATGAAAACATGATGGAATCCAGTGTTTTAAACCATTGAAAATTCATAGCCTTGAGTCTTTAGAATACCTCAAAAGATTTCAGGAAAATGATATCAGTGCTTTTTCAAAGGAACAAAGTCTTCAATCTACTGGAGCCTTAGGAAATTTCCTTGCGTACTCATAACTTCGTGTTATACACAGCTGTGTCTTTAAGTGAGGTTTCACTCAATTCAATGATTAAATTATTGGATCTGCAGCTGATATTATTTCAATTTCTCTCTCTGTATTACATCAGGCAAATATCCAACCTCTTCAAGGTTGTGTCATCTAATCTAGAAAATGGAGACTGTAATACATTGTTTCATGTGATTATTGAGAGAATTCAGCGAGCAAAGCCGTAATTATTGATGAGGACAATTTTGCCACCAGGATACACGAGACAATGTCAGGCAGCATTCCTGATCCCTGTTATTGACACAGGAGCCAGTGTCTGGAAGGTGGAAGTTGGGTTACCCGAAAACTCCCCACACTTCTCAGGAAAGCCCTCACAGGTTAGGGTTAGGGTTAGGGTTAGGGTTAGGGTTAGGGTTAGGGTTAGGGTTAGGGTTAGGGTTAGGGTTAGGGTCCGTCAGAATAACACAAAGACATTAACAGAGTTCTTGTCAAATAGTAAAAACAAGAAAATGGTTGCCACATTTGGAATAGCAAGTAGGATTCAAAAACAGTCTGGAAGTACTTTTGCAATTATTAGCTATAACTCAAATCTAGTTTTATAACTTTTTTTATAAAGATCTGTGTTTCAAAGTGAACAACTTTGTGGTTGTCCCAGGTGTAAAATAAAGGAGGCTTGGAATGTGAGAAAGTTTCATAAGACTTTTTATAACATGCTTCAGGTAAATTATTGTTACCATACACTTTACTTTACACAGTGTTTATAAATCATATGCATTTAAATGTTATATAAATATATAATGCATATGGTAATCTTCTTGAATAATAAATGTATTTACCCAAGGTATAAGTAAATCAGCTTCTAAGAAGCTGTTCCAATTATTCAAGTAAACACTGGTGCCCATGTCTGCCTTTCTTTTGTTGTTTTGTGCCATAGGAACAAAACTACAAATACTATCTTATGATGAAGGTGGGAAATGACATTACCTAAAGCATGCCCAAATCCTCTGTAAAAACGATACTGTCTTACTGTCTCCTTTTGGCAGTGTTCAAGGACACTCTGGCATCTCTTTAGGAGTCTACTCTTCCTAAAAAGGGACTTAGTGGAAAATGAAGACTGTGTCTTCACTTGTAGGGAAAACTGTTCACCGGTGGAAAAAACACTGGCAGAACCCTGAGTTCAGATGCGGATGGCAGATCATCGTCTGACATGGAAGCACATGCTTTCTGTAGATAAAATATACTCATTCCAGGATGAATGTGGAGTTAAGTGTCTATGTGTCTCACCAGTTTAGGAGCCATGTGAATTAGGTCTCTGTGAAGTCCTACAGAACACTTACATTCCATGGCAATACTGTTACCATTAAAAATAGAGTGAGAGTAAACACTTGGTTTCCGGCGGCAGATGATGACATCAGAGGTTGCTAAGAAACCTCGAGGCAAGTCTCTGAGACAGCCAGATACTATGAAGTACCGTCCTTGTTTTTGAATGACATTTAAACGTGCATGAAAGTTTTAAGGTTCTGATTTATTGAGTTCATCTAGACATGAGTATGGCTTTGCTTTTAGATTTTTAGTGTTTAATTATAAATTCAGCACATCATCACCATCATAATATAGTTAACAAACATTGGGTATTTTATTTTTGTTACTTTTTAAACTTTTTTATTTTTAATTTATCGGTTTTACTTCTCGAATGTATTTCCCTTCCTCATCTCCTCCGGGTCCCACACTCCCTCCCTGTCTTTGCCATTCTATAGTCCTCTGCTGAGAATTCTGTTTAGCTTGTATCCCATTTTTCAATTAGATTATTTGGCTTAGTGATGTTTAATTTCTTGAGTTATATATATATATTGGGTATTAGCCCTTTGTCAGATGTAGAGTTGGTGAAGATCTTTTCCCAGTGTGTACACTGTCATTTTGTTCTGTTGACACGGTCCTTTGCCTTACAGAAGCTTTTCAGTTTCGTGAGATCCCATTTATTAATTGTTGATCTTATAGCCTGGGAGGTTGGTGTTCTGTTCAGGAAGTTGTCTCCTATACCAGCAAGGTCAAGGCTCTTCTCCATTTTTCCTTTAACAGATTTACTGTGTCTGGCTTTATGTTGAGGTGTTTAATCCACTTGGACTTGAGTTTTGTGCATGGTAATAAATATGAATATATTTGCATTTTTGTGTGTAGAATCCAGTTAGACCAGCACCATTTGTTGAAGATGCTATCTTTTTTTTTTTTTTCCAATTTATGGTTTAGGTTTTTGTTGTTGTTGTTGTTGTTTGTTTTTTGTTTTTTTGTTTTTTGTTTTTTGTCAAAGATCAAGTGTCCATAAGGGTGTGTTTATTTCTGGTCTTCGATTCTATTCTGTTGATCCACTGGTCTGTTTCTATGCTGGGGCCATACAGTTTTTTCTTACTGTTGTACTATAACACAGATTGAGATCAGGGATGCAGTTTCTTCTGGAAGATATTTATTGTACAGGATTGACTTAGCTATTCTGGTTTTGTTTATTTGTTTGTATTTGTTTAACTTTTTGTTTTTCCATATGAAGTTGAGAATTGTTCTTTCAAGACCTGTAAGGAATTGTAACGAATTGGCTATAAAGAATTGCCATTTTGATGGGCATTGCATTGGATCTATAGATTGCTTTTGGTAAGATGGCCTTTTTACTGTGTTAATTTTACTGATCCATGAGCATGGGAGATCTTTCCATCTTCTGATATCGTCTTCAATTTCTTTCTTCAGAGACTTGAAATTTTTTCCATACAAGACTTCACTTGATTAGTTAGAGATACACCAAGATATATTTTTTGTGTGTTTGTGTGTGTGTGTGTGTGTGTGTGTGTGTGTGTGTGTGTGTGTGCATGTGTGTGTGTGTGTTTATTGAGAAGGGTGCTGTTTCCCTAATTTCTTTCTCCTCCTGTTTGTCTTTGTATAAGGAAGGCTAATGGTTTTTTGGTTGATTTTGTATCCAGCCACTTTGCTGAAGGTGTTTATCAGCTGTAGGAGTTCCTCCATAGAATTTTTGGTATCACTTATGCTTACTATCATATCATTTACCAATAGTCATACTTTGACTTCTTCCTTTCCAATTTGTATCCCTTTGGTCTCCTTTAATTGTCTTATTGCTGTAGCTGGGAATTCAAGTAGTATATTCAAGAGATATGGAGAGAGTGGACAGCCTTGTCATGTTCCTAATTTCAGGGGAATTGATTTAAGTTTCTCTCCACTTAGTTTGATGTAGGCTATAGGTTTGCTATATGTTGCATTAACTATGTTTCAGAATGTGTCTTGTATCCCTGCTCTCTCCAACACTTTTAGCATGAATGGGGATTGGATTGTGTCAAATGCTTTTTTTTGGCATCTAAATACATAATCATGCAGTTTTTTTTCTTTTAGTTTGGTTTTATGGTAGATTACATTGATGGATTTCTGTATGAACCACCCCTGCATGACTGGGATTAGCCTACTTGGTCATGGTGGATGAGATTTTTGATGTGCTGTTGGATTCAGTTTGTGAGTATTTTATTGAGTATTTTTTTCAAAGTTCATGAGGGAAATTGGTCTGAAATTAGCTTTCTTTGTTGGGTTTTTCTGTGGTTCAGGTATCTAGGTGACTGTGACTTCATAGAATGAGTTTGGCATCCCTTCTGTTTCTCTTTTGTGGAATAGTTTGAAGAGATTTGGCATTAAGTCTTCTTTTAAAGTCTGGTAGAATTCCATGCTGAATCTATCTGTCCCTGGGCTTTTCTTTTGGTTGGGTGACTTTTGTGACTGTTTCTATTTCCTTAGGAGTTATAGGACTTTTTAAACTGCTTACTTTATCTTTATTCAATTTTGTTAAGTGGAATCTATCAAGAAAATTGTCCAAATCATTCAGATTTTCAAATTTTGTATCATATAGGCTTTTGAAGTAAGACCTAATCATTCCTTGGATTTCTTTGGTATCTGTTGTTATGCCTCCCTTCTCATTTTTGATTTTGTTGATTTGGATAGTCTCCCTTTGCCTTTTAGTTAGTTCAGCTAACTAAAGATGGTCTTGTCCATCTTGTTGATTTTATCAAAGAACAAGCTCTTGGCTTCATTGATTCTTTGAATTGTTCTCTTTGTTTCTAATTTATTGATATCAGCCCAAGTTTGAACCATCTGCTCCTCTTGGGTGTGTCTGCTTCTTTTTTTCCTAGGGATTTCAGGTGTTTCATTAAGTTGCTTGTATGAGATGCTTCCAATTTCTTTATGAAGGCAGTTAGTGCTATGAACTTTCCTCTTAGCACTGCTTTCATTGTGTCCCATATATTTGGGGATGTTGTGCTGTTATTTTCATTGAATTATAGGAAGTCTTTAATTTCTTTATTTCTTTCTTTATTTTCTGACCCAATCATTGAGTAGAGAATTACTCAGTTTCCATGTGTGTATAGGTTTTTTTATAACTTGTATTGTTGTTTAAGTTCAGCTTTAGTCCATGGTGATCTTATAAGATACATAGGATTATTTCAATCTTCTTGTATCTGTTGAGACTTGCTTTGTGACATACTATATGGTCAATGTTGGAAAAGGTTCTTTGAGGTGCTGTGAAGAAGGCATATTTTGTGTGTGTGTGTGTGTGTGTGTGTGTGTGTGTGTGTGTGTGTGTGTGTGTGTTTGGGTGAAAAGTTTGTAGATGTCTGTGAGGTCCATTTGATTCATGAGCTCTGTTAGCTTCATTATCTCTCCGATCAGTTTCTGTCTTGATGATCTGTCCGTTGGTGAGATTGGAATGTTAAAGTCTTCCACTATTAATGTGTGGAGTGCGATGTGTGATTTAAGCTTTAATAATGTTTCTTTTATGAATCTATGCCCTTGTATTTGGGGTATAGATGTTCAGAATTGAGATGTCTTCTTGGTGGAATTTTCCTTTGATGAGTATGATTAGTTTTCATTTTAGTTGATTAGCTTATCTATGTTATTAGACATTAGAATGGATACTCCAGACCTCTTCTTGGGTCTGTTTGTTTGGAAATCCTTTTTCAGACCTTTACTCTCAGATAATGTCTATCTTTGTGGCTGATGCGCATTTCTTGTATGCAGCAAAATGATGGGTCCTGTTAATGCATCCATTCTGCTAGTCTGTATGTTTTTATTGGAGAGTCGAGTCCATTGATGTTGAGAGATATTAATGACCAGTGACTGTTAGAACATTTTATTTCAGTGTTGGTGGTGGAAGTGTGATTGTGTGCTTGCTTGCTTTTGGTTTTGTTATAGTGAAGGTATTCGTATCCCATGTTTTACTTGGTGTAAATAGCTTCAGGTGGGAGTTTTCCTTCTAGTATCTTCTATAATGCTGGGTTTGAGCATAAATATTGTTTAAGTTTTTGTATCATGGAATATCTTTTTTTCCCATCTGTCATGATTGAAAATTTTGTTGGGTATAGTAGTCTGGACTGGCATCTGTGGTCTCAGGGTTTAGAAGACATCTCTCCAGGCCCTTTTGGCTTTTACAGTTTCTGCTGAGAAGTCAGGTGTGTTTCTGATAGGTTTGCCATTATATATTACTTGGCCTTTTTGCCTTGCCACTTAAATTTTTTTCTTTCATTTGTGTATTTAGAGTTTTGATTATTATGTGACAGGAGAATTTTATTTCTGATCTAATCTATTTGGTGTTCTGTAGGTCTCTTGCATTCATATAAGCATCTTTTTTTTTTAAGATTGAGGACTTTTTCTTCTATGATTTTGTTGAAAGCTGTTCAGGCAGCAAACTGTCTCTGTCATCTTCTCATTTGGAAAGCTGTTAACCTGGACTTCATGTGTATTCAAGAAACTCATTTTATTCCTTCTCAAGTCTCTGATGGGGTTGAAGACCAGACAGTTTTGTTTTATAACTGAGCTTAGTTTTTTAGGGGTTAAGATGTTTTTAGGTCTAGATAGATGTCTTGTGTTGATAATGATGAGATATGATAGACATTGACTTACATTCAGAAATTTAGACTCACCAAGATAGGAAAGATGGTTTCTTCAAGGCTGCTGAATAAAATAGCCAGGACACTATGAATGTAACACACACACACACACACACACACACACACACACACACACACACACACACAAATATATATATCCTGATTGTGTCATGGTTCTTCTTGCTGTAGGTAGTTTATTGTATGTATATATGTATGTGTGTAACAACATAAATATATGTAAAACATTTAATAAGGAATATATAGCTGAAAAAATTTCAGAACAACAACAACAATAGAAAGAAAATATTTTCTGCACCTTGGAGCTGGGTATCTTCTCTTTCTTCTATTCCTATTATTCTTAGGTTTCATCTTTTCATGTTGTCCTTGATTTTTTGGAAGTTTTGTGTCAACAACTTTATAGATTTAACATTTTTTTTGATGGATGCATCGATTTCTTCCACTATGTCTTTTATACCTGAGATTCTTTCATCCACCTCTTGTATTTCTTTAGTGATGCTTACATCTCTAGTTCCTGTTTTCTCCCTCTTCAAAATTTCCCCAGTTTGTTCTTTCTTTATTTTTTCTATTTACATCTTCAGATATTAAACCATTTTATTGATTTCCTTCACCTCTTTGTTTTCATTTTCCTTCATTTCTTCATAGATTTGTTTAATTTCTTCACCTGTTTCTTTGCATTTTCCTGGAATTCTTTCAGTGACTTGTTCATTTCCTCTCTAAAGGCCTCAGACTGTTTGTCTGTACCTTATTTTATTTCTTTAAGGTTTTCATTTTCTCATTTATTGTTTTCATAAGCGTAGATCTAATGTCATTTTTTTTTTTAGTTTCAATTGTGTTAGGGGATCTGGGGATGCTTGTTGTAGAATAACTGGGTCCTGAAGATGCCATATTGCTCTGGTTTTTGTTTATTGTGTTTTTATCCTGGCCTTTACCAATCTGATTGTCTATGATGTTGGCTGGTAGGTCCTGTTTCCTGCTGGAGTTCTCAGGGGTGTGGGAAGAGCCCTTGACAAGAAGCTGGATATTCCTGTAAGTGCCCTTCTCAGATTCCTGGGAATGGTTTTGGACTGGCAGGTGGTTTTCAGGGACTTTCTGGAGAATCTCCTCAGATGTATAATCATGGGGACCAGGTGAGCTGTTCAGGAGTCCAGTGACCTTCCTCATACCAAGAAAAGTTGTGGGGTAGGCTTTCCCATTACTCATTTTCTTGCTCCAAGGTTAATGAGGTACCATTACCCAAACACTGTATTCAGTCACTCTTCTCAGACACTGTGCTCACTGAGTCAGGAAGCCCGAGGTTTGGAGCTGCCTGCCCAACTCCACAGGAAGATCCAAGGTTGGGGCTGCAAGCCACAGTATCTGGAAGGTCTCTGTGCAGTGAGAGTGGGTGCCCACACTGCTCCTGGTATCAAAAGGCCTGTAGCTGAGGCCACACTAGAAGGAGCCTGGTATTTTTTCCAAGGTTTAGGCAGGTGAACTGGGTTGGACCCGTGAGTTTCCCATACTGTGGTCTTTTGTTTCACCTGGGAAAGATAGATGTTTTGGGTTTGAGGGTCCACTTCATGACTTGTCAGTTGCTTTGCTCGCACTGCAGTCCTGCTTTTCAGATATGGTGCATACTTGGGTGTCTCCTGGTATTTTAAATAGCAAGTGATTACAGTAAACATGATTCTGGCAAAATAAGCATATTGCATGTTTTGTCTCAGTTGATCATAAGAGTCACTGGCATTGGAGACATTATTACCCATTTTAGATGTGGGAAAACTGAGATACAGTAAACATTAAAGGCTTCTGCAGAGTATATACTATCATGAAGGCCACTAGCCAAAACCGCTCTCACAACCTCCATGCCTTATGGTTAGCTAAAGTACAAAAACTGACCCCTTTCACTGAATTGGTGGATGGCAGGTATACTTTTGCTAGGCTAGGGGTGTGTTTCCTATTCTCATTGCCTAAAGGGGTGGTCTATTTTATAAGAGGAGCTGTGTGGTAGTAAATGAGAAGGTGTTGTGACAGGGCTTAAATTATTGATGATAGATGAAATGATTAGTGACTTCCTTTACATTTAATACATGTTAGTATAAGTAATTCAGGTGGAATTAGGGAAGTTTGTAGTCATCAATCATCCTCTCATGACTTTGGAAATTATCATATTGAATCTAGACCAGTGGTTCTCAGCCTTCCTAATGCTGTGACCCGTTAATACAGCTCCTCCTGTTGTGGTAACCCCAACCATAAATTAATTTTGTTGCTACTTCATAACTTCAATTTTGCTACTGTTATGAATCATAACGAATATGTGTTTTTTGATGGTTGTAGGCAGCTCCTGTGGGTTGTTTGACTCCCAAAGCACTCACAACTCACAAGTTGAGGACCACTTGTCTAGATGGAAGACGGAACTTACTCAGTGCCTGATACATTTTAGAGAAGAGAACTACCATCTTCAGAAGCAAATGTGGTTTACACATGTTATCATTTGTAGAACCTACCATTCAAGAAAAATGTCTGCTGTAGAGGAACTCTAATTCAGAACATAGATGCTCTAGCAAGAGATCACATCCAAATACCTTCTATGTATGTGTTATCTGTGTGGCTGGAATACAAATATTCCTTTAATCCAGGATACAGAGGCAAATAGAACTGAGTTCAAGGCCATTCTGGTATAATACAAGTATCAGTTAAAAAAAAGAGAAGCTTATAGGGTGTCAAATCTCTTCTTGGTAGCCTGCTATCCTTCCTCTGAGTGCCACCAGGTCTCCCCAGTCACAGTCATAGGGGAAGGCAGTAAGAGGAAAATGGAAGGGAGGGAGGAATGGAGGGATGCAAGGGATGGGATAAGACTTTAGATATAATATGAAATAAATTAATAAAATATATTTAAGAAGAAGAAGCTTAGGTCCAGGCATGGTGGTAGAACCTTTAATCACAAACAATAAAGTCACATTAGTTTATAGGGAGATGCACACATGTTTGAAAGTGGTGTTTAATTGAGTGGCAGAAAAAAAAAATCAGGGAATTATTTGACAGAATAGGATAATCCAACTCTTGGGAGAAGAGAGAGGAAAGGGAAGCTTCTTAAGGGATGAGAGAGAGCAAGAGAGAGAGAGAGAGAGAGAGAGAGAGAGAGAGAGAGAGAGAGAGAGAGAGACAAAAGAAGAAGAAGGAGGAGGAGGAGAAGGAGGAGGAGGAGAAGAAGAAGAAAAGAGAGAAAAGAAAGCAGTTTTACAGGGACAGCAATAGAGAGACAGGTTGCAGAGAGACTCTGGTGGAGACCATATGAGCCAGAGAATGAGAAAGAGCTTGAAGAATAGAAAAGATTGCAGGAATTAGTTTGAGGCCACACAGAGCAATCCAGAGGCCAAGAGAGAAGTCAGATAGAATAAGTTGGCTGTGAAAGAAGTGTGAGCCAGAACATCTTAGTTGAACCAGCTAGCCTAGACCTCAATAGGAACAAGAAAGTGTGAGCTTATTAAGCAGTAAGTCCCAGAGTCTGAAAACATTCTAGGCCTAGGTTAGATTGTACAGAGATTAGAAGCTTCTAGGCCTAGGCCTAGGTTAGGAGAAGGAGTCAGTAAGCTTCCCAGACAACAACTGAAATAGGCAAATAAAAGTTCCTTTTATAGTCTAAAGTGTGAGAATTCATATTTATTATTTATTGATCTATAAGTTACCAGTACCAGTAGCAACTTGTCTTTCTTGGACAAAAATGTATCTTTCCTCTATTAGTTATTAAATAATATTAGAGATCTCTAAATAAAGTCTTGTATAGTTCCTAAACTATACCCTAGGGTACCTCTACTTAGTCTTAATAACTGTCTTGCTTTCTACCATCTTTACACACATTACATTGCTGGTCTGTATACCGGCCTTCTGACTTAAGTACTAGTGTTATCACTGTCTTAGAGATAAGAAGGCAGTTGATGTTTGGGGAATTTAGTAACTGCCCCTATTGCACATCTGAACCCTGGGAAATCCAGGCTTCAAGACTGGGCCTTAAGACTGCAGTGTTCATTCTCCTAACCACTGTGTATCGCTCTGCTGAGAAAAACGGATTTAGATTCAGCAACCACTCGTGTTCTCATATTTCAAAGTGTTTAGAACTCTTGTTCATGAGAAATGTGTTACTTAGACTTCAGTATAACATTTTAGAATTCACACCTGAGGAACACACACACACACACACACACACACACACACACACACACACACACACCTAGAATAAATAGGCAGCTATGCATATGTATCTAGTGAGAGTCTGTGTTTGTGAAAGTGGTTGCTCCTGCACTATATCGGGGTCACTATGATTAGCATCAAATGCTTTGTGTTTTAAGTTAAATAGACAACCTATTGTGGCTTTAATGAGAGAGAAATTCCCCTGGTGGACTTACTGATCAAACACATAATCCCCAGTAGGTGGTGTAGATTGTTGATGTTTAGAAGGCCAGGCCTTGCTGGAGGAAATATGTTCGCTAAGGGTGGGGTACGGGCTTATAATAGCCTCAGTGTGTTTCCAGCTTGCTGCCTTTGCTTCATGACTGTGACTGACATATGGTCTCTCAGTTTCTTGGTCTTCTTATCTCGCCAGTAGCTTGCTACCAATGCCTCACCAGCGTGACAGAATCTCCCTCTAGAACCAGAATAAACTCTTTCTTCTTCAGGTTGCCTTTGGCCAGGGTGTTTTTATCACAGCAACAGAAAAGTAACTACTCCATTCTCCTTATCTGCACTGACATTAGCGTTGCTCTGGATCTAACAGTCAGGTTTTGATCTGTTTCCCATTACCATGAGTTATAGGAGTTCTGGTTCCAGCTGGACTGATAAAAGATGAATCCATTTTTCATGGGCTGATCTGAGCTCAACTTATGCAGCACCACGATTCCTACTTGTGTATATGTTGCTTTTACCTAGTTTCTTAAATTTCTTGAGAAAAGATCAGTTACAATATTTCTTAAAAATAATAAAAGTACAGAAGATATAAACCCACAGTTTCTGTCCTTAAACTTCACAAGGCAAAATAGAATCTGTTTAGTCTGTAGTAATTTGGCAGTTTCAGTTTTGAAATTTGTATCACTTTCTGTTATTGAATTTAGAGCCAACTTCTTATTTCTCCTTTTGTTTTAAGATATCTGCACAGATTTTGTTGTATAATTAGCACAAAATGTTCTCTTTAGGCTTCTGTTATTTAATTTAACAGAATCCTTGCAGCTGAGTTTTTATAAATTTGCCATTTTTTTTTCACCATTCAAAAGTTGGGACATTTCTGTGGAGTCTTTGGTTATTTTGATTATTTTCTGTTCTTCTGAAAGGAGACTATCAAATAGCAAACAGCATTTAAGCTTGAAGAACACTTCGTTCTGTCATGTTCCTTTCTTCCTAATGATTTGCCTCATCCCTACTATTTCTTTTCTCTCTAGTCATCCCAGAAATCAGAATTTTCCAGGGATGCACATAGAACTGTAAAAAGAGAAAAGAACATACTTAAAAAAAGATTACTTTGCAGGATTTTGCAATAAAAAGTCTAACAAAGAGATGGGACACAATAAAATATAAAGAGTATCCTGTTTGCGAAGAGTCTGTTTATTTATTTATTTTAATTTATTTAATTATTTTTTTCAGATTACATCTCAATTGAAGAGTTTGTTTATGGTCTAAAACCACGTTAGAGCAAAATGTTTAAGCTTTTGAGATTCTAGCATCTTCCATCCGTGTATTGCATCTACTATTATTTCCTTTGCCACTCACAATCCCCATCCAACCAAACTGGTTCTTATGGTCCATGCAAAGTCTCATTTTTCATTAATAGAACAATCATTTTCAGAAATTGTATTCTTCCATTTATATTATAAATAATGAATATATAATTAAATTCCAGATCCATGTGTTGGCATTTGAATTTCAGAACAGACTAGGGTAGCTGAGGGCAGAAGGAAACCAGAGTATTTCTTTAATTATGCAAGGCCATTCTGCCATATGCTTATAGTATAAAGTGTGTGTGTGTGTGCGTGCAAAGTACATTTCTTAACATTAGCCTTTAACAATTTGGTAAATTCCTGATAGTATTACTAGAGCTTTCTTGCCTAAACACAATAAACTGAACCCGTATTAAAAGTTTTTTAAGTCCCGGTAGTTATCCAGCTTCAGAAAGAAACAAAACAAAAAAACAACAACAAACAAACAAAGATTTGGTCAAAGAGTGGATTGATCAAGTTCTCAAACAGATTCCTGCAGGAAATATGGGCATATAAGGCGGGCTATCTTTCCCTGGAGGCATTGATTAATGCAAATCACCCAGACAAACTTCTTGCCTCTGATTTCCTATTCACCTAGTATTTCTAAAATTATGCTTTATCATCTAATGTGTATTCATAAGATTCAGAATACTCTCATCATGTGGTCCTGGGTTACCACAGTTTCTACTGTTGATTAATTAATTGATAACTTTGTGCATTATCCTCTAGAAGCCTGGTTGATATAGACGATCCACTTATCTCCAGATCTGATATATTAGTTTTCTGAGTCTATATAACTGAAGGGCAGACCTTGAACTGCAATGAATTCAATAAAGGAAATGTCCTTTCAGCCTCTTGGAAGCCTGCCTGCCTGCTCCTCTGGGGACAATGTCACACTGCTGTGTTATTTCCAAATTCCACAGTTGCAATTAGAAGAAAGAACTCAACAAATAAAAATGTGTTTTTGTTGCAGAGTGTTTATCTCCTTCCAGATCAATGTGCAGAGATTTTTAAAGCTATTCTATACTTTTTTCCTCATGTTTTTTTCTAAGTTTCAATGAATCTTACCTATAGAGGTAGCTGATATTAAAATTATTTGAACCAAATATACTGGAAATTGGGAGAAAAATCAGCAAGGTTCAGCTGATGTTGGCAAGAGTAAGAGGAGAAAGACAAGTTCATTATCACATATGTAATTAATTTTACAAACTAGCTTTTTTTCTTCTCTGTTAAACACATGTGATACTGTGTATGCTGATGCCAAGAGAGAGCAAATACAAGTTAAGCATGTTGTCCATTTGTAAGTATGTTTGATGCTAAGAATAAATAAACATAACCCAATGAATAGGTAATATTGCTGATGGCAGCTGAACTGAATTCTGGTCATCATTAGGACTTTTCTGCAAGGTCAAAGCTGCCTGTTTACTGGTGAAACTCTTGGATCCTGTTTGAATTGCATGGAAGCAGCCATCTCATTTCTGAATTACAGTTTGGATTTTATCCCTTGTTTCAGTGTGTTTTCTGGCATATCTAAGAATTCTAAGACTTGGAAAGACTGGCCCTGGGCTCCTTCCATCTCAGGATGGGGACTTCTGTCCTCAACCTGTGGTGATAGATTTAGTTGTTCTATACAAGGAAAATTCCTTAGGACACTGATCAGGAGTATGTGTGTGTGTGTGTGTGTGTGTGTGTGTGTGTGTGTGTGTGTGTGTGTGTGTATCAGCATCACCTAGCTGAACCATCAGGCTTATATTTAGTGAGGGACCCTTAGGTGCTAAGACAGAAGTGAGAGAGACTATCTAAATACCTGATGTTCTTCTCTGCCTCTGTATGTGCATGCATAGACATGGATATCCAACACACACACACATACACACACATGAGAGAAAGAGAGAGAGAGAGAGAGAGAGAGAGAGAGAGAGAGAGAGAGAGAGAGATACAGAAGGGATTGGAATAAATTTCCATAGAATATGGATGCATACTTTGATTCAGCACTTAAAGGGTGTATGTACTCATATAGAATAAAGTTTATTTCCAAGGCAAATATTCATAATTTATAATGATAAAGTTTACTACTATTAAAAACTTCCTAACTCTCTGCAACATTTTATGATTTATCAAACATTTTCACACATTACTAGAAGAGTAAGGTAACATTATTTATTTCAGATTTGGATAAGAAACTAAAACTAGTAAAGAGGCTCATTGCCTTAGCAGAATCACACCATTTGTGAATACAGGTCTACAGGTCTCTGGGTATATAGAAAAAAAAAAAAACAGAATACGGGTCAAAAAATCCTCACATTTGGATTTCAGTAGCCTCATAATAGCATTGTATTAATTTGAGAACTCTAAATATATAGGTGAAGTGAGAAAACGATGAAATCATTATGCTCTGCCTGGCTGAAATGTTAAAATGAATTAGCTCATCGCAATTGCTATGAAGACATGATGCTGGAGAAAAATAAAAAATAAAAAAGACTATCCAAAATCCACAAGACATTCATTCAGTCTATTGTTTAACTCCTCAATAAATAATTCAGCTCAATATGGCAATTACTATGCTATCTCTCAAGTTATTGTCATAGACGTCCTACGGTGATTCAAGACTTCATTGCGATTTTAGCCTGGAGGGGAGGTAGACATTACTCCATGTGAGGTAGGAGACAGACAAGAACACCACTAGGGAGCTCTGAGGACAGAAGCTAGAAGCCTCAAACTTATTCAGGATCTGCGTGTGGTGTCTAAGAGTTCTCTGAGGAAAGACAGCATTTGATACGTGAAGCATGAACCTAAGTGCTGAAGGTGAGGGGAGTTAGGAAGGGTCTATGCACTCCTGGAAGTGAAAAGGGCCTGTGAATATATATTAACTGAAAAAAAAGTAATGCATGGAGTGCAGAAGTCAGATTAACAGAGTCTGTTGGGGTAAGTCATTTTTAAGTCAAGAGAGAAAAATGGCTAGCCGTAGGTGAACTTGTTGTTTCTTTTGAATGCTAGCCTATAAACTGTTGAAAGTACTGCTTGAGTTTAATTAGAGATAGGATTTTATCAAGGATGTGCTATTCAAAGGGTGACTCTAGATGGTTAGACAGATGATTTACAGGACACAACTTCCCTGCATAGAGCCATGACAAGTCATAATAGCCTTTACATCTCTTAAAGAAGTTGAAGTCATAAGTACAGAACCCTCCCAAGACAGCATCTAGGGCCACATGGCGTCACTGATGAATTTCATTAAAAATGCAGTGAAGAAAATGTACTAATCTTACAAAAAGACTTTCCCAAGGAAAAAAGTTTTTTTAATGATATTTTATGGGTTCCACCTCATCCCACAGTTTCACTACAAGAATAGCAGAGGCAAATATGTCTTATGGAAATAGACTGAGTATCAACAAAGTATAAGCAAATTGACTACATCAATATACAGAAGTTGAACGCATCACACCAAATGAAGACTTTCAGGAAGTCAATGTTGTTCTAATGTTTTATTCACAATTAAAGTAGTGCATCAGACAGACATGTTAAGGGAGAAAAATTCCCCACAATTATCTCAGT
This sequence comes from Acomys minous, assembly GCF_964271855.1. Classification (NCBI taxonomy): domain Eukaryota; kingdom Metazoa; phylum Chordata; class Mammalia; order Rodentia; family Muridae; genus Acomys; species Acomys minous. Next base: position 182,574,249 of record NC_140483.1, on the reverse strand, counting down.
GTAGGAAAAAAAAAACTAGACAAAATTTAGCAGCCAATCTTATCAACAGCTAACAAAATCTTGGAAAGGGGGCGACTTCCTCTATCTAATAGATATTTTCAAATAGTGTCATCATTACAGCTCAGAGCCAAAGGACCTGATGCTTTCCTGAGGTCTTCTATTGAGCAATGTAGCACTTTATTCAGTCTTTAATCCTCCTGGAAGTCCATCAGTTCATGTATAAAGCAGGAATTATAACCATTACCAGTTTCTGCTTGTGAATGTGTTAACACACTAGAAAGAGCCAATTGGTTTGGTTTGACTTAACGGAGATAATAATGACTAACACAGAGAATTAAATTTGTTTAACATTTTTCTGAAGAGTGACCTGAAACCCTTAGCCTACATTTCCCCCTCAACTGTTTATTTCCTCTCTTTTATTTTTATTTTTTTAGAGTCCTGAAAGTAATTAAATTATTTAGTTAGCTAGAGTCTCCTTTTGACCCTTATGACTTCCTACTAGCTTTCCTCTCAGGGTTGGGCAGATAGTTCATGAAGCTAGTGAGATTTACAGCCAGTTCTTTAAGTCCTTCAGGTGGATCTTGGGGAGGAGCGAGGACAATTGATTAAGTCATTATTTGTTAGCTTATTGGTAGGTTTTAGGCTTTTGGATCTCTCTCTCTCTCTCTCTCTCCCTCCCTCTTTATCTCCCATCAACAAAGGCTTATCATCTACACTCAATAACCACACTCCATCATTTTCCTCTGTATATTAAGCAATGCGTTTCCTATCCTGAACACAACAGAGAAAGAATGTGTCATCTCTTAAGCTCTGCAAGACACAGAAAATGATTGTAATGGTTTCTAAAACTCCTTACTCATTGGAGCAAACTAATTACAAAACTTACAATTATTCTTGGTGCTTAACATAACTTTACAAATGGGGAACTGGAAAATACATGATATTTATGCAGAAGCTAATAAAGTCACTATTTTCCAAGCTATTTATATTATTGACAACATATAAATTTTAATGAGACTCCTCCCTTAGGGCTCAGGTATTTATAATTCAGTTGTCAAAATGTAAAAACTTACAATTCTATAACAACAATGAAAATTCTATTTTCATGTGGCTCAAACAAATTAAGAAATCTTATGACAGTTCATTGATTGTCACAAGTTCTACACTATAATTCTGACATTCTTCTGTTTCTATTATAGTTTTATTCCAATCAGGAAAGGAGAATGCTACGTGAGTTTTCCTGGAGATATTTGAACTACCATGTATTCACTCCAGATAAGCAATGAGAATATCTCAAAGAAACGATACACCCAAGTCTATCCTAGTGAACCAATGAGTTTATAAAGAATACTTATAGGTATCGAGTAAAAGTTAAATACAGGAGCATGAGTGACTCTAAGATGGCTGCTATCACTAAAAAGCCCACTCCAGCATGGACAACAACTGGAGGGCAGCTTGGGTGATCGGACAACCACCGGGCTTCAGTAACTTTTGCTGTTTATATGTCAGGACAGGGCTTTATGAATCTTATGAGTTTCAGGAGTTTCCTGAGCTTAGTAAGTTTCATTTCCTTCATGGGTCTTGTAAGTTCTGATACTTTATGATGCTGATGAGACTCCCTCAAGGAGAGAAATTTTTAATTGCAATTAAATAGCCATACTACAGATGATGAAAGTCTGAGACTGTGATAGTAACACAGGTTTGTCTTCAGTAGGAATCCAATTTTTGAGAAAAGTTAGTGCATTTGGAAAAGTAATAGACTTCGTGATATCAGAGATGTAGATATTGTCTTTCAAATGAGTGACTGTGGAGATCTGAAAGTATTAACTAAAGTGAGACCCAGGGTGAGTGGCTCAGTTCCAGATCTAGAAGAATTAAGGGTAGAGGTTAAGTCATTCCGGTGGCTTCGGTGACAATGGCCTCCATGGGCTCATAGATTAGAATACTTGGTCACCAGGATGTGACACTATTTTAAAAAGTCAGGAGATGTGGCCCTGTTGGAGGAAGTGTGTCACTGGGTGTGGGCTTGAGGTTTCAAAAGGCCCGTTCCAAAGTTAGCATTTCTCTCATCTTGCTGGCTGTGGATCTGGATGTAGAACTGCCAGCTATTTCTCCAGCACCATGTCTGCCTGCACGCTGCCATGCTTCCCATCATGATGACAATGGACTAAAAACCTCTGACACTGTGAGGCAGCCCCAGTGAAATGCTTTCTCCTATAAGAGTTGCTGTGGTCATGATGTCTCCTCACAGCATTAGAATACTGACCAAAACAGAATTGACAGGTGAGATTCAGAGATACTGCTAAATGGGACAAGAACAAGTAATACTTTTAAAATACTTTAAAATTTTTTACTTATATTTAAATGGAAGCCAGGAACTATGAAGAGGCTTATGAATTTAAAATTGAGTATATTTACAGAGGACAGAAAGTTGTACCTATACTTGAAATTAGAAAATTGAAAAGTGGCCTCATTAATATGTGGTTCAGGTTTGAAGCCTCCAAAATATATGCAGATTGTTAGCATGTGTGTTCAAATGCTTTAGTCTAACTCTTGCTAAACTAATAGGCAAACCTTTGAGCTAAGTATGGACTTAAACATTCTGGTCCTCATGTTTATGATAAGTAAAATATAAGAATTGGCTTGGTTTATTTTCAGATATTCTTCTAAGATCCACAACCTTAAAATTTGGGTGAAATAAATGAAATTAAGTATGTTCACTTTATATGTCTGAACTTCTTACTTTCTTTACCACCTTCTGCTGTGTAATTGACACAATTCATATTTCTTTGAGAAAAAGTCTCAAACCTTCAATATAAAATGCTCTTAAAATTCCTGACAGGGGCCAGTAAGATGGTTCAGCTTGCTGCCAAAACCTAAGTGTGATCCTTGGAACCCACATGGTAGAAAGAGAGAGTAACCTCTTATCAATGTCTTTTGACATTCTTACACGTGCTGTGGTATGTATGCACGCACATACATACACACAAATGAATAAATGTAGGAAGAATTCTTTAATATGATTATCCAAATTAAGAATTTCTTTAAGGTACTATACCATAATAAATGAAAATAAATGAATTATGTACACATTTCATTTCATTAATTGGCAAAGAAATAGCTCATTTCTTTCTTGGGGATTAGAGAAATTCCTTTTAATTTTAATGCATTTTTGATGTGTGATCATGATTATTATTTGCTTTTCATATGTGGTATTGTTCTGGTATATAGCTTAAACATTTTACATAAAGCAAGTTTTGATTTCTCATGTTCAGTTAAACCCTAAAATACCAACAGGGAGGAAACTCACTCCAAGCCATTTTAGTTATTAGGATAAGAAAAAGGACCTAATCAAGGGAGAAGCTATCTAATCTTTAAATGAGAATTTGCTTTTAATTATAGTGTGTCTTTTTTGTGTGTTTTAAGATTTAAACAAAAGAATTTTGAAATTTCATGTTTACTCTGTGAAATAGTATTAAGCTGCTTCATGATTTTGCCACTTACTGTCTATAAGAATTTAGGAAAACATTTAATATTGTTTAATATCTAACTTATTTCCATAATGTACAAAACGTGGAAGACACTGGTATCTAAGTGGACGATACTCACAGAATGCCTGGAAACAAGAAAATAATATTGTTATTTCCTTAGAGAAATTTTTCTTCATAATTTGTTTAAATAATTAAAGTAAAAAGGTTTTTAGAAATTGAGAAAAGAGCCAAAGTAAATTGATGTGGGAACCATTACTATTATATTCTCAGTATTTTAATTATGCTTGGTTTCTTTTTTCCGGAAGATAGAGATAAAGACATCTGAATTAATGTAGGCATAATTTATCCTTCTATAAACTAAGTAGTCTGAAAGGTGTTCAGTTGGCAAGAATTGCCTTACTTCTAAAAACTGACACATGAAGTCATCCAATTATCTGAGATGATGTACATTCATTATTTTATAGCACAGTTTAAAAAGATAATTGCCACAAGTTTAGAGAATAAGAAATCTGAATTTATGGAGCTAGTGAGTCCTAGATGGATTATTTGTTTAGAAATCATCAAACTTTAGCTCTGCTCCCATTTTAACCTATTTTTCAAATAATTTACTGAGTATTTCCCTGCATGCATATATGTGCATCGCATCCATGCCTGAGTATTTCCCTGCATGCATGTATGTGCATCGCATCCATGCCTGAGTATTTCCCTGCATACATGTATGTGCATCGCTACATGCCTGAGTATTTCCCTGCATGCATGTATGTGCATCGCATACATGCCTGTTGCCCACAGAGGCCAGAAGAGGCATCACCCCATTCCGTGGAACTTGGGTTATAGATGGTTGTGTGCTGTCATGTTTGTAAGAACTGAATCTGAATTCTCTACAAGAACAAAACATGTTCTGAACTGTTGAGCTGTCTCTCCAGCCCCTAAACTTTTTTTCTTAATCAAGGCCCTCCCATGTTCAAGGCACCTAAGTGTCTGTCACATATTTTACCATATAATATAGAGCCTAGTGTGGAATATGTGCTCAATTCAAGTTTGATGAATGCCATCATAAGGAAAAGAATTTGAGTGCCAAAGGAAACTAAAAAATATACTATTAGAAATTACTCAGGTGGCTCAGAGGATAAGAGAGAAAACCTGGATGTTGTTTAAAAGAAAGGTCATTAAGATTTAAAAAAAACCAAACCAAACCAAACCAAACAAACAAACAAAAAATGGAAGGGTGGAGGATATGGAGGGATGTTGGAGGAATTTGAGGAGGGGAAATATGATCAAGTATATTGTATAAAATTAAATAAAACTTCAAAACTAAATTAAACAAAAAGAATTCAAGCTATACCACTTCTGGGCATATACCCAAAAGATGCTCCACCACACAACAAGGACATTTGCACAACTATGTTCATAAAAAATATGGTGCATTTACACAATGGAATACTGCTCCAATATTAAAAACTAGGAAATCATGAAATTTATAGACAAATTGATGGAACTTGAAAGGAGAGGTAACCCAGACTTAGAAAGATACACATGGTGTGTACTCACTTATAAGTGAATATTAGCTTTATATTACAGGATAACCATAGTATAATTCCTGGGCCCAAAGAAGCTAAGTAACAAGGAGGGACCAAGGAAGGCCTCCTGGACTCTCACTCAGATGGGGAAATAGAATAGACAGTGGAAGAGGAAGCAGAGAGGGAACAGGGTAGGAGTCGGTGTAGGGAAGGAAACAAGGGGCGGCGATCAGATGTGGGGAGAGTAGGAAGGGGAGGTTTGAGGGCGTGGAGAGAAAAGGGAATCTGAAGGTGAGGGTATCACTGAGGCAAGCTGGAGGCCAGGGTTGGCTGTTGGGAGGATACGGGAATGTCTCCAGCTGAGCCTCATAGCAGCAGGGAACATGAGACTGAAGAGGACACCTTCTAAACAGGCAGGACCTATAGTGTTGGGATGAGAATACCAATCAACCAACAGAACCTTCCAACCAAAATTCACCCTGCCTACAAGATGTGCAGAGCTAAAGACAGAGACTGAGGGAGTGACCAAAAGCAACTGGCCCAACCTGAGACCCGCTCCATACGAGAGAGCCAACCTCTGACACCATTAAAAGTAGTCTGCTATATTCACAGACAGGACCCTAACTTAACCATTCTCTGACAGGCCCCACCCAGCAGCTCATTGAATCAGATGCTGAGACTCACAGCTAATCATTAGGCATAACACAGGGAGTCCTGTGGAACAGTGGGAGGAAAGAATAGAAGGACCCGGAGAGGAAAAGAATGCTGCAAGGAGACCAGCAGGGTCAACTAACATAGAACCATGGGGTTTTATAGAGACGAAGCACCAACCAAAAAGCATACATGGAGTGGACCTATGCCCCCTACACATATGTAACCGATGGGCAGTTTGACCTTCATGTGCATCGCCTAGTTAGCAGAGCAGTTGCTGTCTATGACAAGGACTCAGTTGTCTGCTTTCAATCAGATCACTTTATCCTAACATGGCTGTCTTGCCTGGCCTCAGTTGATGAGAAGGAACTCAGGCCTGATGCAATTTGATGTGCTTGGGTGAGTAGGTGGAGTGGAGCTCTTTTCTGAGGAGCAGGGAATTGGGGATAGGGGAAGAGGGTGGGTGGGATGGAGTGAGAGGGGAGGACGCAAGGGGCCTACCACTGGGATGTAAAGTGAATATATAATTTAAAATTCTTTTAAAGGATTCAAATTGGAAGAAGTAGAAAAGTTCTGGTGTTTGAGGAGAACAACTATAAACTGTTTTATCTAAAAGTTTACTGTGTACTCAGTGGGCAATATTATACAGACTTCTGATACTTTCAGGAGGAAAGGCCTTACCAATTGTTTGTTTGGTTTTGTAACACATTGAGACCAGGGGCTTAGAGGGAGAGTCAAAGTCCTGAGTAATTTCCTGTGGTCCTGAGAACTTCTGAGGATATCCTCAGCGTGGTCTCTGCTTACACTTCCTTTTCTTTCAGAGTACTAAACATTTGTCCCAGTCACTGTTGTCACTTCTCTAGATGATTGATTACAAGAGCTTCATTAATCAATTGCCATCCCCGGTTCTCCTCTTGGCCCACTTTCCTAAGCTTATTTTCAACCTGGCAACCAGAGGAATTCTTCTAAAACCCAAGTTGTAGCCTATAACTGCACAGTCCAACCTCTCAGCAGATAATAACTTTCATAGTCTCCGAACAGCTATCACTGCATTGTTAGCGGTGGTTTTTGACTCTTCTGAGACCCTGTAAGACCTGGTTCCTTATGACAGCTCTCTCCACCCACTGAAGTTCTTTGCCTTGCTCACGCTGCTCCTCTGTACTCCCTTTTCCTTAACCATGTCAAACATGCTTCTTCCTTTATCACTGCTACCTCTGTGTCCAGCATATTCTACGCCAAACAGACTCCCTCATCTTCTGCAATTGTTCGTTCATGTGTCACATGATCATCAAGCATTCTATCCAAATCCTGTAAGCTCTTCAGCTTTTTTTCCTCCTCTGCATTTGAGGTTTTATACTAACCTTTGAATAGAGGGACTAGAAATGTTACCATGAGAAATGAATTCAATTAAAGCAAAGATCATGTTGAAAGAAATCTGACAGTTGGGGTTTTTTGTCAAGCTCCACCCACTTCCCCATTCACAGATAAAATTAGCACAAAGAAAGAGCCACAGTGAATGAATCTATGAGCTTTAGTCACGTACCTCCATGCCTTCTGGATGCAGCTCTATGTCTGTTTCCTCATGATGATTCAAGGTAATCAACCCTGCAGATTTGAAACTTAAGAAAAGTGATTCTATGTGTATGCATTGCATGTATGTATGCATGTTCCGCATGCATGCCCCATGACTTTAGAGACAAGAAAAGGTTTCAGATTCCCCATGTCTCCTCTCCTGATCCTTAGAAAGAGGAGCTGCCCCCGCTAACCCACCAGAGCACAAGTTGCTTTAGGACTGAGCTCATCTTTTTCCCCTTTGGCTTAGTGAGACAATCCTGCCCGAAGGAAGTGATAAAAAACAATCAGGCAACAGAGTCCATGTCAGAGGCAGCCCATGCTACCCTTATTAGGGGGCCCACATGAAGACCAAGATGCCCATTGGCTACATCTGTGTGGAGGGTCAAGGTCTAGTCTGTGCATGATCCTTGGTTGGGCGCTTCCAGGGCGCTGGTTAGTTGGCTTTGTTGGTCTTCTTGGGGATCTCCTGTCCCATCGCTTCTACCCTTGCCCGAACTCTTCCACAAGTCTCTCTGTGCTCGGCCCAATGTTTGGCTGTAATCTCAACATCTGTTTCAGTTTTGGGTAGCCAGGGGAATAGAAGAATGAGTCTCAGTGGAAAACTCTAAGTATCATTTCGTGAGCCCTTTGTGTCTCCATGATAGAATATTCACAGATCCAATCCCATGATCCTATGAGGGTCTGGGGAAGGTTATCTCAGATGCTCTATCCAAGACAACAATAATCATGTACAACCAAGAGGAAATGGATACCACATTTCTGTGGAAATCATTCCTGAATATGTAAACTAGCCACACAACGTGTCTGTGGCTTTATGACTGTGTATCTTACAACATTTCAATTTTTGCCACTTGGTGGTTTCTGACGGTACCCCCATCCCCAATACCCTCAATCCTCCATCCCCTCCAAACCACCACCCTCCCTCTGCAGGAACTTCTGCCTTTATTGATCTCAGTTTTGCAAATGTCAACTTTACCTTCAACATCTGCATAGATCGTGAGCCTGCCCTTGTTCAAGGTGACCCTTCTCGTTATTTATTGAGATTTGATCCTGGTGGGTACTTTATTAACAAAGATAAGGAATTTGCAGACATTTTTGTTGATTCCAAAGTATCTAATTCAACTTTAGGAGTATATCTCAAGGAATTATGGGGTGCTTGCTGTCTGCTGGTCATGAAGCATCACATTCTGCTATGTTTACATTTGGTAGATCAGTTTTTAAACTTATTTTTTACGGGTCTATGTTCTCAGTTTTGTATTTTTTGATTTGCCACTTTGAGATCCTGTTTGTCTAGACAGTTTTCACAAAGAAACTTACTTCTTGGTAAATATCTCTTATATAACCCTTTAAGCTTTTATTAGGTTCATGTCCATTGGTGGGTTGTTTGTGAACGTTATTGATAAGGATAGAAGTGGTTATAACTTATTGTATAATTAGCATTCAGTTTTATAATGTCAATGTCCTATAGGGACTCTCTGAGGAAATGGCACTGTAGAGGGAGCAGTGGGAAGGGGAGTCTCCAAGTGCAACTTGCTTTTGTGGTGCTTGAACTGCTTAGTGTCAGTCACCAACAAGTCACAGCATAGAATCACCTCAGGATAGTCTCCATGGATAATTATCCAAATTAAGTGGCCCATGAGCATACCTGTCAGAGATTCTCTTGACTGCTAATTGAGGTGCTAAGATCCACCCTAAAGGTGGATCAGCTGGTCATGAGCTGGACCTGAAATGTATTTCAATAAAGAAAACAAGGCGAGCAGTAAAAGACCAAGTAGGCAGTGTGGATATAGTCCAGTGGTCCTTAACCTTCCTAATGCTGAAACACTTTAATACAGTTCTTCATGTTGTGGTGGCCCCAGCCATAAAATTATTGTCTTTGCTACTTCATAACTGTTAGTTTTACTACTGTTATGAGTCATACTGTAAATATTTTTGGAGATAGAGGTTTTCCAAAGGAGTACTGACCCACAGGTTGAGAACTGCTGGCCTATTCTTTTCTCTCCGTTCTTGATAGTGGGTGTGATATGCCTGCCTGCTTAAGTTCGCGTCTTGACTTCACCACAAAAATGGACTGTTACTTTGAATTGTCAGCCAAAGTAAACCTTTTCTTCTGGTTTTGGTCAGAATTTTTTTTTTACTTCAACAGAAAGGAAACTAGAATAATTTTCTAACATTGAATATATCTTCTACAGTGTTTGACAAGGTAAGTAAAGAGGAATTATTAAGGAAATGATGAAAGACAACACTGAGGCCAAGATGAACAGTTTTTAGATGAGAATTTTTTTTTTTTTAGTGTAGAAAAACTGAGAATTGCTTTTTTGACACTAAGGTCATTTTCAGCTGCTGAAATTATAATACAATTTATGAAAGTATGAAGAATCAGACATTCATAGGCAAATCTTCAAAGAATTAATGGCTTTCTTATTGTCCATACTCACAAATTTCAGCTATAATAATTAGCTTTTACTCTTCACTCTGATCTCTGAATATTTTAGGCTGCTCCTTCGGCTTCAAAGATATTTCTTTATAGTCATGTTGAAATTGCCTTCACCAATTAATAGTGAATACTTGTTTTCTTATCATACTGATGATTTTGGCCATGTAAAATTTAAGTTGAGTAAACATAGTAAAGTCTGAAGCAAATAATATATTTTTATCTTATTCCCTGAACTTTGTTTCTGTCAATGTCAACATTAACTAACATATCCTTTACAAATGAATTGCCAGTTTTACTGTGTTTCTTCAGTTCTTTCCTTTAGTAAGTGGTGTTAGATGGTGTATTCAGACGAATATACTGGAATTCTGTTACAGTTCTGACATAGTCTGAGAGTCTTGGGATAATGTATTTACCTAGATAAACCCCATCTTTTCTCAGTGAGGTTACAGATCAATTTATATTTGTTTTCAGAGAACACATTGAGCATTTACTGAGAATATTTACAAGCAATTAAAGAAGTTGTAGACCCTGTTATTTAGCTTCTTTAGGTTTGTGTATCATAGTGCAATTATCTGGTATTATGTGACTAATATCTGCTTGTAAGTGAGTATATATCATGCATGTCTTTCCGGGGCTAGGTTACCTCACTCAGGATGATTTTTTTCTAGTTCCATCCATTTGTCTGCAAATTTCAAAATATCCTTGGTTTTAATAGCTGATCAGATTCCATTGTGTAAATGTGCCAGTTTCTTCATCCATCCTTTGGTTGAGGGACATCTAGGTTGTTTCCAGATTCTGTCTATTACAAATAAAGCTGCTATGAACATAGTTGAATTAGTGTTCTCATACAGAACGGCAAATAGAATGGACACTGGAGACAGCTGAAGAGAAGGAACAGACTGAAGCCTACAATAGAGGTCCTCTGAAAGACTCCACCCAGCAAGGGGCTGAAGCAGATGCTGAGAATCACAGCTAAACTTAGGGGTGGAGCACAGGGAGTCTTGTGGAAGAGTTAGGGCATAACAGGACCGGAAAAGGACAGGAGCTCTACAAGGAGACCAATGGAGAAAACAAATCCGGGTGGGGTAGTGGTAGTTGTGGTGCAGAGACTGATGCACCAACCAAAGACCAAGCCTGGTGAGGACCTAGACCCCTTACTCAGATGAAGTAGATAAGCAGCACAGTCTCCTTGTTGCTTCCATAATATGGGGAGTAGGGGCTACTTCTGACATGGACACTGGTGTCCACTGGTTGATCATGTCCCCCTGGTGGGGCAGCCTTGCCAGACCACCAGAGGAAGGGGATGGAGGTATCCAGATGAGTCTTGAAAGGCTGAGGTTGGCTGACACGGGAGGAGGAGGGCTTCTCCTTTCTGAGGCCTGGGGGAGGAGGATGAGGGAGGGGGAGTAGGACCAGGAGGTGATGAGGACAGGAACTACAACAGGGATGTAAAGCGAACAACAACAAAAAGTTGTAGAGTCTTAATGGATGCTGATTTTCTTTATTCCATCACCCATACCCTCCTTTCCTTAGTAAATGATGTATGTGTTATCCCATTTAATTCAACATATAACTGTTTTCAGGGGCAAGTTTGGTTATTTTGCAATGTAAAGAACAATGACCTATTCACTGAATGCTTTATTTGTCTAATGACAGTACATTGTTTAACTACGCTTCTAAACAAGATGCTTCTTTCTCTCTGTCATAGTTCAGTAAGAGCCTTGAACTGGTTTAGAAGGCAGAGCACGGTGTATAGAGAGCAGGAGGCTTGTTCTCTCTCCTATTTACAATAACCCAAAAGAAACAGAGTTCTAAAAAATTTATTAAAAGAAAAAAATAACATTCTTTCCCAGGGAAATCACATTCATGTATTGTATTTTACTTGGGTCCTTTCTTAATTTTAACATTTCTTTGTTGTCTTTTCTCATAAAACTATTCATGGAGCTCAATAATTTTCCCTTTTATAATTCCTACATTTTATCTTAAAAATTAGAAGACATGTTGGTCCAGTAGTGCTTCTTAAGAACTGTATGAATTCGTCAATATCCCTTGAAATTTTTCCCAGAATGTACAAATTATTACTATTAATTATTTATAGAAATCAAACTAGAAACAATACTATATAAATAGTACTTTATGCAGAATATGATAAAAATTCTAGCCACAAAAACCTAACTTAAATAATTCTGAATTGTAATTAAATCAATAGCATTTAAGCATGTCATTGTCAGACCTTTGTATGAGTAAATTCTGCACACATAGACCTAAGCAACAAAAAATATATATAAACGTTGTATCAAATATGTACAAACATTTTAGTCTGTCTTTTTTCCATAAACACTACAATATAATAATTGCACTGACTAGCATAGTGTTAACTTTTATAAATATTCTATAGATTATTATAAACACAGGATGTATTCAGGGTTTATGCAGATGCAAAGGTACTTTGGAATGTCTAGAGTTGAGTATTATGGAGTACTTTGAAACAAATATGTCCTCTGTGGACACTGAGGGATGGGTGTAAAAATTAGGAATTAGAGTGTTGCCTTTGATTGGTGCCTACACTACACTGCTACACTACACTATACTACTGTAATGCTTGGAATTAATTTACTGAGTATGAGATCAGTACTACAAATAGTGTGCACTATAAAAACGCTCAGGAGTGATATGTTTATGCTTAGTAATAGATGTTTCTGTGGCTGAATAACTTGTTCTTTAAAAAAATATAACTTAAAATTCAATTGTTTGAATATCTTTGAAAACAAATCTGGAGCTGGCTGAAACACTTGATGTTAGTGTGAAGAATGCTTAGTAAGCATCTACAAAGCAATTATTAGCAAATGAGTGCACCAATAGAGTGTAGTTTGAGCAATTTGCTAATAAATGTTTAGTAGATGTTTACTATATCAAAAGCACTGCAGTGGGCTATGCAAGAAACAGAAAAACCACAATATTATTCGTGTTTCCAAGGAACTGATATGTTAGTAAAGATTATAAAGATATTGATAATTTGAGATTTCATCTCACACTTGTCTCTAGGCATAAGGTTATCCTGTAGTTTAAATTCTAATTTCCTTCCTAAATGTTGTGTAAACTCTGTTTCCCAGTTATTTTCCCCATATGTCAGTAAAGCAGCTTACAGTCAATTGATGAACATGGGAGAGAATAGGGCTGGATTTCCTGCCAGCCAAGGGAGGAGGAGTTAGGAGAGGAGGCATGGATTTCAGACACAAGGAGAGATCCAAGAAATATCAGGAGGAAGGAGATGGAGCCAAGGAAAGCTACAAAGTTCAGGTAACACTGTGATGTTCCCTGGGGGTAAGACAAAATAACATAGAGGGTTAAGAATAGACATAAACTGCTCAAGATTGTGTTGTGAAGCTTAGTTTTAAACAAATACAAAAGAGTTTCAATTATTTGTACTATAACCAGGTTAAGAAATAAGAGAAACAAACATTGTTTTATAAAAATAACTTCAACACTAGTCAGAATCATAATGATCGAGAAAACAACTGACAACAAATGTTAGCAAGGTTGTGGGGAAGAGGAGTCTTCATTCATCATTGGCGAGAATGCAAATTGGTCCAGTTACTCTGGATATAAGTACAGAGAATTATCAAACAACCAAAAATAATTCTTCAATATGGTTTAGCTGTACTCCTCCTTGGCTTATTCCCAAAGGACTCAACATGACATTCCATAGACTTTTTTTTTTCAGCAATTTTAGTGGCCACCATATTCACAATGGTCAGATAATGGAAACCACAAAAATGCTCTTCGACAGATAAATAGATGATGAAAACATGTTACTACTCAGTTATAAAGAATAATGGAATCATGAAATTTTCAGGTAAAAGGATCAGCCTGGGAGAATATTATATTGAGCAAAATGATACAGAAAGACAAGTCCCTCACATTCTCTCTTATCTCTGGGTCTTAGCTCTAACTCTTCAGAAATGAGTATACAATATAGAGAAACCACAGAAAGCAACAAAGTATAGAAGGAACATAGTTGCGTGTAGCAAGGAGTTTGGAGGGGAGAAGAACAGGGAGATACAGGTATATAAGATGGGAAACTGAAAAACTAGAAGAGTGGTGTACCAACTCTAAAGGAGGGAGTGATTCCAATGCAGAGGGAAGAGACATGAGGAACAAATAACATCAAGGTTGTGTGATAAAACCCCAAGAAGTCATATAGTTTTAATTATGTAAAATTATAAAAAACATATAAATATACACAGTACATGTTGAGGGACGGAGGAAAGAGGAGGAGGGACAGGGGTATTCAGGTTGACAGTGCTTCCCACAAGAGCCATCTACTAACAAAAACCCTAATATAAGTTATGAGAACCCTTCTTTTGAATGGTTGATCAGGGTAGTCCAAACACATATAGACTATTGCTGTTGCCCTTGGTTGCCTCTCAGATATTGAGGATAGGCTCCTATTGCTAAAGACACTGAACAGTTAAGTCATAGTACTTGGATTATTTGAGCTGGATCTAACCTGAAAGCCTAGCTACCATGGTACAGGGACACATATAGGCTGCCAAGAAAAGGAAGCAATAATCCTCCCCAGCTGAATAGTCCTATGAGTTAGTCACAACAATGACCAGCAAGACAGTATATACATAAAGGTGCAATATGCAGCACTCCTATGTTGGGTGATCAACAGCTCTCTAAATGGACTTACGGCCTGCTCAGTAGAAGGGAAATAATGTCCAGCCCTGGAATTCTAGCCAGATTTCCAAGGCTAGTGAGGTCATAGACCTTAGAAAATAATATACTCCAACAGCTTTGCTAACCCAGCATAATTCCTATTATATCCTAAACCTTACCTTATACCTGAGATAAGTGTAGCTACCCCCCCTCATCAAAAACTTCTCTTGACAGTAAATGGTGACCATTACAGAAACACGAAAATCAACAAAACATGGGGGAGGCTGTAGGTCAGCAGGAAGGGCCTCTGGAGTGGCCCTCTGCTGCCCGCTGGTGCCTGGTACCCGAGAACCAAATGAGATGTGGTAAGGAACTTGGTGGGTGTCTGGGGGAGATTCCCACACGCTGGAATCCAGCCCACTCTGTGACGTCATAGACCTTTCTGTCCATCAGTGCAAAGTAATGATCTTGAGGCCCCACACACTTGACTGCCCTGAAGTCTCCTTCCTCAGCCAGATGTAGCCTATTGCACCCAGCACAGTATCTGTCACTCTTAGGGTCCTGGTCCATTGCAAACCTATGCTTTCCTTGGAATTGGCTACACATCATAGTATTCATTGCCTCCTTGAGTTCATCTTGTAGCTTTGTCAGAAACTCATTCACTGATGGGCTCAGCTCGTTCTCTGCCATTTGTTTCATCTCATATTCCTTCCGCCTCTCTGGGTTACTGACAATGTCCCAAGCTGCACGCAAAACGTTGAAGGACTCTTCAGCCAGGGCATGGCGATTTTTATCAGGATGAACCATCATTTCCAGCTGACCTTCTTTATTCGTTCTTTATCCGATGCTGTATTGTCAGCCTCCAACACATAAAAAGGATTTAGTTCATCTTCAGGAACTCTACCCTCGTTCAAAAGTCAGGCTACTTCCTCTTCTGGCTGGCAATTGCGTGCGCTAGCTACAGGTGCACTACCCCACTTTTTAGTCCCCTGCTTGACCCAAGGCAACTCCAGCCAGCCTCACTGAACCAACCTTACCAGCTGCTGCCATGGCCTGCTGTCTTTCAGCAGAGTCAAGCAGCGATGCAAGGCTGGACAATCCGGCCAAGAAAATAGCCATGTGGCCTTATCCCTCCAGCCTAACCGGTCACCCAGTCTCACCAAAAAAAACCACCAGCCCAACTGTAGACAACCCAAAAAGAGAGCTAGAGCCAGGAGTTAGGAAAGTACCCACGAGCCTAAGAAAATGCGTCAACAGCCTTGCTGCACAGTAAAAGCTCTGAAGTAGAAACTAGAACATCATATGGGTCCAGCCCCCCAGTCTTCCCGCCCCGACTCCCACCCATGCCTCTCCGCTGCTTGCATGCATATATGAGATGGTCACAAGTCTCTACATAGTCTCTCACCAACACCAGAAGTTCAATCA
Source organism: Acomys minous (assembly GCF_964271855.1). Classification (NCBI taxonomy): domain Eukaryota; kingdom Metazoa; phylum Chordata; class Mammalia; order Rodentia; family Muridae; genus Acomys; species Acomys minous. The sequence goes on along the minus strand of NC_140483.1, from coordinate 182,558,488 downwards.
GCCACCAGAAGCCTGCCGGGCCAAGCTGACACAGTTCCTCCACTCTCCACAGCCCCAGGCCTCTGCGCTTATCTGTCTGACTTTGTTTTCAGGCCAGCGGATGACGACCAGGAGACCTGGGATCCCTGGGTCCACTCTCCCGATTATCCTCCTTGGTCAAAAACGGTGCCCCTGCCTTCGGGATGAGGGTTTCTTTCTACTGGGAAATTTAAGAGGTTCTGCCTCATCGTATTCTTCTACCTCTTCATCTTCCCCCAAGGCTGGAGAGGTGCAGTGGTGGCAAACGTTGCTGAAAGAACCATTTCCTTCCTCGGAGTAAGTCCCTTCGGGGACTCCAGGGCTTTCCTGGCAGTTATAAGAAGACGGAATGGAAAGAAAAGAAGGGCTCACATCCTTCTGGTACCCAGTCTCATTTTCTCTAGAGAGTTCCCAGTCCACTCCTGACTCTTCTGAAAATAACTCGTTCTCATCAGGGTAGCCTCCTTCTTCAGGTGGTCCTGGACTCCTAGGAGAACCGTGACTTGGTTCCAAGCAGTGGGCTGGTTTTTGGGGCCCGTGTGTATTTAGGGCCAAAGTACTCTTTTGAGGCAGAGTGTACCATTAGGAGCAGTCTCTGTTGTGACCCTGAGTCTTGAGAATTTCAGGGTCCTCTGGGGTGCTTCTGGGCTATGATCCGGGGCCTTCCTGAGGATTTCGACATCATCATTGGCAGCTGGGTACCCAGGGGATGGCTACTGACTGAGCAGCAGCAGTAACTCCTCCCCCCTCAGGCGGCTGCACCTGACGTTAGGGGGCGCTACAAGAGCAGCTCCCAGGGCTCCGCCTCCCCCAAACCCTATTTCTTGATATAACTGAAAAGTCTAGAATTTAAACCATAGTCTTATAAGGCTTTGTGATCCAAATAGATTAAGAATTTTTGATACATTAAACGCTGTTTACACCTATTTCTGTAATTCACGGTGAGTATTAATATAAATAACTGATTTTTAAAATTCAAGGACTATTGTTGTGAAGTGCGGCAAACATGGAGTTGTAATAAATCTTTAATGGTCCAACTTCTGAAATTCTTGAGTTATTTTCTCTAAATCTTACACGAAAACAGAATTAGGTCAACTTTAATTTTAAGCTTTTTATTTTTACACCTTTGGCCAAATATAATAAGACAGAAATGTATAGTTTGATTTACTATCCCACAGGTTGGGACTAGCATTATTACCCAGTGTGACATTGACTTGTTATTGGATTCTATACATTTATTATTTTCTACTATATGTTATATTTAAATTCTTGTATTTTAACCAAATCTTTGTCTAAAGTTTAGTATAAAATTTTAACCATTTGTTAAGTTACATCCTTATAATTAAGTTAAAACCTAGCCATAGGACACTATGTGAATAAGAAAAAAGTTAATAGTTCATTAAGATTGAAACTATAGGCCACCTGGATTTGTTAAAAGTAACACAAATTCCAAGCTTTAATTATTCCCTATTAATCAGATTCATCCTTTTAAATGCTAGTAGTATTAGTTAAGTCATAGAAACATTCCACAGTACTTTAAAATAAACAATGACTTATTCACCTTTGTGACTATAACTCTGCCTATGTTACAAGAAAATGTACCAGGTGAATTGTCCTTGTTTTAACAGTATTTCTGCTGAGATGACTTGGCCATCTATTTGGGGCTCAGCATCACATAGAAAAACAGCACAAATGAGGACATTTTTCCCAGTGGCTTTTTGCTACATTTCAAACCATCTGCATAAGGAGGTTCTTCGATGCTCATCATCTTCTTAGAGGTAGGCTGGGTGTTGCCAGGAGTTAACCTGTCTCATTGTCAATGAATTTTTTTTTACAGTTTTTTATTAATTTATTCATATTACATCTCAGTTGTTAGCCCATCCCTTGTATCCTCCCATTCCTCCCGCTTCCCCCCTACTCCCCTCCCCTATGTCTGTGACTGAGGGGGACCTCCTCCCCCTGTATATGCTCATAGGATATCGAGTCTCTTGGATACAAGCAGAGTCGCTGGCCAAACTCTGCTAAGACAGGGTAAGCAAGTCCTCAATATTTCCTGCCTCACAAATATGTTTGTCAGATATATGGGGCCAGAAGGCTTAATAATATGTTCTAACGTTATAGAAAGTTTTGGGTGACTATTCAAGTAGAACACTGGCTCTGTCAAATTTTCATTTGGGAAGCTACTAACTTGCACTCTTGGCATACTCAGATAATCAAGTTTACTCCTCAAGTCTCTGAGGGAGCTGAAGACCAAGTAGTTTAGCATTACAATGAAGCTTAATTGTTTAGGGGTTAAGATGTTTTTAGGTCTAAATAGGTGTTCTAAGTTGATAATGACAATATGTGATGGAGATTGATTTACATTCAGAAATTTAGATGCACCAAGATAGGAAAGATGTCTTCTTCAAGGCTGTCAAATACAAACAGCCACACTAAGAATGTAACATTTATATAATTCCTGATTGTGTCATGGTTCTTCTTGCCATAGGTAATCTATTGTATATATGTGTAATAATATAAATGTGTATGTCCAAAAATAAAATAATTGAAAAAAATTGGGTTAAAAAAAAAAAAAAGAAAGAAAGAAAAACAGCACAAGCTTTGAAAGCCCTGTCTTGCTATACACTAGCTTTTTGCCATTTGGGAGTTTGCTTTATCCCCATGACTACAATATTGTTATGATGATTATTAGCAATGCACATAAGGCATTTATTCTTGCATTTTGTGCATACTGATAATTAGAACTATTATTAATTAACATTTAAAACAAAACTTATTAAAAAGAACACAGTAGCACCTGCTGAGAAATACCACTGACATTGATTTTACGATAGATTGTAACTCTTCATGTATGAAATGAACTGATTAGGGCTTCAGTAGCATATCCAACTCTAATCTTCTCACTTATATGAAACAACTAAATATAATTCTTGTATAAAAAAATGATTGTTCACCTGACCATAGGCCAGAACCAGAGCTTAGACTACTGTCTGGTGGTAATTAAAATGGCTGATATAATATAACTCATTAAAGAAATGCCATAAGTGTAATTTAGAGATGAATTAACTAAATTTTCTACTATTGCATGTGGAAAAAAACCAATAGCGTTTTGTCATTGTAGCCCTTTCTAAGTTATGGTTTCAGATTTAACATGTTTTGTGCATTAACAATGTACCTTGAGAATGTTCCTTTGACATACAAGATGTCTTAGGGGTAAAGAACATTGCCACCAAATCTAATGACTTCAATTTGATCCCCAAGACTCACATGGTAAAAGAGAAAACTGACTCCTCTATATTCCTCTGACCTCCACACATATGCAGTGGCATGCAAACTCATGTGCATTTACATACATAGGCAAACAACTGCAATAAAGGTGTGATTGTCATTTTAAATCTGAAGCCAAGAGAGAAACATAATTTAATAGCAAAAGTCATAGCAAGAAATGGACAGGATGTTGTTTTCTATCTCCAGAGACTTTGAGAAGAAAAATTTTAAATGAAAGGAAATATGGGAATCAAATGGTGAATGCATTTAAATGAATGTAACTGATAGAAATAAAGGCTATTAGTTAATATTTTAGTGTGGGTTTGGTTATTGAATTTATTAGTGCAAAATGAAATAATATAACATTTCCTCAATAGGAAATGACAATTATAGTAGAAAATATTGCCTTTGATAATTTTGGTTCACTTCCTTGTGTATTTATAATTCCATTTTACTTTAAACACTGAGCCACTTATTTTATTAATTAAATTAGGGCTTTAATAGTGTAATTGTGGGAAAGTTAGGAACAAATAAATAAAAAGTAAGTCTATTCTTGCTAAAGAATATTTCTTTAAAAATGTGGAATAAATATTTGAAAATTGATCATTTGGCACTGGGGTGGTTTGGGTAAAACAGCTTCCCCCAGACTTTTGGGGAGTGGCACTATTAGGTTTGGCCTTGTTGGAGTAGGTGTGGTCTTGTTAAAGGACGTGTGTCACTGGGCGTGGGCTTTTGGATTCAAATGCTAGAGCCATGCCCAGTGTCCCTCTCTCTTCCTCTGCCTGAGGACGTGGATATGGAAGTATAAGCTACTTCTCTAACATACTGTGTGCCTGGGTGCTGCCATGCTTTCTGCCATGATGATAATAGATTAAATCTCCGAATTGTAAGCTGGTCCCAATTTAAATGCTCTCTCATCACACCAATAAAACCCCATAAGATGACAGAAGTGTAGGCCTCATCATGTTTTTGCCTAGAGGAATATGGAACACTTTGGACCATAAAGCCAACTGGACTCTTTAAGTAGACCTTAATGTATCCTACTTTTAGGGGAATGGAATATAATGGTGCTGAGGGTGATTTGAATTATGGGGGCCCAGCTCAAGAGGTTTCAGAGGAGGATATTAATATATAGCCTAGAGATCATTCTTGTGATATTTTTGGTGAAGAATATACTGTTTTCTGCCTTTGTCCAAAAAACTATGACTGAGACCAAATTGAAAAGTTAAGGATTAACAGTATTGGCAGAGGGAATTTCTAGACAGCCTACTATTAACTGTGTTGCTTGGTTACTGGTGGCCATGGTTATGCAGACCTGTAATAAAAAGGGGCAAGATGAGCAAGGAAAAATACAAAATGTACAGTATGAGGAGAAATGGGGTACCAGAAGTAAACACATCAAAATGAAATAAAGGGAGTGGTGACTTCAGAGAAAGACTTAACCTGACTAAGCTTCCAATTAGTGAAAATGAATTAAAGAAAAGGTTATGGCTGGGCATGGTTGTACACACTTTTAATCCTAGCACTCAGAAAACAGGCTGACAGATCTCTGAGTTTGAGGCCAGCCTGATCTACAGTGAGTTCTAGGACAGCTAAGCTTAGACAGTGTAGGAGTAACTGCACAAGGTAGGGCATGTTCCAGCCTAGCAAGCAGCAGAACCAAGTGCGATGGCCATGTGGTTTTGGCTTTCAGGTCAAGAATAGAAGAAATGGGTATAGATTCTCCACAACTAGGGAATGCTGTTGAGGCCAAGCAAAGCTCAGGGTTTTCTCGGCATGAAGGCCTAGAGAAGCCATTGTGCGAAGGTATGAAAGTGAAGCCTTGGAGACCCTGAAGTGTTGGAGATGCCAGAGCCTTGTGATACCCAGGGAAGAGAGCTGCTAAGAGGGAAAACAGCCCAAGAGAAACAAATTGGTTTTTTTTTTTTACTGGCTATAAACATGTTTTAATTTTTATTTCAAATATGAGATGGTAAACAGACTTTGAGAGGGCATGTCATATTTGCCCGCTAAAAATGAACCTGCCTCTTGTGGAATAGGGGAGTGGTGAGGGTGACGTTTGCCAGTTGAAAATCATCCTGTATGGACTATGGGAGAACATAAATAGTCCAAATATAAAGATAAATTGTTTTTGCATCGCTTGGCTGTTCATCACTCCACTTCAAGATACTCCTAATGTTAGGACACTCCAGAGAACACTTCAAGGTTCCTGCTGCTGCCTTTGCAGTCATTTTTGCAGATTGCTGCTTGGTTGTTTTATGGGTCTGCTCGAATCCTGATGACAGCGGAGCATTGAGTCACCCCACGGAACTGAATCCGAGAAGGTCTACCTCTCCTGTCTCTCTTAACCTTCTTTTTCTCCTATCTAGGGTAAGTGGATTAGAAGGGAAGTAGAGGCATTAAAGAACTACAAACAAAGTAGGTTTTAAAAGACCAAAGCCTACATGTGTTGACGTCAACAAAGCTGAAAGGAGTTGGATATCTGAAGAATGATTTGACATCAGACACGGAGATGCAGAGTTTGGAGTTTGCTCAGCTAGGTTTTGGTCTTGCTTTGGTCCAGTATTCTGTCATTATCCTCTTTTTTCTCCCTTTTAGTACAGTAATTTTTATCCTGTGTCATTGTATGTTGGAAGTATGTGATCTGATTTTTCATTTGATTTTACAGGGGTTAACAGTTTAGAGATTGCCATGAGTCTCAAAGAAACTTTGAACTTTTAAACATTGTTGAGACTTTGATAGATTATGTGGACTTTTGAAATTGCACTGAAGGCAATTTTGCATTATGATACATCTACAAGCCTATGGAGCCAGGGAGTGGAATGTGGTGATTTTAATAAAAAATGGCCCTCATAGGCTCATAAGAAATGGCATATTGGAGGTGTGGCTTTGTTGGAGGAAGTGTGTCACTTCAAGGGGCTGGAGGTTGGGAGGGGATGCTTTGAGGTTTCAAATATTTAAGGCATACCCAGTGTCACTCTCTCTTGCTGTTTCTTGATGATTATTTTTAATTTTAAATTTTGTATACTTTATTCACATTATGAGTCCCAGCATCTGTCCTGATGCCCCTCTGGGTGGAGTCTCTCAGAAGACATCCATGTGGGCTAATATCCACTTATAAATAACTATATACCATCTATTTCCTTCTGGGTCTGGGTTACCTCACTCAGGATGACCTTTTCTAGTTCTATGCATTTGCTTGCAAATTCCATGATTTACTTATTTTTAATCACTGAGTAGCATTCCATTGTGTAAATGTACCAGAATTTCTGTATCCATTCTTCTGTTGAGAGACTTCTAGGTTGTTTCCAGATTCTGGCTAATATAAATGAATCTATTATGAACATCATTGAGTAGATGACCTTGTATGGTGGGGCATCTTTCAGGTATATGCCCAGGAATGGTATAGCTGGGTCTGAGAAAGCATCAGATGGATTTCTAAAGTGATTGTACAAACTTGCACTCCCACCAGCAATAGGAGAGTGTTCCCCTTTCTTCATATCCTCACCAGCATGTACTGACACTTGAGTTTTTTATCTTAGCCATTCTGACAGGTGTGAGATGGAATTTTGGAGTCCTTTTGATTTTCATTTCCTTGATGAATGAGAATTTTGAACATTTCTTTAATTGTGTCTTAGCCATTCAATGTTTCTCTGTGGAGAATTCTCTGTTTAGTTCTGTACCCGATTTTAATTGGGTTATTTGGCTTGTTGGTATTTAGTTTCTCGAGATCTTTATATATTTTGGATATTAGGCCTCTGTTGGATGTAGGTTTGGAGAAGATCTTTTCCCAGTCTGTAAGCTGCCATTTTGTTCTGTTGACAGTGTCTTTTGCTTTATAGAAGCTTTTCAATTTCATGAGATCTCATTTATTAATTCTTGATCTTAAAGCCTGGGCTGTTGGTGTTCTATTCAGGAAGTTGTCTCCTATGTCAATGCGTTCAGACACTTCCTGACTTTTTCTTCTAATAAATTTAGTGTGTCTAGTTTTATGTTCAGGACTTTAATCCACTTAAACTCAAATTAAATGTAGAGAAACTCAAAGCAATTTCCCCCAAACCAGGGACTATACAAGGTTGCCCAGTCTTTCCGTATCTCTTTATATAATACTTGATGTTTTAGCTAGAGCAAAAGGACAACAAAAGGAGATTAAATGGATCAACATCAGAAAGAAGAAGGCCAAATTGTTGCTATTGACAGATGATATTATAGTGTATATATGTGACCTTCAAAATTATACCAAGAACTCTTATAGCTGGTCAACACCATCAGCGAAGTGGCTGTATACAAGATTAATTTAAAAAATAAGTAGCCCTCCTATATATAAATGAGAGATGGTTGAGAAAGAAACTAGGGAAACTACACCCTTCACCATAGCCACAAGTAACATAAAATATCTTGGTGTAACTCTAAGCAAGGAAGTGAACTACTTCTATGAAAAGAACTTCAAGTATCTAAAGAAAGAAATTGAAGAAGATATCAGAAGATGGAAATATCTCCCATGCTCATGGATTAGGAGGATTGATGTAGTAAAAATGGCCATCTTACCAAAAGCAATGTACAGATCAATTTAATCCATATAAAAATATCTACATAATTCTTTATAGATGTTGAAAGATCAACTCTCAACTTTATGTGGAAAACAAAAAACTCAGAATAGCTAAAACAATTCTGTGCAATAAAAGATCTTCCAGAGGAATTTCCAGCAACAATAATAAAAACTGGTATGGTACTTGCATATAAGTAGACTATTTGATCAATCAAATCCAATTGAAGACTTAGAAATAACCCCACATACCTATGGACACTTGGTTTTTGATAAAGAAGCCAAACCATACAATGGAAAAAAGATAGAATCTTCAACAAATGGTTCTGGTCTAACTGGGTATCTACATGTAGAAAAGTGCAAATAGATGCATATTTATCACTCTGCACAAAACTGAGGGTTCTTATGTTGAACTCTAAGCTACTTGTCCACCGCCATGTTTGCCTTTGTGAGTTCATGATTCTTCTCCTGATGACAATGGACTAATCTCCAAACTGTAAGCCAGCCCCAATTAAATGCTTTTCTTTATAAGAGTTGCTGTGCTTATGGTGTATCTTTACAGCACTAAAATCCCTAAGACACTCCATATCATAACTCACACTTGTGGATTTAGAGAAGCTGTGGAATAGAGAAAATATGAGGCATTTGTCTTTCTGGGTCTTGGTTTACTTACTCAATATAATCTTTTCTTGGTCCATCAATTTACTTCCAATTTTATGGTTTCATTTTCTGTTCTAGCTAAATGGTATTTCATTATGAATATGTACCACAGTTTCATTATCCTTTCATCTTTTGAATGTAATTTATGTTGTCCCTTTTTCCTGGGTATTATGAATGGAGAGGGCATGAACATCACCGGGAAAGTATGAGTGGGATATAGTGTCGAATCTTTTAATAATAAGCCAAGAAGCGGTATAGTTGGGTCGTTTGGTAGATTTAAATTGCATGGGTTTTGCTTTTTTGTTGTTGTTGTTGTTGTCTTGTTTTATGGGGGTTTTTGGTTTTTTGTTTGTCTGTTTGTTTGAGGTTTCTCTTTACAGATTTCCAGAGTGTCTGCAGCAATTTGCACTCCCACCAACAATGACTTCTTTACAGTGAATAGTATTCTCTTGTGTATATGGAATACATTTTCATTATCCATTCATCTGCTGAAGGGCATTTATATTGTTTCTAATTTTGGGCTATTGTAAATATGGTGGCTATGAAAACTGATATCTGAAAAACTTCACCAGTTTGCATTCTAACCAAACCTGAAGATTCCTCTTTCTCCACAACCTCAGCTAGCATTTTTCTTTTGGGATGGGGTCAGTTGTTTTGTTGATCATGGCCATTCTGACTGGACAAGGAAAATATCTCAAGTTGTTTTCATTTGTATTTCTCTAATTTCTGGTATGATTAAACAGTTTTCTATGTTTTTCTTTCTTCATTATAATTTATTCAAATTGTATCCCAATTGTATCTTCCTGTTTCCACCCTCCCTCCCTCTTCTGCCCTATTCCCCTCCCCTCTTACAGAAGGAGACCTCCTCCCCCATCTTATGATCACAGCCATCAGATATCCTGCATGCCCTTCCTCTGTGTGCCTGCCAGGCCTCCCCACCAAGGGGAAGTAATCAAATCAGGGACAACAGAGTTCATGTCAGAGGCAGTCCCCGTTACCCCCACAATCATGAAGAATGAGCTGTCCATTGGCTAGGTCTGAATAGGGGATCTAGGTTCACTGCCTACGTTGTCCTTGGTTGGTTCAGCAGTTTGTACAGGCCTCCCTGGGTCCAGATCCCCAGCCTCCTTAAACATTTTAGTTTTTTTGTTTTGTTTTGTTTTGTTTTTATTTTGAGAATTTTCTCTTTAGATCCCGATACCATTTTCAATTATATCATATTTCCTTGAGTTTCTGCATATTGAGTTCTCTGTATATTTTGCATATTAATCCTCTGTCAAGTGCATGGGAAGGAAAGATTATATCTCATTCTGTGGTTTTTTTTTTCTTCACTCTGTTATTTCCTTCGCTTCACAGAATCATTTTAGTTTTATGAGGTCCCATTTGTCAGTTGTTATCCTTAAATCATGGGAAAGGGAGGCACTGTTTGCAGAGTCTTTTCCTATATTTACATCATATAAAGTATGGATAAACAGTGAGGAGGCTCCAACTGGGGATGAGGGAGAGAGGTTCATTTATACTAATAGAAAAAGAAAGATGTGAGGATGTCAATACCAGCATTGTTTGCTAAAGGCTCAAGAATATTACTATTTTATATTTACCTAAAATTATATATAATGCAGAGCAATATGTACATACACACACACACACACACACACACACACACACACACACACAATATCATACAACCAAGCAAGCAAGCAAACCACACGTACATACATACATACATACATACATACATACATATAATGTTTAGAAAAGAATAGGAACATGAGTCATGTCTCCATAGGACCAACAAATCAAACATTAGAATGGAAATTCTTGAAGAATATCCTTAGATATGAAGCCTGAATATCAAATAACACTGCATATTTTCCAGCCCAAAGGAAAATTCATGAGCAACAAAAATTCATTAGTATGTGATGACTTTTTTAAAGGTATTTTTATAATATTTTGCTTGGGAAAATTTGTTGGAGTTTTAAGTTTTAATGTTACATATTTTTATTATTTTAAAATGTTTCTAATTTAAGAGAGATTACAGAAATGCTTTCAAAATGTAATAAGGGAGAAAAATGACTGAGAGAAATGTGTGAGGCGTCTACATTGACCTGTCTGTGAGGTCTTTGGTGGTTTTCACAAGCATGTGCCACTGTAGTTAGAGATGCAGCTCAGTCAGCCATAGGAAAAGCCAAAGGAAGTGAACCAAGTCATTAAAAACATTTCGGCAAATGTTGAATTCAATTATAGAACAGGTTTTATACTCTTGATATTAATAAAGAATAGGCCCAAAGGCATCTTTTACATGTATTACTTATAAATTGCCCAAGACTTAAATGGTGTTTAATCTCTACTGTCTCATCTTATGAAGTAAATAGCAGAAGGATGATTTATAGATGAGGCAATCTTTTGACACCTATCTTTTTGGACTCCCTGGATGGTAAGCTATCCTTGGTTAATTCAGTGAATTTATCTGCATTGAATATAACTGAGGCATCAAACTTTAAATTTGCTGCCATATTTAGATATGTTGGTGATGCAGTGGTTAGCATAACTGTCTTCTAATAGAATTACATACAACGGTCACTAAAACTTATTAGGTAAGTTTGTTAATTAAAAGAAGTTTGGGATTTTATAATTTTGTTCTAACTTTGAAGCAGAAGCTGTGTCTATTGTGGTATAAGCATCGACACTACTGTATAAGTATAAATTTAAGTCTTATCAGCAACATTTACTCTGTTTCCATTATAATAGAGTAAATGTGGACAAAACTTAGAGGTGAATGTCCCAAACAGACATCTGTCAAAATCCACGGGAAATACTTAACCACATTTAGTCCTTGCTTTACTGGATTTTATACCAATTCTCCAGTTATTGATGAAAGACTATGCTAGTAATTTTCCCTCAAAACTCACCCTTGTATGCAGCTCAATAAAATTTCATTGTAATCAATACGTCTGACAAATTCCGAGTTGTCTATAAGCCCACCTTTTACACTCTCTCAGTTTGTTACTGGATTTTAAAAACCAACAACAGTTTTCCAAGCATGAGTAACTTATTAAAAGGGGTTTGCCATTAAACACAAAAAGCTTTGTTTCACTCCGGAAGTAATTCTGCCAAGTTTAATTGAGAAAGCAGGAGCGATTGCTTCCTCTGTGTTTGTGCCACAAAAAAAGTTCTATGTGGACATATACTTGAAACAAAGGTGTTAGCAATTGTTTCACTTTAAATGACAGACACAAGAAACTCTGTTGTTCCATAACATGATTTACAATGGTCTTTAAATATCATAGACTGTTTGATTCTTTGGCCTTTGTGGCTGTGGGCAAAAGAAACAGATAAGCGATCTTCAGTTGACTATGGAAAGAAACTCTTTTGCTTGGTGATGCTTGCATTTTAGACTAAAGTTTATTTTTAGTTTATCTGTGGCATTCTCGGACCAACCACAAATTTCTGTAACTTGGAAAGGAAATGATGGTGCTTTCTGTCTTCTGTGTTTAATTTTTAAACCAGTATAAAGAAGTAAATACTTTAATGGATAAAAAAAAAATGGGGGAGGAGGGACCCCAGTCAGAGATCTAAGGGAGATGGAGAGGGAAGAAGAGGGATGGCGGGAAAATAAAAGTGAGGGGATGAAAATTGGGGTGTTATACAAATAAATTATAGTCAATAAGTAAATAAATTAATTAAAATTAAAACTCACATTCTACATTGTAACAATTTATATAATTTTTCATAAAAAGTAAATTATGTAACCGTCACTAACAGCAATTACCTAGTTTAGATTTGAACTTTTAGTTAGATAGTAATTGTCAGTCATAAGTAAAAATATTATAAATTTGTTGTAAGTGAAATGACTTTTTAGAGATCTACTTTGACTCCTGGTCTTATTGCCTTAATTACTGGTATTTCAAAGAACAAAATCAGTGATCATATTAAATCAATTACAACAATACATTTTTGAAGTTAGCATCACAGTATATATTTCCAAAGCAAAAAAATATGAAGACTTCTTGTTAAAGAAAGACTGAATTTATCATAATTAATAAAATTTGAATTGTTCATTGTACTTCTCACTCAGGAATTATATATGATACAGAATTTCCAGGAGGCAAATATCTTCTGGCATCACACCTTCACCTTCCTTTCACATCCTGCATTATCTAATGGTTGGTACACTGCTGCCTACAGTAACTTCAGGTCAAACAAGTCATTGTTCAAACAAGTAAAAGGATATGTTTCTATTCTAACAGTAGAAAGGGCAAACTGAGGTGTTATCATTTTTATAGTAGCAACACTTACTTATATTAATATTAGCTTGTTAGAGAGTATCTTAATTAAAATAAACAAATATGTTTGTGAGAAGGAAAACACAGGACATGCTCACAGATGTCTACCTATTTGGGGAGAAAAGTTTCGGTAGATATACACAACATACAACACTATGTATCTAAATTAATTATATTTTTATATCCCCCAAATATCAGAAATATTATCAATATATCCATCAGGGTCTCTCATAGGTTATATCATTCTTCCTTTTATGTTATAGAGTCATTTTTTTATATCAAGACATTTGGCTCAATCTTATTGAAAAAACAGAAAAACAGAAAAAGAAGATAGAAATAAGGAAATTTTACTCAAGAAGGATTTTTAAAATATAATCTTGAGCTCAAGTTCTTTTTTTTTTTTTTTTTTTTTTTTTTTTTTTTTTGCTTACATTATTTTTTGAGGAAGAGAAAGTTTAGATCATATATTGAAAATAAAAGATACCTGATAATTCATGCTGATACTTAGAAATTTGGTGTTTGTGTTGTTGAAAGTTTCTTTGGGTGGTTATAGAAAGTAGTAAAAGAGAAATATAAAAACAGTTAAAATGAGCCTTCTTGAGTTTTCAAACATATAATTGAGTTTTCTGGCAATATCAAATAAGAAAGATAGAAAAGAAATTTCAACATTATTATAAACTCTTGAAAAATGTGCTTAATAACAAAAGTGCTAACCTTCACTTAAACTAAGCAATAAAATCTTATATGGAATCATGGCTGAAGTAGAATTAGATAGAAAAATTTAGTTATATTTTTCAAAATGCCAAGTATTTGCAATGACACGCAAGTACTTCCTTTAGTTGTTAGCTTTAGCTTTTTATCTTTATTTTAGGCCCAAGACTTTCATCTTCTGCTTGACTTGGAGATACTCTAAGAGGATCCTTTTGTAATAATTAAAACTTAGAGAAAAGCAAGAGTCTTTATGCTAGGAGCACATAACTATGTCTAAAAGTCTTTTTCATTAGTGACAATATAACCTAGAAGCTTTGCCAGGAAGATAAATATATGCAATGTGCATTTATCTTCCTGTACAGAAGGAAAATGCTTAAAACAGGAAGGTGGTCTGATGAAAAAATATTTAAATCTACGTTTGTGTTTTAGATTTGGAGTTATTTTTATATGACTCGCTTGGTACATTTCTCATTGTTGTGACTAAATACTTGGTGAGAAACAAAGCAAATGAAGAAAGCTTTTTGTTTCATTCTACAGTTTGAGCGGACACAGCCCATCTTGTTGAGAAGCTTGGCTATTGCATAAACATTTAGAAAGAAAAAAGCGTTAGGGTCTAGCTGTCTTTTCTTTTTTCTTTTTTCTTTTTATGCAGTGCATGGTCAGAACCTATGGATGACACTACTTTTGTCTAGAGCTACTCTTCCCTGCTCCCTGGAACATTTGATAGGCAGACTTAGACGTGTGTGAGTAGAGGGATCCTAAACCTGTCACATTTGCCATCAATATCATCCTTCAAGGTTGAGTTTATAAATGCATAAACACGGCACGCTATTTTGTTTATCCAGAGTCTATTTTTAAAAACCAAATCAATAAGAAATATGAAAGTAGAGAACTACTTAGTTTTATTCAATGTGAAAATGATTCCATTTTTAAAATACATGTTTAGTAATAGGACTTTCAAAAAGAATTCTTACCAGGAATGTGCTGACAGTGTTAACTTCTATGTAAACACAAATTCTCTCAGTTTATTATTTAAAATCAGTCTATATGGGTATTACATGTCACATCATTTGAAGGAAACAAAATTAAGTAGTTTGAAGTTGCGTATTACATTCACGACACATAATTTTAAGAGAAGATCGAGCTTGCCTTGCTTCTGTAACCTGTGCATCTTTTCTCTCTCTCTCTCGATGTGAGGGTAGTTTGTCTTCTCTCCTGAAAACATGTAGCCTCATCCTCACTCTCCCTCCTTCTGCTTATTTTCTGTCTACTTTCCTACACCCACATCTGATCTAGAACAGGACTAGGCCACCTGACTGACAGCTCAAAAGGAGCAAGGCCTTATGAGAGCATGCAGCTGTTGTCTCCTTAAATGTCAGGCACCCATCCAAACTTATGAGTGGATGGATGCCCTTTTCACTCCTGACATTTTAGGTTAGTTAAGAAGCCCTGGACATCTTTGTTTGGGAACAGGAACACAGAACTTTCAAGCCTGGCTCCACTCTCTTGTCCCACTTCTCTTTGACCACCTTAGATAGGGTGGGGGGGTGGGGGGAGGCTAGAGTTTATATCATATATTTATATTAATAAATTGGAGAACCATTTCACTTTAGACATTTTGACATCATGTTTGTGTGTGTGTGTGTGTGTGTGTGTGTGTGTGTGTGTGTGCGCGCGTGCCTTTAGGATTTAGGTACCAAAATATCAAAAACATTTAAGAAGATTAATAAATTAAGTATTCTTTGTCTACAGAGGCTACCAGAGAAAACAAAACAAAACAAACAAACAAACAAAAACCGCACACACGTTACATATGTCTTGTGAAGAGCAAGGAAAAGAGTTTCTGTATTATATCTACTCTGTATGCAAAGACTTAATATGGGACATAAAACATACAAATTAGGAGTTATCCCATATTTTATAAGACTAACACTACTTAGAATATATTGCCACTTAAAACATCTTTAATATCAAATTAATATCAGTCAATGAATGACTCAAGTAAATTGAAAACTCAGTAAGGCATAGCTTGAAGGTCACTATATTCAAAGATTATCCCATTTAAGATTTAGAAAGTAAATTAAAATTTTAATGGAAACAATTAGTGCCATGTATCTATGCATATAAAATTTTTATTAAGGTAAATGTATTCTTGGCACTTAGTTTATTGGGAACTTTGACTCAGAGCACAGATACATGCAGTTGTGTGACGTGTAAGTTGCAAATGTCTATTCAGTTCTGTTAGAGTAACAGCAGAGCCCAGAGAAACAATACCATTTAAGTCTAGCTTGGTTAGACATTGAGTGTGCTGGGGTTTCTTAGAGGGACATGGGTGACTAAAAGGCAGCTGAAAAACTGGAATGCTCACCTTGGCATACATGGCTGATGATTCATGAATGTGCCTCTCTGCTGCTTTCTACTTATTAAACATTTAGGAGATAGCTATGTCTAACTTCCTTCCTTTATAATTAAATAATAAAGTTCTGATAGTATAAGCAGTTAGTTGTAGGCTCCAACTTTTCCAAACCTACTTTATTTGGGATTCTTTAAATGTTTATACTGCCCTTCCAACCCACTTACCCTAGATAGGAGAGAAAGGAGATTTAGAGGAATAGGAGAAGTAGACCTTGTTGAATTCAGTTCCTAGGAATGATTCCTCTGGTATAGTTGCTGCTGGAACTTGAAGCAACCAGAACCCAGAGCCTCAGCCAGAGCCCAAAGCTCGAAGACTTCACTGGTGCAGTTCTCTCTAGGATTATCTTGAAGTGGAGCAATGAAGAGCCGAACAATATCAAGATCCAAAAAGGCCAGCATCCTGTTTTGAGCTTCTATCTATCTACCTATCTATCTATCTAATATATATATATATATATATATATATATATATATATATATATATATATATATATATGCCCTCTCAGAGTCTGTACTGGGATGTTTTTCAGCTGGAAAAAACAAGATCCCCTCCTCCCAAGAAGTGGTTGGAGATTGGACTTCTAAGTGGATAAACATCACTTGCTCTCTCACAAGTCTGTTCCCCATCCCACACTTGGGATCAAAACAAAAACATGTTTACATCCATTACATATCCCACATTTGAGATAAAAACAAAAGCATGTTTATATCCACTACATATCCCTCTTTCTATTAAAATAATAAACTATATACAATAAAAATAATTGTGAAAATTATACAGTAAATGTCACATTTACAAGGACCAGTCCATTTACAGTTGATACACTTGGAGAAGTTATTCCCCCATCTGTACTATCCTGCTGCGTCTTATCATAGTGTCCAAGGGTTTTCAATGTCACTTTATTATTATTTCCATTTATAAACCTCTAAACATGTTTTAGCTCTTAAACTAAAGCTTATAGTAATACTATGGCTATATAGTCTTCAACCCCCTTGGAGACTTAAGAAGGAAATATTATCTAACATGAAGGAAGTGAAGGCAAACAACTTTGAAAAATATAGACAGAACAGAGAGTTGACTATGTGGATAGTCACAGGTTTTTCTCTATCATTGGAGCATCCAGTCTTCAGCTTGCTGGCCCAAAATATCTAACAGACTGTTCCGTGAAGCAAATATTTTGAAGGACTGGCCCACCTGGTCTCTGAAAGGCTGGACAGCCAATTTCTCAGTATCCTACTTGATGACAGTTTGGACAGTCAGTCTTCTACAAGCAGTAGAGACGAGAACAGTTCCTCAGTCCAGTGGCTATTTTGTTACTCTTGTTTCTTTGATGCCCATCGTCTTCACTGAAGTAGATTGGAGATGCTGCCAGCATTGGATGTGTCTCTCTTTGTCAGAAAAGCTTTTTGTTATTAAATGCCATATTCTGTAGACCTCTGAAGTGTTTGAAGACCATCTACCTACTTACTATAGGGTATAATCATATCTATCTATCTATCTATGTTCTATCATCTATCTATTCTATGTATCTATTTATTGATCGATCGACTTATCTGTTTAAGTATATCTAAATAGACAAGCATTGCTTGTTTAGCTACACACTATCTGCTTAACTTGAAAACACATACAAGAAACTAAATAAAGCTTATTTTACAAGTAAACAAATATCTAACAAGACTACAAGTAAAATTTATAGGTGCCTAACTACTAACTTGTATCTCCAACCATTGCAAACTGTTTGTAGTAGTTAGCGCTCAGAAGACTATCACTTTACCATAAGACTATCACTTTTCATCACATTTTAAAAGAGAAGAATATGTAAAATACATTAAACAAATGATGAACAGAATATGTTCAATATACAATATGTACAATATGTACAATACATAAAGCAAAAGTCGAACAAAATAATCTTAAATTTCTATCCATCTATAATATCAATGTAAAATATTTGAGCCTAATATATTCAATAATCTACCTTTTATCTTATATTTCTATATCCTCCCCTTTTATCATTCTCTTTTTTCCCTTCTTTCCGCTAACACTAGATAGGATAGAAAGATAATAGAGAAAAAAAAATAGAGGAGAGAAAGAAAGATAGCCCTAAAGGTAACCTTTATTAACTTATAGCCAATCCCCCTTGACAATAAAAAAAAATTTGTAACTCACAAACAAACAAAAACACCCACCCTACATATTGAGAATGGGGGCATCAGGTTCAAATTACTTTTTGCTGTCTCAGAGTAAAAACATCTTTTGGGTACTCTTAGAAAAATAAGATATTGGCCAAGTGCTTGAAAAGCTAGCTGCATCTGTTTTTGTCCAGTCTTTTTGGGATTGATCCTTTGAGCTAGACCTTTTAAAGTTGTTATGCATGCAAATCCTTAGGGAAACAGTAGCTGAGGCAGTCTTCAAGGTTGAATCACCTGGGTACCTGCTTTCTCTTAATTATTATCTGTTTTTTGCTCTGAAAATAAGCAAACTTTTAAAAGTATTAGTAGAGGTACATTTCTACATATATGGAATATGCAAGGTATATAATTATATAAATATAAACATCTGCCCTATTTTTGAGCAGGTGTTTGAGCTGTAATATCCAAGCTGTATGAAAGGATGTCATGTTATAAAGACTAGGCAGCCCTTGAGATTCCCTTGCTATATGAACACATTCATGTTTTACATAGTACGAAGTCTTCCCAGGTCAGATCTAATCTTTATACGTTTTGTTGGTAACCATATTCTTTCACTCTCTATAGATACATAAACATAACCACATCCCCATCTCAAAACTATTGCAGGTTTCCAGTTCATAGTTGACAGATCTTTATAGTATATTTGTTGTCCTAGTTCCTTAATTTTTCTATAACCCAGTGTCTCTCAGCTGCTGTTGTGTCTTCATCACCAACATTAAGAAAATTTAAAGTCAATAAAGCATTATTTAATCTGTCCTGGGGGTCTTTACCCTTCCTTTTTGCTTAATAAGCATCTCTTTTAAGGTACAATTAACTTTTCTACAGTTGCTTGCCCTATAGGATTGTGTGGTATATCAGTAATATGCTTCATATTATAATATACAGAAAATGCCTTCATCTTATTAGATACATATGCATTGTCAGTCTTAGTTTGTGCAGGTATTCCCATAATTGCCATTATTTCCAATAAGTGAGTAATTGCACAATCAGTGTTTTCAGAACTTAAAGCAGTTGCCCATTGAAACTTTGAGTATGTATCAATAGTATATGTACATACCTTTGTTTTCCAAATTCTGGAAAATGAAACACATCCATCTGCCAGATTTCATTCCTTTTTGTACCCTTAGGGCCACTTCCAACAGACAATGGAGTTTGGTTATACAAGGAACATTTAAGACATCTTTTAATTATGTCTTTGGTTTGTTGCCAAGTAATAGATAATTTTTTTCTTTCAACATTTACTGTTAACATGATGCTTTTCATAAAACTTTTGAGGATTCTAACACATTTCTTATTAGTAACTGGTCAACTTCCTAATTTCCTTGTGCCAAGGATCAGGTAATCCCGTATGAGAGCAAATATGAGTAAATACAAGGGACAATTTCTACTTCTGATGGCCTATTGCAATTCGACGAATGACAAAGTCAACTCTGCATTATCAGGAGTAAATTCAGCAGTTTCCATATGCAAAACAATTCTTTGAGCATATTGAGAGTCAGTAATTATATTAAGAGATTCAGGAAAATCTAACAGCAGTATAAGAATTGCATTCAACTCTGATTTTTTTACTGAGGCATATGGGGTTTTTGATCACCTTAGTTATTTTATCTGACTTATAACCTGCCATTCCTGTCCTGTTTGCATCAGTATAGAAGATTGGTGCCTCTGGAATTGGTGTTCTCTTTACAATATGAGGAAGAATCTAATTAGCTCTTTTTATTAACTATATACACTCACTTTTCAGATATTTGTTATTAATTTCTCCCAAATAGTTACTACAAGCTCTTTGCCAATCTTCATTGATTACCCATGACATAATCTCAGCATTAGTAAGAGGCACTACAATTTCTGCTGGGTCTGTCCTGGCAGTTGGCACAGTTATATTCTACCTCTTATAATTAATTCAGAAATCTTTTCTACGTATATCTTCAAATTTTTACTTTATGTTATGTTAAGAAAACATTCCATGATTTTATCTTCCTTTTGCATAATGAGTCCAGTAGGAGAATGAGTTGAAGGTAAAATACACCAAAATACAACCAAGCTTAGGATCATTTCTATCCACATATGCATCTTTGTTCTACCAGAGTTAACTGCTTTTCTGCTCCAGCTGTTAGATACCTTGGACTGTTTAAATCTGAATCCCCTTCTAAAGTTTGAAACAAGTTACTTAACTCATAAGTAGCTGCCTCAGCCAGTTAATATCTCCCATCAATTTTTGAAAAATCATTAAGAGTTTGCAACTGGTCTCTACAGTTCTGTACCTTTTGTGGATGAATTTTTTGTTGCATTATTTTATAGTCTAAATATGTAATTGAATCTCTTCTTTGTATTTTTCCTGGAT
Source organism: Acomys minous (assembly GCF_964271855.1). Classification (NCBI taxonomy): domain Eukaryota; kingdom Metazoa; phylum Chordata; class Mammalia; order Rodentia; family Muridae; genus Acomys; species Acomys minous. Next base: position 182,538,048 of record NC_140483.1, on the reverse strand, counting down.
CAATCTGTAACCCCCAGCATGGCAGAATTCTTTGTGTTTCCTTAAATGTTTTCTCTAAAATGTCTGCATCAGAATCAGCCAATAAAATATCATCCATGTAATGGTAAATGATAGACTGGGGAAATTGCCTACCAATTATTCCTAATGGTTGTCACACAAAGTATTGACATGAAGTTGGGCTATTCAACATTCCCCGTGGGAGTGCTGTCCAATGGTATCTCTTCACTGAACCACTCCTGTTCAGAGTAGGTACTGAGAAAGCAAACCTTTCCCTATCCTGCTCATGTAAAGGTATAGTGAAAAAAAAAAAAACAATCTTTTAAGTTAATTGCTATGATAGGTCATGACCTAGGTAACAAAAAAGAAAATAATTCCATGATGTAAAGGACCCATTGCTTGAATTACTCTATTTACTGCTCTTAAATCCATTATCATCCTCCATTTTGTGGATTTCTTCTTACAACAAACACAGGAGAATTCAATGGGCTGGTAGACTTTTCTATGTGGTGAGCCTCCAGCTGCTCTTGTACCAATTGTTTAAGTGCCTGCAATTTTTCTTTAGGTGTGGGCCACTGCTCTTGCCACACAGGTCTGTGTGATATCCATTTTAGGGGCAAGGCTGTTGGTATATCAGCAGTGGCCCTTTTTATAAATTTGGAAACTCAATACTTGTGAAGTTCTGTGCTTGGACAATGGGCACAGGATGTGACTGTTCTTGATTACACATATCAATACCTTCTCCAGAAGCATCTACCATTTTATCCTTAATTTCATCATTGCAAGAATATTAGGGTGGCACTCAGAGGAAGGACAGCAGGTTACCAAGAAGAGACTTGATACCCTATGAGCATATACAGGTGGAGGAAATCCCCCTCAGGAACAGTCATAGGGGAGGGGAATAAGGGGAAAATGGGAGAGAGGGAAGAATGGGAGGATACAAGGGATAGGATAACCATTGAGATGTAACAAGAATAAATTAATAAAAAAAGAATATTAATTTGAGTACCCCATTGTTGTAAAAGATCCTTTCCCCATAAATTTATGGGTATGTCAGCCACATAGTGAATCAGCTTCCCTGTTTGCCCTTCTGTTCCTACACACTTATTACACCATACACTTTGTCTTATTTGAGATAATTTACCAATTCTTATAAATTGTGTATTAACCTTCTGAAGTGGACAATTTGGATCCCAATACTTTTGAGAAAGGACGATGACATCTACTCCTGTATCCACCAAATCTTTTATTTCAACACCATTCATTTGTACCATTAATTTAGGTGTCTGATCAATAATCATTTTTTTTTTGCCAGAATACATGTCCTTCGTACTTCCAAATGCACCTGTTCTTTTTACTGGAGCAGCTTTTCCCTTCATGTAAGGAAACAATAAGAGCTGAGCAATTCCATTCCCTACATTAATGTGCATCTCCTTCTTTGCATGGGCCATGAGTTTAATTTCTTCCTTACAATCCCCATATATAATACTGGGGTGCACAATGAAGCCTTGAGAAGTTAATACACTTCTTCCCCTGAATATTCCTATGTTCCCTGAAGGTAAAGAACTGGTAAACCCCAGTGGCTATTTTATAACATTCTACCTGTGGAGATAGTGTAAGAAACATCTCTGAGGGCAGATGCAAAGCTGCGCTGCCTTCAGTAGCATGCTTTAAGTTACTGATACCTAGTCTTCATTTTCCTGCAAGTTTGTTTACCTCCTGGCTGACCAAAAAAAAAAAAAATGGCTTATGTTGTTTTCTGTGGGACCTCAAACTAACAGGCCCCTCCTTTCATTTCCTGATGGCAAGAGATTACCTTGTACGTCTCTCTTGGATTGACAATCCCTAGACCAATGTTTTCCCTTTCCACAGTGGCAACAATACCCTTGAAGTTTTGACATATCATTTCCTTCACAGCCAGAAGCTCCTTGTACTCTTCTATGAGTACCATTTACTCCAAAGTTAGCGCCCCTGTCATTTTGAGGTCTTTGTATATGGCCAAATTCACCACAATTATAACACTGGGTGTTTTGATATCTGAGACCTCTAGTATAGCTTGTCCTATGATATTATTTTGATGTTCTGGAGAGCTAATATTAACTGTTTATTTTATGCATTCATTGAATGGGGCTCCTCATGTTTTTCATGGTCTAATTGCCCCTCTTATATTCAGAATTTGGATTCTCATACACCATAATCAGTGTCAATGCCTGTCTGGTCTCAGGATCTGGTATGGCTCTATCTAGAGCTGAACCCAATCTCTGTAAGAATTCTGTGAAGGCTTCTCCAGGGCCTTGAAATACCTTAGTAAATGAAGTGGTTGTTTTTCCAGGCTCCTCAACCTTGTCCCAAGCTCTTCAGGCTGCAACACGGCATTATTCAATTACTACATCTTCAGATCAGTTTATTCTCTTATGTCAGTATAACACCCTTCACCAAGCATTGGTCTTTAACAACATTTATCCCCCTTGTCATAATTTTTTGTTCTATTCTCATGACTTCATGTCTCTACTATTATAACCACTATAACTATTGAGCAGCTTCTAACATAGCTGACACCAATCCCCTAGAGTTACTTAACCCAGTTACTTAACATTTATCATACACTGAATGCATTCCATACTGTAAGACTGCCTCTTTAAAATGCTTTAAATCTAGCATATCTACTGGATGCCATGCCATCTCATCAGAAGCCTCACCACCATCATTAGCAGAGACATGTTGCACAAAGACTGGAAAAGCTGATTGTAACTATGTAGCCCTAGAGAACTCCTCTATCTGAGTGCTTGTCTTCAAAGCCCTTTTGGATTATCTGCTTTTTCATTCCTCCAGAAAATTTACAGCCTTTCCAGCTTTCCATTTTTCTCTGTCCCCTCCTGTATGCTGATGCTCTGACCACCTGGCCCATGGAGCAGGATGGGGCAGCGATTGTGGGAAACACTGGCTCTCAGCGCCTTTTGTGTTCCAAATTCTTCAACATCTACCCTCAAATTCTCTAGTTGTGCGGCCAACTCTGCAATCCTTTCCAGAATGATAGAATTTACCGACCTTTCTGTTTTTTGTATCTTATATGCCTTTCTTCCAATCATTTATAAAATGTTATGCAGTGAAAAGACCAAGAAAACAAACAAACAAACCAAAAATCCTCTGTGTATAAAGCAGGGAAGAACTTTGCAACAGCAGCTGTGATTTTGCTGACACCCCGAAAGGGCACTGCTATATCTTGAAAATCGGTATCTTCCTCCTCAACATTACAAGTTAAGTTACCCATTATGCCCAAACCAGGTCAGGCGCCACCTCTAGGCACAATTTTTCTAAACCTACTTTATTTGGGGTCCTTTAAGTGCTTATACCTCCTTTCTAACCCACCTACCCTAAATGGAAAGAAAGGAGATTTAGGAGAACAGGAGAAGTAGGCCTTGTTGAATTCCATTCCTAGGAGCAAATCCCCGGGCGTAATCCATAGGATTTTCAGCTGGTGTCTTGAAATCCACCAAAGTTGCTGCTTAGAGCAATCAGAACTTGGAGCAACCAGAACCCGGAGCCTCAGCCTGAGCCCAAAGCCTCCAAGCCTTCCCTGGAGCATTTCTCTCTAGGATCATCTCCAAGTGGAGTGATGAACAGCCAGACAATACCAAGACCCAAAACGCCCAGCGTCCTGTTTTGGGCCTACACACACTCTCTCTCTCTGTCTCTCTGTCTCTCTCTCTCTCTCTCTCTCTCTCTCTCTCTCTCTCTCTCTCTCTCTCTCTCTCTCTCTCTCAGAGACTGTACTAGGATGTTTTCAGCTGATAAAAATCAAGGCCCCTGTCAAGTGGTTGGACTTCTAAGTGGATAAACATCATTTGCTCTCTCACATGTCTGTCTTGGGATCAAAACAAAAACATGTTTATATCCACTACAGTTAGTGGACAGAGCTACAGCTCCATGCTGTCACTTGTAGAATAGTGAACAGTTCCTTCTATCTTTTAGAAACCTCTACCCACATCAAACTGTGATTTGAGGCTTCAATGAAGAAGAAAAGGATTTGAGGACTCCCCAGTAGGAAACAGAGTTGGAGATTTTCTTAAAGCCATTTTAAAATTAACTTTAAGCACAAGGGTTATGAAAAAGAATTATGTTCAGAGAGAAATTAAGACACCTGAGGTATAGGGCTCCCCAAAAGAGGAAGGAGGCAGTAATACACACTAACACTGTGGGTTTGGACTCCTCCTAGGAGAGCCAAAACTGTCTAAATGTTTACCATTTATACAATTTTAGTGAACTCAGGTTGGAAGAAGCAGAGGCAGTGAATGACTCCGAGAAAAGAGGGTCTTCATGACACAACAGGGCTGGCATGCATATGACTCACACATGGCAGCATACACAAAGCCTGAATGAGTTCAAACCAGACAACATCCCAGCACAGAGGAAAAGAAGTCGACACAAATGTGGGGATCTGTGCCAAATTCTTCCATGTCAGAAATTCTGTGCTTAGACTGTATGCTGTGACTTTCGAGTTACTGATCTTTACCTCACCACAAGGTCTTGTGTTCTAGGCTATCCTTGGACTATTTTCCTTTGAAAGAAGTAGAGAAGTCTCAACTTGGAACCACCTAGAGGATCTAGGAAGTTCTTACAAGGAACTACTCAGAGAACTAGGAAGTTCTACAGGGAGCGATTCAAACTATTGCATTCTTGCCCGGGGGCTAGGGTGAGTGAGATAAGAATAGATCCTATTGATCTTGCCCTATATATGTTCCTGCTAGTCAGCAATAAAGTGAATCTTGATCAGAAATTTCCTGACTTGATTTGTTATTTCTCATGTCTCTGTATCCTACTTTCAATCCCCATTCCCTCTTTCAGGTGAACCCTGATTCGGTTCTTCCCGCGGGCTGGGACCTGACACACAAATTCCCATTTGTAACCAAGAAGCTATTTGCAATGGATCCCTGCTGGGAAAGAGGACATCAGCTTTCTCCTGTGTAGTGCTACTGGGCATACTAAGCACAGTCCAGGGCAGGCCCACGCCCAAGAGTAGTTGACTAAGACCAAATAGATCACAGTTTGGGGGAACATAGTATTTTGGGGTATTTACGGCTGCTTCTGGGCGTCCATGACTGTGAACTGTGATGCTTCTTCCCTTCGTCATATTCATAAGCTTCTCTTTTTGTATTCCTTCTCTATAGTAATTCTATCTGATTTTAATTATTTCAATAATAACTCTTCACTTATGTACCATTTTCCCCTAGAAACTGCTAGAAATATAAGAAAAACTGAGACAGTTACTGCCTTCATGATGTTTTAGAATTAAAGGTCAGAAAAATGGCAGTGAAAAACACATTGTTTTTTTTTTTTTGTGGAAATTAAAAGGATAGCTAAATCAGAAATGGAATATGAAATGAAAAAAAACTTCAAAGATAGTGAAGAAAAATCAGTCATGAATTTATGTAAAGCACTGGAAACTGGAATGACTGGTTTCCTTTAAAAAGCAATGTCTTCCTCCCCGCCTCCCATCCTCCCCAAATATATACGAGCTCCTTTTAGTAGTGATGTGTCACATGGGAGCCCTCAAATACTTCACTTATCTCTCAAGGTCAGACACTCATCTATAAATTTGAAGTCATTTCTTTTCCTCTAAGGATGTTGTAGAGATCAGAAGCATTCTAATTTGTAATTTTATGCCTAGCAGTAAATGGCAAAAGCAACCCAAACACTTAGGTCTTAGATGTCAAACTCACCATACAGAAACAGGAAGCACCTTCCAGTTTGTAATGCTGACTTCCTAAATGGCAATTCTTTGTACCGCTGCCAGCTCTATAGTATTTGAAGTATATGGGAAGCAGAAATTTGTATTGTTACAGATTACCACTTATACATCATTAAATTTACTCTCTAAAATTAGACAGCTAATTTAATCTGAAACCAACTTTCCACTATAAAAATAAGATTTGACTTTGTCACTTGCTGTGGGTAATTTTATATCTAGTTTATTACCATTCTGTGACTTTGCAGATATTGCTGCATTTTTTTCTCTTATCTTCCCTGAAAGCTACATTTGCCCAAAGCATCTTGTTAGTGACAAGCTGTCCTTGTTTGATTGTCTGCTGTATCTAATAAGTTATTTAAATGTAAAAATCTTGCTTTATTAAATTTTATTTGTATATACCTAACAGAAAGAAAGGGAGAGCTGAATAAATTTGGGTAAAAGAAAGCTAAAGTAGAAAAATAATAAGGCCAACAAGAGACTGGGTAGGAGTTAGTATCATAGTTTTATATCGTTATTACAGGTGGGTGGCAAATCTGCCTTTAATGTTCTAGCAACCAAAAGAAATGGAGACAAACAATACAATAACTTCAGAGCTTTATTTAATAAAAAAAAGTATGACTTGTCTTGAAAAGAAAACTTTTTTCCTTTTTCATAGGAAATGATGTTCAATGTAGGAGATAAGATCTTTAATATCTCAGAATTTTATATAGCGGAATCTTATGATGTTTTCAGTAGCTTGAGAGTGAACATCAAACCACACATTCAGTGTTACTTTATGCCATGGTGCTAGGCAGGCATTCTAACCACTGGCTGTTACAACATTTTGGGCAGGGTTATTTTTACTGATTTTTGGAGGATGTTTGTTAGTATCCCTAGTCTCTCTCTCTCTCCTGGATACCAGAAGCAAATCTCCCAGGACCCCTTGCTGTAGTATCCAGCACATCTGAAGACATTCCCAAATGTCCTTGAGCACCAAGACCATCCATAATTCAGTACTGTCACCTCTCACAAATTAACTATTTGATAATTATTCCATGCAATTAGGAGAAATACTGAAGTAAAGACAGAGAAACTGTCCCTGGGCTACTAGGGAAGTACATTTCTGAGGAAGGAAGATCTACTTGACAACCCGAAGAATCAGAAGTTAGCAGCTGTACCTAACAGGATAAGGAACATTTGGTGTGGGCTCTAGTGTGCGGTACCTGTGGAATGTAGGTGTGACATTTCACTGAGATCAGCCTCAATGACTAATATAACAGCAGTTTCCTTCTTTTTTCAATCAAGATATGTTCAAGATCAGATTTTGTAGTATCCATCTAGAGCTCCGGAGTGGGAGGAGGCAAAGAGGTTTAAATTCTTTTAAGGATTTATCATGTGATCAAAGAGAGAAACATGAGGAAATAAAGCTACACACAGCTTGTGATACTTCTTCTAAGCGTAAAATAGGACCATACAGCAGAAAGAGGCTCATGACCTAAAGAGATTAGCAGCCTTATGATGGAAAGCATTTTTTGAATGTGTGGTTTGATTGTGCGTAGTGGACTAAACACACTTAAGAGGAAGGTAACAACATAAAATGTAGACAAACGTGGGATGAACCTGCAAATTTGTGATGGTACTATTTATGTCAGCTAGTTAGAAATTAGGGGCTTGGAACACACTGGGGGCAAAACCACCCAAACTATAGGGAACTAAACTATTGGTCAGGAGCATGGGAGCTTTGTCAGGTCTCTGGCCTTGGGTAGAAAAGTAACTTGTCTGAATTGACCTGAAGGTCAATAGTAGGTAAATATCTAAACCTGGATCCAAGACCCTGAGCTTTTATTAGATTATAATTTAGCAAGAGGTGTTCTGATTTAAAAAGTAATAATAATATCTGATTTTAAAAGTAATAATAATAAGAGAAAGAAAGAAAGATAGAAAGAAAGAAAACACAAAGACATACATTGCCCCTCCTATAAGAATCATTCTTTTTTTTCTTAGAGCTTCCAGACATGTTGTTAAGTTGTTTATGTGAGATGTTTCCATTTTCTTTTTAAACACACTTAGTGCTATGAATTTTCCTCTTAGCACTGCTTTCAATGTGTCCCACAAATTTGGGTATGTTGTTCCATCATTTTCATTGAATTTCACGAAGTCTTTTATTTCTTCCATGACCCATGTGTCTTTAAGTAGAAAGTTGTTTAGTTTCCACATGTGAGTAGGCTTTTTGTTATTTCTGTTGTTGCTGAAGTCCAGCCTTAGACCATTGTGACCTGATAAGATACAAGGTATTATTTCAATCTTCTTGTATCTGTTGAGGTTTGCTTCATGAAGATAAAAAACTCAAGTGACACCACACACTAGCGAGGATGTAGAGAAAGAGGAACATTCCTTCATTGCTGGTGGGAATGCAAACTGGTACAACCACTTTGGAAATCTGTCTGGAACTTTCTCAGGAAAAAAATGGGAATAGGGCTTCCTCAAGACCCAGCTATCCCACTCCTTGGAATATACCCAGAAAATGCTCTACCACACAACAGGTACATATGCTCAACCATGTTCATATCTGCCTTATTCATAATAGCCAGAACATGGAAACAGCCTAAGTATCCCTCAGTAGAAGAATGGGTAAAGAAACTGTGGTATATTTACACTACTACACTACTACTCAGCTCTTAAAAACAAGGAATTCCCAAAATTTGTGGACAAATGGATTGAACTAGAAGTTATCATAATGAGTGAGTTCACCCAGAAGCAAAAAGAGACAAATGGTATATACTCACTTATATCGAGACACTAGACCAAGGGGTGTGTCCCATGGAAAACTTTACTTACCAGGAAAGTGGGTCAGAGGGGAGGACATCCTATTGAGACTTTAGGTGAGAGAAGCATGGGAGAATGGAGAAATAGAAGGATCCAGAGGGTCCTGGAAACCTTCAAGAAGAACTTTATGACAGGCGGATCTGGGTCCTGGGGTCCTCCTCAAACTATGGTATCAGCCGAGGAAAATATAGGCAGTAAACTTCGAACCCCTACCCAGACCTAGCCGATGGACAGGACATTCTCCACAGTTGAGTGGAGAGTGAGATCTGACTTTCACATGAACTCTGGTGCCCCATTTCTGACCACGTCCCCTGGATGGGGAGGCCTGGTGGCACTCAGAGGAAGGATAGCAAGTTACCAAGAAGAGACTTGATACCCTATGAGTGTAGACGGGGGAGGAGCTCCCCCTCTGTCACAGACATAGGGGAGGGGAGTAGAGGGGGGAAGCAGGAGGGAGGGAAGAATAGGAGAGTACAAGGGATGGGCTAACAATTGAGATGTAATATCAATAAATTAATAGAATAAAATTAAAAAAAGAATCATTCTAAAATAAACCCTGTCATTTTCCTGCATGGGAACGAAACTCCCTCCAGAAAAGCTACTTGTTCTAGAGACATTTGAAATAATGTAAAATGTAGATTGGTGTAATATATTTTTGGACATTGTCCACCCTCGTCCCTTGAGCACGTGCTCTCTTCTATTCTGCAATACAGTTGACTATTTTCAGCATTGCTCCCTGTGTGTCTCATTTGAATACTTCGACATCACAAAGTTAAAGAGCCCCGAGGTTGTCAGATTGAGATACTGGTGATAATTCCAAGGTCCTTTGATAGCAGTTCAGGATGTTTTACTTCCCAAAGTCAGTCTAACTGTGTCAGGGCCAGGAAAATGTGGCCTTGTTCAATTCCTCATAGAGGATTAAACCTGCCAGGAAGGTCAGCAGTGAACGAGAATAAAGAGCTTTAAAACAAAAGCACATGGCAGATGGCTGTGCAAGCCATTGTAGTGAGTCAAATGAACCTCCAAATGGTGCCCCCCCCTCTCTCTCTCTCTCTCTCCCTGTCTCTCTCTCTTTCTTTAAAATTCTGATGCTGACATACTGCCAAATGTTTAGGGTTCAGAGTACATGCTTAGTTCCTTTACTCACAACGCTGACTCAGAGCAAAAGTCTTACTGTCTAGGGGTCTTAGGGAATATGTTTCTGTGACAGTTAAATAATTAATAAAAGGCAGAAAAAAATTTCAGTGCAAATTTTCAGATAGCTACAGAGATATCTAGAACACAGCAAAACAGATCAGGCAGAATCTACAGCAAAGGATTTCTTTTTTGGTAGGGCATTGGTTTTATTGAAAACAATAATTTTATATAATATATTATGATCATGATTCCCCCTGCATGCAGTTCCTCCCAGATGGTACACAGAGAAAAAGACCTTTCTCAAAGTAGGAGGAGGGTGTGATGGTCTCTCTCTCTCTTTCTCTCTCTCTCTCTCTCTCTCTCTCTCTCTCTCTCTCTCTCTCTCTCTCTCTGTCTCTGTGTGTGTGTGTGTCTCTGTGTGTGTGTGTGTGTATGTGTGAGATGTGTGTGTGTGTGTGTGTGTGTGTGTGTGTGTGTGTGTGTGTGTGTGGTGTGTAAAGCCAAAAATTCAGCTTCTTCTTGAGATGGGGCTTTTAAAGAGTCGTCCTACCCTAATTCAGGGTTTGTCAGTTTGAACAAAGACAGGATAGCTGATTGGTCCCTAACTGGACCCTCCTGATTTAACCTTGAACTTGTCTACTAGCAGAAGAAAACCCACATGCCCTTGCTTTTGTTTTAAGCTGCCAGGGTTTTTTTCTTGGATCAGAAGGAGAGGAAGAAGCCAGCTATCTTAGAAGTTTCTCATCTTTATTACCTAGTCATGGCTCATCTCCCCACCTGTGTGCATATGAAGCAATCTGTCTAACTCCTAGACCCTTCAATGTTGGGTGGTGTATCAGGTACTGGTTAAAAGCAGAATGACTCTTAAAAGATCACAACTAATTTCAATTTTTTGATATAATAGAAGAAATTAGCCCAATATAGATGTCCTCTTAGAGTCTCCACCTAGTGGAGGATTGGGACAGATCCTGGGACAGTGTCTGGGACCCACTGCTGGACTCCAGATGGAACACTGAGAGTGGTATGGAACAATCGGGGGATGAAAGAACAGAGAGGGTTCAGGAGCCTCACAAGGAGACCATCAAGGCCAGGGGATATGTGCCCAGGGGGGCCTGTACAAGCTGTTGCACCAACCAAGGACAATGCATGTAGTAAACCTAGGCTCCCTGTTCAGCTAGGCAATGGACAGCACGTTCTCCAGGGTTATGGGGAGAGTGGAATTGCCTCTGACATAAACTCTGGTGCTCCCACTTTATTCACTTCCCTTTGGTGGGGAGGCCTGGGGGGCACACAGAGGAAGGTTAAACAGGCTACCAGGATGAGATCTGATAGGCTGTGGTCATATCGTTGGAGAGGAGGTCCCCTTCAGTCAGGGGTCTAGGGGAGGGGAATAGGGCAGGAGAGAGAGGGAGGGTTGGACCGGGAGGATATAAGTGAGAGGATAATAATCAGGGTACAATCTGAATAAATTATAATAAATTAAAATTTCTAAAAAGAGAAAAGAAAAAAGAACACCTTTAGACTAGTCAAATGTTTTCTTACTTTTGTATTAATTGAGACAATGCTTGCTAAACTAGTTGCAGTTCTACGGTAAGCTTTTAAAATAGATAATTGGGGTATCATATTTTAGGGAGTATAGATAAATAGAATTTTATCTTCTCTAAAGAATGGAATTGCTGTAGTCACTTCCGGTAATCTTTTCTGTCTTGGAAATGATTGACAGTGATGACATCCAAACACAGGTCATTATCTACCAGGAGAAAAGTTCAATGAGCAAGCTCCTGTCTCCTTGCAGTAATTGCCTTAGCTACAACCTGGCATAAAATTTTAAAAAAGATATCTCATTGTTAAATCCTCTCATGAAGATTTTCCTACTATTCATAGTGTTTATGCCATACATATGTGAAATGTATCTTTCAAGCATAAATATAAACAGATTCTTATATGACCTGAAAGTAAGTAATTGTCATAAAGTAATTCCATCTCATCTTTCTCAAAGGAGCTAAAAAAAAAAAATACAAAGAAGGAAAACATCAAATATGTTGAGATCATTAGGGGCCTTCAACCTATCAAGAGGAATTAAATTCAGGATCGTTTTTTACTAGACAGTTAAGACAAGAAAAGCTGACAGAAATACTGAAAAAGCAGGGAGTTGAGTTTAATGATCGACAGGCAACAGAGGACATGGATATTTGTAGGCTGAAATGAATACAATTTTTTTTGGAGGCAATATGGTGCTTATCTATGAAGACAACTATAATGGGGACCAAGAAGCCTGGTGGTTTGCACTGGAAAATGAAGCTGAATATTTGTGGGTACCAGAACCGTTAGAAACACTGTGAAGGGACATAAGAAGGGCTTGAATGAGCTGTGTCAACACAAATACTTCTCAAGTACGCGATGTCTGATGTGATTTCTTAAAGATTGTGTCATTTCCTGGCATGACATGAGCACATGCCTATTCACCCCAGACAGGTGAGCAGGCACCATGGGCAGGTCAAAGGGCACGTCCATTCACATCTAGCTCCACTAGCCAATGAGTTTATTTGGATTACTTACAGGAATTTGGGTAAAAGGTTGAGTATGGGAAAACTAAAGGCAACTTCTGACAGCAGTGTCACCACAGTCTGGATGTTACCTATGGAGGCTGCATCCTTGAAGCTTCATTCCCAAGTCACAGTTAATTCCACCAAGGAGTTTGCTATTTCTCAGCAAGTCTTTACTGCATATGCAGCCTTGGGTAAGAGCCTTGGGTCTTTCGACCTGCTGAGTTTCCCAAGCCTTGTAGGGTTGGTTAGCTGGTGAGGGTGAGGAAGGCTCAGCTGGAGAACGTAGCTCCTGAACTTTTCTATCTGCCCTCTTTTCTACAACATCCTCTTGAGCTTTGGGGATGCGGTGGATCTACAGATGCTTCATTATTTTCTTCCATTTACGGCTGAACACTGTGCCACACCACTCCAGCAGCGTCTACTTATTTTTAGCTGTTTGAATGGTTATGACTCTTTCCAGGAACTACCAACCAACCAACAACAACAACAACAAAAAGTTTCCCTTCGCAAATGAGGCTGACAGAGGGAGTAAACTAAGAGTGAAAACACAAATTTTTGGAAAAGCATTTCACAGGCAAAGCACATCATTGTTCTGAGGTGTTTGATTGTTTGGCTTGGCTTTTATATAGTTAAAATTTTTTTTTAAATTTTTTGAGACAATGTTTCTCTATGTAACAGAATCCTGGATGTCCCTGGCACAGCACATCATTTTAACCAACCAATAGTATTGGCTTCTCGTTTAGTGGCCAGAAGCTGAGAAACCAATGGGAAAAAAATTTGTTTTGTTCACAGTTCTGGAGGCCTCAGGGTATGACAAGGGTCATCTTGTCAGGGTATGACAAGATGTGGTTCAGCTCAGGTGAAAGACCCTTTTCTGTCTCCTAAGTAAGTTATCCTGGCTGCATTGTGTGACAAGAAAGGGAGAAATCATATAGTAAATTAAGAAGAAAGATTGGGAAAGGAGTCTCAATCTCTCTCTCTCTCTCTCTCTCTCTCTCTCTCTCTCTCTCTCTCTCTCTCTCTTACAATAAATTTCTTGCACAAAATGCACAGAATCCTACGAGATACATATCAAACTCTTTCAAAGCTTCACCTTCCTCAACGATCTGAGCACATTTCATTAGGCCACACTTTTTCCCCCTTTATATCCCAATTGTAGGCCCTCCCTTCTCTCCTCCTGGCCCCTTCCTCCCTTCTTCATCTCCCTATCACCCCTGCTCCTCAGATGAAGGGAGCCACACTGCCCACCCCCCATCAATCCACACCAGCACATCAAGTCCCATCAGGACCGAGTGTATCTTCTTTCCCTGTGGCCTGGAAAGGCAGCCCAATCAGAGGTAACTGATCAAAAAAACAGGCAACAGAGTCCATCTCAGGGATGGCTCCTGCTCCTCTTTCTAGGGGACCTACATACTAGCCAAGCCACCTGTCAGGTACATATGTGTGAGGGGCCTAGGACAAGTCCACGCATGATCCTTGGTTAGCACATCAGTCTCCATAAGCCCCTCTGGGCCCTGGTCACTTAGCTCTGCTGGGTTGCTTGTGGAGATCCTGTCCCCTCTGCCATAAGACTCCCTGTACTCCACGCAGTATTCGGCTGTGAGTCTCACATGTTTGTATCTGTTGCTGGGTGGAGCTTCTCAGAGGACTGCTATGCTAGGCTCCCACCAGCAAGCGCAGCAGGATAGTATTAATGCTGTCTGGGATTGGCTGTCTCTCATAGGGTAGGTCTCAGGTTGGGCCAGTCATTGCTTGGACAGTCCCTCAATATCTGCTCTATTTTTTTTTCCTGAACAGGCAGGGTAAATTTTGGGTCAAAGATTTGGTGAGAAGGTTGGTGTTTTCCTCCCTCCACTTGGAGTCCTCTCTAGTTACATGGTCACCTCTTCAGTCTCCATGGCCACTGCTACTAAGAGTCCCAGCTAGAGTCACCGCCATATCCTCACAGGAGCCCACCCTGCCATAGGCCTCCAGCAGGTCTCAAAGATGATCCTGCCCATGGTTTCTCTTCTCTGTACAAGCCCTCTGTCCTCCCACACCCTTGCCCCACGTCTGATCTCCATCCTCTTTTCTCTTCACTATCATTCTCCTACGCTGCTCTCTCTCTAAAAATGTTCCCCCTGTCCATTCTATTTCCTTTTGGTGCGTGAGACTTAAGTACCCTCCCTTGGTTACTATCTTCCTTGGGTCACCACATCCCAATATTGCTATATTGAGGAACAGTCTTCTAAACCTGTGAACCCTAGAGGGACCAACTCAAATCATCCATACTGTAGTAACTTTGTTTCATATAGAATTCTAATTTTAGATTTTAATATCTTATATATTAATTCTTAAGAATAATTTATTTGATTTTTATAAATAATTCAGTTACCAATATATATATATATATATATATATATATATAAAATGATATATCCATTATTTTATTTAAATCCAATTGAGATGTTTAGACACACCCTAATCAAATTATCTAAAAAGTAATGGTGACTAGGCGTTTATGAAACAGATCTAAGAATTCACACTTTTTACTTTCATGTATCATCCTTTCTGAAAATCATTTATTACTTACTCTTTCATCACTTTAAATGTAAAAGTCCCATTGAAGAGTTGTTTTTTATTTTTCTTTAAAATGTGTAAGGATTCATTAAGCTTAATAGATCTAAATGCCTTGTGTCTCACTCTTTTGCAGCTGAGGAGAAAATGGCTTCATAGTCTGGATATCCTGAAGACAGTATCATACTAAACACATATTCTGTAATTGGTTGTGACAAATTACTCTATTGATGGAGAAATATGTACCAAACTTCCATGTGGATATGTTTCTTTGAACATCAGAATTATAATAAGTAAACATCTTCAAAGCATGTTTTTGAAATGAGTTAGCTATGTCTTTGGTTTTTAAATTACATGATAAATACTATTTTCAATCAAACAGTGGCAAATAGAAATCAAAGAATCTCTATATTAGGAGGATGATTTTCAAAGCTCACTGCTTGAAAATCACCTAGAAATTGTTTTATTTTATCTTTCCAGACACAGAGCTTTTAAAGATGTGATTGAAATTATATTTCAGTTTTAAAAACCAGCATTTCTTTTTCTTTAACTCCTTGTGGTAAATTGGACATTGAAAAGAAACAAGATGAAAACTTGACAACTTCTAAAAGAAATTACAGGTAAATAAATCATCAATTAAAATTCTGAGGGGATGTCACGTTTTGTACTATGCACAGACTTTAGAAATAAACTTACCCTTTTCAAAATTTATTCTATGTAGGTACACACATATAATGTACTTTGATTATTTTTCACATTAAATCCCCTTGTCCATTTTCTCCTGCCACCAAACCCCTACTCTGGTGTGTGTGTGTGTGTGTGTGTGTGTGTGTGTGTGTGTGTGTGTATGTGTGTGTGTGTATGTGTGTGTATGTCTGTGTATGTGTGTGTATGTGTGTATGTGTGTGTATGTGTGTATATGTGTATGTATGTGTGTGTATGTGTGTGTGTGTGTGTGTGTGTGTGTGTGTGTGTGTGTGTTGCCGCTTAAGGATGGATGAAGCCACGTGATCCTGTCCTCTGTCCTGATGGAATGTTAAACAGTATTCTTGCTATCAATCCTGTCCTCTAGACATTCATTGGTATAACCATAAAGAAATGTATGGGGTCAGTGTGGTTTTTTTGCTTAAAGAGGTTTTGTTTTTATTCTGAACAAAAATATAATTTCTTAAATATGATTTTTATAGTAAATCTATACATGTGACAGGATACATTTTGTAATATTAGAGACATCACTGCAGTATTCACTGACTGTGTGTGAGAAATTGTCAGTGATTAAATTAAAGTCCACTCTTTGAATTATCAATTAACTGGCAATTGCTCTTGAGTTTTGGTTTAATAGCAGTTGGTGACCATACCACCTATTTGACCCTATGCCTTTTTATTTGTAAAACTGTATTTTTTATTCCTACAGATATATTTGAATTACCATAGATTGAAATAATGAATTTCTAGATTCTGAATCAGAAAACTCTGAAATAATTTAGTTCATATTGAGTCTAAAAACTCTTTTCTAAGCAAACATCCAAAGGTAAATGATTTTCTTATGATTTGTACTTCATGTGTAAACATAACACAACTAACAAACACATCATGCCTACTTGAGAATTAGAGCCTGATGATTGTTTGTTTACATACTTGTTTCACTGTAGCCTCTTCAGTATATGTTATACTAGAATTGTTAATTATAACACAAATTCACATAAACTGGACACCACCTATATATGTTGGCAAATCAAACAAAACTATATCTTAAGCATCCTTCTGCTAATCTTTCAGGCATTTCCTAGTTCTCTTAAGAAGTATAGCACTCTTTGCTAATGTAATTGCTCAGAAAAGCATTAGCTGAAGGCAAACCATTTATCTGTTTAAATGAAAAGAATGCACCTACAAAGGATTTTCTGATGATAGCCCGTGTATGAGAATGGCATGTTTTATACCATATGGAAATTATTTCTCTCAATATAAGAAATGATTCCAAGAAAACATCTTCAAAGTTGTTTTATGAAAATGGATTAGCAGTGACTTCAGTCTGTAAGTGACACCTATATATTATTTTCAAAAGAATTATCATTAAATAAATTACAAATTACTGTGTACATAAAACTTCAGGAGGTGAAGAATGAAATAACGAATACAGTCTCTCTTCCCAAACTTGCATCCAAATGAGAAAAAGGACAGCAACTAAATCACCATCATGTCTCATGGTAGATGGAAGTGGGTGTGTGACTTTTGGGACAATCTGACAAAAACATATACAATGCTATTTAGCATTTTTGTTTTGTTCCAAATACTTATGACAAGAGAAATCATATGGCTCTTTTTTTCTAGTTCTCTTGGATTGTTGAAGAAAGAATAAGGCATTCCACTAAGGAAATGCCAGTAATTTGACCATCATGAGTTAACAACTTTTCATGTTCTCACATTCTTTTATAACAGCTATCCAAAGCTATATGTATTTTATATAGTCATTAATATAGCATAATTGAGGTTTTTATATGCTACAGCTGCTAACAAATGTTGCTTTATAAAATATTGCAATAATGTCTTTATAATTGTTCTTTTTATAGTGAATGTAATATCACACAAGATCCCAAAATTTGCTTGAGCAATTCTGCCTTATTAAATATTTATATTTTCTCAAATATTGCCCATCACAGAATATCGTTATAGATACTACTTTATTTTTCTGTTGAATTATTTCATGGGAGTAAAATTACAAGGTCATGGGTCACTGACACTTTAATAACTTTTATTATGAGTTCTTGCCTGTTTTCTAAAGAATCTGGGCCAATTCCCTATTGCAACATGACCGTAGATTTGCTTTGAGTAAGTTACATCTTTTATTAAGTAAACATTCAGCAGACACTGAGAGTATGCATAGTTTGGATCTGAACAAATTAGTAAGATTTAATGCTAATTATTACTCTGAATTGATCTGAAAGGAAAAGATGAACACAGAATCCCAGTGGGTGCAAGGGAAAGAATTTGAGTTTTAGAAAAGACATTTGACATGTGCTGTCACATTGACGCATGGAGACCTGATCTGCTTCATCTTGCTCCCGACCACACTGACCCCTGTGTAGCGTCCTGGTGATGTTTCTGCCCTCTCCACCGTTCCCCATGGACCACTCACTGTACCATCAGCTTTTCAGTGGGCTCTACCTGCGTATTGACGTCCTGTCTACAACATCTAACAGGTCCAACCAGTGATAACAAGTAGGCACAGCTGCAGCTCAGCCAGAATATCACTTTTAAAACACCCGGTGATGCTAAGGCAGCTGTTTCCATCTCAGTCAAGGGAGGATCACAAGCAAACAAAACTTCTGTCCTGTTAAGGGCATGACAGAGCAGCCTACTGGTAACTGCTGCACTGATGTAACCTTCTGACACTTCCACTAACATTTATAAATTCCAGAATGGTACATATGATACCATCCTTAATCTCCACAAGTTGTGAACTACTATAAATTATTTCTTCATCGAGAAGCAAATGAGGGTACCTGATAACATACAGAATCTATTTTATACCATACAGATAGTAAGTTGTGAATCTGTCATTCAGGCCTTCCGCAGAACAACTGTGAAAAATGTCGTTTTATTTAGGTGCTACAGTTTTCACTTTCAGCTTTAGGTGACATTTTTAAAGGCATGTGTATCTGTAAATTGGCCTTCTTTCCCTTCCAATTCACATTTGTAATTCCCTCTGCTTGGAGAAACAAGCACTATCTAACATTTGTGTATTCTGTGACATACACAACTATCTCCTTTAGTCTATACAGCAGCCCTAAGAAATAAATATTATTCTTAGATTGACTTACAGTGGAAGGTATGGAATTCTGAAGATTCACAGAAACACGCTAAGATCCCACAGCCTTGGAAAGAACTAAAAGGTAGCAGGAAGAAAGCAGCAGACTCAGTAGGCATCAAGCTCACAGTTTCAGAATCAAGTGATCGGATTTAACGTGAGGGGTAGATTAGGGGTTTCAGACCTGCACATGCCATTGGCTTATGACGGGGGGCTGTGTAAGGAACCTTCAAACCAATATTTACTCTACCTATGAGATGTATAGAGACAAAGACAGAGACTGAGGCAATGACCAACCAATTTCTGGCCCATCCTGCAACCCACCCCATATGAGAGAGTCAACCTATGACACCATTAATGACACTCCGCTATGTTTACAGACAGGAGCCTAAGTTAACGGTTCTCTGAGAGGTCACACCCTGCAGCTGGTCAAATCAGCCAAGCATTAGGCAGAGCTCAGGGAGTCCTGTGGAAGAGTGGTGGAAGAATAGAAGGACCTGGGGAGGACAGGAACACTGCAAGAAGATCAGCAGAGTCAATTAACCCAGATCCATGGGACTTACAGTGACAGAAGCACCAACTAAAGAGCGTGCAGGGACTGGGCCCCTTATATATATGGTATATATATGGTATACATAAATACACACACACACACACACACACACACACACACACACACACACACATATATGGGAAGTTTGATCTTCATGTGAGTTTCCTAGTAAGTTGAGTAGGTGCCGTCTATGACATGGACCCTGTTGCCTGCTTCCTATCACTTTGCCCCGCTCTGGCTTCCTTTCTTTGCCTCAGTGGATGAGAAGATGCTCAGTCCTGATACAATTTGATGTGCTGGGCTGGGTTGGGCTGGGCTGGGTTGGGTTGGGTTGGGTTGGGTTGGGTTGGGTTGGGTTGGGAGGACCACCTTTTTTCTGAAGACAAAGGGAGGGGGAAGGGGGAAAAGGTGGGAGGGAGGGACAGGGAGGAGAGGAGTGAGGGGCTGTGATAGGGAAGTAAAGTGAATATATAAATTAAAAATAAAATTTAAAAAAGGATCTGTCCAGCCTGGAATGGGCAGTCAGGGATTCAGTACACACAATCTGATTTTATGAAGAAAAACTACAAAAAAAAATAATGCTGTCACACATCAGAAAATAATAGTTGTCAATTAACTCAGACTTCTATCCTGGATTGCTTTAACCATTTCCACTGATTTTACAGGAGACCCATGCCAAGCACCTGCTCCTATAGGACATGACATTTAGAAGTTGAATACTACTGAAAATTACCTATGGTGAGATTTTAAATTTCATTTCTGCAGAGCCATGTGTACTGAGAGTTAGCCAATAATATCTACCTAAAACATAATAATGCTTAGATACAAGAAATCTCTAAATACTGAAGAAAATGTTGTGTCTATGACATATCCTTTGTATTATAAATATGAAACAGTGAACCACTCTATACCCCAACTGCAAATCTGAAACAAACCCTTTACAGGATGACTTTGTAGGCCATGCCATTTGTTCAATATGTCGACACCTTCTCCTGTGTCCTGTTTTTCTTTTCATTTCTTTCTTTCTTTCTTTTTTTTTTTTACAACAGCAAAGTTGTCTTATCGTCTTTCTTTTTCTTTTTTCTTTACATGATTCACTGGTGAACACTACTTACAACATTTGAGAAGCCAGAGTAGCATCCTTTATGTTTAAGGAGATTTTAAACTTCTTCAGCGTTTGGAAAGAATGAGAAGTGTGATGTATCAAAGGAAAACCAGTAGGGCACCAGGCAGGCCTGTAGCGGCTAGGACAGGGAGCAAACCTGAAATTATAAAAATCTTGCCTGGACTCATGGTCCCTGGAGTCTTAGTCTGAATTTTATGCAAGACTATATAGTGATATCCTTCTATGAGTATTTGTTTTTCTATTTCTAAGCCCTTTATGGACTGTTTGTAAATATCAGTGCAGAAAAATCTGGGTAAGAAACCAAACCCCACATAACAACAATGCTAACACCATACTCACTTTTTGTAATTTCACTGATACTCTATCTACGGACCCTCTGGAATGTTCTGCCACCCACTGACAGCAAATACTTCAAGAATTGAACTATTGACACCAGCTATTTTCCTAACTTCCCACTGATCCCCAAACTCTTCTTTTGTTTTGTTTCCATGACAGGGTTTCTCTGTGTAGCCTTAGCTATCCTGGACTCACATTGCAGACCAGCCTGGCTTCAAACTCACAGAGAATTGCCTGCCTCAGCCTCCTGAGTACTGGGATGAAAATCATGCACCACTGTGTCTGGCTAATCCTGAAACTTTAAGTATTTCTATATTACATGTTCATGCCAGATAATGAGGCTACAAAAAAAAAAATATATATATATAAATGCTCTGACCTCAGGAAATTCATAATGGCCTACTATGAGAAAAAGATGTGCCACTGAAGAATTAAAGCATAAGCAGTATGACAGTCACTATTTTTGACTAATTCTCTGAAATTCAACCCATCACTTGCAGCCTGTCTCAACCAGGAGCAGTCACACTGGTGAAAAACACCCTGAGGTGTTTTAATAGTAAACACCCAGGCACTGCAATAAACTAGTCTAAGAGACACTTTTAGTCACGAGGACCTTTCTGCTTCTCACAGTACAAAAAGCGAGCAGAGACAGGTTTTCAACTTACTTAATGATTTGGGTACCTTGAGAGTTTAACTGTGGTTCAGAAGTCTAACATGGCTGAAGTAGGTTAGAGGTCAGAATTAGTGTTCTAGGAAGTATCCACGATGATTCCCTGTAGCCAATGCTGAGAGCCACTGAGGTAACGCAGACCCATTCTTCCCCTTGTTCTGAAGAGGACCAGGATGGAGCGAGAAGTGGAAGAGAAGCATGCGCTTGCCCAGCCTCTGCTTCAGTGAGAATCACTAAGTAGTAATATGTTTCCTTTGAAATGTCTATCAAGAAGTAGTGTCCACATTTTCTTTTGAGTTCCAAGTCTGGATCCCATGCTTCTGTGAACTTTTTCTTATCACATTTTATTTTATTTTATTGGTTTTCATTTTCTTGAGGTAAAAAATAAAATAAAATGGACTATAATCCTTAAAAGAATTCTTGTGAACAGTTGACGAGTAATAGAACAAAAAGGCTTAATTTATAATACCTCAAACCTCCAAATTTAGAAATACACAGACTTCTGTGTGAAATTATTTACATTGTAGGGAAAAGAAAATACTTTAGAGTCTAAATTTTAGACCTTTAGACTTCATGTGAAATAATTTCAGATATCACTGTACTTTGTAACTCTCCCTGTACAGTTTGTGGGTTGAGAGTGGAAGAATGCATTCCTCCCTCCCAAGTGTGTCTGTCTGATCTACTGGGCCAGAAGGCTGAAGAAGATGCTCCAACATTACAGAGAGTGTTGGGTGACTGCTCAGGCAGCAAACTGTCTCTGTCCTCTTCTCATTTGGAAAGCTACTAACCTGCACTCCTGGTATACTCAGGTAACCAATTTATTCCTTCGCAAGTCTCTGATGGGGTTGAAGAACAGATAGTTTAGTTTTACAATTAAGCCTAGTTGTTTAGGGGTTAAGATGTTTTTACATCTAGATAGATGTTTTAAGTTGGTAATGATGGGATATGATAGATATTGATTTGCATTCATAATTTTAAATGCAGCAAGATAGGAAAGATGTTTTCCTCAAGGCTGCCAAGTACAAATAGCCAATACACTAAGAATGTAACATTAATATAATTCCTGATTGTGTCATGGTTCTTCTTGATGTAGGTAGTTCATTGTATATATGTGTGATAATGTAAAGTATGTCTAAAACTTTTTTAAAATTAATGAAAAACAGCAAGAAAGAGAGTAGAGGAATGTAAAAATAATTGTGTGTGTATGTGTGTGTGTTTGCATGCACATATGCAAACATGCACCATGTATACCAAACCTAAATATTTTATCAGTCATGATAGAACATAAACATGCATGAATTCCTTTCATTCTGTTCTTAGCTAATATCCTATTTGTATCTGCTATAGATATGTATATATTATTTATATATATTATAGATATCAATAGATCCTATTGCAAATTATCCTTAAATTAAAGGTTTCAATTTCTCAATAGCAGAGTGAAGACAGCTTTCATTTAAAAGGAACAGAATCTCCTTCCTAATTATGAGGCAAACAATGTCTAAATGAGTATACCAATATTAACTGACTACCCAAAGAGTATCCAGGGCTAGCATGCAGTTGATCTCATGTGATTATTACAATAGGGATTTATTTTCCTGTAACTCCTAAGCATTCCTTCTGGAAAGTATTTTCTTCTAATGTGTTGGGAAGCCTTAGGCTTCCAACAACAATATTTATTACTCTCAATATCAAGATAGTCTCCAATTTGTACCTGTTTACAACATTCATAAAACATTGGCCATAATGCTGAAATCAGTTTTTGAGAGAGTAAACTGATGGTGCTCTCTGAGGTGGGGCACTTTGAAAGTCTAGGCTCTGGAAGGCTGTAATTACTTCAGTTCTCACACTTTAATAAGCAGTATCTTTATTAGTAGGACACGACTGCTCCCAAAAACCAGCATCAAGAAAAGCTAAAAGGAGAGAAGAGAGTTGGATCTGCGGTAGGAAGAATTAAGCAGGTGACGAATGGCTGGTTAAGGGAAACCAACCATTGGTTGAACATCTAGCTAGAGGAACTCGTTGTTGAAGAGAGATTGAAGAACAGAGGAAAAAGAAATACTTGAAGACTCAGGCATACGAGGTACAAGCTGGAGGTCTTAAAGCCCAGGAGAACTTTTCTTCTTGCTCTCTATCTGTCTGTTTCTGTCTTGCTTGCTGTCTGTCTGACTCCTTGCTGGTTGCTCGCTAACTTGCTTGTTATTTTTCTATCTAGCTCTCTTCTTGCTTGCTGTTCCCCATCCATCCATCTCTCTTGCCATTCCCATCTTACTGTAGCTTACTATCTCATGCCTGTTACTTGTTTTGCCCTTTCTTCTTGGGCCAATCCAAGGAATATTTTACTGCAATGAAGTTCAATTTTTTTATAACAGATTACAACATGAATTTTTTTTTATTTTACAATCACTAGGGCAATCAAAAATCAACAGAGTAACAAGGAGATACAAAAATTTCTGTAACCTACAACAAAGAACACAACAAAAACCAATCAATTTTCAAGCAGTGGCCAGCGTAACCTGATTGTTACTTCTTAAACAATACTCAGGAAAGTTTAATCATAAATTTCCCTGGGCTAAAGTCATGTGTTTACAAGACTGTCATAGCAACATAGCTTGAGCTAAATGTTCTCTAATAAAGAAAAAACTTGTCCTACTTCCAGTCCCTGACCAACAGGTGTGCTATCCAAGCCTAGGCTAACTGCCAAGTGGTCCTGTATTGTAGAATATCTGTAAAGCATGATATTTCAGGACCACCTTCTACTGTTCTCAAAGCAGATTCTAAGGAAATGTTTCTACAGGTAACAGTATCTAGCCAGGTACTGTTGTGTCAACTCTTACTCTTCTTACATGCAGTTTCTGCTTGGGTGCTCACATTCAGAGCAAAAAACTCTATCGTTGTCTCAAGCCTTTGGCCAGATGCCCTCTTTCAACATTCTTTGTGGGAAAAAGTTTTCCCTGTATGATTTTCCTTAGGGCTGAGAAATAAAGTGAAAAAACAGCTTTAGGAGAAATAGCAGATTTTAGACATTACACCTGGACCACATGCAATATTTATAGGCAGTGGTGATCAGCCAGAGATCTTTGAAACTTTGTCAAGCAAAGCCACCCAGGCATGCATATGTGCCTCCACAGGTGTACTTTAGAACCAGAATTGGAAAGTGCTTAAGAGGATTCCTTAGTTTGAAAACTTTAAAAACATAGATCAGTTGTGTAATATTGAAGTAAAGTTATAGCCTCTGATTCTGCTTTTTAAGTCCTGATGATCAGGTAGGCTCCCAGAAGTTTGTAGGGTGACCCTAGCTGAGACTCCAAGCAGCAGGGGTTAAGGGGCCTGAAATAGCCACCTCTTGTAGCCAGGTGGGACTTCCCATGGCACAAGGGTGACACCAACCTACCCATAATACCTTTGGTTCAAAATTTGTCTTGCCTATAAGAAGTGCAGGGATAAAGATGGAGCAGAGATTGACAAAATTGCGTATAAATGACTGGCCCAACTTGAGACCACACAAGGGAGAGAGCCAGCCCCTACCATTATTAATGATACTCTGCTCTGCTTGCAGACAGGAACCTATCATAATTGTCTTCTGAGAGGCTTCAGCCAGCAGCTGATGCAAACAAATGCAGAGACCCACAGACAAACCATAGGCCTAACTCAGGGAGTTCTGTGGAAGAGTGGGAGAATGGATAGAGGGAGAAAGAGAGGACAAAGATGCCACAAGAAGACACTCTTGCTGTCTCAGGCTGTACCTGCTGTTGTCACAGGCTTGTATCATCACATCCTGCAGTTTGATGGATTTCGATACTGTTGTTTTTAAGCTTTGCTTGGATGATTCATTACTAAAATTGATATAATGAATTTAAAAGTATTTTGTCTGCTTCTCTAGCTTTACAACTCTGTAGGATATGTCAGACTTCAACAAGGAGAAAATTAACTCCAGAGTAGGCTGAGAACATGTCACCTGTGTTTTTAGCGTGGACTTCATCAAGTCTCTTTGGATTAATGTTTCCACTAATAACCATCTATTATGCCACTAACTTATAACCACTGGAAAGACTTGTAGATTTTCTGGTATTGCATCTGTTTGATGATGCAATAATGTAACAGGAAACACGTACCAGAAGAAAGTGGAAGATTTCTTTATACATCATTTTACAATGCCAAGCAGATGGAGTTAACATTTATATTTAATAAGAAGAAGTGAAACTAAAACAGGACTTAGTAAGAATGCAGTAAACCTTGCAAAGAATGCCTATGTTTCATGCAAAAAGATAAATATGTATCAATGAATCATTAAGTACTAGATCTTTATCAACCACTCCTGCAAAATCCTATTGATCTCAAGCTATCTGAATAGCGCAGTGAAATAAACTGACCTGTAACTAAAGCTACAGATTTGACCACTCAGAAGTTGACAATACTAATCAAAGGGGAAACACATTTGGAGATTTCTATACAGACAATCTTATAATAAAAAATATACAGGCATATTTTAAGATGAATTTTCAAACAAATATTTCAATTTAGAAATACTGTGGCCATTGTAATTCATTTAAAAGAAAGATAAAACTGCAATACATTTACACTATGGAATACTACTCAGCTATTAAAAACAAGGAATTCCTGAAATCTGTGGACAAATAGATTGAACTAGAAATGATCATAATGAGTGAGTTAACCCAGAAGCAGGAAGACTCAAATAGTATATACTCACTTATATCTGGACACTAGCCCAAGGGGCATGTCCCATGAAAGTCTTCACTTATCAGGAAAGTAGGACAGAGGGGAGGACATCCTACTGGGACTCTAGGTGAGAGAAGCAAGGGAGAATGGAGAAATAGATCCTAGAAACCTACAAGAAGAACATTATGAGGGGTAGATCTGGGCCCAGGGGTCCTGCTCAAACTATGGCACCAGCTAAGGACAATATGTGCAGTAAACTTTGAACCCCTACCCAGATCTAGCCAATGGACAGGACATTCTCCTCAGTTGAGTGGAGAGTGGGGACTGACTTTCACATGAACTCTGGTGCCCCATATTTGACCATGTCCCCTGGATGGGGAGACCTGGTGGCACTCAGAGGAAGGATAGCAGGTTACCAAGAAGAGACTTGATACCCTATGAGCATATACAGGGGGAGGAGTTCCCCCTCAGTCACAGTCACAGGGGAAGGGAGTAAGGGGAAATGGGAGGAAGGGAGGAGTGGGAGGAATCAAGGGATGGGATAACCATTGAGATGTAATATGAATAAATTAATAAAATGTATTTAAAAAGAAAGATAATATCTATGTGTTAGTCATAGTGAAAAGAACCCAATTATTCAAACAGCCCTTCTTCAGTGTTGTAGAACCAAATTGATGCCTTGTTTTCCACATATATACAGTGTATGTTTAGATTGTGAAAAAGGCATAGTAGTGATTCTGACAGAAGAATAGCATTTTGTTGATTACTTGTTTTGAATTAAAATTGTTGTAAGTATTTGTATATGATTTATCTGGTGAAAAACACAATACCCCTCTAATGAGAAGCACACAAAATATCTCAATTATATAATGTATCAGCATCAAGGTTTGTGTAGAATCAGCATTGTGTGTAATAGATACTGTAGAAGAACACTGAAATTTAAATTTTGTGATTAGAACGTTATTTTCGAGCCATCGAACTTTAACTATCACTTATGGAGCACGTACTTTGCATAAGGTTCTGTGCCTCGATCATGTGGAATTAAGCAAGTAATAAAAATCGTTGTGGAAATAACTTGTGTACACTTATGTAACATACAAGAGTAGTTTGACATGTCCTGACTTTGGGATAAGTGTGCTTTCTAGGATTCTCACTCAGCATTTCCGCAAGTCAGGACAGTGCTACACCAACAAGCGCACCCTGGTTCTCAGATCTTTACCACATTAAAAGTACATTGCTAGTACTTGTTTCATGAGTCAGCTGCCAATTGTCTTGTTCACTGAGTTGTGTTAGGAGCGAGATCTCCACATCACCAGCTTGGGAACTTGGACATCATGGAGGGGGGAGGGAGTCTAAGAAACTGGATCCTGGCTCTTCAAAGTTACAAACAGCTGAGAGCAATACCACATACCTGTAGTACTAGCACTCTTAGGGGGGAGGAGAATTCAGAATTTGAGGCCAGACACACACACACACACACACACACACACACACACACACACACACACATACATATTGAATTCAAAGCTAGGTTGTACTACATAGACTAGGACAAACCTGATTCTAGGTCCCCTCATTCAGAAAAAATTTTTTATCATGAAGTGTAACTCAGTACTTCCAATTCTATATTATTGTTCAAAATAAGCCACACAGCTACAAACCTTAATCGGAAAGGATATGTAATCTGTCATGCATTTGGAGGAGAGACAGAGTTTTACAAATTCCTGACCACCTTGACCCTTGGTTTATTCTCTGGTACAGGACTTATTCTCATTTAAAGCAATTGATTTTTTTCACAAAAAAATCAAATATATTTTCTTAGATATTTTCATAGATATGTAACATAATTCTGGGCACATTCTCTACTTGGTGAATGAGTGGAATTATGTATTCTACTGACAAATTCAAACAGGCAATGCTGAGTCTAGCGACAAATGAGCAATTTAGAAAATCCACCAGTTTTGGCTTCAAATCTCAAGACAAGGGAAACAAACAAACAAGCAAACAAAAACCAAAAATTCAAACCAACAAAACCTGAGACAGTTCCCCATACACTGCCACAAGGCATGTCTCAGGAAAAGATACCAACTAAGACTTCAGATACTATTCCCAGCCAGAGTTTACCTTCAGAAAGTGATTGGAAAATCAACTCCCATCTTTCATAAAACGTGAGCGTATTTTTCTTGCCTGTCTAATCATGGTGCACCAATCACATAGAAACAGGCTCATCCAAGGGACATTTTCATCAATTACCAGGGCTCTAACAGCACTCTATCAGAACGCTTCATAGCAGCTCAAGTGTGATTTCCTTCCTCTTTTCATCCTGAGATGAAACACAAATCATTACAGCCCCTATCAACACTTTCTCACCATAAACCATTCACTATCTCAGCCTCATCCTGCGGGAGAATCTATTACTTGTTTGAATTTTGGGATTAATTGATGATTTTTCAACTGCAATCTTTTAAGGCAGTAGGAAGGGAAGATTTTATTTCATCTCCTGAAAAATATAGGAATCAGTAGGTAAACTTGTCACAACAAGTCTCTTTTCTTTGTCAGGGATATAGTGCACCAGGGAGGATGTGCACATTGTATCTGTTCCCAAATGCTTAGGTCTACATAGTTAACACATTTCCCATTCCTATTAACCTACAGTCCTAGGGAGATTCTCAGTAATAGTCATATTCCTAGCAATTACTAACAAACTCTGTTCTGCTTCATCATGTGATATGTTTCCAATGGGAGCACTGGAAGCTGGGGTGGTCATGCTCCTCTCATGATCCGAACTGCTCATGTCAGTTGTTCCTGGAACAAGGATGTCCAGTGGGCCAGAGTGTCCACCACCTGCTCCTGCTATAAAGATTTCCTGTGAGATTAAAGTGAAAGGAACAAGAAGAAACACCAGCACACAGACAGCCAGGAAACAGGTTGGTGCCCTCGAGCCCGGTTTCCACATCTTGGGTATCTGCCAGAGGCCTCCAGGAGACTTTGCTATATCAAGCACCTGTCTCCGGTCTGAACATGCTCCTAGCCTGTACGGCCGCATGTCACACAGATTCTACTGGAGTGGGTGTGGCAATTACTGACATGTTTGTCTTCTTCTATATTTAATCAGTCTTCAAAGTGAACTCCGTTGCCTCCTTACGTTTCCACGTCAGAGCCTAAGAAGACTGTGCTGGAGAGCAGCCGGGAGGTCACACCACTTTCCTTTTGTAGCTTTCCCTTGCCAGGCTTATCTCTTTTCTGGGATTGTTTTTCTCCCTAGCCTTGATATACTATGGATACTCGACATCATATGTGATTAATGTGCTTCCATTCTGAGGATTAGCAATAACTAGGAAACATTCAAAGCCATTCCTTTCACCTCGCTTGGAGTGGAACAGGAAATGAAGGTTAATGGCTTGAATAACTACTTTTAACTGCCCAAGTACTAAACAATTCATCCATTACTTTGCAACTCTAAATGCAAGGCCAAGGCCTTTATAACTCATTAAGTCTAAGTAACTGGCAGTTTACAAGTCACTGAGAATAAACTTGAGTGTTTACATACAGTATGCATCACTGTTTTTCAAAACCCAAATAAATATTTAACTCTTTGTCTTGGTCTACTCTTTTCATATGGAGACACTTGTACTTTGAAAACAATGTGAACCTTTGTCCAAGGGTTGCAGTGTAGCTGTTGGGCAGGGAGGCATGGACAGGACATTTTTTGACTTTACCTGTCCTTTTTAGAGTTGAGTGCTTGCCCATGGTGCTGTTAGCCCATGGGCTGTGGAATAACAGAAACCGTGTAAGGCACCTCTGTGGTAGGATATTAGGTCCAAGGCTCATGTGTTCCCAGCTTCAGCTTTCTAACTGACAAAACAGGTATACTCTCGGGACCTGGTTAGGATTGTTTTGAGCACTAAATGAAATAAAATTTCAAAGTCTTTATTAAATATTTGTGGCAGAAACACAATGAATTAAATATGTATTTATTTATTTATTATTTTAATTTTTAGAGTATACTGACAACTTAAAAATGAATATGAGGAAAAAAGTGATATATGTCAGGATCTGATTTCAAGATCTGTGAAGAAATAGGATGCATTGGACAGTACCATTTGCTTCAGAAACTTGTGAAGTGGGAGTGACGGAGACAGACAGTGAAGCAGAGGGAAAACG
This sequence comes from Acomys minous, assembly GCF_964271855.1. Lineage (NCBI taxonomy): Eukaryota > Metazoa > Chordata > Mammalia > Rodentia > Muridae > Acomys > Acomys minous. The sequence goes on along the minus strand of NC_140483.1, from coordinate 182,507,918 downwards.
TAATGAAAAAGCAATTTTGTGGAATCATGAAAAATGGTATTCATATTGGTGGGGCTAAAGAATTCAAGAATAGAAACATTTCCCTAGGGTTCTGACCTTGTAAAATGATATATAGCTATAACATTTGGAAAGAAAAAAAATACCATTTCTTTCTAAGAATGGACAGGACCTTCTCACTTAGGAGTAGATATGGTAACTGTGTAGGTACTAAGGGCTTGGCCACGTCTACTCTAACTCTAGATTTAGGGAAAAAAATCAAGATAAAAAGTATTTAAATCTTCCCATATTGTTAACAACTATTCAGAAAACGTTGGTCTGGAATATGTTTGGGCTACCATACTGATACTATACACGTTATTAAATTCTTAGACTGATTTAAACTTCTTCTATTTCATTGAAATCATTGAATAGAACACTTTCCTAGAAATAGAGACAGAAATTGCAACAGTAGTTGGGACCAAGAAGCAGTGAAATTAACTAAGTAATATGCTTTAGTTTCATGGCTTTCGTTTACCTAAATCAGGTAGAATCACCTGAACTTCCTAGAAATCAGTGTTCTATATGAGGTTAGCTGTCTATGCTTATCAAAGTCTATAAGATTAAAATGGGTATCCTGCCCTGTATTTCCAAATGGTAATGTACCATGGCAATACCACATACTTTTATGTTGTCTTTTGTGACAAAAGAATCATATAACACTACTTCCAGTATTTGGTAGTACTTGGTAGTACTTGGTATTACTATTGTCCATGTCATCCTCGTTGCTAAGAGAACAGAGACTATACAAGTCTCATTCTGAATCTAACATTATGCTCTCCATGTTGCCTGGAAGCATCATCTATCGATACATGCATCCATTTAGAGAGGGTAAACAAAGTTAGATTTATCTATGCTTCACCTTAGCCTACCAGGTTGATGGTTAAGAAAGTTTTCTCATCTTGGGATTTTGTCAAGCGTTGACCCTATAATGATATGTCTTAACTGATCTTCAAGTCAGTATACCTTGAGAGATTTAAAAATAAATTAAAAATACCCTATTCAGCTTTTGTAGAGATAGAACTACATGTAACTACTCATGCCTTGGCTAGCAAGTATGACTAATTAAACTGCTGGACTATTGATATCATCTATTGGAACTTGTTTAGTAATTATGTTTTCCATTACGCCCCTGTATGAGATGTTCACTGATTGTCTTGTGTCCCTTGAGGGACGCCAGAGCATGACAGGGAGTGCACATCTCCAGCAACACTTACTTCTGGCTTGGGATCCTGGTAATTAATTTCATCTTTAACAGATTATTATATATTTTTGTTCTAGTTTTCTTATTTTCTGTGATATGATAAAAATATGTGTATGGTGTAGGTTTGTTCTAAAAGTAAAGCTGGTGATACATATTAAATACGAGGCAGTGCATCTGTATTACAACAATGTACCTGGAAGCTTAAAATATTATCTTTTTAAACCTCCAACTTGTGTTTTTATTTTTATGAGTTCAAGATAGTGTTTATTCAACTCTCTTGGCCCTGGTAGAATCTCCAAGAACACAGACCGCCTTATCCTCTAACCCACTTAAATGCAAATTCTATTCTAGCTGTCTGTTTTATGGCCCTCTTTTTGTGCACGTATCACTACTGTCCACCACACTAACCTTGCCTTTTATGTAGCCTACAGTTTCCATGATTTAGGTGTAACAGGGAAGGGAGGGAAAAAAACCCACACAAAATGCAGTTTCTACAGAAAAGGAATATGCCAGTTTTAGACAAAAAGATGATGAGTTTAAAATGTAAGTTCATTTTCAATATTTCAAGGTAACACTTTACATACAGTTCTGGGAATATAGCCAAAATGACAAGGCCAAGGGTTATATCTGACAGATATTATGAGGGCAAGAGCATTCACAGATATCCAATTACTTCTATAATAAAAGTACCACCCCCATTCTTTTTTTCCCCACATCTTGGTTTTAGAAAGAAAGGAAAGGGGTTGAGGTATGAGGTAAATCTTTAGAGCTTATTTGAAAAGTTACTCTTCCTCTTACTATCTTCCTTTCTACAGTCAGACTGAAGGAAAAATGCAGGGTAAGTCTTAGCACAGGAATTCATTTTAGAAGTTGACTAGGAGCAAAGTTACAGTGATGTATGATACACAGCTTGAGTGTCTACTATGCCCATCAGTGTGATGCATGCTGGAGATGCAGGCAAGGGATCAGGGTACTACCTACATACTCACATGCTGGATGCCCAAGAACTCTTCCCTGCTCTCTCTCATCACGGTGAAGGAGCCTCCACTCCTACCCATCCCTAGCTCTTCTTGCATAGGGGGCCCCACAAATTGCTCTTCAAAGACACCACCTCTGTCATTGTCTCCTCAATTCTGACTGTCAGTTTTTCTCCTTTTCTGTCAGTAGTGCTTATGCTTTTGATAACAGTGGGTTTCCATTTATACTATGATTTACCCTAACCCCACATCTTTCCTTACTACCACCCCCTTTTTCCAAAGCCATGGGAAAACACTTGAAGTGTTTGTACTCTTTTTCCTTTCAGATTTCCCTGAAACTGTTCCACGTAGCCATTTATTTTCAGCATCCCACAAAGCATGTCATATCAAGACAAGGTGGTTTTTATTACCAAATTCACACATCCTAGAGATACCAGAGAAGACTGGCAATGAAGGACTGCTAGATCAGTTTGGTGTGTGTGCAAGTCTGGGAAGGATTTTTCTTAGTTGGTCAATTGAAGTGGGAAGAACAAACTGGGTACGCATAGCACCACCACTACGGAATGGCTAGACCATGAATCGTACACGCTTCAAACACGGGAGCTGAGCAGCGGCCATGCTTGAGTTGGCTTCTCTCCAATCTTGTCTGTCGACATGATGTGACTGGCTCTTTAAGCTCCTGCTGCCTCAGTTAACTACAAAAATGGACTATTACCTGGAGCCGTAAGCTAAAATAAGCCTTCTCCCACCAAGATGCTTTTGGGCAGAGTGTTTTGTTACAGCAACTGAAATGAAAGCAGGATAAAGGATCATCAAGAATTGCCACATGGCCAGTCTTCGCTTCATTCTCAGTTCTTGTATTGCTTACCTGGTCCCTTGCTACAAGACTTGCTTTCTGGACACATTCTCCTGACTCAGAGAGGAGCTTCTGCCAGCCTTCTGTGTTGTCTCCTCTTCTTTGTATTAATTATAAGTTGTAGAATTCCATGGAAGCCAGACATGAGTCCTTTCTTTGTCCATCCCCCATAACTGAATCATTTCAGTCCAATATTTTAAAGGTAAAACATGTTTCTCCATCCTTAATAGTTCTTGAAATTCTGGAAGACAGACTCTTTCATGACATTTTTACAGACAAAACTCCACCTGTCTCAAACTTAAGCCCCAGTTTCTGTCTGAGACCCTTGCTTTTTGTTTTTTGTTTTTTGTTTTTTTTTTCATCTTGATCAGTACAGCTCTAATCTTCAGACTTTGAATGTCCTCATTTGGGAGCCATTCTTGATTCCTCTTATTCCTACACATCCTCTCAGAAAGCTCAATCTTTTCTACATAAAAAATATGTACAGAATATGCTCTGTCCCTCAACTTTACAGAAATTGACTTATACCATCAAGATCTTCCTGCTTCACAACTGCTACAAGCCATATGCTGTACTTCCTTGGCCATGCCTTCCACTGTGTTTTCTATGGAACAGAGATGGAAGGACCCAGGGTCCAGAAGCCTCACAAGAAGACGGTCAAGGCTGGAGGATCTGGCCCCTGGAAGCCTGCACAAACTGCTGTACCAACCAAGGTCAAGGTTTGCAGTCAACCTAGACCCACTACTCAGATCTAGCCAATGGACAGTTTATTCTCCATGGTTGTGGAGAGATCAGAGACTGCCTCCGACATAAACTCGGGTGCCCCCAATTTGACCACTTCCCCTTGGTGAGGAGGCCTGGTGGCACTCAGAGGAAGGGATGCAGGCTATCTGGATGAGATCATATGGTGGGGGAGGGGGTTCCCTTCTGTCAAAGGTCTAGGAGAGAGAAATAGGGTGAAGGAGACAGGGAGGAGGAATGGGAAGATCCAAATCAGGAGATAACAGTCGGGTGTAATCTGAATAAATTATTTTTTTAAGTAAGTCAGGTCAATGTCTCTTGAAAACTTTGTGCCTATGTCACCTAAGATAAAAGGTTTTTGTAACCTTCATGGTTCTCTGTAATTCTCCCATTCTCCAATTTGCCTTATCTAATCTTCCATCACTTCACTCAAAATATACTGACTAGTTGAATTTTCATGAAAATATAAAGTAGATTTGAGGCCTTCTTTCAGTGGTCTTTATACTTTGTTTCTTCTATGAAGAATTTCCCTTTCTGAGTAATTATTGTGGGTCAAATAATAAAGAAAACATTTCTAAGTTGATGAATCCACCCCAACAGTTGCTAATTACAGAGACTGGTGTGTTTTTATGCCCTCACTTTGCCATGTATAATTCATAATATCACCACTTGCTATTTGTGCTACTTGCTTTTGTTGGTTTCTGACTGATGAGATGCCAGGTTAACTGCTGTGTCCTACTACCTAGGGTAAAGCCTACCCAGTACTTTGTCAATGGTTAGTAAATATTTCTGAATGCTGAAGAACGCAGATGAAGTTTGTTCCTCTCTTAGGGAATATTTTGTACTGACAAATATCCATAAATAAAAGCATTATGTTTTGAACATAGTGTTCCTCAAAAGGCTCATATATTACAAGATTAAATGCCAGTTGGTGGGCTTTGGGGATGAAACTGATTCCTAAAACCCTCTGATTTAATAAACTGTTTTGTAGGTTGATAGATCCCTCTATGCATTCACAATGAATTGCACTGTTGGAATGTGATGTCTAAGAAGAGCTATCAAATTGCTAGGACATGCCTTCTGAATACATCCCTTGTCCCTAACTCCTTGCTGTCTTTCTCTTTCTGCTTTTCAGCTACCACAAGGTGAGCATCTCAGTTACTGTAGGCCTCCTCCACCTCAGACACACAATAGTGGACCAAGCAGCTATCAACTAAAGCGTCTGAAAACATGAGGCAAAATAAACACTTCCTCTTTTAGCTCACTTTTCAGATATTTGTCACAGCAACAAAAATTCACTAGTATATCCAGTGAACAGACAAATGAAGGCTTACAAAAAGAAGGCTTTGCCTGAGGACATAAGCTTGAGTTAAACAGATAGAGTACAAGTTTTGAATGGCTAGTTAGGAAGGTCTTCAGGAGAATCTGGCATCTTATGACAAGGATTTCATGCCTCCTATGCTAAAGGCAGAACACTCTTGTTTCTGAAGGTGCTGGCAAGGGCAGTGATAACATATTTAGTCCATAACTATTTTACAGAATATGTGCACAGATCTTTGATAAACATCATCTAGAAAGAGTAACAATGTCTTCCTATAGGGAGGAATGTTGACAGAGAGGACTACACATATGAAGAATCTATTCCATCTTCATATAGAGAACATCTTCAGTGAATTCTATCTGAACTTGGATGTTTGTTTCCAGTGTACATTTTGCATATCTTTCAGGAGAACATTTTAAATGAAATTTCTGCTGCATGATTCCCATCCTCATCTTGCCTAAGATATTAAAAGTTACTAATGACAAGCATATTGAAAAACATAATTATTGCTATTGTCATTACTAGAAACTTCCTCTGTGGCCTTGACTGACTTAGAACTTGCTATGCAAGCTGGCTGGCTTCAAACTCACAGAGATCTGCCTGCCTCTCTGGCATTTCTTCATGCTTGTTAGTATGTTTGTCATTGCTGTGCTTGCTGAGTTCATGTTTATGGAGTCATGTTGGTAGATTTATGGGTGTAGCTTCTAACATTCCTATTAGGCACAATTTGACAGCAGACTCTAAGTACCTTTGGATATTATATATACTTCCACTACAAAGATCCCGGAGTCTTAGGTGCTGGAGTTGTAGATGTTTCTGTTGAGACTGGACTCCACAAGTCTATTTTGAGTGGTTGTAGAATTGGTTCTCCATTCCCAGTCCACTCCCAAGTGATCAGTCATGCAAACTTTCCTACAAGTATTATTATACAGATCAAGTAGGTTATATTTATGTATTTAGTAAATATATATACATGTGTATAAAATATGTTATGTGTACAAACAATTAATTAAAAACTGAGGCCATGAATTTAAAAGAGAGAAAGGGAGGTTTGGCTGGAGGAAATGGGAGGGGGAAATGATATAATTATATTATAATCTGAATTTTAAAAAAAGAAATACTTTAAAACTTTTTTAAAATTAAGAAATAGCTAACTTGAAAGAACCAGTATTTTGGGCATCATTGAGTGTTTATTACATTTATTGAACACCTAAGGAGTCTGTTACCTTATGAAGATCTATAACTATGTCTCTCTCATTCAACTATTCAAATAATTGTGTGGATTTATGTACCATACTCTACTCAGTACAGGCATTAAGTACTTAATGTAGAATACATTTTATGAAAATTTTTACCAACTATCATTTCTCAAATCACAAATTAGAGTCAAGGATGATTACAGATGAGACAATATATTTTGAATAGTCAGGTCTGGGATTAGAATCCATAGTTGCTCAATATTCAGTGTGTGTTCAGTTACTTCCTCTGATAACGTTTTTTATTTCTCTGCTATCCTTTTGTATATCTGACAGTTTAATAAAATTAATATACTGTGAACCAATCCAAGATGCTTTGCTAATAAATTTTCTGTTTTCCTATCTTTGGTAAGCTATTCAGGGTGACATTTCCCTTTCACTCATTTTGTTTTTCTTTCACCCATTCTTGCCTTCCATTTCCTTTCTGTGAGATTGTCTTGAATCTGTTTCCATTCCACACCCCCTGTGCATCCTTCAGTTTTCTTTGCACATTTCAGCAAAATTTCAGCATCATCCATAGGCACTCATCACTTTCCTCTCACAGGCAGTATTTTTCCAGCTGGCACAACTGCCTGCGTCTTGTATCCCTCTTGGTCTCAAAGCGCAGTGCCAACTGCTGGTGGCAGCTCTTTGGCTGACCACTTGGTGCCAGTCTCTTTCTGGCACATATTGGCCCCAGCCTCAACCTTAAACTCTTCCCATCTGCCTCCTCTGCTCCTGGGGCCTGTCAAAGTTTTCTTTGTAAGAGCAGAGCCTCTAATAAAAAAATAACTCAACAACTCCAGATGGATCTTTATCCCTCATGGGCTTTGTCTTTCCATGCAGAACTACTGTGCAAAACCATGTAAAAACATGAAGCTACAAAATTCTTATGAGAATGCTAATTCATTTTTCAACATTTTAATTGAAGCTATAATTATGGGTCAAAATATCAATGAATATCAGTGGTTTACTGCTCTTTATTTTTGTGTGAATGTGAGACATGAGTAAGCATCCCATTTCATGTTAATTTGAAAAGAATCAGTAGTGCTGTTGGGCAATATTTGATTCCCCTCCTTCTACTCCATTTATCTCCCTGCTAAAGGTGATATAAGATATTAATATTTCAAATTTACTGTCAGAAAGACCTAGGACTCAGGACTGGAGAGATGGCTCAGTGGTTAAGATCACTTATTGTCTGTTGTGAGTTTGGATTCCAGAACCCAGGTCAGAAAGGTTAAAAGTGCATGTAACTCTAGCACAGCCCCGGAGGACCTGGCACTCTCTTGTACCCTTCACTGACCTCTGCAGTCAGATGCACCTACCCTGCTCCCCCAACACATAATGAAAGACAAAACAAACCTTTAAAATATCTGAAGACTTAAAGCTGAATCTAATTCACACGAAAAAGAAGGTATAGGCTATGCTATGAAAAGAAAGTATATACATTTCCCATCCGTGTTTTCCAATTTTTAAATGGAGAGGAGTGGATTTTTAATCTGCTCTGTCTTCATGAGAGTTATTAGAAGTGGTAAGTATGTCCTGTGTATGAACCTAGGTCTGTAACCCGAGATGTAAAGAAAACAAGCTTTCTCCACTAAAAGAAAATAAAGTCTCATGTTTATCTTCAACTCTGAACTGTGTTGTGCTGCTTGCAATACAAATACCTAAACTTAATTTAATTTGTCTCTTAATTTCCACTCTCTACTTTCTTTGAGGAACAACATCCACTAAGGATGTCACACGGTGCTAAGATTTTTTTTTCTGGTAGGTCTTGGTGAGGGACATTTGTTCCGAGCTTTGAAGTTTATTCTGAAGGCATAGGAAACTCTAAAGCACCCTTTAGGTCCCACCGCTCTGGTTTGTCTTCTTGACAAGACCAACCATGGATATTCTGTCTCCTATGTACTCTGTTCTGTTGTCTTTATCACCACAGTGAAGGCACTGGCTTTCTCTGTTTTCTGGATATTTATTTTTTCACTTTTTTTTTCTGCTTCTTCTACCAAAAAAACCCTTTTAAATACTATAGGACTGGGTAGGGATGAGCACTTAAAAGTGCTTCCTGATGTTGCAGAGGATCTAAGTTGCCAGCATCCACATCAGGAGGTTCACAACTATTCGCAACTCCAGCTTCAGGGGGTCCAGCACCACTCGTACACACTAGGTGTACAAATAAAAACACACATACACAAACACAAGCACACACATATATAAAAGTCTTTAAAAATCTCAAAAGTATATGTTCCTGCTAATATTTACAGTTTTCACAAATGTTCTTTCTGCCATACTTTTTCCTTTCAGTATTAAGTATTACTTCATTAATGGTGAGAAGTTCTAGAAGAAAAGAACAAAAAACAACAACAACAACAACAACAAAATGAGTCGCTGTCCCCAAACTCCTTAGAGGAACACAAACAGAAATTGAGTTTCACCCTTACTTGAATGAAGGCTTGGGTGGGTAGGGATTAAAAAAAAAACAAACAGGAGACCTGGAGAATGGGAGAAAGAGACACCTAAATTAGGACACAAAATTACTGCCTTCATTGCAGTGCCTCAAAGATTTCTCACTATGCCTTTCCACAGCACCTGCGCCAGAGGGGCTGACTGCCAGGCCACTGTGGCAGCGGATACACTCAGTCCTGATGTGACATGATGTGCTGTCGTGGGTTGGTGCCCAGGCTCCTCTTTTCTGAGGTATAGCGGAGGGAGGATGGGGGAAGAGGGAAGGAGGGAGGGATCTGGAAGAGAGGAGAGAGGGAACTATGATAGGGATGTAAAGTGAATAAAAAAATAGATTTTAAAAATTGATACTTGACTTTTACATTTCTCTGATTAAAATTATATTTTTCTAAAATTATATTTACTGGGCAATCATTTTGAGATAGTTGGCTATTATCAAACAAGGGTCTGTGATTATGGTATTGAGCCATATTAATTGGTGAAAGGTAACAGGGGTGGGACAGGATCAAATGGCACATTTAAGCCCCCAGTATACCATGGAATACAGCCACCAACAGATATGCACAGTACCTCAGAAGCTGTTGGAAACGAAATCACAAGGAAAACATAAACTCCTCATCGTTTATTTTTGCCTTCTAAGGCATATTGCTTTGGGAAGGCATGTCAGTGTGGGAGCATTTCTTGTGTGGGAAGGCTGAAGATAAAGTTCCCTAAGAAAGAAGCACGGTCTCTGCTCCCGACATTGTAAGAACCAGATTGTTTCATGTTACTTTGGGATTCTACAGCCACAGCCCTGCTTGACACAGAAACAGCTGTCGCCTGAGGTGGAAGTTGCAAGTCTCATTTGCACAGCACATCTCAGGTTTATAACACTTTTTATGCAGCACTTCATCTTTCTGTTAGACTTTCACAACATTTCTCAGAAAGGATGTAGGTGGTTCTCATAATTTCTATTTTTTTGGCTTAAAGAAAAGTTGAAACTTGAAGAACTTTCTTGAATTCAAGGAGTGAAAAATCAGTCCAGAATTAAGGAAAAAAATTCTACATTTTAATATATTTCATAGCCTTCGAAAAACATTCAGAAAGTGTCCCTTTGCTTCCGAATGTTTGCTGAAATAACTGTTTTTGTGTAAAGCTGACTACTCAAACTAATCTTTAGCAGAGCATCTGAATTATTTTAAAAAATGATATGACCCGTGTTTTATTTTTAAATTTAATTATTTAATTTATCCCTTCATTTATTTTATATGTATGGGTGTTTGCCTGCAGGTATCTATGTGCAGAACATACATGCCTGACATTTGCAGAGGCTACAAAGGGTGTGTGGGTGTCCTAGGACTGGTGTTACAAACGGTTGTTAGCTGCCATGTTGGTGTGAGGGATTGAACCCAGCCTCTCTGGGACAGCATCTAGCGATCTCAACTGATAAGCCATCTCTCTAGCACTGCGTTTTTGCTATCATTTACTCATATTACTCTAATGAAGGTTAAATTTTCAGGCATGAAACTGTATGAGTTAGCTTTTTGTCAGTTTGCCATAAGAGTCATTTAGGAGACGGGACCCTCAACTGAGAAAATGCTGCCATTAGATCGGCCTATGGGCAAGTCTGATGTGGAATAAATTGTGTTATTGTCTGCTTTATAAAAATTTTAAAATATATTTTATTAATTTATTCATATTATATCTCAATTGTTATCCCATCCCTTGTATCATCCCATTCCTCCCTCCCTCCCATTTTCCCCTTACTCCCTTCCCCTATGACAGTGACTGAAGGGGACCTCCTCCCCCTGTATATGCTCATAGGGTATCAAATCTCTTCTTGGTAGCCTGCTATCCTTCCTCTGAGTGCCACCAGGCCTCCCCATCCAGGGGACAGGGTAAATATGGGGCACCAGAGTTCATGTGAAAGTCAGACCCCACTCTCTACTCAGCTGTGGAGAACGCCCTGTCCATTGGCTAGATCTGGGTAGGGATTCGATACAAAATATTTTTTACAATTGACATCATGCTTTTGTTTTTTGAACTTGTTGTTGGGGAATTTTACTTTCCTGTGATTCCTAAAACTCTGTTCTCTAAGTAGGACTTCAAATACTATATTAAAGAGATGTGGAGGGAGTGGACAGCCTTGCTCTGCCCCTGATTTCAGTGGAATTTACTGAAGTCCCTCTCCATTTAGTTTGGTGTTAACTATAAGCTTGCTCTATATTTCTTTTACTATGTTTAGGTATGTGCTTTGTATCCCCTAGCTCTCCTAGACTTTTAGCATGAATGGGTGTTGGATTTTGTCAAATGCTTTTTCAGCGTCTAAGAAGATGATAATGTGTTTTTTTCCCTTCAGTTTGTTTATATGATGGATTACATTAATGGATTTCTGCATATTGTACCACCTTTGCATGCCTGGGATGAAACTTACTTGATCATGGTGAATGATATTTGATGGATTCAGTTTGCAAGTATTTTATTGAGTATTTTTGCATCATTTTTCATAACGGAAATTTGTCTGAAATTCTATTTCTTTGTTAGGTCTTGATATGGTTTAGGTATCGAGGTGACTGTAGCCTCATAGAATGAGTTTGGTAATGTTCCTTCTGTTTATATTTTATTTTGTAGAATAGTTTGAAGACAATATGTATTAGCTTTAATTTGAAGGTCTGGTAGAATCTCCACTGAATCCATCTGGCCCTGTTTTTGTTTGTTTGTTTGTTTGTCTTTGTTTTCTTGGTTCGGAGACTTTTAATAACTGTTTCTATTGCCTTAGGATATATAGGACCATTTAATTCATACCTGATCTTGATTCAAATTTATTAAGTGGAATTTGTCAAGAAAATTGTCCATTTAATTTAGATTTTCAATTTTTTTTTTTTTTTTTTTTTTTGGTTACAGGCATTTGAGGTAAGACCTGAGGATTCTCTGGATTTTTCGTTATGTCTCCTTTTTTTCATTTCTGATTTTTTTGATTTGGATACTGTCTCTCTGCCTTTTAGCTAGTTTGGCTATGTTGTTTGTTTTCTATCTTGTTGATTTTCTCAAATAACCATATCTTAATTTCACTGATTCTTTGAATTGTTTTCTTTGTTTCTGATTTATTGATTTCAGATCTGAGTTTGATGAATTCCTGTCATTTACTCCTTTTTACTGTATTTACTTCTTGTTCTAGAGCTTTCAGGTGTTCTGTTAAATTGCTAGAATTGGATCTCTCCAATTTCTTTGTGAAGTGTTTAGTGCTATGAACTTTCCTTTTAGCACTGCTTTCTTTGTGTCTCATAAGTTCAAGTATGCTATGCCTTCATTTTCATTGAAATTTACGAAGTCTTTAATTGCTCTTTTGTTTTTCTCCTGACCCAGAGGTTATTGTATAAGGAGCTCTTCAGTTTCCATGAGTTTGTTGGCTTTCTTTTGTGTCGGTTGCTGTTGAGTTCCAGCTTTAATTCATGATGATCTGATAAGATGCAAGGGGTCATTTCAATCTTCTTGTATCTGTTGAGGTCTGCTTTGTGACCAAATATATGAATTTTGGAGAAAGTTCTCTGAGGTGCTGTTAAGAAGATATAGTCATGTGTTTGAGTGAATAGCTCTGTAGATATCTGTTAGGTCCATTTGATTCAAGAAATCTATTAGCTTCACTATTTCTCCACGTAGTCTCTGTCTGGGTGACCTGTGTATGGGCGAGAGTGGGGTATTGATGTCTCCACTATAAATGTGCGCAGCTTGACGTGTGGTTTAGGCTTTAGTAATTGTTTTATGAATGTGGGTACTCCTGCATATGGGGCAAATGTTCATTATTGAGACATTGTCTTGGTGTACCTTTCCTTTGATGAGTATGAAGTGTCCTTTCCCATCTCTTTTGATTAGTTTTGGTTGAAAATCTATTTTCCTAGAAACTAGAATGGCTACTCCAGCTTGCTTCCTGGATCTGTTTGCTTAGAATACCTGTTTCCAGCTATTTTCAAAAAATTTTATTGAATATATATTTTACACATATATACAATAAACTACCTATAGCAAGAAGAACCATGATACAATCAGGAATATATAAATTTTACATTCTTAAGGTTTTGGCTATTTGAATTTCACAGCATTGAAGAAAACATCTTTTCTATCTTGGTGCATCTAAAATTCTGAATGTAAATCAATATCTATCATAACTCATCACTCTGAAGTCATATCTATATTTATTGCTGAGTTGTTCCTTGTGTGCAGAAGAATGATGGGTTCTATTTTCATATCCACCATTATTTCATCTTATGTCTTTTTATTGGGGTGTTGATGCCATTGATATTAAGAGATACTAATGACTAGTGAAGCAATAAGACAACTAAAGAAGATCAAAGGCATACATATTGGAAATGAAAGTCAAAGTATCACTATTCACAGATAATACCACAATATACATAAGTGGCCCAAAAATTCTACCAGGGAACTCCTGCAGCAGCTGATAAACACCTTCAGCAAGACAGCTGGATATAATAATGATGATGATGATGATGTTGATGATGATGATGATGATGATGATGATGATGATGATGATAATAATAATAATAATAATAATAATAATAATAATAAATAGTAGCCCTGCTATATACAAAAGATCTCCCATTGTCCTGGATCAGAAGGACCAACAAAGTAAACTGTCCATTTTACCAAAAGCAATCTACAGATTAAATTCAATCTCTATCAAAATACCTACCCAATTCTTTACAGACCTTGAAAGATCAATTCTCAATTTCATATTGAAAAACAAAAATCCTAAAATAGCTAAAACAGTACTTTATAATAACAGCTCTTCCAGAGAAAGCTCCATGCCTGATCTCAAGCTGTGCTATAAGCAATAGTAATAAAAACAGCGTGGTACTGGCATAGAAATAGACTGGTTGATCAATGGAATTGAATCTAAGACCAGAAGTAAACTCACACACCTAGGGATCTTGAATTTTGACAAAGAAGCCAAAACCATACAATGGAAAAAATGTGAGCATGGTATGGAAGAACTGGGAGATACAAGGACCCAGAGGATTCAGGAGTGCCACAAGAATACGATCAGACAGCACATCTGGACACAGGGGGCCTGCATGAACTGTTGCACCAAGGACAATACATGCCATAAACCTAGACCTCCGTTCAGATCTAGCCAATGGACACCTTATTCTCCATGGTTGTGGAGAGAGCTGAGACTGCCTCTGTCATGAACTCTGGTGACTCTGATTTACTCACTTCTCTTTGGTGGGGAAGCCTGGGGGCAATCAGAGGAAGGGGAAGCTGGCTATGCAGTTGAGATTTGATAGGCTGTGGTCATATGGTTAGGGAGGAGGTTTCCTTCTGTCAGAGGACTACGGGAGGGGAATAGGGCAGAAGACGGAGGGAGGGTGGAATGGGGATATGCAATCAAGAGTATAACATTAGGGATGCAATCTGAATAAATTATAAATAAATTAAAGATTAAAATAAAAGATAGCATCTTCAACAAATGGCACTACTCTAACTGAATGTCTACATGTAGAAAAATGCAAATGGATCCATATTTATCACCCTGAGGAAAGCTAGAATTCTCAGCAGAGGAACAACAAATGGACAAAAAAATGCTTAAAGAAATGCTCAGTGTCCCTAGTTATCAGGATAATATAAATCACAATGACTCTGAGATTCCATCTTATAACTAACAGAATGGCTAAGATAAAAAATTCAAGTGAGGATATGGAGAAATGGGAACATCCTCCTTAGCTGGTGGGAGTGCAAACTTGTACAACTACTTTGGAAATCAATCAGACACACTCTCAGAAAATTGAAAATAGTGTTACCTCAAGACCCAGCTATACCACTCCTGGGAAGATGCCCAAAAGATACTCCACCTTATAACAAAGACATTTGCTCAACTATATTCACAGTAGCTTTATTTATAACAGCCAGAATCTGGAAACTACCTTCATGTCCCTCAACTAAAGAATGGATAAAAACAAACTGTGGTACATTTATACAATGGAACACTGCTGGTGGGAATGAAAACTAGTACAACCACTTTAAAAATCTATCTGGTACTATCTCAGAAAACTTGGAATAAGGCTTCCTCAAGACCCAGCTATTCCACTCCTTGGAACATACCCAGAAGATGCCCCAGCACACAACAAGGACATATGCTCAACCGTGTTCATAGCGGCTTTATTCATAATAGCCAGAACATGGAAACAGCCTAAGTGTCCCTCAGTAGAAGAATGGATAAAGAAACTGTGGTATATTTACACTATGGAGTACTACTCAGCTATTAAAAACAAGGAATTTCTGAAAATTGTGGACAAATGGATTACATTAGAAATGATCATAATGAGTGAGTTAACCCAGAAGCAGAAAGAGTCAAATGGTATATACTCACTTAATACTGGACACTAGCCCAAGGGCATGTCCCATGAAAGTCTTCACCTACCAGGAAAGTGAGATAGAGATGAGGACATCCTATTGGGACTCTAGGTGAGAGAAGCATGGGAGAATGGGGAAATAAAGGATCCACAGGGTCCTAGAAACCTACAAGTAGAACATTATGATGGGCAGATCTGGGCCCAGGGGTTCTGGTCAAACTATGGCACCAGCCAAGGACAATACATGCAGTAAGCATCAAACCCCTACCCAGATATAGCCAATGGACAGGACATTCTCCACAGTTGAGTGGAGAGTGGGGACTGACTTTCACGTGAACTCTGGTGCTCCATATTTGTCCACGTCCCCTTGAAGGGGAGGCCCAGTGTCACTCAGAGGAAGGATAGCAGGCTACTAAGATGAGACTTGATAGATAGCCTATGACCATATAGTGGGTAAGGAGGTCCCCTTCAGTCACAGACCTAGGGGAGGGGAATAGGATGAAAGCGGGAGGGAGGGAGGAATGGGAGGATACAAAGGATGGGATAACAATTGAGATGTAATATGAATGAATTAATAAAAAAATAACATAAAATCTTGTAATTTGCAGGTAAGGATAGAACTAGAAAATATCATCCTGAGTGATTTAACCCAGACCCAGAAAGACATGCATGGTATATACTCACTTATAAGTGGATATTAGCCTAACCGAGATGTCCTCTGTGAGACTCTACACAGCAGGGGATGGGGACAGATTCTGGGACTCCAGGTTGCATTTTGGGCAGAGGACTGAGAGTGGTATGGGTGTGTGTGTGTGTGTGTGTGTGTGTGTGTGTGTGTGTGTGTGTGTGTGTGTGTGTGTGTAGGGGGTGGGGAATGGAAACCTGTGTAAACTGATGTACCAACCAAAGACACTACACAGAGCTCATTCTCTAAGGTTGTGATAAAAGCAGGTACTGCCTCTACCGTGAACTCTGTTGCCTGTGATTTTATCATTACCCCTTGGAGGATAGGCCCTGCAGGCACACAGCAGAACGGGATGCAGGCTATCCACATGAGACCTTGTAGGCTGTAGTCAGATATGGGACAGTAGGTCTTCTTTTCAGAGGTCTATGGGAGGGGAATGGGGCAGAAGAGGGAGGGAAGGTGGGTAGGAACAAGAAGATACAAGGGAGAGGATAACAATTGGGATATAAGATAAATTATAATGAATACATTTTTAAAAATTTCAAGTGACATCACATGCTGGCAATGATGTGGATAAAAGGAACACTCCTCCATTGTTGATGGGAGTGCAGACTTGTATAACCACTTTGGAAATCAATCTGGTGCTTTCTCAAAAAAATAGGAATAATTCTACTTCAAGACCCAGCTATATACTCCTGGGCATATACTGGGCATATGCTCCACCTTACAAGGACATTTGCTCAATTATGTTCACAGCAGTTCTATTCATAGTAGCCAGAATCTGGAAACAACTGAATGTCCCTCAGCCTAAGAATGGATAAAGAAACAGTGGTACATTTACACAGTGGAATACCACTCAGGTATTAAAAACAAGAAAATTAAAAAAAAAAAAGAAAGAGAAAATATCAAAATCTGCAGGAAAATGAATGGAACTATAAACGATCATCCTGAGTGAGGTAACCCAGACCCAGAAAGACATGCATGGTATATATTCAGGGATTAATGAATATTAGCCATATAATACAGCATAACCACTGTACAACACACGGACCATAAGAAGCTGAGTAACAAGTGTGACCCTAGGGACAAGGCTTAGTTCTTATACAGAAGGGCAAATAGAACAGACACTAGGTATGCTTGAAGAGAATGAACAGGACAGGAGCTTACCTAATACGTCCTCTGAAAGACTCCACCCAGTGGGGGGTTGAAGCAGATGCTGAGACTCTCAGCCAAGCTTGGGGTGGAGTGTAGGCAGTCTTATGGAGGAGTTGGAGGACAGAAGGACCTGGAGGGGTCAGGAGCTCCACAGGGAGATCAATTGTGCCAACAAATCTTGGTGGTGGTGGTGGTGGTGGTGGTGGTGGTGGTGTGTGTGTGTGCTGCAGAAGTTGAGGCACCAACCAAGGACCATGCATTGTGAGGATCTGGGCCCCCTGCTCTGATATAGGCTTCCTTGCCAGGCCACAGAGGAAGAGGACACAGGCAGCCATATGAGATTCCATAGGGTGGGGTCAGATGACAGGGGAGGAGGGCTTCCCCTTTCTGAGGACTAGGGGAAGGTAGGATGAGTTAGCAAGGGTGGGGCCAGGGGTGGCTGAGGGAGGGGGCTGCATTTGGGATATGAAGTGAACAAGTTAAAAATAAAAAACAAAAAACAAACAAACAAACAACTCTGTTTCTCTCCCTCTCACTTATGTTAGAGTAAATTCTTTGGAAATATGCTTCTGACTTTAGTCACTTATCTGGTAACTAGGCCACCAGCCTTGTGGGACAAGCATTAAGAGAGATCTCACTCTATAGATCATTCTTTTTATTTTTTATTTTTTTACTTTTCATTTTATTTACTTTACATCCTGATTGTAGCCCCCTCCCTAGTCTTCTCCTGTCCCACTCCCTCCTGTGAGAAGGACTGTAAGTTTTGTCACAAGTGAAAGCAGTCTTGGCAGGCTTTACCCTTGGACACACCACGATACTCCCTGAGATACACTGGGTGGAGTGTCCTGGGCCTGGAATTCAGGAAGTGGACCTGGGGACTCCACCTGGACTACTGTGTTTCTAATCAACCCTCAGTGGGAGAGGGAGACCGCCCCTTGCACATGACAGACAGGCAGGCGGAGGGGGCAGAGAGGAGAGCAGCAGGTGGAGACTGGGCTTGAGCACATGTGGATGGAAAAGAGGATCAGCAAACAGGCTGCACCAGCGCGCAGGCCAGAGACACCTAGGGACGTGTCCCATGGAATGGATACTGACAGGTTCACTCTTGTTTCCCTTTAACCTTTTTTCCCTTTTGTGTAAGCTAGTTGGGTTGTATAATAAAGTTTAATTATTAAGAAACAGAGCCAACACCGTCCCTCATCCTCTCCCTCCCCTTGTCCTCAGAAAGGGGAGTCACCTGACCCCAGCCTATGCAGTCTCATCTGGATTGTGGACCAATCTTAACACGAGTTGAAGTAGCAGGTTTAAAATTCTTTACGTTCCACTAATATCAATTTTGGACAAAAACATTGTCAAAATCTCCTATATGGTAATTTACAGGAAATGAAAGACAGAGCAACATGAGCTAAAGTGATATTGACATCAAAGACTCTTAGAAGACTACTCTAAGCAAAATGAGGTTATACTAAATGAATAGTTTTCATCATTTAAACTGCATGCTCTGAGCTATGGTTTGTCAATCTTTCATCAGAAGAAATGAGTTTGCATTTTATTTACTTTTATGTGTGTTTTATTTTTTCCCTTTGGCTGTTTTCTTTTGCTCATTTGGAACTGTAACTTGACTGTCTTTACTGAAGAACTATTGAGATTATATATGCCTATACGCTTTCTTTCTTTCTTTTTTTTTTTAATGCTTTCTTATTATAGGTAATGGTTGATTCATTAACCCTGAGCCCAAAAGTTATAGTAGATTTATGTCTGTTGCTGACAGGCTAATCAGGGAATTCAGAAAACAAAGGTACATTGTCTCATATCCTTTAATAACATTGTTGAGAGAGAAACACAAAACATAGAGGCTGTTACTCTGGTACTTACTAGAGACTTTTTTTCTAAGACAAAGAGTCAATACAA
Organism: Acomys minous; assembly: GCF_964271855.1. Classification (NCBI taxonomy): domain Eukaryota; kingdom Metazoa; phylum Chordata; class Mammalia; order Rodentia; family Muridae; genus Acomys; species Acomys minous. The sequence goes on along the minus strand of NC_140483.1, from coordinate 182,488,990 downwards.
TGAAATCTTCATATTGGTTTGTTTATGCACTGTGACATAATAATAACAAACAGCCCAGGATATTTTGTTCTGTAATTGATGAAACCATACAAGTTAATTTATAGAACCATAATTACTACTTGTTCTCCTGAAGAAGCATGTTTCATATACTGCAATATAAAGTCTTTTGCTTTTAATATAAAAAATGGCTGAAGAATTGTAGAAGCATAATTTTCACTACTGTAAAAATATTGACACAGAAAGAAAGTTGAGAGGCCACTCTTCCCTTTCTGTTCTTGTTTTATGTTGAAAACAAAACCTTCAGGAATGCCTTCATTACGGAATGGGTGAGATTTGTTTTCAGTTCACATGTAATTTATTTGCCAGTTTGTCATCCCTGGAAGGGTTGTAGTGTTCTATTTGCTCCCATTGAATCTAGGCATAGTGCCTTCCATTAAAATGGCACACTCAGTATTACCCTTCACGTAGATAATACTTATACCCAAATACTCTTTGGTGCTTGTGAAGATATAGAATTCTAGGGCATAGATGCTTTTACATTAATTATTATAACAAAACGCTGTAAATTTTGTTTCAACCATGAAAATACTGTTTGCATTGGTCCTCAAGGTCTGTATCATATAATATTATATCTATTGTTTCACAAATTCTCAGGTAAGAATTCTGAGCACTAGACACAGGTAGTAGGTCTTCAGTGAAATATAGAGTCACATACTGTGATTTGATAAGGTAGACTAAACTACTATTTCATATGTAGGTTGATGATACACTCACAGTTTTTAAATGACATTATATTGTTCACATTCAACCTGCCATCTATTTTGAGGACATACCTTTTTTTTTTTTCTTGCAACTCTCTGGTTAATTCTCTCTAAGTGAAAACATTCTAAGTCATTCTACCTTTTATAAATTACTGTGTTATTCAGGTTTATCTCATCCTGTGTTTTTCTTGTTCTGTGTGTCTGTTCTTTTCTTCTATATTATAGTTCTTTCTTCCTGATCCTGGAGCTTCTAATGTAGTGTGTCATGTGACTTGAGAAATGGTGATCATTGTTAACTACTTAAAAATAGAAAAAAAATTACATTTTGCTGTCATTTATTTCCCAATAATTTAGCATTTGACAAGTACTTGATACACAACATTACTGGATACACAACATTTTGATTTCCACTGTATATTTGTGTTGACATACTTTTATATTAACAAAGAACAAGATGTACTAATTCTTAGAGATAGAAAAACAAGTTAGTGTATAATATTTCAGTTATCAGTTAAGATTAATACATTCAAGCAAATTAATTTAACCTGTTCAAATTTACCTAGGGAAGAAAATTGATGACTTGTTTTTGATGTGATCCTTCCGTTAGGGTTTTGAACCAGGGGCTGTACTGATTCCTAATACTAGCTATCATTACTATTCTTCTGATTGTTGGAAATGGCCGTGTTAAGAAATGAAAGTCCTCTATGTGATATATTCCCAAATGCAGAAAAGTACTTGACTAGATCCAAAATTAGTGGTATTCATAGAAAGGCCTGCCATGAGCTTGGCCTTAGCAGGAGGGATCCACTTCCCTGTCCCGTTAGCAGATGTGATAGCACAAAATGAGGTCTACAATAGCTAAGCCCCTATGCTGCTGTCTTGACTAATTTTCTTAATAAGTTGATGGACTTAGAATCACCATGGGAAAAATGTTTTCCATTTATGTTTTGGGGGGATGTAGAATAGCTTAATGGACCTGGGACAACCTATCCTAAGTGTGGTTGGTACTGTTCCATGGGCTGGGATCCTGGACTAGATGAAAAGGAGAAAGCAAAATTAGCATAACCATTCATCTCTTCCATTTCCTAACTACAGATGCTGTGAGCACAGCACCTAAATCTGTGACCACTAGGGCTACATCATTGTGATATCAGAACCACATGCCCAAACAAGCCATTCTTTCCTTAATTTGTTTTTGTTGAGTATTTTATCAAAACAACAAGACATGTGACTATAATACAGCTTCATTGTCATTAAGTAAACTGAACACATCATATAATCCCAATGCTCCATTAAGAATTATCTCCTTTCATTTATCTTACTTATAATTAAGTAAGAATATGTAACCAATTTCTATATCAATTTAAATAATTTCAGTAAAACATTCAGTAAACAACTAGGTACGGCATAGAATACTTCTATCAAAGACAGTGACAAGTATTACTTATATTTTATTTATTTATTTACTTTTTACATATACATTTATATTATTACACATATATACAGTAAACTACCTACGTCAAGAAGAACCATTACACAATCAAAAATTATATAAATGTTACATTCTTAGTGCTTTGGTTATTTGTATTCAGCAGCCATTAGGAAAATATATCACATAGTCGGTCACAAAGCAAGCCTCAACAGATACAAGAAGATTGAAATAATACCATGTATCTTATCAGATCACCATGGTCTAATGATGGACTTCAACAACTAGAGAAATAACAAAAAGCCTACTCACACGTGGAAACTAAACAACTTGCTACTTAATGATACATGGGTCACAGAAGAAATAAAAAAAGAAATAAAGGACTTCCTGAAATTCAATGAAAATGAAGGAACAACATACCCAAACTTGTGGGACACATTGAAAGTGGTGCTAAGAGGAAAATTCATAGCACTAAGTGCCTTTAAAAAAGAAATTTGAAACATCCCACATAAGCAATTTAACAACACATCTAGAAGCCTTAGGAAAAAAAGAAGCAGAAACACCTAAGAGGAGCAGGCATCTGGAAATAATCAAATTCAGGGCTGAAATCAATAAATTAGAAACAAAAAGAACAATTCAAAGAATCAACAAAACCAGGAGCTGGTTGGTTTTTTTTTTTTTTTTTTTTTGAGAAAAATAACAATATAGACAAACCATTAGCCAAACTAACTAAAAGACAAAGAAGCACTATCCAAATCAACAAAATCAGAAATGAAAAGGGAGACATAACAACAGACACTGAAGAAATACAAAAAATAATAAGATCCTAATTTAAAGGCATACATGCCACAAAATTTGAAAATCTAAGGGAAATGGACAATATTCTTGATTGATTCCACTTGCCAAAATTGAATCAAGATCAGATAAACAAGTTAAATACTCCTATTTCTCCTATAGAGATAGAAGCAATCACTGATAGTCTCCCCCAACCCCAACAAAAAAAACCTCAGGGCCAGATGGTTTCAGTGCAGAATTCTACCAGACCTTCAAAGAGAAGCTAATACTGGTACTTTTCAAGCTATTCCAAAAGATAGAAATGGATGGAACAGTATCAAATTCTTTCTATGAGGCCACAGTCACGTTGATACCTAAATCTTACAAAGACCCAAGAAAAAAAGGAGAATTTCAGACCAATTTCTTTTATGAACATTGATGCAAAAACACTCAATAAAATACTTGCAAAATAAATACAAGAACATATCAAAGATACCATTCATCATGACCAGGTAGGCTTCATTCCAGGCATGCAGGGATGGTTTAATATATGGAAATCCATCAATATAATCCGTCATATAAACAAACTAAAAGAAAAAAACCCCACATGATCCTCTCCTTAGATGCAGAAAAAGCATTTGACAAAATACAACACCCATTCATGTTTAAAGTGTTGGAGAGATCGGAGATACAATGCACATACCTAAACATAAAAAGGCCTATATACAGCAAGCCAATAGCCACCTTCAAATTAAATGGAGAGATACTCAAGGAAATTCCTCTAAAATCGGGGACCAGACAAGGCTGCCCACTATCTCCATCTCTCTATCTTTTTAAATTTTTTATTACTTTAATCTTGTTACATCTCAATGGTTATCGCATCCCTTATATCCTCCCATTCTTCCCTCCCTCCCATTTTCCCCTTATTCCCCTCCCCTATAACTGTTCCTCCCCCTGTATATGCTCATAGAGTATCAAGTCTCTTCTTGGTAACCTGCTGCCCCTCCTCTGAGTGCCACCAGGTCTCCCCCTACAGCGGACATGGTCAAATATGAGGCACCAGAGTTCGGGTGAAAGTCATATCCCACTCTCCACTCAACTGTGGAGAGTGTTCTGTCCATTGTTTAGATCTGGGTAGGGGTTTAAAGTTTACCACCTGTATTGTCCTTGGCTGGTGCCTTAGTTTGAGTGGGACCCCTGGGCCCAAATCTGCCTATCATAATGTTCTACTTGCAGGTTTCTAGGACCATCTGGATCCTTCTACTTTGCTATTCTCCCATGCATATCTCTTCAACATAGTTCTTGAAGTTCTAGCCAGAGGAATAAGACAACACCAGGAGATCAAGGGGATCCAAATGGGAAAGGAAGAAGTCAAATTATCCTTATTTTCAGATTATATGATAGTATACATAAGTGACTTCCAAAATTCCACCAGAGAACTCCTACAGCTAATAAACACATTCAGCAAAGTGACTGGATACAAAGTTAACTCAAAAAAGTCAGTAGCCTTCCTTTATACAAATGGCAATCATACAGAGGAAGAAATTAGGAAATCTACACCGTTCACGTTAGCCACAAGCAATATAAAATATCCAGGAGTTACTCTAACCAAGCAAGTGAAGGACTTGTTTGGAAAAAAATTTTAAATCCCTGAAAAAAGAGATTGAAGATGACATGAGAAGATGGAAGGATCTCTCTTGTTCTTGGATCAGGAGAATTAACATAGTATAATATCCATCTTACCAATCCCATCAGAGACTTGAGAAGGAATAAAATTGATTACCTGAGTATACTGGGAGTGCAGGTTAGTAGCTTTCCAAATGGGAAAATGACAGAGACAGTTTGCTACCTGAGTTTTAGTCACCTAAAACTCTATAACACTGGAGCATCATCTTCAGCCTTCTGGCTCAATATATCCAACAGACATATTTACCAGGCAGGAACTACTGAGGACTTGCTTACCATGTTTTGGCAGAGTTTGGCTGTTGACCCTACGTGCAACCAAGCTTGCCCTTTTTTAAGCCAGAATTCTGTTTCTCATAGAAAGGAGGGCACTTTGACCAGTGGCCTGTTTGCCACATTTGAAGCCAAATACATATGGATGTTCCTTGATGCTCACCATCTTCTTTGAGGTAGGCTTGGTGTTGCCAGGAGTTAACCTGTTTCATTGTCAGGGAATCCTTAAAATAATAAAAACATTTTAAAATGCCATATTCTGTATGTCTCTGAGGCTTTTGAAGACCTTATCTAAATTACAGTATTTAAAGCGCTAGTGTAGGCTGTTTAGGATAAATAAATATTACTTCTATTAAAGATAACACAATTTCAGGCTGGAGAGATAGAACAGAGCTTAAGAGCTTGTTGATCTTTCAGAGGGCCCAACTCACTTTCCAGAAGCCACATAGCAGCTAATCTTAACTCCAGTTCTAGAGAATTGCAAACATAAATACATGCATGTGCATGAACTAAAATTAAAGATAACCATCTTAACATTGGCTTACCAACACATGTCCTCATTGACATTGTCACATAATAAACATAAATAGCATCATTTACTGTGCTCTGTGAGTCACTATTTTAATTTTACCTTTTCATTTGTTTGGGGAATATCAAGAACATGTTAGATATTTATTAGCTAGTCGAGTATACTCACCACAACCAGTGCACTCACTTAGTCTGGGTGCTAGCGTGTACTCAGCACAGGAGAGCTTATATAAGTGTGTATGTAGAAAGGGATGAGGTGGTGAGCACATCCTGGACATTGTGCAAGCTGGCTTTCAAAAGCTGCATCTGCATCCTGACAGGATTGTCTAGATCATGCCATTTTCTACACCAAGCAGAACACAGAAGAATATCGAATTTGGGCCCTGATGCTCTGTTCTAGTTGAGCACTGCTGATTATAGCAAGTGAAAGTCGGAGCACAGGGCCACCTGCAGGACTGCTCTTACCCTGACCTCTGCCTTTCCTATCTCTCTTTGTCCTAAGCCAATCTAACCCTTAACAATCGTCCCGCCTTCTCCGGCAATCTCGTATCTACTACTCCACTAACAAACGGAAGCAGATAAAAACCAATCCCTTCTTCTAAAATCTACGTATCTCCGTCTATTATCATCACTTTCATTTTGGTTATCATACTTACTGAAAAAGTTTCAGAGGATTTTATTTTTTATTTTTATTTTTTTTACTTTTTTTTTTTTTTATTATTAATTTATTCTTGTTACATCTCAATGGTTATCCCGTCCCTTGTATCCTCCCATTCTTCCCTCCCTCCCATTTTCCCCTTATTCCCCTCCCCTATGACAGTTCCTGAGGGGGATTACCTCCCCCTCTATATGATCATAGGGTATCAAGTCTCTTCTTGGTAACCTGCTGTCCTATTCAAATGGGAAAGGAGGAAGTCAAATTATCCCTATTTGCAGATGATATGATAGTCTACATAAGTGACCCTCAAAATTCTACCAGAGAACTCCTACAGCTGATAAACACCTTCAGCAAATTGGCTGGATACAAAATTAACTCAAAAAAGTCTGTAGCCTTCCTATACACAAATGACAAGCTTGCAGAGGAAGAAATTAGGATTTTAATTTATATTTCTCTAGTTCATTCTTCAGTAAAGTTCATCTTAAAACAAATTCTATCTTGTTCCAGCAAGGTGGCTCAGCTTTCACCCAAAATTGACAACCTGGCTTAGATCCGAGGAGAGATTAGTAAAAGGAGGAAGCATTCTCACCTCCACATCCTCACTGTAGCACATACACACATCTCCACCACAATAACTATGATAGTAGTAATGATAATTTGAAAAACTAATTTTTTCACTTATGGTAGTTTTTACTTAAACTGTTTTTATTTTTAAATTATATTACCTGCAAACTGGGCATATTACTTTTCCCAGTGTCTTAAATCCAAGCTTGTACTTCTGATCTCTCCTTTGTGAGCTGGATCTAGGAGTCGGCTGACCATGCTTCTCATCCCTTCCTTGACAAATGGCTGGCGTCCAGATCGTCAGTAAAAACAAATTAGAGGGAAACTGAAATATATAAGGATGGAAAGATGATCATCCCCCATCACTTTCTCTGCCTTTTGTACATTAAGAGCAATGCTTCAGTAGCTAAAGGCAGCCTCTGAGACTTGTTGGACTAGTGCTACCCTGGTATGCCATTTCAGGAGCAGCAGGAGCAGAGATATGGACAGGTTATCTTATATCTTACGTCTTTATATTTTGTCAGCCTCCTTGCTTCCTATCTGTCTTCCGGGTAATGCAGATAACACATACTTTCTTGTTATTATTTCAGGATTTGCATATGTTCCATTAGGCTTTTATGGTTTGTTTGGTTTTTTGTTTGTTTGTTTGTTTGTTTGTTTTGATACCTGTATAACCAGCTTCCTGGAAAAAAATCTGTTTAAATGACCAGTGAGTTTCAGTTGTACTGAATGGATCCCGATTAAGAGAATATGATGCGTGCTCTTCCTCAGCATGCCCACTTTCACAGCATTTCATTTGCATTTGCATCAGGTATGATTTTTTTTTCTTTTAGTGGAGAGACAGAACAGCATAAAAGTGTTTGCTACTGTTGAAGAAGACTGGCTTCCTCTTCAAATTCCGGGTCTCAGCACATAAGTCATTTAACTCTCAACTGCTTGTAAGTACATCTCCAAGGGATCAGACACTGTTTTCTGGTTGCACAGGTGTTGTGCATGTTCATATACATGTGCATGTACATGCACAAACACACACATGCATACACAAATAAATGAAATAACAATAAATGACTTTAAAATGAATTATTATTGTTATGTAGTTATATACCAACTACATTATGCAGGCATTTTTTAAAAACATTTTTGGACCTAAGGTTCTTCAAATTTATATTGGCAAAATAATTGTATATACTTTAGAATATGTACTAAGCTGCACTATATACAAAATAACATGAGTACTCCATATAACTTAGTTATTATTTTATTATTTGCATAACTTATTTAACAAACATATACTGGGATAAAGATATATATGGCACTATTGCCTTAACAAAGAAATGAGAACCTAGTAGAAAAGACAAAAATCTAATAAAGACTGTATTCTATATAAGACTTATAATTATTTATAAGACTATATATGTACATACAAAATACTATAATCTAACAAAACATGCAAAATTATCAAAGTCTTAATTGATCACAGTGAAAATATCATTGGATATTTGATGTACTGGATACAAATTCATTACAGAATTTTACAAGTATAAGGAGTATATGCTACAGAAATTATGACAGCATACATAGATTTCTTAAATCATAGTTTTCTTATTTTGGTTTGATAAAATAGAAGTAGCAGTTAACAATCGAAGTGTTCACACTGAGAATGCCCCTATAATTCAAAAGAAATAGGTAAAATTTTTTCCTTTCTAATTAATTTCACTTGGACGATGTACAAGAGACTGAAGATAAGTAAAAGGCAAGTTATTGTCTCCCATGTCCTATCCTTGACCAACTGGTATCTTTTACAGAACTACTGTATTTTGATTTGAATTCTAAATTGGGAACTAAGTCAGTAGTTCTCCTGAGAAATCAACATTGGTCTTTAAATACCAGAACATAATGAGTGGCTAATTCTGCATGACTGATTAGTCTCACCAGAATTTTTTGAGGTCTTTGGTCAGTCTTTCCTGGATTAAGTTACAGTCACATCATGTGGTAGGTCAGTCAATAAGGGAATTCATCCATGCCACAGATAATGCCAATTCTTCACAAATTGTTATAGGAAATATAAACAAATTGTAAAACATAAGAATAAAAGTAAACCATATTTATTTTTCAACAGCATAGTGTTAAAATCTCTAATGAAATATTATAGTATTGCAATAATATATGAAATAATATTTATTGCATCATAATCAAGTAAAATTTATCCTCATTAAAAATGTTAATTTTGTTTTGAACAATAAATAAATTGACATTATTGACTATAAAAGAAAAAGACGTGTATTTGGCTCATCAAATGCAGAAAACTGGTATGATTTCTTTAAGTAGAATAAGAACTTTTAAAATGTTCATCTAAAGAGAAATACTACCAATACTAGGCTTTATGTTGAAAACAAATGCTGCTCACCTTTTGGGATCACAAACAACATATGAGTGTATTCCTTTAACATTTCTATTAAGCATTGTATGACATAACTTAACTCTGACAAAAAAGTGATACAGACAGATACACACACATAAACACACACATACCACACACATGCACACATACACACACACACACACATACACACACACACACATACACACACACACACACACACACACATACACACACACACACACACACAGAGAGAGAGAGAGAGAGAGAGAGAGAGAGAGAGAGAGAGAGAGAGAGAGAGAGAGAGAGAGAGAGAACACCACAGTATTAAAGAAATTTAATAATAATTAATTTTAAAATTCAGATAACATGATCCAATATACAAAAACCTAAGATACCCACTAAAAATAACATATTTAAAACTTGAACCTACTATGATAGATGAATTCAAAGTCAGTAAATAAATAGCAATGTTATTTTAAATTAGCAATGAATAAGTGTGAACTAAAATTTTAGTATGCAAGTGCTTATAATAAAAGCTGAAGAAAGTAAGAAAATATTACCATATTATCACCAGCAGACATTAAAATACATACTTTCCAGTAACTAATTAAGAAATAAAATGGGATACAACCCCTCCATCTATAGTTGTCACTATAGTCACTATAATGCTAAGTAAATATTACTTAAAATGGATGTATGGTCTTGAAAATGCATTGTTAGGTTTCATCAGTGTGCGAGCTTCATAGAGTGTATTTTTTATGTATCTACACAATACTTCCTGCAACAGACACACACACACATCCCAACACACACACACATCCCAACACACACACACACACACACACACACACACACACACACACACTGTAGTGTGTGTGTACCTTTACACTGTAGTAGATTGTATCTAAAGCGAGAATGTATTAAGCAGGAGAAGATTAAATGAAGCACTGATGAAAATTGTGCCATGAAGAGTATAATACACATGAAACGTTCGAGGCTATTTTAGAGTAACTCAGCACATTGTCTAACAGTAAGCCTTAGTTGTGAAAAGTGATAGTGCACTCTAAAATAATGATAGATTCATGAGAGTCCTTCACTAGTACTGTACACAGTTGTATGAGTCATGTAGTTTATGTTTGTCTGTTCAGTATCTTTTCTTATACCAGCAGTATCATATAAACAAAAGGAATGCCACACACTATGATGTTTTGATAACTACTCTAAGTGAAATGTAGATTTTTTTCTGTCCGTTATACTTATGTGTTCTTGGCCATCATTGGCTAATCTTTTTTTTAACACATTTTTATTGAAAAATGAAATAAGTCATATTACATCTCATTTCCTATCCCATCCCATGCATCCTCCCATTCCTCCCTCCATCCCGCTTTCCCCCATTCCCCTTCCCTATGACTGTGGCTGTGGGGGACCTCCTCCCCCTGAATATGGTGCTAGGGTATCAAGTCTCTTCCTGGTAGTCCGCTATCCTTCCTCCGAGTGCCGTTGGGCCTCCCCAACAAAGGGACATGGCCAAATATGGGGCACCAGAGATCCTGTGAAAGTCAGTCCCCAGTCTCCACTTAACTGTGGAGAATGTTCTGTCCCTTGGCTAGATCTGGGTAGGGGTTTGATGATGACTGCTCGTTTTGTCCTTGGTTGGTGCCTTAGATCAAGCAGAACCCCTGGGCTCAGATCCACCCATCATAATGTTCCTCTTGTAGGTTTCTAGGACCCTCTGGATCCACCTACTTCCCTATCCCATATATTTTTCTCACCTAGAGTCTCAATAGGATTTCCTCACCTCTATCCCACTTTCCTGGTAGGTGCAGACTTTCATGGGACCTGCCCCTTGGGCTAGTGTCCAGTAATAAGTGAGTATATACCATTTGACTCTTTCTGCTTCTGGGTTAACTCACTCATTATGATCATTTCTAATGTAATCCATTTGTCCACAATTTTCAGAAATTCCTTGTTTTTAATAGCTGAATAGTATTGCATAGTGTATATGTACCACAGTTTCTTTATCCATTCTTCTACTGAGGGACACTTAGGCTGTTTCCATGTTCTGGCGATTATGAATAAGGCAGTTATGAACATGGTTGAGCAAATTTTCTTGTTGTGTGCTGGAGCATCTTCTGGGTATATTCCAAGGAGTGGAATAGCTGGGTCTTGAGGAAGCCCTATTCCCATTTTTCTGAGATAGCACCAGATAGATTTCCAAAGTGGTTGTACTAGTTTGCATTCCCACCAGCAATGAAGGAGTATTCCTCTCTCCCCACATCCTCGCCAGCATGTGTTGTCACTTGAATGTTTGATTTTAGCCATTCTGATGGGTGTAAGATGGAATCTCAGAGTTTTTTTGATTTGCATTTCTCTGATGACTAGAGATGTTGAGCATTTCTTTAAGTGTGTCTCAGCCATTTGATATTCCTCTGTTGAGAATTCTCTGTTTAATTCTGAGCCCCATTTCTCAATTGGGTTATTTGGTTTGGTGGCATTTAATTTCTTGAGTTCTTTATAAAGTTTGGATATTAGACCTTTGTCAAATGCAGGGTTGGTGAAGATCTTTTCCCAGTCTGTAGGCTGTCACTTTGTTCTTTTGACAGTGTCTCCTGCCTTACAGAAGCTTTTCAGCCTCATGAGGTTCCATTTATTAATTGTTGACCTTAAGGCCTGGGCTGTTGGTGTTCTGTTTAGGAAGTTGTCTCCTGTGCCAATCATTGGCTAATCTTATGCATCCCATGACCACAGTTTAATTCTGTAAAGCCTGCCAGAAGACCTTAGTAGATACAAACATTAATACCAGGAAAAAGGTGAAGCGTCAGGGACAGAAGTATGCATTGCACTGGGTTATCACGTTGGAAGATGGGTTTGGATATAAAATTTGACTATATGATTATATTGTTTCCCTCTCCAAATGCTATCCAAGTTGTAATGAATACCAAAATTAGAAAATAAAAATTATTTGTGCAAAAGTAAATGAATTTTAGAATTTGTTTGCAAAATGTTGGAAGGTTAATTTATTGTTTGTTATTTTTACCCACAGGTGTAAACATTGAGCCCGTGAATTATTCCACTCAAACATCTCAAAGAAAATGTCATCTTTAATTCTTAGGTTTGGAGATAAGGGTTGAAAAGAAGAAGGGGGAATGTAGAAACATATAAGGACGATAAAACAAAAAGTTAATTAGTTAAAAAAAGTTAAATTAGTTAATCTACTCCCCAACTTAATGCCTTAATTGTTACTCACAAGGTTATTTTTAATTCACTGGTATAGCATTTTGTATGTAGATGCAAAATAAGTTTAAATTTAGATACGTTGGTACCAAATTCAAATTTAAGATTGTTTTTCACACATATTATATATGTAATATGTATATATATTTCTACTCTAACATGCAGTATTGTACCCATACAACTCAATTATAATACAAGGACTACTTCCAATACTTTGAAACTGCTTTTGCAAGATGTTTAGGGTATATAAGTTAATTGTTAGTTGATCAAACCGTGATCATATCAATTACTAGTCTAATTTTATCACAAGAATATAAATCCTAGATGTAACAGATAGATATGACTCTACAGAAATATAAGGTAAAATCATTAGATAAGGTCTTCAAAAACTTCAGCGACATGCAGAATATGGCATTTAAAAATGTTTTTATTATTTTAAAGATTTATTGACAATGAGACAGGTTAACTCCTGGCAACACCCAGCCTACCACAAAGAAGATGATGAGCATAAAAACAAAAACAACAACAACAAAAAAAACCCTCCTTATGGAGATGGCTTCAAATGTGGCAAACAAGACACTGGGCAAAATATCCTCATTTCTATCACAGACAGAATTCTACCCAAAAAAGGGCAAGCTTGGATACAGGCAGAATCAACAGCGAAACTCTGCCAAGACAGGGCAAGCAAATCCTCATTAGTTCCTGCCTCGTAAATATGTCCTTCAGATATATTGAGCTGGAAGGCTGAAGATGGTTCTTCAACGTTAGAGAGAGTTTTGGGTGACTGTTTAAGCAACAAACTGTCTCTGTCCTCTTCTCATTTGGAAATCTGCTAACCTGCGCTCCCGGTATACTCAGGTAATTAATTGTATTTCTTTTCAAGTCTCTGATGGGTTGAAGACCAGATAGTTTAGTTTTACAATTACGCTTAACTATTTTGGGGTTAAGATGTTTTTAAGTCTAGATAGATGTTTTGAGTTGGTAATGACAAGACCTGATAGATACTGATTTACATTTAGATTTTTGGACTCACCAAGATAGGAACGAAGTTTTCTTCAAGACTGCCAAATAAAAACAGCCAATACACTATGAATGTAACATTTATACAATTCTTGATTGTTTCATGGTTCTTCTTGCTGTAAGTAGTCTATTTTATATATGTGTAATAATATAAATGTATATGTAAAAAATTTTAAATTATTTAATAATAGTTTTTAAATAAAGATAAAAAACAAAATGTCTTTGGGTTTTATCTATACGTATAGCATGATGCTTTGAGAAATTGTTTGTTACTACAGCTGTGATATGTATGACCAAGAAGATTTCATATTACCTGGCTGCCATGTGAGATGGAAACAGTCCTCCAATTGGCACCGTTCCAGGTCAGTTGTTACAAAGGTGTGTTCCTCACATGTTAGAGAAACAATTCAACAAATGTTTCTCTCCAGCCACTAAGCGGCCTCTGCACAGTATAGCTCAGTAAAGAGCTGAAGAACACACCTGAGATTTATCTGAGAGGAGAATTTAGTTTTAAAATATTAGCTAATGCTAATTGTCTTCAGCTCAGATTACTACATATGAAGAAGGATCATATAATTGCTGATTGCTGATTACTACCACACCTTCATTTGAAATCTTATATATTTTCATTTTTGGACAGTAATTATTTTTCCTGAAATATCTATATAAATTAAGTTTATGTTTCTTTTTTATATCTAACATTTTAAGTTAGACATATACATATGTATATTTGTATACATATATATATATAATCTCAAAGCAGTCTTCTATGATTGTTACTATTTTTACTTTTAAATTGAGCATACTGAGAAATAATTCCTATTAGTAATTTGCTGATACACATAAATTCAGAGTATTTAGATAGACTATTGAGAGAGAACTAGAGTGTCACTAACTTTTACATGCCTGATGCTACCCATAATATAAGTTGGCCCTGTGTTGTTACTGATATATTATGACCAAGAAATTTGCATACTGAGCTTATCCATGAGAGCAAAATAAACATTATCCTGGATTATGTAGTGGGTAGAGATTCCAGACAGCAGTCATCACTACAACTAAGCAGGTGAAAGCTATCCGACACATTGTTCCACTGACACAGGTCCGTCTGATGCCCGTGCCTATTACATATAAGAAAGACTCCTGTGTCAAATATTAGTTTGACAGAAAAATATCGTGATAAATACATGCAAGTTTGTGCTATGTCTATAAGACACTTGAAAACTTTTAGCTAGTCAACTACCTTAGACTACCTGTACTCTTATGTATATGGTATAATGCTAAAATTCCCTTTAATTTAATGATTATGACAGCTTGTATTGTGGGGCTGATTAGTTGAAGAGGTGCAGACATGAGAACTAACATCTTCAAATTGCTTTTGTGCCATTATGATGACAATTCTCCCCTGTAGTCCACAATTCATAAACCAATAGCAAATTATTATAAGAGGCTTAGCCAATAGTCCTTGCACTATTATGCTCACATAGGCCAGGGTCCATTTGGGCAATGAAAGAAACAAATGATAATCTAAATCATAGGCAACACATTGATTTTAGCAGTAAACTCAAATGAGTCAGGATGATTGCAGTGGGTGAAAAGCCAAAACTAATAGCTGTTAATCAATTGTCTCCTTTTACTACTAGTACTAATTAACATGGTGATCAATATTAATGCTAAATTTAACATTTAAAATAGCTTTTGGGTTTCAGGCCTAATTAGTGTTAATATATTTGTAACAGTCACTAATTATTGATGTCTAAATAAATTTATGATCATTATTAGGCTATTATAAAATTAAAAAGTATTCCTATATAATAAAGCTCCAAGTAAGGATAATAAGCATGTTAGGTCAAAATACTTTGAGGGATGCATGGAAATATGGATAATTAATTATAATAGTTACATCTACATATTCCTAAGACAATTAACCATATTTATAATTCTAACAACAGATAAATATGAAATGTTTCTCACTATGCTAATAGAGTAGAATATTGCCTTAATCACAATATCTAATAACACTATACTAGTTATGAAAGCTACTCAAACATAATGCATTCACATCTCCTCAAATATTCTGAACTAGAAATATCTCCCAACATAACTTAAAAATTTTTTGAGAATGATTATTCTTTGTTTCTATCAGTATGCACATTTATTATTATTTGCATCCTGACTGTAGATTATCATGTCTTAGATTTTAAGCTATTCAATGAAAAGCAATATAAGAAATTCATCCCGCCACATGGGGTGGGATCAAGTCTAAAGGTCCCTGAAGGATACCAAAACTATCAGTCATTGTAACAACTCCCACGACAATGGAAAACCATTATCTGAGACCCAACAAATCCCCCATTACTGTAACTGAAATCATGCAGATCAACAATCTTCCTAACACAGAGATTTAGGAGAAAGGGCTCAAATCAGCAGAGCATATGTGAAAGACAAGGAAATATTTGTAAGCTTTATTTTGATGATATTGTGGTGATGAGAGATTATGTGAATGCTGGGTCTGGGTGCATAAAACCTTTTATGCAGTGGCTACTAACGCTGCGAGAGGATTTTTTGGATTTTTTTTATCATATGATATCAAATTGTAATGCCTGCTATTTTAATTTGTATACTTTAATAGATATCTTTGCCAGAATATGGCAATAGTCATATCCAATTTACTGATTTATATATTAATTTTTTAGGTAATAACCTTTAGCATGTTAAAAGAATTAATGTTGCTCTTTGCTCTTGTGATAGAATCTGAAATGTCTTAATTGGGATGGATAGTTAGTTAGTGTAATGCAGGAGACAAAACAAAAAAGAAAGAAAACCTGTCTTCGTTCAGTGCTCAGGTCCTGCTCTCATCTCACCCACACACAGTGTGAAGCATTTTCAGGTCCTTTGCTTTCTTATTTCTACCTCTTCTCTCAAACATTTACTCCAACTACACTTCCAAAATGGATCTAATGTAATGAGTTAGAATGAATGAATGAATCATTGGGCACAGAGTAGAAAATTTTAGGCATCCTGTTGAAATCTACCTTGTAAATACTTTTTATAATCATATAATTAAACTTCTTGTCTGGTAGTTTCAAGATATTTTGGAAATTTTTGGAATTGCTCGACTTCTGTTTTTGCTATGGCATATGACTTTTCTTTTCATATTTTTTTGGTAATTTTTACTGTTGTTGTCATTGAGGGCTGGACATGGTTGATACATTGTAGAGAGGCTTCTCTCTCTCCATCAGTATTGATTTTTGTTGTAGTAAACACATAGGTTATTATGACCTTCTTTAGCAGTTAATGGGATACAACAGCACTTCCCCCCTCACGCATGGAAAATTTAAGACATCTCCTATGACATTCTCAGTGGGTGATATTTAAATTCTTAAAAATGACCTCTGTGAAGGACAGCAACAGCTGTTTACAGATTCTGCCAGAGTCCTTGTATTACCTTCCATGAGTATTTTTTCTTCCTCAAATGTTTGAGTGCATTTGCACTTAGAGTTAAACTTTTACACCCACCTAAATTTTTTCTAGTATTTAATCACCTCAATTTCCAGCTGGATACTTTAGGCCCTCATCAGTATTGCTGCAGTTTTGTGTTTGAGTTCAAGAATCCCTTCTTCCCTGGTTTAGTGAATGTTCAATAGAAGAGCCAAATTAGCATAGTCCTCATGCTGCAATTTGCTGCTTAGATTAATTACCTGTACTACATCTTGCTTTTCTTTGCTTTCCAGGGCTTGTAATGATTTACTTATATTTTTAATATCCGTTCAAATTTTAAGTTGCTATGTTTTAGAAAATACGGTTTCAAATTAGCTACAGGGAATTTAGAACCAGAGCTTCAGGAGAGAGTTTAATGATCCTGGTCGCGTGAAAGGCAAAACATGGGCTTATTCATGTTTGCATTCCCTGTAGTAGTTCTTTTTTTTTTTTTTTAATTTAAAATTTCTTTATTTAATGTTCAAACTTAATTTGCCATTTTTAAAAAATGTATTTTTATTAATTTATTCATATTACATCTCAGTTGTTATCCCCTCCCTTGTATCTTCCCATTCCTCCCTCCCTCCCATTTTCCCCTTATTCCCCTCCCCTATGACTGTGACTGAGGGGAGCCTCCTCCCCCTGTATACGCTCATAGGGTATCAATCTCTTCTTGGGATCCTGCTATCCTTCCTCTGAGTGCCACCAGGTCTCCCCATCCAGGGGATATGGTCAAATATGGGGCACCAGAGTTCATGTGAAAGTCAGTCCTTACTTCCCCGTAGTATCTTGTGGCCCTATTTTGTTAAAGGCACCCATGAGTGCTGGCTGATTGACAGTTAATTATATCTGAGCAATTGAACAATACTGGAGAAAGTGACACCACAAAGCAGGTTTATGCCACTATAAATTCATGATCATCAGCTTCAAGGAGGTCCAAACCATGGCCTGAAAATTCTGTTATATTTCTGTTTTCAACCCATTACCTCACTTTTATAATGAGTACTTCCAATTTTTGTGTCCTCCTTAGATCTCTGGCAATCTCATGGTATCAAGTCCACTGTTCCCACCACAATTAGTATGTGACCTAAGTTCTTGCTGTATATTGGATAATTAGGTCATTAAAAAGAATTGTTTTAGATGTTTGCCACCAAGCCTACCACTCCCTAGATCAGTGAAATGATTGGAACAATGACAGTGCTCGCACTTGTAACACTGGGACATGGTAATTCCCATACAAAATCACATCAGCATAACAGAGCTCGCCAATGTGTTATTACTGTATACCTGGCTATTTTTCATAACATTATTTGAGAAAATTTCTGGGATCCAATGCTTGCCCTTCCAAGTGAATGAAGTGAGGAAAATATTCTTTGATTTCTCCTATTTCTTGTGTTATTATCTAACTCTTTTTCTGTCTCCAGTTAAATTGAGCTATTAACTAAACTTCTGCATTTATAATCTATTTATATATGTATATATCAGCCATTTATCATACCCTTTAACTAGGTTTATTTTATCTAGCAAAAAATATTTTTTCTCTCCAAACATCTCTTTAATCACTACCTTGTCTTTATTAGTACAGTTTCCCAGAGAAATACCTCAGTAAATTATTCATATGTGAACTATATAATTATTGTCTACTTCTTCTACAAGCCAATCTACCAAACTGTCTAAATAAAATGAGTTCTTCCTATCAGACATATGGCTAATATTAACTGTAGTCAATAAATATTTTATTGTTGCAGTATATTATAAGAAACATATTGTGGCTATCAGATTAATTACACCCATAAGGCCCACTTAACTGTCTCTTAGTTTAGGTGCTATACCTTACTTAACTGTACAGTACAACTGAGCTCAGTTATTTCTAATTCTGGCTCAGAGATTTCTGAGAGACAAGGTCCCCTCAAAGTACATGCAGATAACATGAAATTTAGGCAATGCCTGTCCTTATAGGACTCATTTAATTGTCTCTTCTGAAAGGAAGAGCTAGCATAATGACCTGACTGAATTCTGCATAAGCAAAGGGGATAATTATCACAACTCTGAGGGTGAAAGACCTCAGTCAGTTGGTTTTCCCATTTCCTGGCACAGACTACCCACCCATTCCTGCCACCAGCATTGCAAAAATCATTGACAAAACAAAGCGACTCTAGCAGGAGATTGTATCATTATTAACATTTGGCCCACACTGAAACAGAGGAGCAGCCTCAGAGAATCTGGTCAGCTAGGACCTGTTGCTACCTCAAACCCAAGAGTCTTATTTGACTTGATCTCAAGTTTAGTCATGACTATGCCAAGCCTTTGAAACCCTGTTTGCCAGTGTTCTGAGACACCAAGCATTTCTACTTTTTAAATGTATTTATAAATACATCTGAATAATTTTCCTACCACATTCATTATATTCTGCCCTGCCCTTGTATGCTAAATCCCTTCAGGTATGTTTCAGGTATGTTTCTTGCTTTGAACTTGCTGCCTAGGCACTGTCACCCATAATATTGACATCATATATTATATACTTGGTAATGCCTATCTTGACGTCCTGACAAGTACTCAAATCTCTTTAACACAGACATTAACCATACATTTTTATACAATTACATAAATACATATCCAATAACTTCATTTAAAAACTTCAAAGAAAACTTAAATGCAACATGTCCAAAATTAAGCTAATTTTCTTCACTTTAAAACAATTTCATTAATTGTAACTCACTTCTCATCTATAATGTTACAAGTTAAAACACAGATTAGCTTCTGTTAAACAGAGACTGAAAATAATGTTCAAGTCCAGGATTTTCTGTCCCTCCCGTGGCTGCTGTGTCACTCAGCTTTACTCCACCTTCATCATCCCTGTGGATGTTCTCTGTTTAACTGAATTCCTACCTTCTCATCATGAACATATGAATATATTACAAAAGCATGGTGTAAACATCTACACAGGCTTAAACGAATCTCTTGACAAAACGTTTACTATCAGACAGCCTCTTTGAAGGCTGCAAGTGAAATTCCTTGACCTGATATGTAAGATGCGAGATGTTTCCCCTTGAATATCTTTCCAATCTTGTCAATGATCCTTCTATGAAAATGGCATTCTCTCAGTCTCTCGCATGCACGATTTGGTTTTTGTTAGTTTATAGAAGCTCTTCGTTGTCAAAAGGATCTTTTCTTTGCCTTCATCTATTCTAAAGTACTCAATTATCTAATAACTAGATTAGGTGGAATTATGCTATATACTAGTATCTGGAAGCTCCTCTTTTGATAAGCAAAAGTGTGGCTATGTTATGGGCTAAATCTACTTTGCTAAATTGTCCTTCAGATTTCAACATGAGTCACTTCCATAAGGAAGCCAAAATTGACCTTGCAAATTTCAATGCTGATTCATTTATTATGTACTTTCCTAAAACATTTCTTGCTTCAAGCTTATAAATATATATTACAGGATGATTGCTTAATTAATGTCTGTCTATATAAGTAAGTCAAAGGCTCCATTCAAACGTATATCACATCTGGTTATGTTCACAAATTTATCCCTAGAGCCTGGCACAGGCTTTGTTTTAAACAAATATACTCAATATTTTCAGATGAATGGTTGCCTAAGTTAAAGATGAAACCTAAATGATACATAGTTCTATAATATGGTTAAGGTAGGAGCAATTAAGAAAGAGTAATGGAAGGAAGAAAGAAATAGGAGAATTAAATGTTACTTTTATCAATTACTGAAGTCTACTTCAGTTGCCATTTGCTATGTATGCTGACATTTTTATCTTTGTCTATTTTTATGAATGTAAAAAGTCCGACTTACAAGATCTAATTTTTTAATTGCTCATTTTAAGTGATTCTATAAATATTTTAAAAATGTATGTAGATGCTACTTTAGATACCTGAAATAAGTTGTGGATCCTGGCCTCATATTGATTAGTGCTATAGTCTACATCTTGAAAATCAACATGTACTAAAGACTTAGTCCCAGGAAGGCATTGTTGGGAGAAAGTAAAGCTATTAGAAGGTGCCCAGTGGAAGTTTCAAGTCACTGGAAACTGCCCTTGAAATGAACTATGGAGCCTCAGCTGCCTTCCTGTTTATTTCAATTTTGCTTTCCAGCTCAAAGAGTGAGTGCCTTAGGTCTATTATGTATTCCTTGCTGTGATATGCTGCCTTGAGAGAGACTCAGCACCATGGAACCAACAGATAATAGACTAAGTCACCCCAAACTGTACTCAAAGTGAGTATTTTTCCTTGTAAGTTGTTTATTTCAAGAATTTTATCATAGTAATGGAAAACTGACTAATATATCCCATCTTAGAGGGACAAGATATACAGACCATTGAAACGTGATACCATCCACATCGGTTTGACAGGAACAGAGAAATAAGAGTTATAAAACAACCATAAATTCTCCTGAGTCCAGATTGACTGGGATTATTGCCTTCAATTTGCATAAAATCGAAAGGAGGGAGCAAAAGGTACACTCTCAGTTACTGACTATGAACTAGCAGAAACATTCTGGTACCATGTTAGAAATTGAATAAAATGATTAGTTTGAGAGTTTGGTTGCACCCGTCATTTAATACCACATAGACAATTCTGTGAGTGGAAATGACGATCAAGGCCAGGTTTCTGTGACTCTGGACAAATGAATGAACAAAAGGAAAGGTCCTAGGAGATGTCTTGACGTGGTAAGACCTTATTTCCTTCCCTACTCTTGTTTGGTTAAATAATGTATAACCGTTGTGCTGGTTAATTTTATGTCAATTTGAAACCAGCAAGTTATCTGAGAGAAGGAACTTTCAGCTGAGAAACAGCTTCTATGAGCTTGGCCTATAGGCAAGTCTATATAACACTTTTTTGATTAATGATCGATGTGGGAGGCCCAAGACTTTGTGGGTGGTGCCACTCTTGGGCAGGTAGTCCTGGATAGTTTAAGAACGCAGGCTGAGGAAGCCATACAGAACAAACCAGTAAGCAGCATTTCTCCATGGTCACTGCTTTAGTTCCTGCCTCCAGATTTCTACCTTGGGTCCCTACCAAGATTTCATTGGATAACGACTGTAACTTGTAGGCTGCATGAGAAAATAAACCCTTTCCTCTCCAAGTTGCTTTTCATTGTGGTGTTCATTACACCAATAGAAAACAAATTAGGACAGACATGGAAGTCTTCTTAAACTAAAAAAATGGCATGAGTGTAATGATCAGTATATCTAGCCTTATAATCTATCTCCCAGATTTTGTCAGGGATTCATGGTTCATTTGATGTCCAGTCGAGTCAGATTTTATGTAGACATTTCACTGACAAAATATAGATTTTCTGTGGGACACATCCTAAAATTGAGATAGCATTCCAACTCTTTTATTTCATCTGTCATTTAAAATACAACTCTTGGTTTAGATTACCACTAAGCACCAGATAATGGAACAAGTGTTAATTGTGCATTAAGCCCTTCTGTTGATTATGTGAGAGTAGTAGGATTGCTCTGATCTTTAGGAAATCCAGGATTGTGAAAATTGTCACTTTCTAAGATTAATGGGCTAGTAGGACTGAAAGTCAAACATGAGTTTATTACACTTAGGCTGCCACTCTCAGTAGGTGAAGGTGTCTACAGGGCTCTAACCAGGTGAGACAATAAAAATGTAAGGGCTCTCAATATACATAGGACACTAAGGCTCACAACGTCACATTACTTCACTGTTGCTTCCATGCCTTCGAAGCCTTCAACAAAGTAGTTTGCTTGTTTCTTTCCCACTGCTTGGAAAGGTAAAAATACCTTGTCCTGAATGAATAGCTCAAACCAAAAGGCAAAAATCGAATGTTTTCCATTGAATTATAGTCTCCAGTTTCTCTGTTTTGGTGTGATGCCTCTCAATTTTCACATTGGTAGCATGTCCTATATAAATAGTCATTATGTCACTGATGTACTTTGTCCAATCGACCTTGAGAATATTTCCACCTTCCATTATCCAAGTGGTTCATAGGCATCTCAGTTCACAGATGAAAAGTTGCCAAAAATGTCATTTTCTTTGTTTTCTTACTATGTTTTCTTCTTATTCTCAATTCTTTCCTCTTATATAATCTAATGGGAAAACATTTCATCGTTGTCAGTCTTAGATAAATTTATTCATTTGGTTAGAGCTCTTCAGTCAGTACAAGGTATTTTTTTTTACCCTTTCAACCATTTTTATTGTCTTACCTAGTTACAGTCCTGTAAACACCTCTACTTACTCAGAACTCCATATGTTTCCGATGCTCTGGGAGAAATGACAGGTAGGCATACATTTTACTTTTATGACCAGAAACCTCCTCCAGAACTTTTATATCCATATGTGAAACACAAAAATAATTGGCTGTACTAAAATTTTCCTCTTTCTACTAAAAGCTATTAAAATTGTCTAATATCTTTTGTATAAATATATCAAACAATATCATGCTTTTTTTTCTTTTAGGTTCAGTCATATCTCTCACAACGTTTATGGACACTACTTCCTGTAAATGTCAATTTATTTTGATATTGGGCCTTTGAGAACATGATCAGCTTAAGATGATCAGCTTAAGCTTACAGTGGGCCTTAACCATGTGGTACTAAACATTAACATCTTCATAAGACAGGATTTAAGACTTAGATACTGGGAGGCGGCAAAAGATAGTCTGTGGCAGAGGCTGATGTTGGAGTGGTGCATCTATAAACCAAAAGTACTAAAAACTACCAGTCACAAGTAGCTGCAAGAGAAAGATGCTACAGCCTTAGCAAGAGATGGGCCTACTAAGTCCTTTATTTTTGACTTTTATCTACTACAATTGTGAGTAATAATATATTCTTTTGTTTATTTGTGTGATTCTTGAGACAGAGGTTCTCTCTGTAGGCTTACTGGACTCACTTTGTCAACCAGGATGGCCTGGAACTCACACAGACATGCCTACCTCTGGCTCCCCGAGTGTTGGGAATACTGGCGACCTTCAGTGCCTGGCTGACAGTACATTCTTATTGTTTTCAGGCATCTGTGTTCTTTCAGAAGATCCAGCCCTCCATTAGTGTGCAAACAGATAGGCAGGTACACACAGATACAGGAGTGGGTGGATAGAGATGCTTGCTGCTAAGACTGACAACTTGCGGGTAGACCCTGGAACCAGCATGATGGAAGGAGAGAGCTACTTTCTACAAGTTCTCTGCTCTTCATACACATACACTACATATATCACATGCATGCACACACACAAAATAAAATGAATGTAATAAAATAATGCTAGCTGCATAGTTTGAAAGATTAGTGGGACAGATGAAAGATATCATAGAAGTTAGAGAATTCTTCATAAATAATCTTATTACTAATACCTCGTATCCAAAATTCTTGTGATTTTTCACTGTGCATAATGTATCTCTTTCCTTGTAGTATATTTTCTGTAAGTATAAGAAAAGTTAATAAATAAAAAAACATATTTGTCAAAAAAACTATTAAAAGTTTTTATGTGTAGAAAATTCTTGTTATTTCTTTTTCTCCTCCACCACCTTCTCCTCCTCCTCCTTCTTCTTGATTTTTTAAATCTAATTTAGAAGTCACATCATACACTAACTACACTTGTGATTTATCCTAGAGAAGGGAGGAAATGGAAGATGTAATAGTCAATGCTTTGCTGAGGTACTCAATACTAATGCACTTCCTTTGGCTTTGTGCGATTTTAAGTTTTAATTTCCCATTTTATATAGATTCATAAAAATTATACTGATCATTCATTATTCTACACTTACAATTTCTTATTGTTTCCAGTCATCTGTGTTGTTTCAGAAGCTCCAGGCCTCCATTGTGTGCCAACAGATAGGCAGGTACACATAGATACAGAAATGGGTGGACAGCCCTTGAATCTGCCAGAATACTAGTCATATGTATGAATCTCTAGTTTCTTGTAACTTGAAAGTCTATTCCTTCAAACATTTCTTTCATATATGTAAAAGTTATATCTTAAAACTAAAAATCCTTGCGTACTAGCCCAAGGGGCATGTCCCATGAAAGTCTTCACTTACCAGGAAACTGGGACAGAGGGGAGCTCATCCTATTGGGACTCTAGATGAGAGAAGCATGGGAGAATAGCAAAGTAGAAGGATCCAGAGGGTCCTAGAAACCTACAAGTAGAACATTATGATAGGCAGATTTCGGCCCAGGGGTCCTGCTCAAACTATGGCAGCAGCCAAGGACAATACAGGCCATAAACTTCAAACCCCTACCCATATCTAGCCAATGGACAGGACATTCTCCACAGCTGAGTGGAGAGTGGGGTCTGACTTTCACACGTACTCTGGTGCCTCATATTTGACCTTCAGGAACAGTCATAGGGGAGGGGAGTAAGGGGAAAATGGGAGGGAGGGAAGAATGGGAGGATACAAGGGATGGGACAACCATTGAGATGTAACAAGAATAAATTAATTAAAAAAAACTCAAAATCCTAAGATTTTCCCCCTTTATATGACTTCTAGTTAGCAGTCTTTCTTCTAAGACCTGCAAACTTGTGAATAAATGATAAGAAATTCTTGGATTAATTTTCTAAGATCCTGGATTGTCATTTGCACCATTACTTGAGCCTTTTTAGAGTCATCATATTTGAGGCTTTGAATATTTAGGAGCTCCTGGGATTTCCTCAGCCTTTTTCTTTCTGCTGTTCTAGCAGATTTTCCACACAGCAGTGAATATTCTAGAATAGTGGAATGACACTTGATTCAGCAGGAAGATGGTAAAGGAAAGCCTGAGTGAAAGGGAAGTTGTAGGTTGAATTTTACTTCCTGGTTCTATTTAAGTCATTAAGCTGGTATTAGTTCTAGGATACAGGCTTGTGTCATCCTTGATGTTGACCTATGTGTCCAAGAGCCACAAAGGGAATATATGCATATGAGAGAAATCAGCAAAAATAAAATAAAAATTCCTAAGGCTTTGACCTCAAACCGGGAGTGGAATCATAGTGCACAGGGCTGACCTTGTGAAGGAATCTGCATATGGTTTATTCTTCTTGGCACACATCGCTGACTTTCTGTTGGCGTGTTGGCACAGTGCCAGTTCCCTTCTATGTTTCTTCCCCATATTGTGAAATGTGGGCTCCCAGATACTGCACTTCAGAATCCTTGTCAGTTTACATTATATCAGGAAATTATTGCTAGATCAGGACTTTGTACGTAGGCAATTGGTTGTTTCCTTGGATGTACCCTATGTCCTCTTTTGACCTCACCTCTCCTCCAAATAATGAAAGTGTTAACACTATTGGTTTAGAATTCAGCTACAATATGCTTTCACCTTTCTTTAACACAGCAAGCAAAAGCTATTTGGTACAGACATCTTCCTGTTTCAATAGGCAACCCTTGTAGCTACGATGTTATAATTATCATTGGAAACTTAACACTCGGGATGTTTAATCTTTGAGTTCCAGGAGAGTTTCATTGGCTTACAGGCCTCATGTGACATCCTACACTTATAGTTTCTTACTTCAGGAAAAGTTGGGAAGCTAAGGTGACGTCATCGCCCCTCCACTCCTCTGTGAGTCATCATTATTCTGCCAGGCCCCTATGGTGAGTGACCCTTCCATGTCAACACTTGTGTTTTCAGTTCATTTTCTCCACTATTGATAAGGTGTTCAGTGTTGTTCTCAGGTCACAAAGTGACTCACCTAAGCTGTAATCTTTGTGAGTGCAGAGATTATACTTAAAAGTAAGTTTTGTAGTTCAGTGTCTAACAGTTCTCCTTGACAGATGCTAACTGGCTTGCCTGTTTATTGACATCTCACCATAAGACAAAAGACACCCTCTTCTTAGCACTTTCAGGACCTGTTCGCGGGTGCTATTTTCTGATTGCACACTCAAACTGCCTCATCCCTCAGATGCTATGTGTTAGGTCTCAGGCAGTCCATATGTCTGGAAAATAACTCAAGCTCGACTATAGGATTTCTGTCAAGTAAATAAAAACCAGAATTCCTCAGGAACTTGTGACACCAGTCCCCATCTTCCAAGAGGAGTCATTTCCCTTACCTCTGGCAGAAGGAACAAATGGCTACCTGTACTTGCATATCAAAGCCCATACAGATCTCCAGACTCCCTCAATCCCTGCTCACAAGTATTTGCTAGACATTTGCTAGACATTTGCTAGTCTTTTCTAGCCTTCCTAGGCTTCCCTCCTCTCAGACACTCCCTGTTTCTCCTTATAAGGGCAAAATCCAGCCCTGTCCCTGCTATCCCCCCTTCTCCTGCTGGTAGCCCTTGCCATGCCTAGTCTGCTTCTCCTTCTCTTTCTTCCTCTTCTGAACTCATCCAGATACCTCGAGATATTATTGTGTGTGTGTGTGTGTGTGTGTGTGTGTGTGTGTGTGTGTGTGTGTTTGTGTGCGCGTGCGCATGTGCGCACGCTAGTTAGGTTTTTATTTTATTTTTTACCTTGACACAAACTAGTGTCATCTTGGAAAAGGTAAATTCAGTTGAAAAACTGCCTTCTTCGCATTGTCTGTATGCAAGTGTGTATAGGATTTCTTTAAATTAATGA
The DNA here is from genome assembly GCF_964271855.1 of Acomys minous. Classification (NCBI taxonomy): domain Eukaryota; kingdom Metazoa; phylum Chordata; class Mammalia; order Rodentia; family Muridae; genus Acomys; species Acomys minous. The sequence goes on along the minus strand of NC_140483.1, from coordinate 182,461,691 downwards.
TTGATGTGGGAGAGCCCAGCCCATTATGGGCAGTGCCATCCCAGAGCAGGCAGTCTTGAGTTGTATCCATAAGTAAGTTGATCAAGTGACAAAGAGTAAGCCAGTAAGCAGTGTTTCTACATGATTGCCCATTCAGTTCCTGCCACCAGATACCTGTCCTGCTTTGAGTTCCTGCCTCGACTTCCCTCAGTGATGGACTATACCCTGAGAGTTGTAAGCTGAAATAAAGCCTTTTCTCCTCCATTGCTTTTAGTCATGATGCTAATCCCAACAACAGAAGGGAAAATATAGCAAGAAGATGCAACTGGGCATCCTAATTGGAAGAGCAAATGATAGGTGATATTATTAAAAGAGGACCTTACAAACACCCAACAAGCTGAGCGATGGTGGCTCATGCCTTTAGTCCCAGCATTCAGGAAGCAGAGACAGGCGGATCACTGAGAGTTCGAGGCCAGCCTGGTCTACAAAGAGAGTTCAAGGGCAGCCAGGGCTGTTACACAGAGAAACCCTGTTTCCAAAACAAAACAAAATTAAACAAAACAAACAAACAAAACCAAATATACAACAAAAATTAACTGAGGAAGCCAAATAAAATTCCCAGTGGAATCTCCTGAGCTGAGCACAGCATCTCCTTTCTCTTACCTGAGGCTTCCAAATAAAAGAACACAAAGTAGCAGACAGGTAACATCAGCAAAGCAGGATACAATCGTCCTGCAGAAACGGATTGGGGAAGCCCTGCAGGAACAGTCACACTAGTGTTATCAGCTGAGAGCTGCAGGCAGAGGGGAGCATTCTCTCCGTGGATTACCTTCTGGATTTCTATTCCCACTGTAGGTGTTTTTAATATTATGGGGCAAACAATAGTAACCTCTAGGACAGCCAACCTGTAGATGTTCTTTTACCTACAATGAAAACTGTTTTCTAAAAATGAGTAGTCACATTGGCAGTTTCTGTACTGTATCTCCTTTTATATGTTGTGTTCCTTTATTTACAAAACGAGAATAATTACTTCTTGCTCTCAAATACAAGAGTAGCTTCAGGGTCTAGTTAGAAAGCCAACATAAACAAGAGTTTTTAGAAACTTTCATGCATTCTTGGTTATTAGCCCACTGCACTATTTTCAGCTAGTTTAGACAGTTTTTCTTCTATTCCCAGACCTACCTTCAATCATGTCTGCAGCTGTATACGTCATGCCCTTCTCAGAAACCTCACGTGGACTTCCCCATGGTCCAACTTATTCTTTGGGATGAAAGTGAGGTAAAGGAGGGGCACACCACCATTTAGGTCTTTGTTTTAATTCAATGAGCTAGGTTCTATTTCAGGTGGAACTCTGACCTTTGAACTAACCCATTAAATAATTAGGATGTTAATGTGGATCTGGAAAATTAGCAATCCTCTTTATTCCCTTAAAATTTTGTGTATTTCAACTATCCATCACCTATAGTTGTTTTTATCCACTTGTGACATGAAAAAGGAAGAGAGAAATAAATAACAAACATGGAGATTATATATTCATTCTTCACCTTTGTTTAAATCTTTAGTCATAGCGATAAGTATAATTTTATGATTTTGATTCATGCTGCTATTTCCTTATAAAAGGATAGCTATGATTGCAGTGGTACTTATAAAATATACAATAAGAACTGTCCATTTTGTTTGTGTATTTCACTTTAGTTTTAAAAAAAAATTAAATTCTAGCCATGGTGCATAATTCTGAATGAGCCAATTTAAAAATCACACTTATGGTGTTTTAATAGACACGTAATTGAAGTAAACTACTCATAATACTTCCATATACATATATTTAAAAAGATGCATACATAAACACACACATATATATCCATACATACACACACAAACAAATATATATATATATATATATATATATATATATATATATATATATATATATCTGAATAATTGTTATAAGTCCATGGTTCCATGTTTGCCAGAAGCCATGTTCAGTGCTTTGTGGAGAGTCTTAAAGATAAGAAATCAGTGCAAAAGGGAAGTGGAGTTAGAGAAGGAGGAGATTAAAACCTTGGGTCTTGTGTTATTTATTTCTTATTGCTTTTCCCTTGTCAGGTATCTGCAATATCATTCCAATAGACATTCCTCTTCTTTATAAAAAAAGTAATTCAAGTGGATCATGTGTCATTTATAGGCAAGAATAAGCTTGATACTGTGGTATAACATTGTAGAATACCTACTGCAAATTAAAACCAGTGGTAATGAGAGAAGTGATAAAAATAAAACTGCAGTGGGAAAAGAATAAAGAATCACAGAAAAATGGAGTTGTATGTCATGAAAATTTAGACTTTTGGGAGGAATTTTGTTTTTATTTCATATGCTAATTAGATACTTGAACACACAAAATACTAAGGGCTTTGAGGCAAGGAAAGACCAGCCTTTCTGGAACCAGCATTCTGTCCAGGAGCATTGCCATATCACCCATTTCCTACTTGGCATAAACATTATGGAAAAAGTTACTATTGTTTTTATTTTACACTGAGAAAAGTCCCAAACACATGCTTTGCCCAAGATCTAGACTGTATTAATCCCTCCATGGATGGAGATCAAAAGATAAATTATGGTGCATATGACAATCTGACTTTATTCAATATGCTATGTGTGTTACAAACTTGATCAGTGAGAAAAGAAATAGAGTTTCTCTTTCCTGGCTTAGATGATGATGATGATGATGATGATGATGATGATGATGATGATGTGATGATGATATAATTCCAACTTCCATGTATATTTGTGTACTTAGAATACCATTCCTAGCACATGCAGGTAAATGAATATACATGCATGTGAGGTATTCAGAGTAGTCTGCCTTGACTACAGGCTTGCTCAGTTTACACAGGATTCTGGGCATGTGAAAAGTAAGAGGCAGACACAAACTCATTCTGACTATAACTTTTCCCATAATGTGAGATCCAAAATGTTAACGACAGAAGATGTTTAGTCTTTCATTTCCTAGTATGGTTCAAGAACACAGACTGAAAAACCCTAGTGAGGCCACCTCAGATCTAACAAGTTTTTATTTGGGTGGATTCATGCCTCAATGACTCTCAAGGTCCCTGCCAGTTTGGCAATTCTCTGTGTTCTGATTTCTCAGTGTGAAAATGCCTTATGTCTTCTACGCTCAGCCAATAAAGCTGTAAGAAGGGATACTTTCAAAATGAGCCTTTTAAATTTCATTCTTTGGTATTTGTACAACCAGAATACAAATGGTGTCAGCCCCATTATCTCCCTGCACAAAGTGTTCCTTCCTCAAGGCCAAATCGGTGGTAGGGACCATGGATGTGTGCTCCAAGTCCCTCAAGGGCAGCAGGCCACTTCTATTTCTAGATCCCAAACACCTGCATTTCTCAAAAGCTGGTCCCGATTCAAGAGGAGACGTTTGGAAGTCATTAATATCCTGCTTGCTTACTGTGGGTTTGAGAACCTTGAAATGTCAAGTTGTAGCTCGAGGCCAAGTTGAATTTGTGAGCCCTTGTATTGATGGGTGATGAGATCATTTGCATTGGATTATACCTCCAGTGTGTGTGCAACTCAGTAAATGATGAGTACAGTGAGGGTTGGTGCCGTACATCTGCTGGGCACGTTTATAAAACGGCTCTCTTGTCTCACCTCCTAGGTGTGCAAGCTTCAAGCAGGAAACATATTTGAAGCAGAGACTCAGGTCTCTCCAGCCACGTTACCCGCTCCTTGCTCTTCTGCAGGATGTAGATTTGTCCACTGCTACATGGAAAAGTACACAATTAGAGACAGAGGCTCACAGCCAGAAAAGGATGCAGTCTGAAAACCACCTTTGATGTACCTGGCAGGCCCTATGCTCACTGCTGTTAGGAGGGACAGTAAGCATTTTACGGAAGGCATGGGGATGGTGGGGAGAGGGAGAGGGAGAGAGATGGGGTCTCTTTCTTTTTTTTTTTTAACCTCAAAAGTGAGAAACTGAGATGTCAGTTAACATTCAGTCAATTGTAATATGAAGATTATCCTGTTGGCCCTCACTGGATTCTCAAAGCAGCTCTGATGATGTGCACTTCAGTTGCCATTTTGGTGAGTTAATGACTGCAAGACCATAAACCGTGTTTAAGAAACAAAGAGTAAAATTACTTAATCACCATGATACGTTGCAAGGTGCTCCTATAGCAACTGCATGTAAAGCAATCCTGAGTCAGTCCGGCGGCTCTCAGGAGTATGGTTGGACCCTTTATGAGAGAAATGCATGTAGAACTGAGGTAAACCAGATATAGAGGAAGTCCCCACAGGAAACTGGAACAGGCCCATTAATCCATGCAACAGTAACGCTGAGTCCTACTCACCTTTGCCTACTGCATGACGGAGGTTACCTTGGCGCTTCCTGCTGAAGGCTGATTAATTCACTCACAAAGGCATCAGCTGTTCTGTGTTGAGTGCTTCATGTGCCGCTGGTACAATGATAATAAATGGTTTTCCGAGTTGAAATCTAGACTTTATCTAAACCCTTAATAATTTTAAGTCAATCATTTTGTCAACTAGGAGTTTTGTTTTGACTCTAATAACAGCAGTGTATTGGCAGTACTTAAATATGGGGTTTGTTCTGTGGGATGGGAATCCAGATATGGCCTCTTGAGAAGAAGGCAAAGTTCTGTATTTGCCTCTGGAGTATTGTCAAAAGCCCCAGGCCTCTGTGTCACGGGGATTGATTCAGTGTACTGTACGGTACAAGTCCACTTGCTTAGGAATACATGCTCTTCCCCTGTGCTAAATAGGTCTGCAGTCATTTGCACACTTGATTCCTGAAACTTGAGGGAGGCAGGTGTTTTACTCTGGACTTAAGTTTAATGCTGGGTTGATAGAAAGATTGGAGTAGCATCTCCTTAAGTGTTCCTATTCAGAAGAGGAAAGGTAAACCAAAGAGCTATTTTTTTTTTATCACAGAATATGTAAGAGACAAGTGTATGTTCCTACCCCCTTTCTAGGGGTCATCTCTCCACCAGCAATGTTATTTTCCTCTCCTAAATGGAAAGAATGGTGGCCACCTCTGTCTAACAGCCACGGCGAGGAAGGCTACTTATCTGTTCTTCACTTTCTGACCACTCAGCTGCTACCACAGAGCATTTTATCTGGTTTCCACCTTGTCTTTTGAGGCTAATATTTGAATAAAAGGGAAAAATGTGTTTAGTAACAAATAAGAACTCTGTCTCCAATCCAGTTTAACTTGTATTTTCATGAAGATCACGTTAAAAAAAAATACAAAGACACAATGAAATTGCAGCACCAGATGAGGTATTACAGATAATGTCAGAAAGCCACCAAAACACTAGAGTTCTTCTCCCCTCTCTCTTATGACAATAAGATGGCACGTGGGGGTTGCAAAATGAAATATTTAGAAATCTCTTCCTAATCCACTTAATTTCATTGATTATCGCTCTCTGCAAAAGGTTAAGGAATATCATATTAGTTCTACCTGGATGCAGCAGAAAGAATCTTGTAATAGAGAAGGTTAATGTAGATAGCATCTGTCTCTAATTAAACAATGACCTTCAGGAAAGACAAAATGTGGTGGAAAACCCCAATTCTTTCAACACTAATCATTTTTACTGGATATTTTCTGGCATTGGGCAGGTATGCTGGCTCGATTAAAGAAACGGATGACTTGTGACAGTGAACACCTGCCATCCCAGGTGACTGCTACGAGGGCCATCCCACAGCACAGCACTTGTGCACTGTGGTAAACTTCGGTAGGTTGGAAGAAAGAGTCATGTGTACATAAGATTGTCTGTGAGGGGACTCTGTGCTGATGTGGAGTATATATCCAAGTAATGTTTTAAAATAAAGAAGGTGGATAGGAACTTCTAGTTTTTCACTGTTTCCTAACAAGTTACTATTTCTTCTGTAATTTCTCCCGGGTCACTTATCTCAATCTTGGTAAACATTTTTAAAAGATGCTTGAAGGATCAGTGGGGTGGTTCAGTGGATAAAAGCATTTACTGGTGGCAGTTTTTTGGTATTTTTTTTAATACTATGGACCTGTGGGTGGTGTAGAGGATCAGTTGGTGTACATTGTCCTATGACATTCACATATGCCTCCAAAAATGCACACATATGTTCACAATAAATAAATAATTAAATGTAAATGTTACTCCATTAAAATATAGGACCCATAACCCAGATTATCTTAAGTCATACTCATGTTTTGGTTCCAGCATCTAAATTAAGTTTTTGATAAGTTGGTCATGTAATAGCATGTCAAGTATTTAAAACTGACAATATGAGCAGCTGAAGACCTGTCGTGATATTACAGACTAGCTGTACGCCTTTCTTCTACTAACTCCTCAGTTATCAATCTAAATACCCACTCAACCTCAAGTGATGAGGATCAGAGGCAAATTAAATTTCAAATTTCATCTCTACCACTTTCAATTTTTTAAATGATTTCATGTGACTTGACTTTTTTGATCTTTTTCTGAGAAGGAGAAGTATCTCTTAGGTTGAAATATCACTAGGAATTAATGGATTTTTTGAGATTGAAAAGTGTGAAAAATCCATTTGATAGAATTAGCATATAGTAGGCTCTTCATAGACAGCAGCATTTTTTTTTAAGTAGTTTTTTTCAAAAGTAGTTTTTCAATGTGTGGTGATGAGTTGTTTTGATTTTTGTTGTTTGCATTCTTCCGTGTTCCTTTAGTCATCTTGCTATCTCTGGTGTTGTGTGGTAGCTTCCAGATTTGACCACGTCCCCTGGATGGGGAGGCCTGGAGGCACTCAGAGGAAGGATAGCAGGCTTCCAAGACTTGATACCCTATGAGCATATACAGGGGGAGGAGGTCCCCCTCAGTCACAGTCATAGGGGAAGAGAGTAGGGTGAAAATGGGAGAGAGGGAGGGAGGAATAGAAGGATGCAAGGGATGGGATAACAATTGAGATGTAATATGAATAAATTGATAAAATATATTTTTAAAAAGTAGTATTTCATATAATATATTCTGATTGTAGTTTTCTTTTCTTCCCAATTTCCCCTTCCACGTTGCCCCCGCTCTTTCTGTCTCTCCTAGGAAACAAATAAGCATCTAAGGGGTAATAAAATAAGTAAATAAATAAATAAACAAACATCAGAATATTTCATACAATCAAATAAGAAAAAGAGTCAAAGGGGAAAAAAGCACAAGGAATGTACATAGACACAGAGACATACATGTTGAGATACAGGAATGTCATTAAAACCAAAACAAAAGCCATATGTGTGTACACACACACACACACACACACACACACACACACACACACACACACGCATGCAATGGACCTGTAATGTAGAAAAAAACCATGCCCTGACTTAACAGTATGAGGCAAAGAACCTCAAAGATGCCATTGAATTTGTTTCCTATTGGTTATCTACTGCTGTACATGGGGGCTACACATAAGAGTGGTTCGTTTCCTCCGTGAGACTCCTTAGGAGAAAATTCGTTCTTTTGTTTGCAAGTAGCTATCAACTGGAGATATCTTCTGGGTTACAGATAAGGGCATGTGTCTAGCCCCAGGACCCTATCTATGTACAGACCTGTGCAGACCACAGTCTCTGTGAGTTCTTATGTATGCCAACCCTGTTATGTCTAGGAGTTCTTAATATCTTGGTCTCCTCCACCACCCTTGGCTCTTAGATTCTTTCTGCCTCTCTTCCACAAGGTTTCCTAAGCCCTGAAGGGAGAAATTAGACAGAGATGTCCCTTTTCAAGATTAGTGTCCCAATGTCTTTCACGTTCCGCACCTTGTCCAGATGTGGGCTTCTGTGTTTGTTTACATCTGCTACAGGAAGAAGCTTCTCTGATGATGGTGGAGCAAGCCAAAGATCTTTGAGAGTAGCACAATATCATTAGGAGTCATTTTATAGCTACAATCCATTAACAAAGCAGTAGCATTTGGTTTTATCCTAGGTCCCTGGCTTATAAAGTCTCAGGAGCTTGTCCATGTAACCTGAATTGGCTATGGATTCCATCTCATAGAATGGGCCTTAACTCAAATCAGATATGTGTTGGTTTCTACAACAAGCTTTGTGCCACTGTGACACCAGTGTAATTTGGAGGTAGGCCACCCATACATACCAAAGGGTTTATAGTTGGTTGGAATTTGGTATGCGGATAACTTTACAGTGCCACGAATACTAGTCTGCAGGGCTAGTAGAGGGGTGAAGCCTCTAGGTAAACACTAGCCCAACTACTCCATGTTCAATGAAGTACGGTGTTTTCAGCAATAAGGCCTTATCATAAATTTGTGGAGAGCCGCCAATAGCTTTGGCAACACCCTGAGATATTTGGGGTTTCCCAAGAGACTGCTTTGTCCAAAAACTTCAATTAGATATAATCCATTCCTAGTATTGCAAGCTTCATTTGCTGATAAGAGATGATCAGTTTGGCCTCCATCTACCCTGTTATTTGGTGATTTCATTTATATCAGCCTCACACATATTATAGAAAACTTATCTGTTATGTTTGCATATAGTCCCTCAAATGGACCTTAGTTTTAGCTGTTCCTCCCTGTATTTCCCCATTCTTTCCCTCTCTGTTTGATCCTCCTATTTTAGGCCCTACCGACTCCATTTCATAACTATCTGTTGTGTTATTTAATTCAAACGATCTCTTCCTTTTATAATGTTCCCGCTCCTTCTTTAAATAAATATTACAAATAAGGTTTTAGTATATGTTTCCTCTCTCAGTGGAGTTATTGTAGCACAATTTGGTCATGTAAACCTAGACACTTATAAAGACAAGGTAGAGTTGTAAGGTGGAGCTATTTCTGATGAAACAATAGCAAAAGGTTGAAAGAAGCCACATTCCCATCATTGTGTGTAACCTTTCTATAACTGTTCTCAGCTCTGCCTTCCGTTCCCTCACCTTCTCTTCTTCTACCTTACCTTGGTCTGGCTGAAATAACTATTTCTTTGATAAGTGTTTGATTCATTATTGCTTGGTTCGTGTTACCATTGCTAATAGAAGAGGCCTTAAAACGTATGTAGTTTGAATATGTTACAATGAATATCTCTTCATTGTCTGCACACTCCCAAATGGTCTTAATTAGAAGATGCCACTCTTTCCCTTTCCTAGTTGTTGTGCAAAAGTCCCTCTTCTGGGGGGTAGAATCTCTGAGAAGTATTTAGAACAAAATACAAGCTGTTCACTTCAGATAGATAGTCATAAATTTGTCTGTTTGGACCCTATAACATCTATTTCTTACAACTCTAAATCTGAGAGTTAGCCATGCACCTTTATGGAAAATATAATAAGATTCTGAGCTCTCTTGGAAGGACGACTGGAAAATGAAATATGGATTTGGCTCTGTCTTTATCCTACTCTGCCCTATTCTGCCTTGACACTATAGCAAAAGTGTTTAACTTTGTACTGTCACCTTTCCTCATGAGCAGACAGTCAATAGCAAAGGTTCATAGTGTTGTTAAAAAGATTATATCACCTGATTTTTTGATAAGTGCTTTAAAGGCTTAATAAAAGTAAGTCAAGAGCACTGAACTGACTGACTTACTGGTGCTGTGGGATGAAAGTTCCTTGTCCTCTGTGATACGTTTGAGCTAAAGAACACACACTTAAGTGAGTCTTTCTGAAGAACCGAGACCTTTAAAACCAGATGACTTGCATATATATTCTTTTAGTGAGTACACTTTTTAGACAACTAATAATCCTATTACCTTAATCTGCAACAATTTGTGTCTGAGAATGAAGACAGGCTTTCCAATTTGTTGTTTTGTGAGGAGCAGGTTCTAAGTCCAAAGCAAACTCCTCAAGCTCCACGTTCTCCTATTCTTGGCATAAGTGCTCATATTCCAGTAGAAAGAACCTGGAAAACTACATGAAATATTTTTCTTTCTTTATAAGCACAAAGGGCATATGGGAAGTAAAAATAATATGAATTATTTTGTCAAAGAATATTTATTTATTTATTTTTATTTTTACTGTTCAGTGGTATGTGGTGGTGTGTGTGTGTGTGTGTGTGTGTGTGTGTGTGTGTGTCTGTCTGTCTGTCTGTCTGTCTCTCTCTCTCTCTCTCTCTCTCTCTCTCTCTCTCTCTCTCTCTCTCTGTGTGTGTGTGTGTGTGTGTGTGTGTCTGTGTGCAGTGCACCCATAAGCAACTCCTCAGAGGTTGGCCAGGGACAAGAACTGTCATTTTTCTATTATTCTCTGCTTTATTTTTCAAGGAACAATGTCTCTTTCTGAGTCTGAATCTTCCCCTTTTATCTAAGCTGGTTGGCCAGTGTACTCCAGGGATTTACTTGTGGTGTGTGTGTGTGTGTGTGTGTGTGTGTGTGTGTGTGTGTGTGTGTACTGCTTCCTTTGTTATAGGTAAGTCAGGCCTGGGATTCTCTCCTTCCATAGCTGGTAGGGGTCTAGGGTTTACATCGAGGTCTTCATGCTTGCACAAGAAGCTCTCTTACCTACTGAACCTCTCTAAATATCTCTAAAGATTATTTGTGTTAAAAGAAAAAGGTGGTCATTTTTGGTAACCTGTATTACATAACTCTATATAGTATGTTCAGTTTGTCATTTTCCAAACCTGTACTACATATATTATACACAAACTCACAAAAACGCTTAGAAGAACTTGAAAATCTTTATATCAATGATGAGAAAGGAATTGAGAAGAAAATATTACTGATGAATATAGCCTTTAAGAATGTTACTTCTCGGTTTCTAGGACACTCTGGATCCATCTATTTCCCTATCTCCTATATTTTTCTCACCTAGAGTCTCAATAGGATGTCCTCCCCTCTGGTCCACTTTCCTGGTAAATGAAGACTTTCATGGGACATGCCCCTTGGGCTAGTGTCCAGTTATAAGTGAGTATATACCATGTGAGTCTCTCTGCTTCTGGGTTAGCTCACTCATTATGATCATTTCCTAGAAACCTACAAGAAGAACACTATGATGGGTGGATCTGGGCCAAGGGGTTCTGCTCTATCTAAGGCACCAACCAAGGACAATACATTCAGTCATCATCAAACCCCTACACAGATCTAGCCAAGGGACAGAACATTCTCCACGGTTAACTGGAAACTGGGGTCTGACTTTCACATGATCTCTGGTGCCCCATATTTGGCCATGTCACCTTGTTGGGGAGGCCAACAGCACTTGGAGGAAGAATAGCAGACTACCAAGAAAAGACTTGGTACCCTAGCATCATATTCAGGGGGAGGAGGTCCCCCTCAATCACAGTCATAGGGAAGGGGAATGGTGTGAAAGTGGAAGGGTGGGAGGGAGGGAGGGAGGAAGGGGAAAATGCAGGGGATAGGATAGCAAATGAGATGTAATATGAATTATTTCATTTTTCAATAAAAATGTGTTAATAAAAAAAGAATGTTACTTCTTATAGCTACTTCTTGGCTCTTTAAGCTGGAATAAATTCATTGAAATGTTTTGTAAGATAATAATAATATACTTTGACAAGCCACCGGTTTGTGTTTGCTGCCTCAGGCTTTCTATGATGATGGGAAAAGGTCCCCTCAAGCTATCAACTCTATATCTCAGTTCCTGAGCCCCCATGAAGACCTTTTTCAGCAAACTGGAATTGATGAAGTCTCCTTGCAGTTTTTAAGGCTCAGGGAGCGGCTGAAAGTCTTTTTAAAGAGAGGTGCCTCTTATAAACTCTCCCATCCTAATATTACAATCTGCATTAGATGGTGCCTTCTCTGGTGACCTATTACTCAAAATGTGACACTACCCAGGAAATCAACAAGGAAGTCATGAAAGTTTATTTAACCTTTTTTATATTTACAGGTTCTGATATTCTTTAAGACAATAAGTGCAAGGCTATGAGAACTTTGTGTATACTACTTTAGTCATTATGTTCAGGAAATACACATCAGCAGTGGGACAAGGAGAGATTTAAGTGCTCCTGTTAACATTGCTCAAAGATTCCCCAGAGGAAATGTATTGAACAGAGAGCTACGTAGAATATATCTAAATACAAGCAATAACAAAAACCTGATGCTTGGCAGACATGAGAAGAAACACTCAAAAAATATAATTCCTCATGATTTAGACAAGGATTTTAGAACAATGTAACTTTTTTTCATTTATATGCTAAAGAAACAGTCACTTCACTATTTCCAAATGCCTTCCAGGTAGGGTTGCATGGTCACCATGGGCTGTACATCATAAGTTCAGGACAGAATGATAAGTTGGAAGCCTGCATCCATCTTCATCCCATCCATCTGATGATCCAAGGCATCACATTGCTTTATCTCATCACCGTTGGTTTTATGTATATGGCAATCCATGTAAAGCTTCTAGCACAATGCCTGGCATATAATAGTAATTCCTCAATAATTATTAGACTATTTTGCTAATTGCTGTTTAATATTGGGCTAAATGTGAATTGTGTTAACACATAATATTGTCATTTTTGTTAGATTAAGCATTACCTATAAACATTAATTTAGAATTTACCTTAGATGGTAACTTACTAATAATAAGGGTTCTTTGCAACAAGTGGAGGTAAGATTTAAATGGAGGTTTATAATATTACTTATTTGAAAAATTCAATACCAACCTGTTGATCCCTAAGTTTAGATTACATAACTTTATCTAGCATCAATATATTGTATCCTATATTATCAGATCAATTATCATGATTTTTTCCCTCAGCTTTGTAAGCCTGTACATACTGTCTATGCTCTGGAAGGTGCAATTAGATTTCTTGACATTAAGTGTGACCCAGATGGCTTTACATAGGACATATGAGGCCTTTTCAGAGTTAACAATATGGAAGCCCAGTGGGCATTGTCCTGGTGGAGTCTACTTATTACAAGATGTGACAACTGAGGAATGTAAAGCTGAACTCAACATGAGTATGCTTAGAAACATCCTTAAAACAGGGATATGCAAACTCACAGGGCTATAGATATTTACTTGTTTTCTGAATGATACATCCGGAAGAAATGAGTCAGATAGTTAAGCCCATGTGAGTTGTGAATAAGAGTTGGAAAATGTGGCTATTTTAGGGTGGACTGAAGAGGAAAGAACATAACAAGACAATTATCTCATGAATTTAAATATTCATGACTTGTTTGTTAGGACATTTTGAAAACGATGTCTCTGAGCATCAGATTTTTAATATGCAGAACAGAAAGAGCAAGGTATTGGTAAACAACAAGCATATTATCAAGAAATTTGCCTAAAACCTTCAAAAGCTAAAGCTTAGTGTTTTATGTGTGTGTGATAGAGTAAAGCTTTCCTCAGAAGCTGGAATATGAAAAAATCAATTCTCCTTCAAGAGCTAATCTCTAAAAGTCAGTATGTAATGGAATAGAGAAACAGCATGCAAATTGAGTAGCAATGCATAAAGGGACTCAGGTGAAACCTGATTTACTACATTAACATGTGGAACTGCAGTCAATTAGGAAAGGTGAGTCAACAGTAGGAAAAGAAAGTGGGCAAGAATCTAAAGGCAGACATGACCAAGGCTCGTCCAACCTGTATGCAAGGAATTTTCTTTTTTTATATCTTATTAATTCATTCATATTACATCTCAGTTGTTATCCCATCCCTTGTATCCTCCCATTCCTCCTTCCCTCCCATTTTCCCCTTACTCCCCTCCCCTATGACTGTGACTGAAGGGGACCTCCTCCCCCTGTATGTGTTCATAGGGTATCAAGTCTCTTCTTGGTAGCCTGCTATCCTTCCTCTGAGTGCCACCAGGCCTCCCCATCCAGGGGACGTGGTCAAATATGGGGCACCAGAGTTTGTGTGAAAGTCAGTCCCTACTCTCCACTTAACCATGGAGAATGTCCTGTCCATTGGCTAGATCTGGGTAGGGGTTCGAAGTTTACTGCACATATTGTCCTTGACTGGTACCATAGTTTGAGCAGGACCCCCAGACCCAGATCCGCCCATCATAATGTTCTTCTTGTAGGTTTCTAGGACCCTCTGGATCCTTCTATTTCCCCAATCTTCCATGCTTCTCTCACCTTGAGTCCAAATAGGATGTCCTCCCCTCTGTCCCACTTTCCTAGTAAGTGAAGACTTTCATGGGACATGCCCCTTGGGCTAGTGTCTAGATATAAGTGAGTATATACCATTTGACTCTTTCTGCTTCTGGATTAACTCACTCATTATGATCATTTCTAGTTCAATCCACTTGTCCACAAATTTCAGGAATTCCTTGTTTTTAATAGCTGAGTAGTATTCCATAGTGTAACTGTACAATAAAACAATCTTGTACAATAAAAGATCCTCCAGAGGAATCTCCATACCTGATCTCAACAGGTACTATAAGGCAAGAGTAATTAACACAGCATGGTACTAGCATAGCAATAGGCTGGTTGATCAATGGAATCAAACTAAAGACCCAGATGTGAATCCACACACATATAGTCATGTGATTTTTGACAAAGAAGCCAAATCTCTTTAAGGGAAAAAGGATAGCATCTTCAACAAATGGTGTTGGTCAAACTGGATGTCTAAGTATATAAAAAAAAATGCAATTAGACCCATATTTGCCACCATGCACAAAACTCAAGTCCAAGGGAATCAAAGACCTCAACATAAAACCAGAGACACTAAATCAGTTAGAAGAAAAGGTGGGAAAATGGGGGAGGGAAGAATGGGAGGAGACAAGGGATGGGATAAACATTGATATGTAACAAGAGTAAATTAATAAAGGAGGAAAAAAGGTGGGGAAGAGCCTGGAACACATTGGCAGAGGAGACAACTTCCTGAACAGAAATCAACAGCCTAGGACTTAAGGTCAAAAATTAATAAATGGGACCTCATGAGGCTGAGAAGCTTCTGTAAGGCAGGAAACACTGTCAATAGAACAAAACAACAGCCTACAGACTGGGAAAAGATCCTCACCAACCCTTCATCTGACAAAGGTCTAATATCCAAAATATATAAAGAACTCAAGAAATTAAACACCATCAAACCAAATAACCCAATTGAGAAATGGGGCTCAGAACTAAACAAGGTATTTTCAATGTCGAATTTCTGGACAACACACTTCTCCTGTGTGGCAAGCATGAAGTTAGTTACCTGAGGCTAATCCCAGTGACTTAACAGAGAAATGCTAGGAGTAAATGACAGGACGCCAAAGGGCTGCCTCAGGAGTTCTTTGGAATCTGCTACATGCACCTTGCAGCTGAGTGGAGACCCTCGCCTACAGATGTATATGAGAGCTTTGACTAATTCACCAAAGTTACCAAGGAAGCAGTCAATCTGAACACTTGGCAACAATGGTAGTTTTAATGGTTGGTCATCATAAATGTTTGGTATCAATTTTTATGCTTTTCCAATTGCTTTCTTTGCTGTGCTTCAAAATTCTGAAGTAAAAAAGGTTTAACAAAAGTTGCATTAGGAAGTAAGGGGATACAGAATGTAGTCTGCTTGCGATTGCAATGTGATTTCCCAATTTCATGAGTATCACTTCTTATATATAACAAGCAGCCCAGAGTGTCAGTGGTTATCTAGGACTGAGTATTTTGGGAAAAAAAATTGGGAGTAAATAGAAAGATCCAGAGGATGTTCTAACAATATGGACTAACCAAGATAGTCAAATTGTTAGTTGAACTTTTTGCAGACCAAAAGAACAATACTCTATAAACAAATTTAAAGGGAGAGTCCAGGGCAACACAAACATGCTATCTGCTTAACATGCATGTGTAGGTGATGGCAGCTCATTGACATGTTTGACACAATGTATATTTAAAACAATAGAATATCATGGAAAGGAAATCTGGTAATGAAAAAGGATGAGATTTTATTTTATTTTTACATATCCTTTTATATTATTACATATATACACAATAAACTACCTACAGCAAGAAGAACCATGAAACAATCAGAAATTGTATAAATGTTACATTCATAGTGTTCTGGCTATTTGTACTTGTCAGCATTGAAGAAAACATCTTTCCTATCTTGGTGAGTCTAAAATTCTGAATGTAAATCAATATCTATCACATCTCGTCATTATCAACTTAAAATATCTATCTAGACCTAAAAACATCTTAACCCCTAAATAACTAAGCTTAATTGTAAAACTAATCTATCTGGTCTTCAACCCCATCAGAGACTCGAAAGGGATAAAATTAATTACCTGAGTAAACAGGAAGTGCAGGTTAGCAGCTTCCAAAGTAAGAAAATGACAAAGACAGTTTGCTTCCTGAACCTGAGTTAGGATCCTTCTGCCTCACTGGAAACTGGAGTAACATTTTAGAGCAGCACTTGACAACTTTGTAGGGCCACCGCCATTTTCAGTGCACTGCAATTGTCATGACTCAACATCCCTTTGTGTCGCACTCTGTCATGCTTGGGTGCCCTGACTTTGATTGTAACTGCTCCTCCAGGTGCTACCACTGATTCATGTCTTCGTCATGGTTTATTCAGAATTCTGACTCCATCCCTCCTTTCTGCAATTGTCTTACCTGATATCCATATTTCTAAGTTCTGCTTTCTTTAGCAACTGTTTAGGCAGAAGCAAAAATGCTTCCTTTATCAACACAGAGCATTCTGCTCAAATAGCGGGCTTCCAACATGGCTGCCACTGTGATTCGTAGTCGCACAGAACTGTATTGTCCAATACAATTCAATACAGTATTGGCCTTATGTGGCCACTGAGCAGCAAAAATATGTAGAATTTTAGCTGAGGTGCATTATAGATGAAAAATATAAACAAATTCTGAAGATTTAGAATAGGAAAATTGGTGAAAACCAATATATTTTATATTATTTCCACGAACCATAGATTTAATTATAAAAGTCATATTCAGAAATAGAATATTTGAAATAAGATATATCATTCAGGCTATCTTCACATATTATTTTTTAGTTCTTATATAGCTACTAAAACATAAAATTGATAATGAACAAAGAGACTATCCCGTGAAAGAGTTCAGGCAGGAAAAGGAAGGATGAAATGACATAATTATATTATAATCTTTAAAATAGAAGAAATAAAGGAAAACTGTGAAACTGATTGAGTAGCCTATGCTTTTAGTTAACACTCTGTTATGTTGATGCCCTTCCTCTTAAACTTCATTCAGTACAACAAGGACAAACTTTGGCTAATGATTTTTTTTCTTGATAGTTTTAAGAAAACCTGTAAGTGATGCAAGTGTTATCCCATGGTTACTTATGGTCAAAAAACTAACCAAATACTTTCATCATTACTGCATATTAAACATATCTCTGAATTATATATTATTGTATCGTTCTTATAATTTTTTATCATATGAATTATTTGTGTTTCATAACTTATTGATTACTATTTAAAAAGATTCAAACTATAACTTAAGTATGATAGAACTGAATTTCAGAGATAAAAAGGGCATTACTCCAGATGTAAAGGCTCTATGCAGTGGAAGAAAAAGATACAAGCTGCATTACCATGATGGTTTTATCTGGAGTCAGATCTCCCTGCGTTTGATGGCACTGCTGCTGTTTCCTGCTGCTGAGACATAGGAGGAGACCATTCGACCTTTTACTATGTACTAGATGGTGTAAGAAAGTTAAAAAATATGTCAGAACGTAGCTATGCTTGATAAGGTAGTCAGCCTCTGGGTAAACCATTCTCATTGTTTAATATTACTACTTAAAAATCAATAAAATCTTAGAGATTTTAATGTACACATTTATATGTGATGACGTAACGTTCATCTCTTTGTTAAAATGTGTTTATAAATGATCCTGTTCAAGCTTTTGACACTCTACGTTGTACCACAAAATTTACTTAAAACTGGCAATGTGACATGATAGTTGAGGAAATGCTTTCACAAAAAATTTAAGGTGTGCTGAGAAGATGCAAATTCTCTACTTCTTGATCTGAATCAGTTCTTGACATGAATATAATCATGTTTCTGGCCACAACTGTTGTCTTTCTGTTAAGATACAGATTTGTTTTGTTTTACCAGATGACACCATGTCTTTCTGTCCTCTGACATTTCGTTCCCGCACCCTGCCCGTTGGATGTCTTGCTCATCAGCAGCCACATTTATGCTACCACATTGACTCATGTGAAGCATTTTGTCTACTTTAGTTAAAGCTCTCAAAGTTTCCTAGATCCACTTTCTTTGTAAATTTTTTTCTATTTATTTTGTCACTGTAACAAAATACTGTAAACTAGACTACTTCAGAACAATAAAATTACACATTTGATAGTTTTAGAGGCTGGAAATTCTGAAATCAAAAGACCACAAACTTCTGTGTCTAATAAACTCCCTCTTCCTAGTTTGTAGTACATAGGTGAACATGGGCCTATTTTTAAATGGTACCAGTCTCACTCATGAGGTTGGTAGCTAGTCACTAGTTACAACCACGATCTATCTATCCCCTCCCCAAAGGCCTCATCTCCTCACGCATCACCTGGGATGGTAGGATGAGAGCACAGGATTTTGGAGAAATGTAAGCATTAATACTATGCCACCCATATCCAAATATATTTTGCACTGAGTCTATCTGTGGTGCTATTATCAAAAACCCAAAGCTAATGATGCAAAAACAGTTATCTTCTTCATATACACTTCCTTGGTGCTTCATCATTTTCTACAAGATTAAGTCCAAATTTTTTGGCTTGTCAGAATCTAGCACATGATGATTCTTTCCTGTGATTCCCATCCTCATCTCACACCATAACGTGACACACACCGTTTGGTTTTGTTCTGGTTGCTCCATTTACTGAGTTAGTTTTGACGTCTCCCATTTCTCTGTCCTGTCTCATGCTTCTTAGTTTTATTTATTTTTATTTATTTATTTATTTTGGGGTTTCTGAGAGAGGCTTTCCCTGTGTAGTGTTGCCTGTCCTGGACTCTCTGTGTAGACCAGGCTGGCCTCACACTCACAGCAATCCACCTGCCTCTGACATTTCTTGCAGTACCTACTGATCATCTTCTTTTGGCTGCTTTGAGTTTTGAACTCACCAAATAAAGGTTGCATTTACTGATGATGGATTATTCAAGTATATCAAAAATACCTGTCACAACTCAAGAGAAAGAAGAATCCCATAAAAACAAATGAACACCCATTTATGAACTAAAATGCTATACTTCAAATATCTAAAGCATATCTGTTAGTGGAAACTCTGAGTTCCTTTAACCAATTCGCCTGGATTTATAAAACACATCTGAATCATAGGAGTCTGAAAGGCTTTGACTCATAAGGACTTAACTTGGAAGCAACATTTAACTGTTTTGCTTTCTAAAACAGGATTTCCCTGTGTAGCTCTGGCTGTTTTGGAACTAGCTGTATAGATCAAGATGGCTTTGAACTCAGAGATAGTGATGACCTGCCTCAGCTTCCGGAGTGCTGGGACAAAAGGTGCCCAGCCCCCACATTTAACTGTTAAAAAAATAGTTGCAGGTGTATTTTATATATTTATACAGTGATCTCTATTGTTTTGTCTTGTTCACAGATTTGTGACTGGAAAGTGCTAGAAAACAAAAATGTGAATGATTGTTACTTTCTAGATAAAAAAAAACTAATCTTTTTATTGCTTGCATAATGCATTTATCACTGTGCATGTGGTCTACAAATGTTCTAGGTCAACAGAAAGTGTTTCCTTGAAAGAGGAACAAAGGCTGGGTTGAGGTCTGGGTGGTATAGAAGATTGTTCTAGATTGTGGTATCAAGCTGCATTCACAAGCTGTGTCTAGCCTTTGTCTCAAGTGGGTTAAGTTGGGGCTAAGTCACCCACAGAGGCTCCCACTTCATCAGGACATAGAGATCAACAGCTACTGATTGCTTTCTGCGTCTTCAGAACTCCACTACCCATCACACGTGATTAACACAAATACTTTATTACACCCTCTTCACTTCCCACCAAACTCTATCTACTGTTTATTATTAAACCAATGTCCATATGGCAACACCCACCTAAAAACATCCTATCACTCTGCTTGTGGATAAAAAGACAACATTTGTTCTTTGCCTTCTCTAGGTTGCTCATCTTAATCAGAAGTCAGGGGACTAGCTGCCATGTCCTGTGCTTCCCTGTAGACCGGACATGGCACAGGGTGGCAGGAATGCTAGGTCAGCCTTCAGCCATGTATGCCCTGAGGTGGAATGCTTTTCCTGTTAAGCAGTTTTTTAAAAAAATAATCAATTTGTCCATGATAAGAACAGCAGCGGATCAAGGAGGTATGTCAGTGTTCAGTGTCTCCTGAATGGGCCCAAGTGATTTAGTCATCTGGTCCAGAAACTTTTGTGGTTGATTTGCCAGTATGGCCCAATAATATTTATAATCAGGCCTATGATTATTATTACGGCAATATTTTCTAACCCGCTAGCAATCAATAAAGACACAGACACCTGTTATATTTTTAAATAGCTTTAGGTAACCCGGGGCACAGCAGATATTGATCCCCTAACCGACTTCCCATAGTGGGGCAGGTATGGGACCCCTGCCCCAATCCCATGCCATCTGGTTCTAATAACGTCTATCAAGCTGCCTCCCATCCATAATCCCATACACTTGCTAATGTTCTTCATCTGAGTCAAATCCTCCATCCACACTGGCCATGTGCTTCTCCTCCACCTAACCCATGGTGGCCTTCCTTCTTCCTCACTTCACTTCCTGTCTCTCTTCCTTCCCAAGAAACTCCTTGTCTCCCCGAGCCCAGGAACCTTAGCCAGCCTGTCCCATTTTTCCTGACGAGGTGTGATGGTCTTTTATTGGTCCAATAGGTTAGACTCTAGGCAAGGTCTAGATCTGGCAGAGATTGCAAGAAGTAATTAGCATCAAAATACATCAGACCAACCTCCAACAAGAAACAGTCTTGGCTCTCTTCATTAACGTTGCTTCTTTGGGGCAGAAGAGAAACTAAAAATATATCATCCTAAACGTACCTTGTTAGAAGCAGAGGGACCTTTTTTCCTTCACTCATATAGTCTATTTTAGGAAATGAAAGATTAGCAGAGCAAAAGTAACAGGATAAAAAATAGCACCACTGGTGAATACATGAGTGTAAGTCCACTTTTTATTCAAAAGAGTACATTTGAAACAGAATTTTCCCTTTTTTTGTCCAATTTGCTTTCCCTATGATTGCTTTAAGATCATCTGAACACTAATTTAGAGGTGTCATTTGCAATTCTAGTTCAGATAGTGGTCTCCGGTCCAGTTAAGCATTTGCCTTCATTTGCCTAATCTGGAGGAGTCAGTTTCTCTCTTCTTTTCAACTGTAAAACAGAGGATCCCCAAGTCAGGGAGACAGGGTATACAGAGACACACAGCCAAATATTAGATGGAGCTCCAGGTCGTATGGAAGAGTTGGGAGAACGACTGAGGAAGCCAAAGGGGTCAAGGTCTGCACAAGAAGACTTACAGAGAAAACTAACCTGGGCCCATGGCGGCTCATGAGACTGAGCCACCAACCAAAAAGCATTAACGGACTGGCCTAGGTCATCATGTGGGCCCCCAACAACTGGCGCTGGAGCCCTCTCTGACTCTGTTGTCTGTCTTTGGATCCCCTTCCCTTAACTGGCTGCTTTGTTTGGCCTCAGTGGGAGAGGAATTGCCTAGTTCTGCAGCAACTTAATGTGCCAGGGCTGGTTGGTACCCATGGGGGACCTCTGTCTTCTCTGAGAGAAAGGAGAGGGGCAAATGGGAGAGAGGGTTGCGTGAGGGGGTAACTGGGAGGAGAAGAGGGGCTGCATGAGGATGTAAAGGGAATAAATAAATTGAAAAAGAAATAAAGGAGGGAAAGCTAACATGAAAGGATAGAAGCTGTGTCTGCCTTATAAAAGACAGACAAGGTTAGCCTCTGCTGCCACAAGGTAGCCTCATCCTAATAAGGATGCATGAAAACAAGACTTCAGAGGTAGGATAGAAAGGAAAAGCATGTTACAGAGTAAACCAGGACTTGGATAAGTACAAGGGCAACTGGCTTATTCTGGCTTATGATTCTAGCCTAATTGCAAGGGACCATATGTAGGGATAACCAGGAAGGAGGAATCTTTCCAATACCATTATCCTGCTAATCAGGGGGTTAAACTAAAATGTAAAAAGTGCTGAATGTCAGAATTGTAACTCATTCATTTTTGATGGATGCTGTCTTGGACCTAGATTCTTACAAATGGTTGGCCATCACTATCGCTGAGTTACACACAAGATCTCAATCTTCCCATCATAAAACTGTTTCCTTGCTAATTAAAGATATTTTCATTTAAAAAAAAAAGGAAGGAAAAAGAAAAGAAGCTCCAGTTACATCTTCCACCAAAGCTGCTATTTGTAATGACTAATGAGAAGAGCCTGCCTTTATCTGGATATCTAGAGTGCCCAGAGCGTCCCAAGGGGGAAGATATTGGACACAACATGTTAGACAAGAGTCACTCCCAACACATACAAACTTCAACACCAATTACTTGGGTGTGTGGTTATTGAGCAAGGGTTCCTGCTCATAGTGAACAAGGGACTGGTATAGATTAAAAACTGTCTTTGGCAACTGACTTCTGTGGCCACTGAAATTCTTATTTTCTATCCACAGAAGGCAGACTTTGTGCTGCACCTAGCAAATCCCTTGGGCTTAAGAAACATGTCCTGCTCTGCCCACTCAAATCCAGCCACCTACATTCTTTTTACAGGAATGAAGAAGCTAAGACTTGAAGGTTGGCGCTGCTGGCTGGCTCAAGTCTCATACGCTCCCATTCTGGTAACAATTTTTATTTAACCTAAGATACTTCCTCTCCTGTGGACCCTGAAATAAGACTTAATTGGAGAGCAATCTGATATTCTATAACCATCTACTTTGATTAATCATAGGTATTATTTGAAACTTAGTGTTTATGATAGTGCTAGAATAAAACACACTTTAGAAGGATTAATAAAAATAAAACTTCCACTGAGCTAAGGGTTTAAATGAACAACACTTGATTTTCAGTTTGGGAAATATTCCAATGTAACTTGAGAGAATTTAAAAAGAGCAATGCCTCTTATTTGGGGGAAGATTCAAAGTTAACTCTTAAAATGTATTATCCTGATTTTGTAAAAGCACCTTCCATTTCTTTTTCCTTTTCATACCTCTATAACGCTGCAAAAACTTAATCTTTGTCTGCCACCCCATGTGTTTTTTTTTTTTCAGTTCACAGTAAAAATAAGATTTTTATCTCTATATTAGAAACAGTGAGATACCCATCTCCCCTGGTTTGGGTATTTTATCTTTCTAGAGGAAAAGCAACCACCCAATTACACATAGCCATAAATTAATTTGACAAGCAGCATGCCTGAACTGCCACCCCAGTCCACGATGTTGAAATGGTTCCTGCATCTCCCTTTTGGGAAGGAGCAACGTATGCCCCAGTGGAAACTGTTTTGGTTTGTTTTCTAACTTAACAACAATCTACTGCATGTGGCAGGTTCAGCAGTTATACTCTTCTTTCCCTCACCGGGCTCATTATGCAAAAGATGTCCCCTATGCGTCTTCCTATAAGCATATCCCCAGCCAGGAGGCTGAGTTCACCAGCAGCCAATTCATCATCCACCGCAGAACGCTCCATGTTTAGATCTCTGAGCTGACAAACTTCACAGGCTTATAATTTAGAAATGCCTCCCACCACTTCTCCTTTGTCTACACTGTCCTTGTATTGTATTATTCTGAACTTCATTGTGATATCAACAGAAGTTATTCAGAGACAGTATTCTATAAAATAAGCTTTAACTTAATATATTTGGACAAAAATAAAAACACGATTGCCTTTGTATATGCTTCTAGCTGGGTTAACTTTATTTCTCATTTGCCCTCCCAATTAGTAAAATTCTGTAGGAAGTATTTTTATATTTGCTTGAAATTCAGACTTTAAAATATGTTTTTATTGATTCTTTGTGAATTTCACAACATGCACTCCAATCTCACTTATTTCCCTGTCCCCTCGAGCCCACCCTCTGCCCTTGCAACCCCTCCCCAAATAAAAAAAAAATCATTCTGTAGCTTTAGTGTGTCATAGTGTATCCCACAGTATACACGTTTGTCCACACTTCTTTGCTTACAAATGTTCATTGCAAGAAGCACTAGGTCTGGCTTGAGGCCTCTGGTTTCTGCTACACTGTCAACACTGGAACCTCACCAGGACTCCTCTTGGCTATCCTGGTGTTGCCCTGTGTCATGGACATCTTATAGTTTTTTATCTGCAGGACACAGCCTTTTGCTTTTTCTAGTAGTTCGATGATGGGGTAGATGTTGGAATGGAGTAACTCATAGTACTGGGAGGAATGTGAGCTGGTCAGCCTGACATCTCTCCTACATCCACCACCACCAGGGCAAATTCTCCACCACTGCCCTGGCAAGCTCATCCTGTTCTGCAGCCAGCAAGGGGCAGTACCAGCTCTCCCATTGTCATGCACTGAGGCTGGCTCACCAGCACCCACCATCAAAGCCAGCTCTCCTGTGCTGCCAGGGTGAGGGCCCGCTCTTCTGAGTGCTGTAACAGGTGAGGGACTGGGTTAGCTCTCCTGCTTTCATGACTCCAGGGCCAGCTTTTCCACTTGCTGTGAGTGTCAAGGGGTAAAGGGGAGGGCAGCTCTCTCCCATGTGCACCTCCTTTGAACCAGCTTACCTGCCACTTCTGCAAGCAGGGCCAACTCTACTGTGCTGCCCAGGCAAGATGCAGGGCTGGCTCTCTCAAGGGCTGCAGCCTGGCCAACTCTGCTGCTCTCATAACCCTGAGACTAGTTCTCCCATCAGTTACAGGTGGCATAGGATGAAGGAGAGGGAGGACATCTCTCCCTTGTTCACGCTACTGAGCTGGAAACAGTGATAGGGACAGCGCTCTTATGCTCACAGAATGGGGCCAGCTTATCTGCAACTCCAGTACCCAGGCCCAGCTCTACTGTGCTTCCTGGGCAATGTGCAGGGATCCTCTCCTGAGCATTGCCAAGGGTGATGGGCAGGGACAGTTCTCCTGCTCTCATACCTTCAGCACCATCTCTGAACAATGCCTAGGTGAAGGGTGGGGTCATTTCTGCACAGCCCTCAGCCATCAACATGGCCCAGGGCAGCAGCCTAGACTAGAGATTTTTTTCCTGTCCTCTGGTGGTAACAGACCTTTGTTGATACAGAACCAGGGACTCAAACATGGGCCTCAGTGGCAGCACAGGCCAGGATCCCACCATAGGCCAGGACCCTACCATGGTCACAGGTGGCATCACTGGCTACTCCCATGAGGCTCTTCCTCACTCTACCTTCGAGTCTCCAGGTCTGTCACTTTTCACTGTGCACACATCCTTCTGTTTCTTTTTCTTCCATTTCTCCACCACTTGCTTGGTCCTCTTAGTGGTGCGTGGATCTCTGGGTGTCTGGGCTTGTCTTTAAATGATCTGCCCTTCTGGGCCTGTGGGATACTGGAGTGGTGGTCATCTCAGCCTTGCTCCCTGACAGGGCCTCATGGTCCCAGGCTGCAGTCATCTTGTCTTTGGCTGTCTCCTTGCCTGGGCCCCGTGGCTTCAGCTTGGTAGTCATCTTTGGCTCACTCCCTGTGTGTGCCTTATGGCCCAGACAGGAGTCATCTAGAATTGGACTTTTAGTTCAAAAAACTAAATATATAGTGGTTCAAATTTTAACATAAGCCTGGATGGATTTTTATGTTTATTTTAGGGTCAAGTATTTTGCTATGTTTTGTTTTGTTTTCCTTTTCTTTTCTTTTTCTTGAGACAAGTTTTCTTTGCGTATTCTTGGCTGTCCTGGAACTAGCTCTGTAGATCAGGCTGGCCTTTATTGAATTCAGAGATCCACCTGCCCCTGACTCCCAAGTGCTGGGATTAAAGGCATGCCCCACCCAGTGAGGGTATTTGATTTTACTTGCTGTCAAATCCATGTACTCCAAAATTTTCCTTGATATTCACTTTTATTGTGAAAACGGGGGGAACCGGAGCGAGGCTTTAATACACTAGCCACTTAAGTATTGATTTCTGTTTCTCTGTCTTTCTCCTTTTCTTCTTCATTCCTCTGCTCAATTACTAACACTTCCTTGCTGGTGCAATGTCACTTCATCAGTGTGGTTTTTTAGTGTTTCTGTCTGCTACCTAATTCTCAACTCTACGACCATTTTCTGATAATTAACTCTAAGGTCTAGTCATCATGATGCAAACGCAATGTTAAGGTGGTCCCTAAACATCTTGGATGCTCAGTGGCTCATGACAAACACCCCACTCCACTTCGTGTGACTATGATGTACATTGGAAACAGGTGTTTCAGAGACCACTTTAGAGAACAGTGCGAATATGAGCGTCCAGAGACAGCACTGATAAAGAACCCTCCCCTTTTCCCTTTACGATGCTGGAAAATGAGTGAGCCTCCTAGCTGTGCTGTCTTCTCCTATTAGAATAATATCTGTTCTGATAAACCATCCCAAATTATCTCTTTTGGTTTCTTTTCCTTCTAGTCTGGGGTTTGTTCTTTCTAAAATATTTCTGTACGACGGAAAAGTTTGTTTCTTCCTGTGCTGTTAGTTTCTTGCATCAGAGGTGAATTTTCTCATGATTCTAAAGAATAACAAGTGAGGCCAATAGAAGAGATGGTGGCAATCAATGTTTATTGAGAAGTAGAGTAACAGCTTTCTATAGCAGGGGAGGGTTCTCAAAATGGGCTGTCAGGTAGTGTTTTAGGAATGGTGATTTTTTTTTTTTATCTTCTGGAGATAGGCCAATTTGTTCCCATCTATATG
The DNA here is from genome assembly GCF_964271855.1 of Acomys minous. Lineage (NCBI taxonomy): Eukaryota > Metazoa > Chordata > Mammalia > Rodentia > Muridae > Acomys > Acomys minous. Next base: position 182,435,046 of record NC_140483.1, on the reverse strand, counting down.
GAAAGTAGGATTCAAGATGGGATGAATCTCTTGGGTTAAATTGGGCATAAGTGGGAAAATTCTGATTGGTCTGTGGGTTGAGTGAAAGCATCCAGGCTCAGGAAAACCTAGGTATCTCCTGCGCTCCCCATTTCACTATCAAAATGAGAAAACAGTTCATTCCATTTCTTCATAGTTTATTTAGATTTCAGTCATTACGTCATGTCTAAAACTTATTTTTACCATTTCTTTATTATTCTTCAACCCAGTCAGTGGGATGTTTCCATTAGCTGACTGAATCTTTCTTCACTAGGACAATGAGTAGGTAGGTCCTAAAGCCACTGAAAAGCTGCTTTCTACCTGCTGTGTCAGGTAGCCTATGTGAAGGCCGAGCTAAAGGAGAAGTTATCATCCTGCTTTCCCTTCACCAAGATCTTTAGACTCTTCAAGGTGAAGTGATTCTGGAGGTGGGGACACTGAAGAAGTAACAGATGTATTGAGCCAGGGAAGCTAAAAAAAAAAAAAAAAAAAAAAAAGACACTGGGCATCACCTGTTCCCCTTGCTAAAAACCTGTTAACATAAATCAGTTTTTCATGTCATTGTCTGACTTTTTTAAGTCTCTGAGCTCAGGTGGGCCCCATCCCTCCCTGTTCTTTATAAAATTTTATCATTTGTCATCTCAGCGTTTCTCCTGGGTAGGAACAGCATACATTAAACACAGTTCTAAAACGCATCTATATCCACTCTCTGTAATTTCTTCCTGTGGTAAAAATGCTTCCAACAAGGATAAGCATTATTATAACATTGGCTAATCATAACAATACCACTTAAAGCCATAATTATTATTTTAGTTGCTCTTTATGAAACCTGATTATAGGCCAGATATTCTGCTAAGAAGTTAATATGTATCATTTCTAGCTAACAAGTTACTGTATGAATTAAATATTATATGTAAAAATCTGTTATCTCAGATTGGGCATGTTAAAAATAATTTTAAAGTAGTTCATAAATTATCATAATTCCTATTATAGTGCTAACATTTATGATTATTATTGTTTACCCATGGCCTTTGTACTGCCCTTTTGCAGAAAAATTATGATTACTCTACCATAGAAATGAGCCATAGCTATCTGTGATGGAGCTACCATAAGACCTGAACAATTGACCTCAGATCTTATGATTTTGCAAATGTATTAGTTGAAACGATATGTTTATAATTTTCAGGTATGCCTGTTTTATGCAATATTTAAATATTGACTTTATATGTGCTTACCTTTGGAAGTAACACTTCTGAGGAGGATAAGGCACCCTTGAGACACCTGCTAATTTAATAACATTGTTGCCACAATGATTAAACCCAGCAAAGTCAGAGGTTCCTTTGTGCTAACACTGCTAGAATTTATTTTCTCACTGAATGTATATAGCATAAGTCTCACTGCCCTGCTTTCCTCTTCCCTCCGCCCAGTTACGTCCTTTGCATTCTTTTTCTCTCCAAGAAAGAAAAATTATAGAAGCAACAAAGGTAAACTCTCCAGAAAACAATTTGAGTAGAAAAGGAACTTCAAACCCAGGGGTGTTTTCTTGGCAAAGAGAGTTGACATGTGGGGCATAGGAACTGAAAGACTAAAGAAACTGGCCTAGCAAAGAGAGGAGGCCAATGGATGGAGGTCAGGTGGGTGACAGGGGCACGTTAGGGCAGAAGGCAGCAAAACACTGGAGACCTGCAGGGGGAGAGGAGCTAGTGAACTGCTAAAGACTGACTTATTTCTTGAGCTCCCTGAAATGTTGAAGTCAAGAGAAGGGACCCAAACCTGTTTAGGTCATGTGCTTTTAGATATGGAACAGCTTAAAACAAGAAAGGGTTCAAGGCTGAAGAGATGGCTCCACAGTCTTGAGCCTGTCATGAGCTGCTAAGAACAGTTATTGCTCCTCACAGGACCAGAGTGCAGCTTCCAGCAGCGTATGCCTTCTACAGCTCCCTCCAACTCTAGGGGAATCAGACGCCTCCGGCCCTTGTAGATACCTAAACTTCCATGCATGCCACCCCTGCATGTACCCTTAATCCAAATAGAACAAAATCCTTACAGAACAATTTTTTTAAAAAATAAAAGGAATGGATTCATAATGAATATTTATGTGAGTGAGTTTTATCATGTGTCAAAAATTTATAGCATATAGATATAAAACCCAAACCAGCACTAAGTCATTTATAAAATTTCTAAATTATATGCCCTGTTTTGCAAAGCTACAGATACTACTACCTAACACAGTGCCTGATATGTAGTATGTGCTGAAAGGATACATATTTGGAACTCAGTAAACAGACTCAGCCTCTTGTACCATTATATGTATTAGAGACCAAGTTAGTGAAAAGAGACTAAGATATATGTACAAAGATGGTTATCATCTCATTAGTCACTTCAATAATAATAATAATAATAATAATATCAAATATAAGGAACATAATTCTAAAGAGATAAGTCAGTGAAAAGTTTCTACTGAAGACTAATACAGAGGGGCTCTGGGCTTAAGAACACTTCCTGTTCTGTAAGAGGATCAGGGTTCAGTTACCAGCACCCATATGGTAGGTCACAAGCATCTATAACTGAAATTACAGGGGATTTGATGTCCCCTCAGACATACTGTGTCAATGGCACTCATGTGGTACACATATGTAGGTACACTGATAAACATAACATGAATAGAAGGAGAGGAAGAGAGAGAGAGAGAGAGAGAGAGAGAGAGAGAGAGAGAGAGAGAGAGGGAGAGAGAGAGAGAAACACATATACCTGGGCTAAGGACAGCCATGTTGGTTTTTTTTTTTTTTAATCAACCCTTGATTTGGTCTAGATTGAGAGAAAGATGTATGTGAACACCGACTCTTGCTTAGACTTGAACTTCTTGGCAGATGCATTGCACACACTGGGTCCTCATCAAGTCCATCATGTCCTGCCAACAGAAGAATCCTGACTCTGAACTTTAGTTAGAATGACTTCACCATCTAAGCTCTCAGAACATTATGGAAAACCAGCCATTTTCTTCTATGGTGTTATGGGAAGCTTTCATAGTCTTTAGATTGGCTCCTCAAATATCATCTCTGCTTAACACTAAGTAATTAATTTAAGGTTGATGGAATTAGCCTTTCATATGTCTTATGTCATAAGGCTTCCTCATGTACTCATGTGAGAGCAATCATGGAAAAGATCTACCATGTGGCTTGTCCATTGTAGATCAGACATACAAAAGTAAACAAAGACACAAGACTCTTCTTACAAAGTGAGGCTTCATGGAGATAAACTACCCCAAATATTCTCACAATGACTCTCGATACTTAAGACAGAATCCTGGTACCAAACGCCCTGATATTAATGATGACTCTATGCAGAGGGGCTCAGGTAGGAGCCTCTCTCTAACCTTTCTTTTAACATGCTTTTTTCTCACTTCTCCTGTATATTAGCTTAGCTTATACGGGTATGCAGAACCTTTTTAATTTTCACTGTCATGCTTTTTTAAGTATATCAGTCAAGAGAGAATAGTATATTTAGCCTACATTCTAAATGTCCAAGAATGAGAATTATTCCCACATGGACTCTGATCAGTAAGCTGTTCAGGTCGCTCCTTAGCTCAGGCCACCCACACTGTTCACTATTGGATCTCTGTAGGTGTAACCTAAATACTGTAATTTATGTAAATAAAATATTTCTTGGAGAACCACACGACTGCAATAGAAATGCCTTTGGGGGTTGTACAAAGTATAAACTCTACAGCTATAGGTATGATACTGGACCATATGGAAGAAAAGTGGGAAAAGAGACAACCTTCAGCCATAAAAACAGCATTACTAAGGACCCCAGTCTAGGAGAAACCAAAAAAAGAATACAAAGGAGTCTTTGGATTTACATATCCTTTGCATTTACACACACATTTGAGTAAGTTTGAAAGATCCTTGAGCTCCTGATAGCTAGGTTGCATAGTTTGATTTTTTTTTAAAGAAAAAGTTAATAAATCATAGCCCATTAGAGTTGGAAGATAATTTAAAGAAATCTTTGTGTATTTCTATCATTTGAGAAGAGAGGGAAACAAGGGCTTAGTTGGATAGGGGGCAGGACCAGCTCACACAGCCCATTAGTTGTAAAGCCAGAATTACAGTTCTGAACCATGGAGCATGTGTCGACAGCTGCCTCCTGAACACTGGCCCAGAAACCTGGTCTCATATTCACCAGCTTGCCTTACTTTTTGGAGAGGATCCAGACCTGATTATGTTTACATGAATTCTTCCTTAATGGAAATGCTCTTATTTGAACTTGTTACCTTAAAAAAGAGCCTTTCCTAGTTTCCTTGTCATTCTTGGAAAGCAACACCATCCCCTTTGCATGGAGAGTGTCATGTGTGCAATGCTGAACTGAATTATATTCTACACCAAGATCCCTAAAGTCTGTGAATAGAATCTTATTTGAAAATATGGTCTCTGAAGAAATGATCAAAGTAAGATGCAGACAATAGACACCAGAAGGAGCCTGATTTCCAAATAATGGTCCCTTCCCCAAAAGAGAGAAATTTAGACAAAGATATAGATGCAGAAAATAGCACCCAATGGTGGAGATGAAGAATTAGGGAGCCTGTAAGTGAGGGCACAGCTGTCTAGCACTGAGTGTGACACCCTTAGAAGCTCAGAGGAAGGCGGGGTCCAGATCAGATCTCACGTACTCTGTATAAAAACCGATCCTGGTGATTCTCCTTGTGCAGATGTCCGTTCTCCAGGACCCTGATTCTTTTGTTTGAGGCCACCTTTAGTGCTGATTTGCTCTATCCATCCATGGAACTGAGAAATCAGTAGCTGTGTTGACCTTCTAGCAAACAAACAAACAAAAAAACAAAAAAACACAAAAAACAAAAACAAAAAACAAACAAACAAACAAAAAACACCGAAAAACCAGAAACCAAACCAAACCAAACCAAAACCCCAATTTGATAGCTAAATAATGCCTATTATGTGTATAGGGCAGTTTTCTGGGATTTATTAAGTGGTGGTCCTAAAGACCATAGTAGATCTTTACATTTCTTTTGTTTGTTTGCTTGTTTGTTGAGTAGATTGTTTAGAATGACAGGAATCAGGAAACATTTGAACAAGACAAAAAGATTACAGTACATCTCTAGTAGAAAATCTAGTAATTTCCAGAGCTTCCTAAGCTATGCAGAATATAAGGGAGTGAGGTAACCATTTGTCATCATACTTTAACTCCCTTCAGATTTTCTCATGGTCCAAAAATATGTGCTTCTTCAGTCTCCCCGTATGCTAGCTGCAACAGTTTACTGGTACCCTCATTAACCAATGAGATAAATGAAGGGCAGGAAACAAAGCTCAGTGGTGGAGCGCTTTCTAGGCACCAGAAGACCTTGGATTTAATCCCCAGCACCAAAATGAATTAAATAAAGCCTTTTATTTAAACTTTATTTAAACAGCCAATTTTATATTTGAGATTCATAGTTTTAAGATCCCATCTTTAAATGAGAACTTTGTTTTAATTCTTCATATAATACTTAGTTTGAATAACCTATCTTCCATGTTTGTGTGTATGTGTCTCCACACACCTCCCCATCAGTGCTGGAGCTTTAAAGAAGAGACGCATACTTGGATTTCATGTGGGTGGTGGGATCCGAACTCAGGTCTCATGTTTGCACTGTGAGCACTTTACTGCCTAAGTCGTCCGCGCAGCCTCCTCCTTTATAATTTACGAGAAAGAATCAGAAGCACAAAGTTCCTATGTCTTCCTTCCCTGCCCTGACAGCCTTCTTGGGTGTCTGAAAGCATCTGGATCAGACTTCTCTTCCTAGGCTCATTTTACAATTGGTTTCCATCATGGAACACTATAAGAGCGGAAGAACAAGTCTTCGGAGAGGACCTTCATAAAAGTCCCAACTGTGACCTGGTTCCTTGAGTACGGCGAATCCACAGGAAAATAGTTAAAAACTGTCCTTCGCTTCCCATCAATACCATGGCTAAAAGCCAGATTTCAGACCTACCATAACCCCAAAATAGATTGACAACAGGGACGAAAATCTCATTTTCAAAGTTGCTCCAGTGATGCGAAACAGCGTTGAAAGGATAATTGACACTGCGCTTTAAATTGTCCAAATCTGGGGATGGGGCTTGCACTAGCATGAAAAGAGATGCTGTGATGGAGTTGTATCTGTCCAACTGGGACAAGAGAACAGGGGTATTCGGAAGGCTTATGGAGAAGGCAGTGTACCAGATGTGTCCTGGGTAGACTGGGCCTATTTTGCAGAACATAAGGAGAAGTAATGACCCATTAAAACTCCTGGTTACTGCTCCAACACAAGAGGGGGCTGGGAAAGAGGCAGCACATTTTCTTGCCTCCTGGACTACCCCAGAGTTTTGTTGTTGTTTTTTTTTTATAGGTTCCTCTCATGCTGAGACACAGTATCAAGAGTCTGGCTTGGAAACTGACTCAATTATTAGGCTGTGGTTATGTTTGGTGCTTAGATTTCTTCTTACTCTTATTATATAATTTGTCTTCTTTCCGTACAGCAGACCCAGAGCTTAATGGCGAGGCATGGCTGAGATTCCACCCATGTACGGTCATTTTTCCAACGTGATTGAGTTTATTTTCACTTCTTATGTCTTTCATTCCCTGCTGACATCGTTACTCAGTTCAAAGCACACCGCTTCTTCGCTGACATGAGGGCCTAAGATATTTGCAGTTCCTCTGGAGACTCCTGCAGGTTCTCAGATCCTCAGCTAGCGCCATCTCTGTCTTTCACAGCTCCTCAGGTGGCTGAAATTTTCACAGCTTGTTAGGTGGCTCTTGCTGTCACAGTCTGTGGCCCCGAATGACTGCTGGGGGAACAACATTCTCACTTCTTTTCCAAGCCAAGCTTCACAGTGGAAACGTGTGACTTGTGCCAATAGCCTCACAGAAATCCCGTGGTTGTGGCAGATGCAAGCTGGCTCAGCATGGAGAGACAAGAATTCTTCCAGATTGGGAATTGATGTCACAAAAGAAAGGGAATTTTACTGACTTCCTTGTAGAGTTAGTTGTCGTGAAAAGTGGAAAGAGAATCAATGCCACACAAAGGTTGGCAAGACAAACAGTGAACAGCTTTCTGTAGAATACTGGTCCCTGTGTATCTTCCTTGTCTTTTTTTTAAATAGCTGTTAATATCAAAAGGATGGTAAGATGTACTTAATAGAGTTTTCCCTTGACAAAGCACTATTTTCAGGAGCCAAGGAAAAGGGGTGTTTTATCAGGAAGAAAGTAATAAGCAGGAATTGAAATGTTTTCATTTGGATCCTAAGTGGTGCCTGAGGTAAAATTGCATGATGTTAAAGCAACAATAATTGGTTCCTCCTGGCTTTCTCCATTGAAGGAAATTGAAATTCAATTGACTTTCAATGGAATAGTCACCCAGTTCCAACTGTCCTTGTTCTGACTTTGTGCCTATCTGTCCCAAGAACCACATGAGATCCCAAAAGAAAAGGTCCTACAACAATTAGGAAAATGGTGCAATCACTTGAGGGCCGCTTAGAGGGTAATACAATAGTTCAAAAGTATAAACAACTTTTATTATTTCAGCACCTATAATTCATACTTCTGATGGCGATCTAAGTTGAAATGATTGGGAATGATTTACAAAATCTTATCATGCAGATATTATTGAGGAGAAAGTAAGTTTAATTTCAAAAAATTATAGCAACTGTGGAGGTCAAAGAGCGAAAACTGAGAAATATGTATAGGTGTAGATGATTCTAATCAGTGATGCTGGAATGTAAATAACCAGCAGGATTACAATAACTAACACGTTTTCAGATGCATGTTGCATGTTCTGCTTGTAAGTGTCCATATTCTTTCTAATAACTGGAGGGGGCTCCCTTTTTCTGAGGAATAGGGGAGGGAGGAAGGGTGGGGCTTGGGAAAGAGCAGGGAGGGGGCTGTGATCTGGATGTAAGGTGAATAAATAAATAAATAAATAAATAAATAAATAAATAAATAAACAAATGTGAGACTACAACTGGCCCGTTCTATACAAGAGGAATCAGAGTCAGGAAAATCAAGTGCTTTTTATTAAGATTTCATGGTTAAAAAATGGTTAATCCAGAAAGATATCCAAGTTAAGATTGGACCTCTATAAAATCTTGACACAAGAAAAGAGATTCTCTACAGGAACACCAAAAACTACAACATCAAATTATTGAGATAGAGGCTATCCTATAAGCAGTTACTGCAAACATTGCTAAAGTACAGCTGATGAGCTACTTGGAAAAACACAATGAAGAGATATTGAGTGATGAAAAATTCTGCTAAATGCTGCAGTTTTATTGAATGCACTAGATGTAGCATGAATTAAAGAACAATTTTTACTCTTGGCTTTGTTTTTTCTTGTTGTTGTTTTGTTATTAAGACAACGTTTCTCTGTGTAGCCTTGGCTGTCCTGGACTCACTTTGTAGACCAGGCTGCCCTTGAATCCACAGAGATCTGGCTCTCTTTGCTTCCTGAGTGGGATTAAAGGTATGCAACACCATGCCCAGCTTTTGAATTAAAGAACAATTTTAAATCATTTTACTATGAAATATTTCAAATGATTGTAAAAGCAATTAGGACCACGGACTGGATAACCTCACTATGTACCTAACAACTATTAAATCATGGAAAATCCTGTGTCATGAGAACCAGTTTCTCCCATCATTATTGCAAAGCAAATTTAACAATCATGGTAAGTCATCCAGAGGTAGATTAGTATTATTTTCTAATAGATAAGCATTTTTTATTTTAAATAATAATTATATTTTTACATAAAGCCCTAGTTCTAATGGAAAGTTTAACATTAAAATTCTTTGCGTATAGTTCAATCTTCTAAATACTTAAGAATAATATCTTTATTTTACCTTAATCATACCTTTATTAAGATATGCTTTACATTCTAAAATAATTTATTTAATATACAGTGCACTGATTTTTTCTCAGGTAGTGACTCATGTAGCTCAGGATAGCCCTTAATTTTCCATGTGGCAGAGGGACCATGATCTTCTGATACTCATACCTCCTGAATGCTGAATGCCAACATTCCTAGTGTCTGCCATGCCCAGTTCAGTCTATGGCACTGAAGATCTAACACAGACCTTTCGGCTGCTAGGCAAGCACTCTGACAACCAATGCAGCCCCTGCTTATGATTCCTAAAGTAGAGAAAAATATTTTGGAGCTATTCCCAAAATAAAGATGGAAGACGCCTTTTCCTTTCCCAAAGATCCCTCTTATTTCTTTTCCTTCTTACTTAATGTCAGATCTTTAGTTTTCATTTCTCATTATGAGTTATTTTTTATTATTGTTATGCTTTTATATCTACACTAGTTGCTTTCTTTTAATTATTTTGGGTTAATTTTCTTTGCTTTACACTCATCAGGTAAAACTTGAACCATTACCTTGGATCTTTCTTTTCTATTTTTAATTGAACATAGATTCTTTACCATTCAATATATTCTGGCCACAGCTTCCCCTCCCTCCACACCCCTCAGCTCCTCCCTACTTACCCTGTCCACCAGATGCACTCATTTTCAAATCTCCTCAGAAAAAGGCAGGCCTCCAAGAGACAGCAACCAAACCCAACAAAACAAAATACAATAAGGCCAGGCACAGGCCCTCACACTGGGGCTGGGCAAGCCAATAGAATGGAAGGAAAAGAGTCCCAAGAACAAGCAAATGAGGCACAGACACTTCCACTCCCACAGTTTAAGAGTCTCCCAAACCTCACCAAGCTAGAAGCCATCACATGTATGCAGACAACCTGGTGAAGACGCACAGAGGCCCTGTGCCTGCCCACGTGCTCTCTGACCCCAAATGCTCCTTGCTTAGTTGATTTAATGGGTTATTTTCTTCTGGTGTTCTTAATCCCCTCTGACTCCTTCAATCTTTCTTTCCCTCTTCTGCAGGATTCCCTGAGCTCCAAGCAGTCAGACCCCATAGAGAGCTCCAATTTAGACTCTCAGTCTACATAACGCCTTGCTGTGAGTCTCCACATCTACTCCCATTTACTGTCAAAGTAAGCCTCTCTGATGACAACGAGAGAAGGCACTGGTCTACAAGTATAACAGAATATCATTAGGAAATAGTTCACTGATTTTTAAAGACCAGTTTTGCTTGTTTCTACCCTGGGCTATCCAGTCTCTGATGCTGGCTGTCTAAGCGGTGTCTAGTATGGGCTCCCTCTGAAAGAGTGGGCCTCAAGTTAAATCAGACATTGGTTGGCCAGTCCCAGGAGTTCTAAACCAGCATTATCTCAGCACATTTTCCAGGCAGGACAGACTGTAGAACAAAGGTTTTGTGGCTGGGTGGGTGTCCATGCTTTTCTTTTGGTAGCCTGTACCTTCCTGTACCAGAGAGTAGAACGTAGGGGCGAAGGCTCCATGCAGGCTCCAGCTTAACCTCTCCATGTTCAAGGAGCAGCAGTGTAGATGTCCTCAGAAATTGGACCCCACTGTCAAAATCAGAGAGATTTACTCTATGTAAATCTATGTAAATATCTGCCTGGAATGTTTAGAGATGTTGATAGGACCTCGCCTCTGCCAACAACTCCTTGAATGTAAATCTGTCCCAACACTGGGAGCCTTGCCTGAATAAAAGAGAAGGCCACTTCAGACTTCATGTACCCCTTTACTAGTGGTCCTCATTAGGATCACCCTAGAGATTCCCGGAAGTTTCTACCGCACTAGGTTTCCACACTGGCCCCCAAATGGCCCCCAATTACAGCCATCTCTTCCCGTATTCTTCCCCTTCCTCACCTCCCCACCTGATCTCCCCACCCACTCCAAGCCCATTCACAAAATCTCGTCTATATCCCTTTCCAGGAAGACCCACACATCCCTTCTAGAGCACTCCTACTTACCCAACTTCTCTGGGTCCATGGATTATACGATGGTTATCATACTATCCACTTGTAAGTCAATACCTACCAAATTTATCTCTCTGTCTAGATTGTCTCACTCAGGATGATTTTTTTTTAATTTTATCCATTTAACCTGTGAATTTGATGAAGCTGCCCTTTGACAACTAAATAATACTCCATTGTGTAAATGTACAACATTTTCTTTATCCATTCTTTGGTTAAGAAACATCTCGGTTGTTTCTAGTTTCTAGCTAATATGAAAAAATTCACAATGAACATAGTTAAGCAACTTGCCTTGTGGAAGAATGAAGTATCCTTTTGCTATATGCCCAAGAGTAGTACAGCTGGGTCTTAATGTAGATCAAACCCCAATTTTCTAAGAAATCCCCATGTAGATTTCCATAGTCACTATACAAGTTTGCATTTCCACCAGCAATGGACAAGTGTTCCCTTTGCACCTCATCCTCCCTAGTATGAACTGTCACTTGTGTTACTGAAATTAACCATTATGACAGGTATAAGATGGAATCTTGAAATAGTTTTGATTTACACTCCTCTGACAGTTGAGGACAGGGAGCATTTCTTTATGTGTTTCTCAGCCTTTTGAGATTCTTCTGCTGAGAATTATTTCTTTAGATCTGTACCCCGTTTTTAAAAGAATTGGGTTATTTGGTTTGTTGATATCTAGTTTCTTGAGTTCTTTATATATTTAGGCTATCAGTCCTCTATCAGATATAGAGTTGGTAAAAAAAAATATCTTTTCCCGTTATGTAGGCAGCTCTTTGTCCAATCAACTTTGTCCTTTGCCTTACAGAAGCTTTTCAGTTTCATGAGGTCCCATTTGTTAATCACTGATCTTAGTGCCTGAACTGTCTGTGTTCTGTATAGAAAGTTATCACCTGTGACAGTGCTTTCAAGGCCATTCCCCACTTTCTTTTCTGTCAGGTTCAATTTATCTGGTTATGTTGAGGCCTTTGATCCATTTGGTCTTGAGTTTTGTACAGGATGATAAATTTGGATCTACTTGCATTCTTATTATACACACCAAAATCCAGTTAGATTGGCATCATTTGTCATAAATGCTTTCTTTTTTTCCTCTGTGGTTTTTCTGGTTCATTTGTAAAAAAATTGAGGTGTCCATAGGTTTGTAGATTTTCTTCTGGGTCTTTGATTAGATTCCATCCATCAAATTGTCTGTGTCTATGTGAATACCATGTGGTTTTCACTGCCATAGCTCTTCAGTACAGCTTGAGATCAGGCAGGACCGTCTATCTGGAAGTTCTTTCATTGTACAGGATTGTTTAGCTTTCCTGGGTTTTTTGTTGTTTCATATGAAGTTGAGTACTATCCTTTCAAGGACTATAAAGAATTGCATTGTAATTTTCATGGGGATTACATTTAATCTGTAGATTGCTTTTGGTAGGACCATAGTTTTTACTATGTTAACCCTTCTGATCCCTAAACATAGGATACTTTTACCATTATCTGATAGCTTTTCCAATTTCTTTGTTAAAAACTTGAAGTTTTTGTCACACAAGTGATTTTTTTTTCACTTGCTTGATTAGTTATCCCAAGATATTTTATATTTTTGAGGCTATTGTGAAAGGTGTTGTTTCCATGACTTCTTTCTCAGTCTGTTTGCCATTTGTATATTAAAAGGCTATAGATATTTTTTAGTTAATATTGTATCTAGTCATATCACTGAAGGTGTTTATCAGTTGTAGGAGTTCCCTACATAAGGTGTCACTTATGTATCCATCATACCGTCTGTGAATAGTGATACTTTGACTTCTTTTCTAATTTGTATCCTCTTGATCTGTGGTTATTTATTGCTCTAGAGAAAGCTTCAAGTACTATATAAAGTGGATATGGAGAGAAAGGACAATCTTGTCTTCTTTCTCATTTTAGTGGAATTGCTTTGGGATTCTGTCCACTTATTTGATGTTAGCTACAGGCTTGCTGTAAATTGCCCTTATTGTGTTTAGGTATGTACCTTGGATCCCCAACTCTGCAGAATTTTATCACAAAGAGGTGCTGGATTTTATCAAAGGCTTTTTTTTGCATCTAATGAGATGATTATGTTTT